>NC_060087.1:64656842-65281842 GCF_922984935.1 Meles meles
TTTAATTGCCTCTCTGTGGGTTAAATTCTAACTGAAGGAAAACTGATTTAGCTTGAAAGGAGCCTGGATATATGAATGTAAGGGGGCCCCTAGGTTTCAGGTGGAGCTCTGGTCAAGGAAATTAAATGGTGACAAGCATAACCTGCGCCTCAACTTTCCAGAGCAATTAGTTAATATGCCTACATTTATTTAGTTTATGATTTTAAGGGAAATTTAGATATTTATTTTAAGAGGGAGAAACTGTATATTTTAGCACCATCTGCTGGTATTAAGTTAGCTCTGGAAACCAAATGTCAACTACCTACCTTACTTATAAGCTAAACAACTAGCACTAATTAGTCAAGGTGACTTACTTGTTTCAGTCATATAACCATTTTGAATGATTCACATGTAAAAATGAGAATTGTCATCAAAGTGTTTCATAGGAGCCCAGAACTACTGACATCCCCCAAAAGATTGACAGAAAATGTGACCACCTGTCCAGAATTTGAGGAGTCCCACAAAGGTATTTCCTGCTCCCAATCTTTCTCCTGCTAGTCAACCCTAGTATTGTCACAACTGTTATTTTAGATCCAAAGGCTCTTAGGTCACCTAGAGACCCAAGGGAAAATACAATTCCTTCTAAAAAGAGATATATTGTAAGCTTCTAGCATTTATACTTCATGAGGAATTGATTGCCTATTCATTGGTAGTCACTTTCAAGAGGGCTATAACTAGGCTTTGCTCCTGGACACTTTCAGTTTATACCTATTGTCCTAATATGATTAATAGAACTCTCATTTTCAAATGTGTCCTAGTTTGGGAAGTAAACTATATGGTCATATTAGCCATAACATTTGTTATCACATTGTACATTTGGGTTTACCATGCCCAACACCATCAAGGCTGATTAGTTCTTTTGGGCACTATGCCTATAATTGACTCCCAGTAAGTATACAGTGTTACCCATGTATGGCTTTATAAGCAAACTTTTATGCAGACTGGGGTTGGTAGATATAACTTAGAACACAGATAATAATACTTGTGGTTTATTATTTGTTAAATTGAAAAGTTTAAATACTAGCTAATCACTCATTATGAACAGTTTTATAAGTTTAAAGGCTACAGTGAAGACTAAATTTAAAAAAACCACTAGTATCAACTTGATTATATATCAACACCTATAACACATTACTGCATACTAAAAGCAGCAGGGTGACATTTTAAATTATCACTCAAGAATTCTTCGTTCTTGGTCTTTAATGGTGTGGGTCTAGACCAGGATTTCTCTGCCAAGTATTCTTGACATCGTAGGAAAGGTTGTCCAGTGCATTGTAGGATGTCTAGGAGCATCCCTGGCCTCTACCAACTAGACACCAGTAGCACCAACCTCCAGTTGTGACAATCAAAAATGTCTCCAGATTTTGTCAAATGTTTTCTAGAAAACAAAATACACCCTAGTTGAGTACCATTGACGTTGACCTTCTGTGGTTAAACCTAGATCCCAGAGATTATGACTTCTTATAAAATAGAAGGACCAGTGGCCTGTAAGAAAAGTCATTGCTCAGCTCTAAGATTCTAGGTAGATTTTCAAAAGTTCATATAAAGTCATCAATCTTGAAACTCAGCCTTCTAAGGAAAAGAAAATCTATTCTCAAAATCATAAGGACTGAGCTGTTAAATTTCAATAGCCAAAATTGGAGGACTCTTCATAAACTAAATCATAGAATGAGAATGCAAGTTATAATATATAGGATATATATATATTTTATATTATATTTATATTATAAACTTTTATAATTTTATATTATATTTATATTTTATTTTATAATAAAATAATAATAATTAATATAATTAATTATTAATAATAATTAATTATTAATAATGTAATTAATACTATAATAATTAATTATTAATTAATATAAAATTTATAATATAAACTTTATTTATATTATATTTATATTATAAATTTTTATAAATTTTATATTATATTTATATTTATATTAGGAATACTTAATATATAGGAATACTTAATATTCCTATATATTCCTATATATTATATATTTTATATATATATATAATATATATTATATATATATAGGAATATATAGGAATATTAAGTATTCCTATATATTAAGTATTCCTATATATTCCTAATATTAAGTATTAATATTCCTTAATATATAGGAATATATATAATATATAGGAATGTCCCATCCCACAGGAAAAAGAGAAGCCTTCTAGAGCTGGAGAAGAAAGGATGGGGTAAGTGGGAAGAAAAAGAATTGAGACTTGATTCTCTTGGTTTGACTCAAGAAATTGAAACTTCCATGTGGAATTGCAGGGGGAGAACCCCAGGTAGGATTGGGGAATTAAAAAAAAAATCTAAGCCTTCTGCCTTGCTTCCCCAGCCATAGCCTCAGGATACTATAAGATTCACAGGGAAGCCCCTAAACCCCTTGTTCTTTGCACAGTATGGTGTGAAAGCTATGGAGTAGTTAGGACTAAAAGAAAAAGCAAGGAAAGTGGGCCTGAGGACATTCTTGCATGATCCTAAACACTTCTGCAGGATGTAGAGAAAGAAGCAGAGGGTTCCTAAGCCCCCATTAGGAGAAAGGGAACATAGAAATACTAAAAGAAACATTAATGAGCCAGAAGAGGAGGTACCAAAATATAGGGATCTAGAGAAGGACCTGGCAATATCTGTGGTCCTCAACAGTGAGTGAGTGTATGCACAAGGCCCAAAAGATGTGGCCTGATATAACAATAATTATAATAATTGAAGAAAAAAATCACTGTATGAATGGTGTTGGGAAAAATGCAGAAGAATGAAACAGGACCACTTTCTTATACCATATACAAAAATAAATTCAAAATGGATGAAAGACCTAAATGTGAGACAGGAAACCATCAAAATCCTAGAGAGGAGCACAGGCAGTAACCACTGTGACATCAGCCATAGCAACTTCTTACTACATATGTTTCCTGAGGCAAGGGAAACAAAAGTAAAAATGAACTATTGGGACTTCATCAAAATAAAAAGTCACTGCACAGCAAAGGAAATAATGAAAAAAACTAAACAGCAACCTATGGAATGAGAGAAGATACTTGCCAGGGACATATCTGATAGAGGGTTAGTATCCAAAATATATAAAGAACTGATACCACTCAACACCCACAAACCAAATAATCCAGTTTAAAAATGGACAGAAGACATGAACAGACATTTTTCTAAAGAAGACTTACAAATGGCTAACAGACACATGAAAAGATACTTAACATCGCTAAAAATAAATCAAAACTACAGTGAGATTCACACCTGTCAGAATGGCTAAAATTAACAACACAGAAAACAACAGGTGTTGGCAAGGATGTGGAGAAAGAGGAACCCTCTTGCTCTGTTGGTGGGAATGCAAACTGGTGCAGCTACTGTGAAAAGCAGTATGGAGGTTCCTCAAAATTTAAAAGTAGAACTAACTTATGATCCAGCAACTGCAGTACTAGGTATTTTCCCAAAGAACACAAAAATATTAATTCAGGAGAGGAGTCAAGATGGCGGAGAAGTAGCAGCCTGAGACTACATCAGGTAGTAGGAGATCAGCTCGATAGCTTATCTAAACATTGCAAACACCTACAAATCCAACAGGAGAGTGAAGAGAAGAAGAACAGCGACTCTAGAAACAGAAAATCAACCACTTTCTGAAAGGTAGGACTGGCGGAGAAGTGAATCTAAAACGACGGGAAGATAGACCACGGGGGGAGGGGCCGGCTCCCGGCAAGCGGCTGAGCAACGGAGCACAAAATCAGGACTTTTAAAAGTCTGTTCCACTGAGGGTCATTGCTCCAGAGGCTAAACCAGGGTGAAGCCCACGTGGGGTCAGCGTGGCCCCAGGTCCCACAGGGTCACAGAAGGATCGGGGGTGTCAGAGTGTCAGAGAGCTTGCAGGTATTAGAACGGAGAAGCCGGCTGCAGAGACAGAGCCGAGGACTGAACTCTCAGCTTGGGGTTACCTTGAACTGGTCGCGGGCTGGGTGAGCTCAGAGTGCGGCTAGAGGCTGGGGATACGGGAGTGATTGGGTGCTGTCCTCTGGGGGCGCACTGAGGAGTGGGGCCCCAGGCTCTCGGCTCCTCCGGGCCGGAGACTAGGAGGCCGCCATTTTCATTCCCGTCCTCCAGAACTCTACGGAAAGTGTTCAGGGAACAGAAGCTCCCAAAGGCAAACCCGAGCCGATTACTTAGTCCAGCCGCCAGTAAGGGCGGTGCAATCCCGCCTCGGGCAAAGACACTTGAGAGTCACTACAACAGGCCCCTCCCCCAGAAGATCAACAAAATATACAGCCAGGACTAAGTTCATCTATCAAGGAAAGTAGGTTCAATTCCTAAGACAGCAGAGCAATTCCAGAGGAGGAGAAAGCAAAGCACGGAACTCATGGCTTTCTCCCCATGATTCTTTAGTCTTGCGGCTACTTCAATTTTTTTTTTCTTTTTTCAATTTTTTTCTTTTTTCTTTTTTCTTCTTCTGCTAAATTTTTTAAAACTTTTACCCTTTTCTTTTTCAACGTTTTTTGACTAGTTTATCTAAATATATATTTTTTTTCTTTCTTTTTTATATTTTTTCTTTATTTTGTTTTATTTTTTAAATTTTTTTCTTTTTTTTTCAGAACCTGTTTTTATCCCCTTTCTCCCCCCCACAATTAGGGGTCTCTTCTGATTTGGTTACAGCGCATTTTTCTGGGGTCTTTGCCACCCTTTTAGTAGTTTATTTGCTCCTTCATATCCTCTTATCTGGACAAAATGACAAGGCGGAAAAAATCACCACAAACAAAAGAACAAGAGACAGTACCGAAGCCTAGGGACCTAATCAACACAGACATTGATAATATGTCAGATCAAGAGTTCAGAATGACGATTCTGAACATTCTAGCCGGGCTCGAAAAAGGCATGGAAGATATTAGAGAAACCCTCTCTGGAGATATTAAAGCCCTTTCTGGAGAAATTAAAGAACTAAAATCTAACCAAGTTGAAATCAAAAAAAGCTATTAATGAGGTGCAATCAAAAATGGAGGTTCTCACTGCTCGGATAAATGAGGCAGAAGAAAGAATTAGTGATATAGAAGACCAAATGACAGAGAATAAAGAAGCCGAACAAAAGAGGGACAAACAGCTACTGGACCATGAGGGGAGAATTTGAGAGATAAGTGACACCATAAGATGAAACAACATTAGAATAATTGGGATTCCAGAAGAAGAAGAAAGAGAGAGGGGAGCAGAAGGTCTATTGGAGAGAATCATTGGAGAGAATTTCCCTAATATGGCAAAGGGAACAAGCATCAAAATCCAGGAGATGCAGAGAACCCCCCTCAAAGTCAACAAGAATAGGTCCACACCCCGTCACTTAATAGTAAAATTTACAAGTCTTAGCGACAAAGAGAAAATCCTGAAAGCAGCCCGAGAAAAGAAGTCTGTAATATACAATGGTAAAAATATTAGATTGGCAGCAGACTTATCCACAGAGACCTGGCAGGCCAGGAAGAGCTGGCATGATATATTCAGAGCACTCAACGAGAAAAACATGCAGCCAAGAATACTCTATCCAGCTAGGCTATCATTGAAAATAGAAGGAGAGATCAAAAGCTTCCAGGACAAACAAAAACTGAAAGAATTTGCAAACACCAAACCAGCTCTACAGGAAGTATTGAAAGGGGTCCTCTAAGCAAAGAGAGAGCTTAAAAGTAGTAGATCAGAAAGGTACAGAGACAATATACAGTAACAGTCAGCTTACAGACTAATAATGGCACTAAATTCATATCTCTCAATAGTTACCCTGAATGTTAATGGGCTAAATGCCCCAATCAAAAGACACAGGGTATCAGAATGGATAAAAAAAACAAAACCCATCAGTATGTTGCCTAAAAGGAACTCATTTTAGACGCGAAGACACCTCCAGATTTAAAGTGAGGGGGTGGAAAACAATTTACCATGCTAATGGGCATCAGAAGAAAGCTGGGGTGGCAATCCTTATATCAGATCAATTAGATTTTAAGCCAAAGATGATAATAAGAGATGAGGAAGGACACTATATCCTACTCAAAGGGTCTGTCCAACAAGAAGATCTAACAATTTTAAATATCTATGCCCCTAACGTGGGAGCAGCCAACTATATAAACCAATTAATAACAAAATCAAAGAAACACATCAATAATAATACAATAATAGTAGGGGACTTGAACACTCCCCTCACTGAAATGGACAGATCATCCAAGAAAAAGATCAACAAGGAAATAAAGGCCTTAAATGACACACTGGACCAGATGGACATCACAGATATATTCAGAACATTTCATCCCAAAGCAACAGAATACACATTCTTCTCTAGTGCACATGGAACCTTCTCCAGAAGAGATCACATCCTGGGTCACAAATCAGGTCTCAACCGGTATCAAAAGATTAGGATCATTCCCTGCATATTTTCAGACCACAACGCTCTGAAGCTAGAACTCAATCACAAGAGGAAAGCTGGAAAGAACCCAAATACATGGAGACTAAACAGCATCCTTCTAAAGAATGAATGGGTTAACCAGGAAATTAAAGAAGAATTGAAAAAATTCATGGAAACAAATGATAATGAAAACACAACAGTTCAAAATCTGTGGGACAGAGCAAAGGCAGTCCTGAGAGGAAAATATATAGCAGTACAAGCCTTTCTCAAGAAACAAGAAAGGTCTCAAGTACACAACCTAACCCTACACCTAAAGGAGCTGGAGAAAGAACAAGAAAGAAACCCTAAACCCAGCAGGAGAAGAGAAATCATAAAGATCAGAGCAGAAATCAATGAAATAGAAACCAAAAAAACAATAGAAAAAATCAATGAAACTAGGAGCTGGTTCTTCGAAAGAATCAATAAGATTGATAAACCCCTGGCCAGACTCATCAAAAAGAAAAGAGAAAGGACCCAAATCAATAAAATCATGAATGAAAGAGGAGAGATCACAACTAACACCAAAGAAATACAGACAATTATAAGAACATACTATGAGCAATGCTACGCCAACAAACTTGTCAATCTGGAAGAAATGGATGCATTCCTAGAGACATATAAACTACCACAACTGAACCAGGAAGAAATAGAAAACCTGAACAGGCCCATAACCAGTAAGAAGATTGAAACAGTCATCAAAAATCTCCAAACAAACAAAAGCCCAGGGCCAGACGACTTCCCAGGGGAATTCTACCAAACATTTAAAGAAGACCTAATTCCTATTCTCCTGAAACTGTTCCAAAAAATAGAAATGGAAGGAAAACTTCCAAACTCATTTGATGAGGCCAGCATCACCTTGATCCCAAAACCAGACAAGGATCCCACCAAAAAAGAGAACTACAGACCAATATCCTTGATGAACACAGACGCAAAAATTCTCACCAAAATACTGGCCAATAGGATTCAACAGTACATTAAAAGGATTATTCACCACGACCAAGTGGGATGTATTCCAGGGCTGCAGGGTTGGTTCAACATCCGCAAATCAATCAATGTGATACAACACATTAATAAAAGAAAAAACAAGAACCATATGATACTCTCAATAGATGCTGAAAAAGCATTTGACAAAGTACAGCATCCCTTCCTGATCAAAACTCTTCAAAGTGTAGGGATAGAGGGCACATACCTCAATATTATCAAAGCCATCTCTGAAAAACCCACCGCAAATATCATTCTCAATGGAGAAAAACTGAAAGCTTTTCCGTTAAGGTCAGGAACACGGCAGGGATGTCCGTTTTCACCACTGCTATTCAACGTGGTACTAGAAGACCTAGCCTCAGCAATCAGACAACAAAAAGAAATTCAAGGCATCCAAATCAGCAAAGAAGAAGTCAAACTATCACTCTTCGCAGATGATATGGTACTATATGTGGAAAACCCAAAAGACTCCACTCCAAAACTGCTAGAACTTGTACAGGAATTCAGTAAAGTGTCAAGGTAAAAAACCAATGCACAGAAATCAGTTGCATTTCTGTACACCAACAACAAGACAGAAGAAAGAGAAATTAAGGAGTCAATCCCATTTACAATTGTACCCAAAACTATACGATACCTAGGAATAAACCTAACCAAAGAGGCTAAGAATCTATACACAGAAAATTATAAAGTACTCATGAAAGAAATTGAGGAAGACACAAAGAAATGGGAAAATGTTCCATGCTCCTGGATTGGAAGAATAAATATTGTGAAAATGTCTATGCTACCTAAAGCAATCTACACATTTAATGCAATCCCTATCAAAATACCATCCATTTTTTTCAAAGAAATGGAACAAATAATCCTAAAATTTATATGGAACCAGAAAAGACCTCGAATAGCCAAAGGAATATTGAAAAAGAAAGCCAAAGTTGGTGGCATCACAATTCCGGACTTCAAGCTCTATTACAAAGCTGTCATCATCAAGACAGCATGGTCCTGGCACAAAAACAGACACATAGATCAGTGGAACAGAATAGAGAGCCCAGAAATCGACCCTCAACTCTATGGTCAACTCATCTTCGACAAAGCAGGAAAGAATGTCCAATGGAAAAAAGACAGCCTCTTCAATAAATGGTGCTGGGAAAATTGGACAGCCACATGCAGAAAAATGAAATTGGACCACTTCCTTACACCACACACGAAAATAGACTCCAAATGGATGAAGGACCTCAATGTGAGAAAGGAATCCATCAAAATCCTTGAGGAGAATGCAGGCAGCAACCTCTTCAACCTCTGCCGCAGCAACATCTTCCTAGGAACAATGGCAAAGGCAAGGGAAGCAAGGGCAAAAATGAACTATTGGGATTTCATCAAGATCAAAAGCTTTTGCACAGCAAAGGAAACAGTTAACAAAACCAAAAGACAACTGACAGAATGGGAGAAGATATTTGCAAACGACATATCAGATAAAGGGCTAGTATCCAAAATCTATAAGGAACTTAGCAAACTCAACACCCAAAGAACAAACAATCCAATCAAGAAATGGGCAGAGGACATGAACAGACATTTCTGCAAAGAAGACATCCAGATGGCCAACAGACACATGAAAAAGTGCTCCACGTCACTCAGCATCAGGGAAATACAAATCAAAACCACAATGAGATATCACCTCACACCAGTCAGAATGGCTAAAATTAACAAGTCAGGAAATGACAGATGCTGGCGAGGATGTGAAGTAAGGGGAACCCTCCTCCACTGTTGGTGGGAATGCAAGCTGGTGCAACCACTCTGGAAAACAACATGGAAGTTCCTCAAAATGTTGAAAATAGAACTACCCTATGACCCAGCAATTGCACTACTGGGTATTTACCCTAAAGATACAAACATAGTGATCCGAAGGGGCACGTGTACCCGAATGTTTATAGCAGCAATGTCTACAATAGCCAAACTATGGAAAGAACCTAGATGTCCATCAACAGATGAATGGATAAAGAAGAAGTGGTATATATACACAATGGAATACTATGCAGCCATCAAAAGAAATGAAATCTTGCCATTTGCGACGATGTGGATGGAACTAGAGCGTATCATGCTTAGTGAAATAAGTCAATCGGAGAAAGACAACTATCATATGATCTCCCTGATATGAGGACATGGAGAAGCAACATGGGGGTTAGGGGGATAGGAGAAGAATAAATGAAACAAGATGGGATTGGGAGGGAGACAAACCATAAATGACTCTTAATCTTACAAAACAAACTGGGGGTTGCTGGGGGGAGGTGGGATTGGGAGAGGGGGAGGGGGTTATGGACATTGGGGAGGGTATGTGCTATCATGAGTGCTGTGAAGTGTGTAAACCTGGCGATTCACAGACCTGTACCCCTGGGGATAAAAATACATTATATGTTTATTAAAAAAAAAATTGGAAGGGGAGGTGAACCATAAGAGACTATGGACTCTGAAAAACAACCTGAGGGTTTTGAAGGGTCAGGGGTGGGAGGTTGGGGGAACAGGTAGTGGGTAATGGGGAAGGCACGTTTTGCATGGAGCACTGGGTGTTGTGCAAAAACAATGAATACTGTTACGCTGAAAAAATAAATAAAATGGAAAAAAATATATTAATTCAAAGGGATACATGCACCCTGATGTTTATAGCAGCATTATCTACAATTTGCCAAATGATGGGAATAGCCCAAGTGTCCATTGACTGATGAATGTATAAAGAAGATGTAGTATATGAAGGGACAATGAAATATTACTCAGCCATCACAAAGAATGAAATCTTGCCATTTGCAATAATATGGATGGAGCTAGAGAGTATTATGCTAAGTGAAATAAGTCAGTCAGAGGAAGACATACCATATTTCACTCATATGTGGAATTTAAGAAACAAAACAAATGAACATAGGGAAGAAAAAGAGAGACAAACAAGAAACAGACTTAACTATAGAGAACAAACAGAGTACTGGAGGAGTGGTGGGCAGGAGGATGGGCTAAATGGGTGATGGGTATTAAGGAGGGCACTTTTGATGGGCACAGCGATATGCAAGTGATGAATTACTAAATTCTACACCTGAAACTAATATTATAGTGTGTGTTATCTAACTGGAATTTAAATAAAAACTGGGACTTTAAAAAAATCACTGTATGAGTCTGAGCTGTGTTCAGAGCAAAGTCAAACTCTGTAATATAAAGGAAAAATGTTAAATTTTTGTACCATATGTTTTGTGACTACTCAATTTCTATTGCTCCATATTCTTAGAAACTGTAAGAGAGAAAGTGATGAGTGACCTACTTAGTATGCTCCCATTTATATTTCAGAACTTTCAAAATACTTGTCCTGCATCTTTTTTCGGACAGAGGGGAAAAAAATAAAAAACCTTTCAGCTCCATATGAGTCTTCTCTGCTGTGACCCTGTTTCAGTTGAATAAAGAAAAATTTCCCCCACATTAAAATGCCATATATTTGCATAGGCTGTATGCTTCAGAATGTCTATGGATGAAGCCCCACAGTTTTGCATCCTTGTCAGGAGATCTCTCCACATGTTTCCTCTCCTAATTTCCCTGCTCTTTGGAGCACATGGCTGTATAAAAATCTGTCTTAGGCTGCTCAAAATTTTCTCTTATAGGTCCTAGCAGTTTATCAGATTTAAGAACTTGATTTCAGCCATAAACTTCTTACATCCTTTTCTTCTTCCCATTTCATACAACGGACAAGAAACACATGTTTGAATATGAACAGAACATTACTGGCTAGATAAGGACTTTGTAACAGCCCTCAGGGAGCCTGGACTTGAGCTGAATGATCCTTCTACCTACAGAGCCAAATAAATACCCACAATGTGATCTTATTAGGCAGAGGCTCTGAGGGGAACCAGAATTCACATGGCCCCATCAGCCTCTGGCTTTATTTAGATTGTATGCCCTGCCTAGAATGTCTTCCTTCCTTCTTTCTATCTAATAAATCCTTCAAGGCTCAGCTCAAGTATTAGGTTTTCTAGGAAGCCCACCTTTCCTCCTTTAGACCCACAGATTTCACCCTTCCCTGAAATTCTACACTTATTGTCACTTGGCACTTAGCATAGACTGTCTTCTAATATATCCTGTACTACCATCTTTGCCAGTTATTTAATCTTTCCTAGAAGCTCCTTGAGAGAAAGGATAGCATACAATGATTTTTCATATTCTCCACAGCAGGTCCACAGTAAACAATATGTGATAAGACATGTTCACCAACTAATAAAGCAAGGGCATTGGCATAGGAAGAGAATGTCAGGTGGCATACTTCTTTATAAAAGCTTCATTTTTATACCCCTAACAGAGGATTTTTGCACATGGTAAGGTTCTAATAAAGACTTACTATTTTTTTTCATTTTTCATTTTTTTTTTATTTGAGTCTTGTTGACACACGATGTTATATTAGTTTCAGGTGTACAACTTCAAGATTCCATAACTCTGTAGGTTATGCTATCTCATCCTCTGTCACCATACAGTGCTATTACAATATCATTGACTATATTTTTTTAAATATTTTATTTATTTATTTGACAGAGAGAGAGAGAGATTACAAGTAGGCGAAGAGGCAGGCAGAGAGAGAGAGGGAAACAGGCTCCCTGCTGAGCAGAGAGCCCAATGTGGGCCTCAATCCCAGGACCCTGAGACCATGACCTGGGCCAAAGGCAGAGGCTTTAACCCACTGAGCCACCCAGGCGTCCTTCATTGACTATATTTCTTATGCTCTGCCTTTTATCCCTGTGACTTATTCATTCCACAACTGAAAGCCTGTATCTCCCACTCTTCTTCATCTACTTTGCCCATCTACCACCCCCTTCCTCTCTGGCAACCATTAGTTTGTTCTCTGTATTTCCAGGTCTGATTCTGCTTTTTGTTTATTCATTTGGGGTTTTTTTTCAGATTCCACATATGAGAGAAATTATGTGGCTTTTGTCTTTCTCAGTCTGACTTATTTCACCTAAGCATAATACCCTCTAGGTCCACCCATATTGCTTCAAATGGCCCAATCTCATCTCATCCTTTTGGTGCCTGAGTCATATTCCATTCTCTCTCTCTCTCTCTCTCTCTCTCTCTCTTTCTGTGTGTGTGTGTGTGTGTGTGTGTGTGTGTGTGTGTGCCACATCCTCTTCATCCACTCATTTATCTATGGATGCTTGAACTGCTCCCATATCTTAGCTATTGTAAATAATGCTGCAGTAAACATAAGGGTGCATATATCTTTTCAAATTAGTGTTTTCATTTTCACTGGGTATGTACCCAGCAGTGGAATTATTGGACCAAATGGTATTTCTACTTCTAAATTTGAGGAACCTCCATACTGCTTTCCATAGTGACTATACCAATTTACCTTCCTACCAGCAGTGTACAAGGGTACGTTTTCCTCCATATCCTCAACAACACTTATTTCTTGTCTCTTTTATTTTAGCCACAGCTGTGAGGTAATATCTCATTGTGGTTTTGAATTGCACTTCCTTGATGATGAGTAATGTTAAACATATTTTCACATGTCCATTGACTATCTGTCTTTTTTGAAAAATTATCCATTCAATTCCTCTGCCCATTTTCTAATCAGATTGTTTGTTATTTTGGTGTTGAGTTGTAGAAGTTCTTTATATATTGTGGATATTAACCCCCTATCAGATATACATTTACAAATACCTTCTCCCATTCAATAGGTTGGCCTTTTGGTTTGTTGAATGTTTCCTTCACTGAGCAAAATCTTTTATTTTGACATGGGCCTGATAGTTTATTTTGCTTTTGTTTCCCTTATATTGAGGGACATATCTAGAAAAATGTTGCTATAGTTATGTCAGAAAATCATTCTCTGTGTTCTAGGATTTTAGAATTCAGGCCCATTTAGGTCTTTAATCCATTTTGGTTTTTTTTAATTAAATTAAATTTATTTTTTTCCATTTAATTGTGTGTTCCAAAATTCATTGTTTATGCACCACACCCAGTGCTCCGTGCAAGGCCTGGCCTGACAAGAAGCTGTCTTCGGGGTCTGAGACACTGTCCACATTATATAATAACAAAAGCTAATATTGTTTGAGAATATGTGGTAGGCACTCTTTTTTATTTTTTTTTTCAGCGTAACAGTATTCATTATTTTTGCACAACACCCAGTGCTCCATGCAATACGTGCCCTCCCTATTACCCAGCAACTGGTTCCCCCAACCTCCCACCCCCGCCCCTTCAAAACCCTCAGATTGTTTTTCAGAGTCCATAGTCTCCTACAGTTTGCCTCCCCTTCCAATTTTTTTTTATAAACATATAATGTATTTTTATCCCCAAAGGTACAGGTCTGTGAATCGCCAGGTTTACACACTTCACAGCACTCACCATAGCACATACCCTCCCCAGTGTCCATAATCCCCGCCCCCTCTCCCAACCCAACCTCCCCCCAGCAACCCTCAGTTTGTTTTGTGAGATTAAGAGTCATTTATGGTTTGTCTCCCTCCCAATCCCATCTGGTTTCATTTATTCTTCTCCTATCCCCCTAACCCCCCATGTTGCATCTCCATGTCCTCATATCAGGGAGATCATATGATAGTTGTCTTTTTCCGATTGACTTATTTCACTAAGCATGATACCCTCTAGTTCCATCCACGTCATTGCAAATGGCAAGATTTCATTTCTTTTGATGGCTGCATAGTATTCCATTGTGTATATATACCACATCTTCTTTATCCATTCATCTGTTGATGGACATCTAGGTTCTTTCCATAGTTTGGCTATTGTAGACATTGCTGCTATAAACATTTGGGTACACGTGACCCTTCGGATCACTAAGTTTGTATCTTTATGGTAAATACCCAGTAGTGCAATTGCTGGAGAAAGAGAAATTAAGGAGTCAATCCCATTTACAGTTGCACCCAAAACTATAAGATACCTAGGAATAAACCTAACCAAAGAGGCTAAGAATCTGTGCTTGCTTCGGCAGCACATATACAAAGAGGCTAAGAATCTAAATGCAGAAAACTATAAAGTACTCATGAAAGAAATTGAGGAAGACACAAAGAAATGGAAAATGTTCCATGCTCCTGGATTGGAAGAATAAATATTGTGAAAATGTCCATGCTACCTAAAGCAATCTACACATTTAATGCAATCCCTATCAAAATACCATCCATTTTTTTCAAAGAAATGGAACAAATAATCCTAAAATTTATATGGAACCAGAAAAGACCTCGAATAGCCAAAGGAATATTGAAAAAGAAAGCCAAAGTTGGTGGCATCACAATTCCGGACTTCAAGCTCTATTACAAAGCTGTCATCATCAAGACAGCATGGTCCTGGCACAAAAACAGACACATAGATCAGTGGAACAGAATAGAGAGCCCAGAAATCGACCCTCAACTCTATGGTCAACTCATCTTCGACAAAGCAGGAAAGAATGTCCAATGGAAAAAAGACAGCCTCTTCAATAAATGGTGCTGGGAAAATTGGACAGCCACATGCAGAAAAATGAAATTGGACCACTTCCTTACACCACACATGAAAATAGACTCAAAATGGATGAAGGACCTCAATGTGAGAAAGGAATCCATCAAAATCCTTGAGAAGAATGCAGGCAGCAACCTCTTCGACCTCAGCCGCAGCAACATCTTCCTAGGAACATCGGCAAAGGCAAGGGAAGCAAGGCAAAAATGAACTATTGGGATTTCATCAAGATCAAAAGCTTTTGCACAGCAAAGGAAACAGTTAACAAAACCAAAAGACAACTGACAGAATGGAAGAAGATATTTGCAAATGACATATCAGGTAAAGGGCTAGTATCCAAAATTTATAAGGAACTTAGCAAACTCAACACCCAAAGAACAAACAATCCAATCAAGAAATGGGCAGAGGACATGAACAGACATTTCTTTTTTTTTTTTAATTTATTTATTTTTATTTGTTTATTTACAGCATAACAGTGTTCATTGTTTTGGCATCACACCCAGTGCTCCATGCAGTACGTGCCCTCCCCATTACCCACCACCTGGTCCCTCAACCTCCCAATCCCCCCAACCCCCCGCCGCCCCTTCATAACCCTCTAGTTGTTTTTCAGAGTCCATAGTCTCTCATGGTTCATCTCCCCTTCCAGTTTCCCTCAACTCCCTCTCCTCTCCATCTCCCCATGTCCTCCATGTTATTTGTTATGCTCCACAAATAAGTGAGACCATATGATACTTGACTCTGTCTGCTTGACTTATTTCACTCAGCATAATTTCTTCCAGTCCCGTCCATGTTGCTACAAAAGTTGGGTATTCGTCCTTTCTGATGGAGGCATAATACTCCATTGTGTATATGGACCACATCTTCCTTATCCATTCATCCGTTGAAGGGCATCTTGGTTCTTTCCACAGTTTGGCGACCGTAGACATTGCTGCAATAAACGTTGGGGTACAAATGGCCCTTCTTTTCACTACCTCTGTATCTTTGGGGTAAATACCCAGAAGTGCAATTGCAGGGTCATAGGGAAGCTCTATTTTTAATTTCTTCAGGAATCTCCACACTGTTCTCCAAAGTGGCTGCACTAACTTGCATTCCCACCAACAGTGTAAGAGGGTTCCTCTTTCTCCACATCCTCTCCAACACACGTTGTTTCCTGTCTTGCTAATTTTGGCCATTCTAACTGGTGTCAGGTGGTATCTCAATGTGGTTTTAATTTGAATCTCCCTGATGGCTAGTGATGATGAACATTTTTCCATGTGTCTGATAGCCATTTGTATGTCTTCGTTGGAGAAGTGTTGAACAGACATTTCTGCAAAGAAGACATCCAGATGGCCAACAGACACATGAAAAAGTGCTCCACGTTACTCGGCATCAGGGAAATACAAATCAAAACCACAATGAGATATCACCTCACACCAATCAGAATGGCTAAAATTAACAAGTCAGGAAACGACAGATGCTGGTGAGGATGCGAAGAAAGGGGAACCCTCCCACACTGTTGGTGGGAGTGCAAGCTGGTGCAACCACTCTGGAAAACAGCATGGAGGTTCCTCAAAATGTTGAAAATAGAACCACCCTGTGGTAGGCACTCTTATAAGTTCTGTATGTGAATCACATCATTTTAATCATCTCAGACTTAGGAAACAGATTATGATGCTGACTTTACAGACAAGGAAACTGAAGCACAATAAAGTTAAGTAACTAATCCAAGGTCACACAGCTAATAAGTAGGAGAGCTGTGATAAAAACCCATTAAGTCTACAGAAAACAGGCTGATGGTTGCCAGAATGGGAGAAATGGGCAAAATGGGTGAAGAGGAATGGGAGATACAGGCTTCCAGTTATAGAATGAATAAGTCACAGGGATAAAAGGCAAAGCATAAGAAATATAGTCACTGATATCATAATAACATTGTATGGTGATAGATGGGAGCTGTACTTGTGGTGAGTATAGCATAACTTATAGAGTTGCAGAATCATTAAGTTGCACACCTGAAACTTATGTAACATTGTGTGTCAACTATATGCAAATAACATTTTAAAAATACTTATTTATTTTAGAGAAAGAACATGGGGCGGGGTGAGTAGCAGCAGAGGGAGAGGGAGAGAGCATCTCAAGCAGACTCCATGCTAAGTGCAGAGCCTGATGCAGGGCTCAATCCCACAACCCTGAGATTATCACCAAAGCTGAAACAAAAAGTTGGAGACTTAATTGATGGCACCACTTAGGTGCCCCTCAAACAAATTTAAAAAAAAATTAAGTCTGACACCAAAGCATGTTCTTTGAATCACTATGTTATAATGCAGCACTTACTTAAAAGCAGAAAGACAGTATCTACAAATAATTATAATCAGAACTTTAAATGATAGTATCTAAATGATATCGGTTTAAAAAAAAGGTTGACAAAAAACCACCTTTTCATAGATACACAGTCAATACCATACAGGCAAGTGTACATGTGATACTGCCGCATCTGGGCAAATATGTTGATACTAAGGAAAGTTGGGGTTATCACCAGTTGCATAGGAGAAAGGTTTTCAACAAGTAAGTTTCTTTAAAGTGGGGAGGGGGACTTAAAAAGATTTAAGTCACATGGCTAATGAACTAAAATGCAAATTAAAAGAAAGATGTTTTCAGAGTTCAAAAATGGAAATATCTCTTAGAAAGAGTTTAATAAAGGGATATGTGTGAATTAGATGATAGGTACCAAAAGGAGATGGTGAGACACCTTCAGGCTAGCTATAGCAAGCAGCCATTACCACCTCTGGGTCTGAAGGTTGAAGGGAAGGCAGAAGTTTAACTAGAGTCCTGAGAGAATATCTACATTGGAGAAGATTCCCAACAGGAGTTGTATCATTCTTCAGGCTTCTGTAGAAGCCATAGTTGACCCATATCACCTGGCTGGGAAAAAGCTGTGGAGATCAATGTCCTGACCTTCCTCTCCTCCTATCTCCAGAACTCCTACCAATGCTTCCTATTAGCCAAATACAGCTAGGCACCAGAGAGTAAGAGGGTGTTGATATACTCCATATGGGGTAGCCACCTGAGGGCACAGACCAGGATGGAGAAGGGTAGAGAGTCCATCTAGAGCAGCAGAGTATATCCAGCCCATAATCCACTGGGATTCTAATAACATACTTTCATTTAACTTATTTATTAATTTTGTGAGAACTGAGGTTTTTATGTTAGTTCTTTCTGTCCAGAAACCTAGCATATATCTTCATATTTGTTTTATGTTCTTCATTAAGTTTTGTAACTTTCTGCACATAGTTCCAAAATTGATTCTAACATATTTATAATTTTTATTGTCTGTTGGATAAGATTAAATTTCCATTCTATTAATCAGTGGCTCTCAGTTATGAAAAAGGGGGGGCATCTTTAAAAACAACATTTTTTAGTTTCAAAAGAATGTAAAGTTTTGGTTCCTTCAAAGTGTTTAATTACTCTTATTGTACCTGTTCAGGTCCTAGCTGCATATTTAGAGCAAGGCCAGTTTTAGCCAATGATCCATAACCTGTAACTCAAATTTATTGAAGCAATACTTATTGCTGGTAACAAAACACCTCAAAACTTAGTAGCAAAAAACAAACATTTTATTATGCTCACAAATGTTGGGAATCAAGAGTTTGGGCTGGACTAAGCTGGGTGCTTCTACTACTGGACTCTCTCAGGTCACTCATATGGCTATAACTACCTGATGGTCTAGATGGCCTAACCCATATGTGTGGCATTGGTTCTGTCTGTCAGCTGGGCTTCTCAGTGTGGTTTCTCCTCCTCAAGATAGTCAGCCTGGTCTTTTTCATATGGTGGCAGGAGAAATCAAAGGAGTATGAGAAGGCACTACAAATCACAAATGTTTTTTGAGCTTCTCTTTAGGTCACATTTGCTACTATTCCAATAGCCAAAGCAAATTACTTGGCCAAGCATCAATGTGGGAGGGAACCATAAAAGCACATAGATCCTAGGAGGCATGATTCATTAAGGACAATTACTTTAACAATCTACCACAGTTGTTGATCAGAAGTTAGCCAGATACACCAGTAGCTAGCACAATTGTCTGTTTATTTTCTCATCCTGTCAGGGTTCCTCATGAAAAACTATTCAATGTCTTCCAAAAATAATGCATGGTAGAAATCACAAGAGGAAGAAGGCCTTGAGGCTATAGTCTGGTCTACTTCTGACCTGCTTGTGCCACCAAATGCCAACAAAGGGAAAAAGGAAACTTAATTACATATTGCAAGTTAAAGAAGCCAGCCTGGAACAGCTACATACTGCATGATTCCAATTATATGACATTCTGGAAAAGGCAAAACTATGGAGACAATAAAAAGTTCAGTAATTCCCAGGGAATGGAGATGGAGGGAGAGATGAATAGGTGGATCACAAGAGTCTTAGGGCAGTGAAACTATTTGGTATGATATTATAATGTTGAATACATGACATTGTGTATTTGTCAAAAACCATAAAACTCTAGGGGTGCCTGGGTAGCTTAGTCAGTTAAGCACCTGCCTTCAGCTCAGGTCATGAACCCAGGGTCCTGGGATCGAACCCCACATCAGGCTCCCTGCTCAGTGGAGATCCTGCTTTCCCTCTCCCTCTGCTGCTCCCCCTGCTTGTGTGCATGCTCTCTCTCAAATAAATAAATAAAATGTTTTTAAAAGAATCTTAGAGACGTAGCTGAAAAAGGATCCACAAGATTTACAATCTAATTAGATATGGTGAAAAAGAAGTCAAAATGGGCTTTGTATTGGTTTTCTATTGCTGTTGTGCCAAATTACAACACCACCCATTTATTATTTTTCAGTTCTATTCTGTCTGATATGAGTCTCACTGGGCTAAAATCAATGTGTCAGCAGAACTATACTCCTTTTTGGAGGTTCTAGGTAAGAATTACTTTCCTTACCCTTTCAAGCTTCCAGAGGCCACCCACATTCCTTGCTTCATGACCTTCTTTCCCCATCTTCACAGCCAGCATCACTCCATTTCTCTGAGGCTTTCATTCCTAGTCACATCTGCCTGTGACTCTCCCTCTGCCGCCTTCTTCCACTTTTAAGGACCCTTGTGATTACACTGGGCTCATCTGGTTAATCCAGGAGACTCTCCCCATTTCAGTCAGTTGATTAACAATCCTAATTCCTTAATTCCTACAACTTTAATTCTCCTTTGTCATGTAAGCTACAATATTCACAGGTTCTGAGATTAGGACGTGAACATCTTTTGCGGTTTGGAAGTACTATTCTGCCAGCCACAGTCTTCAGGAGTTAGAACTTAGGAGCTCAAAAGGATGGTAATAACACTGATGATGATGGAGAAAATAAAAAGAATTCATTTGGATGGGAAGACAACAAGGGTTTGCCAAGTGAAGTGAAGTGTCCAAATGGCAATAATCCCCAGAACCATAGATCTTGAGGATCTACATCCCAGGAAACTCATCATGATTAGGAATAAGAACTTAGAGAGCTTTACACTTGGAGGTAAACTCTTAAAGCCCTTGGGCCACTGATCTCTTAGTCATTTTAGAAAGGGAATAACAGAGGGATGAGAAGCTGAAAAAAGAAGTGCCCACATCACCACTTATGTAGGCCCAACATGGACAAATATTCATCCTTGGAGAACGGAAAGGAACCAAAGAAATGTCTAGAGGGCCCTGAAGATGGTGCAACAAAATTCCAAAGGGGACCATTTAGCTGGTCCTTTCAACCACATCTGTGTCCCAGATGTTCCATGTAACCAGAGCATGTGCCCATACCAAAAAGCCAACATTATATGCTCCATGAGGTCTGTGGCCAATGTAAAAGTGTGGAGGAACCTGTCCACATGGCAAACCAAGTTTGTTATTTGTGTCACATCAAAGCCAGAGCCTCAATGAATTACTGCCCTCTGAGGTCATTTAATTATGATTAAGTGAACTAAGAACCAGTGTAAATGGCATTTTATACTCCAGTGAATTAAGGTATGAGATGTAGCCAAAGTGAATAAGATTTATGGCCCCAATTCATGCAACCTTACAGTAATTTCATGACACTTTTACTATGAGGCAAGCAATGCCAGCTCTTGAAATAATTAAAAGTACATACCAACTTAAAGGCTGGGCTCCAGGCATTTATGGGAAACCAGGAGACAGAATGAGGAGCAGGTTTATTTGTGCCTAATTTACACTGGATAGCAGCAGTTGTTTCTTTTACTTACAGCAAAAGTCTTAATTAGGGTGGGAAGACTGACCCTGAGCAGGCCATGCTGGCTCCAGGAGATCAGACCATACCATACATCTCCAGGAGATGGTTCCTCCCCAAAAGAATTACTCCCTCCCCAAATGAGAAATGCTTCATATACAAGTAGCTTTCCAAATCCCTCAGCTCATATGCCACTGTCCTTTGCAGGTCTCTTTGTGCCCTCAAGATTACCATCCATAGATGCAATGGATCACTGTTCACAGATCCCAAGGGAACTGGCAGAATGGGACATGAGTCAGCCAGAACATGCCTCATTTGCCTTGGGAACTTTATTCCCCACTGCCAGCTATCACTTGCCTTCTGGTATTTCTATTTCTTCAGGTTGATGCACCAACTGGTATCTTCTTGGCTTCTGATTTTGCACTCCATCTCAGGGATTCTGATCTCATCACTCCTATTCAATGTGGGAGGTCCCATGAACGAAACCCAGAGCCAATAAGGGAAGACCTCCATTGCCTTCAGCTTCCCATACTTCCAAGTTAAGAAATTGAAAGTAACAGGATGAATCTTTGCCATTACAATCAGTTAAGTTCAAATATAGGACAGAATCCTGTCCTGGCAGCTCCTGACACTCATAACAGTGCCTGGTTATATCGGGCATAAAGAAAACAAAGAGATGAAAAGAATGTTGTTAACCTCTAATAACTGAATAAAACAATATATTTTTATTTATCAGATGTGGAGGAACCTGTCCACATGGCAAACTAAGTTTGTTATCTGTGTCACATCAAAGATCAGTTGAAGAGCTTGACTGTTATAATATTATCCTAACTAATCTCCCCATCTTTAATCTTGCCCCACTCTAATCCAGTCTCCCTCTCTAAACTGAATAATTTTTCTAAGCAACAAATCCCTTTAAGACACTTTCTTAATAAAACATTTCAGTGGACCCTCATTGCCTATTGGGCAAAGTCTATACTCCTTATCATGACCAACAACAGAACTTCCCAACCAGTGTGCCCTAAATAAATTACAGGTACACACAGATATTGATCCCCTCAGCCCTGTGGAGAGGCCCAGGGCAGATGAGCCCCAGAGACTTTGACCTTAGGAGGAGAAGTCTTTTGACTTACAAACAAGGTTGGCAATAAACCTTTCAAAACTTTGGTGCTTCCCTACTTTTTTAACCACTTCCTTAGCTCCTACATGCACACGCACACGTGCACACACACACACACACATGCGCACACACACACATTCTTTTTCTTGATACATGAATGTATATACTCTTGACATCTATATTATATAGAACATTTTAAAGCATCAGAATTACCAACGGAACAAATTAAAATGCAGATTCACAGACCCCACTGCAGATACACGGTAAGTCTGGAAATCTGAGTTTTAAAAAATAATCTAACTCTGATGCTGATGGTTTGTAGACCACACCAGCAGAGTTACAGCCTGCTCCAGCCATAGAGGACCCTACCATAACTCTTCAAATGTACATCATCTCTTCTCTCCCTTGTCTTTGCCCATGCTGTTCTCTGTGCCTAGGATGCCTGTTCTCCATCTGATCACCTAACTCATCCTTATTTATGCTTTAAGCCTAAGCTTAGAATTTATTTCCACTGGATAGGTTTCCCTGACTCCAGAGACCATGTAAGGTTTCCCTCCTAGTTTCTCCTTGAGGCTCCATACTTCTCTTATAGGACTTAAATGATTACCTGCCATAGAGGCAGAGATCATGTCAATCTGGTTTACTATTTTATCCATAACTCACTCTAGTATATGATCTAGTTCACTATAGGCAGGCAGTGAACATCTGAACTGATGCCTTAGCTTGAATAAAGGTCCCAAAGGAAATTTAACTTCAATCAGCCATTTGAGATCTAGGTATGATGATAACTTCTGTCATCTTCAAAATAGAGCGAGCCACCAATCTGTTTCTAGATGCAGAGAACCAGGAACCTAATTTTTCCCTGATTCCCAGTTTGTATAAATATTCCTTGTGCTTTGTAGCAAAACTGGAAAAGTGCTGCTGCTCCCCCAAATTTTATCCTCTGTGGATGACATCCTTTATCACTTCTA
Organism: Meles meles; assembly: GCF_922984935.1. Lineage (NCBI taxonomy): Eukaryota > Metazoa > Chordata > Mammalia > Carnivora > Mustelidae > Meles > Meles meles. The sequence continues at coordinate 64,679,998 of NC_060087.1, forward strand.
AGGCCCAGAGGTACACCAAAAGACCTTCTTTGTCATCTCTGACATAGTTTCTTATTTATCATTATCTTGACAATGGCTTTCCTTCCCCAGTGTCACTCAGAATTTTTTTTCCTTCTGGCTTCTTTTCTGAATGGTTTTCTCCTATCCTAATCAGAGATGATATTTTCACTTTCTTCTAAATCAAAGGGTTGTAAAGCATTCCTTAGGCCCTTTCATTCTTTCTGCTAATAGGGGTACCAGTTTTAAGGCAACATGGTTTGTCCAGGACATTCCCACTTTTAACATAGAAAGTCCCCTATCTCTCTATTTTCCCCATCTGCCAGCTCCTGGCAACCACTGTTCTACTCTCTGGTTCTATGAGTTCAACTTTTTGTAATTCCATGTATAAGTGATATCATACAGTATTTGTCTTTCTGTGTCTGGCTTATTTCACTCAGAATAATGTCCTCCATATTCTTTTATGTTGTCACAAATGGAAGGATTTCTTTCTCATGGCTGAATAATATTCCATTGTATAAATATATAACACATTTTCTTAACCTATTCATCTAATGATGGGTACTTAGATTATTGGTCAATAACAAAAACTTTCCAGGTGCCTTGGGTGGCTCAGTCAGTTAAGCATCTGCCTTCAGCTCAGGTCATGATCCTAGGGTCCTGGGACTGAGCCCCACATTGCATCAAGGCTCCCTGCTCAGCAGGGAGTCTGCTTCTCCCTTCCTCTGACATTCCCCCTGCTTGGGCTCTCTGGCTCTATCTCTCTGCCAAATCAATAAATACAATCTTTAAAGAAAAAGCAAAGACAAAGACTTTTAGTTAAATGAGTAAGTTTGGGGTATCTAATGTACAGCATGGTGGTTATGGTTAATAATGTTATATTGTATACTTGAAATTTACGGAGAGTAGATCTTACACATTTTCATCACACACATAAAAGAAATGGTAACTATGTGAGGTGATGGATGTGTTAATTAACTTGATTGTAGTAATCATTTCACAATATATACATATTTTAAATCATCATGTTGGGGTGCCTGGGTGGCTCAGTGGTTTAAGCCGCTGCCTTCGGCTCAGGTCATGATCTCAGGGTCCTGGGATCGAGTCCCGCATTGGGCTCTCTGCTCGGCAGGGAACCTACTTCCCTCTCTCTCTCTCTCTGACTGCCTCTCTGCCTACTTGTGATCTCTCTCTCTGTCAAAATAATAAATTTAAAAAAATAAAAATAAAAAAAAATATAAATCATCATGTTGTATACCTTAAAAATCACATTTTATAACCTAAATATATATAATTTTTATTCAGCAATCATACTTCACTAAAGCTGGAAAAAATGGTCTTTTAGAAAATTAAAAAAGAAGGACCCACATTTCAGGAAATCCATTATTTCTGGGCAAACCAGGATAGTTGGTCAACCTAAATTTTCATTTACAACAGTAACTGGCTCCCCCAGCCCTCAGATAAGTAAAAGTGAGCTACTCATCCCTGGAACCAATAGGGATCCTCCAGTTGAGATTTCCAAAAACTGTACTGGGATCATCATTTCCACATCCATTATCAATGCTATTCCATCTTGATTATTTCTGGGATGCACAAAGTAGTCAGTCTCTCTTATCCACACATCACCTGAAAGAATCCCCTATCTCTTACAAGTGTAAAGTTCACACAGTAAAAAAAATAATGTTTGATTTACCTGCTCTGGGCCTGTTCTCACTGCTTTAAATCTAGGCTTCACTGCCCTCATGACTTCTGGACAGAGATTTTTGTTCTGTAATTTTTTTAATTGAAATAAAATTTGCCATTTTGAAGTGTTTTGATGGGTTTTTTAGTATATTTACAATATTATGCAAACATCATCCCTTCTAATTCCAGAACATTTCCAACACCCCCCAAATACAACCCATATCTGGACAGAGCTTTTTAAGGTCCCCTCCACTATTGAATACATCTGTTCTTCAAATGTGATGATGATGAAAACAATAGATACTGCATTTTCAATTTTTTATCTAATAAACGGAAATGGGATATACCAATCCAACAAGTCTGTCCCCTTTGCAACCAAAGACATCACTTTTGAAGACAAAATAATAAAAATTGCAGTTCCCTACATCACATAATATAATAATAATAAATGCTTCCATTTATATGTTACCATACAGCTTAAAAGGGGTTCTCACATTCTCTCTGTCATTTGATAATGTATACATAACTCTCAGACTCATGCAAGGTCTCACAGCTACTCAGGAGCAAAGCCAGAGCAGAACCTCTGACTTGACTCCTAGTCAAGTGCATTTCCCTGACTCTATATTGCCTCTCTGGCTGGGCTGATTGTTAGCTCAGCCATTGTTTATGGAGACAATCTTTATTTTGATATAAAGCTGACTGGCTCAAAGTTAGTTTTATTTCCCTCCTCAAATTCTGACCAAGCAGAGGGGCAACTGAGGATGACATCCAAAAGGCAGTTACGGCCCACACTGAAGGCCCAGCTTGACACCTCCACCCTGAGGACAAAGTGAACACACATTTCAGAAAACAGGTATCATTGGAAGAGATTCAACCTCCCCAAACATGCATTTCTTCTCTATAGAGGTCGCCCAGACTAAAATACTCATTTGTGTTTCCCCCTTGATCCTAGGATTTCCTTCATCTCTCCTAAAGGTGCTAATTAGGAAAAGCCACAGGATCATGTGGTAATAATGACATTAACCCTTCATATCTACACAAGGCTCCAAGGTTTATAAGGCCTTTTTATACTTATTAGATCTATTTAATACTCGCAACAATCTTGTGAGGTAGATAAGCATTATCCCCATTTAACATAAAAGGCAACTGAGACCCAGACAGGTAACCAGACATGTTTTTCATCCTACGGTTAGTAGGTAAAAAAAAGTCAAGAGTCAAAGACAGGTGCCACGATGAGGCCACATGTTATATATTCATCTCCCATCTGGGAGACTTGACTAGAGGATTTGCCTCCTGGTACATTCTTGACCTGGTTAGCTATTGGTTATCCCTGGGCCCCAAGTTGTTATATCTCTTTAAGTTCCCAGCCCATAATTCCAAGGGTCCCAGTACCTACCTAATACCTCATATTGCCTACCTAATTCTTACCTCCACCCTCCCAAAACAGATCTTTCCCAGCCAGTTTTTCGTAGACATATGGGAAAATTAAAATAGTAAAATTACTAATTACATTCTAAGTAGCACTTTTGGTCTCCCACTCTACCTTTGAAAATACCAGCCATTCTACACGGGGTTTTAATCCTACTTCTTTCTGCTTGTTTATAAAGGGTAAGGGAATCTCTTCAAGTTCCAAAGTCCTTATAAGAGGAGGCAGTCAGACCTGAAACCAATAAGTGGTTCTGTTGTTTAGTTTATTACCAGAGACCTGGCTTTAGTTCTGGCTCTTGGCTGGCCTCTGTGAACAGAAAGAAAGAAACTCGTTTTTCATCCTCTGTTTCCAAAGTCTGATCTAGCTATCTGCATGCAAATTCCATGATGGAGTTAGGCGCTTCATGTGGCAGCAAGTGGAAAGTGTTTCATTCCTGATGGGAATTCCAGGGCCCAAGTCCCAAGCCTCTCCTTTCCTTCTCACAGCAGCTCACAGTCCCCTGCTCTCTGACTGCCTCACCATCTCCTAAAAAAAGCAAACAGAATCCCAGCTCAGCCTGGCCCCAGAAATATCTCCCTTAAGTGCTAACTGCTTACCTGAATTAGGAAACAAGACCTCCAGGAATTGAGTTTAGTTGTGTGGGGAATTGGCAAGAGCCCTAAGCTGAAAATGAGCAGCCCAGTACTCCTAGGCCTACCTATCCCAAATCATTTCACAGAGTTTTCTCATCAGGAAGGGAAAGATAATAGTGGCTTCTTAGCCTGCCTTCATATGGGTTTGCACAGAAAATGAAAAGCCTTATCCAAAAATAAAGGACAAAGTATAGAATAAACTTGTTCTGCCCACTATCCCTCAGTTAGTCCTCGGTTAGTGCATAAGAGTGTTCCAAGGACAATAGAGGAGTTAAAACACACACCGCCTTTCCAGGCCCCATCCTCTACTCTTTTCTGAGTCTGGAGTTTATCTAAATTGAGGCTGATAGGGGTGGCATGTGAAGAATGGGTGTTGGGGAGGGGTGCTTCCTCAGCAGGCACAAGAAGAGTCTGGGCATGAGTCTACATATGTATGAATAAGCATTGAAGTAGGGGTACTAAAGGTGCCAAGAGGGGGGCACCTGGGTAGCTCAGTGGGTTAAGCCTCTGCTTTCAGCTCAGGTCATGATCTCAGGGTCCTGGGATCAAGCCCCACATCGGGCTCTCTGCTCAGTGGGGAGCCTGCTTCCTCCTTTCTCTCTGCCTGCCTCTCTGCTTACTCGTGATCTCTCTCTGTCAAATAAATAAATCTAAAAAAAAAAAAAAAAGACTCTCTCTCCCTCTGCCCCTCTCCCATCTCATTTAAAAAAAAAAAAAAAAAGGTGCCAAGAGGCATAATGGCTAATGTGCCCAAAGTATGTGAATCACACCCATGTACAAAGAACATCAATGCTCACCCTCACTAAGCTCTCTTTTCCACCTGCTATTAATTCAGTCCTCCAACAAGACCACCCTTTGGGGGCTTATGCAAGGAGGTGATCCCTTCTTCTCATTATGATCCCAACTTAGCTCCTATCTGAAGTTGGAAGAGAGGCAAGGATGAACTCCTGGACCCAAATACTTTGAGAAATGCAAAAACTCACAGAGAACAAAGGCCTGAGGGGTGAGGTTGCTAGAGCTAGTACTCACGTTTGAAAAGTTTGCAGGTCAATGACAGGATATAGGAAGTAGTCAGATTCTTACATGAACAGCAATGTTAAGCAGAGAATTTTCAAGGAGAGGGATAGCTGAGGTTGTTGTCCTCACGTTATTCTCCTGTCAAAGTCAGCTTTGTCTCCTTTGTCTCACTCCTGTCTTTTTCTGAGCCTACCCCACTTTGTACTAAGTCTAGAACAATTGCAAATGCTTGCCCTCTCACCCCAGCTGGGATCTGCCTACAAGTTAACATATTTTCTAGTCATCTCATGTTCACTCCCCAAAGCAACAGTTTCAGTTCTTGCCCACTTTCCTTAATGCACTGGCCTCCATCCACTCTTTCTTGGCAGATGATCTTACCTCCTTCTATACTCACAAGATAGTCTCATCAGGCCCCAACTCCTTCCACCCTACCTCAAATATCTCAAACTCTATATTCTAGCTCTCATTCCTCTCCTTCCTCCTGTCTTTGAGGAAATCAACCAGTGCCGCAATCTGTACCTTCAATTCAGTTTCCACCAGTCCCCATCCAGAACTCTACCACTTCATTTTATCCCCTCTTGGGTTAATTTAGATATGTCACATTTTCCTCCCCAGCAAGACCCTGTGACAAAGACCGTGACACTATTCCATAGCTTCCATGGCAAAACTTATAAAGACCAACTGACTTGAGAAAGCCATACAATTTCAAGCATTCAATACACTACAAATCCTTAGAAAATTAGCTTCTGAGAAGAAGTTTGGCATAGTTGTTAAGAGCACATACTTTAGAGACAGACTACTTGAATTAAAATTTTGGCTCCAGCATTACTAGCTGTGTGATGTTGGACAATTCACTTTTTTTTCAAATTTCCAAACATATACAAAAGTTGAAGGAATTTTACAGTGAACACCCATATACCCACCACTAGATTCTACCATTAAAATTTTACTATACTTGTTTTATCATGTATATGTATATATATACATACTTATTATCCATCCCTCTATCCATGTAACAGACCATCCTTTTATTGTTGTATCTCATAACATGTTGCATACATCAGGATACTTCCTCCCCCAAACACTTTAGCATGCATGTTATTAACTAGAGTTTATAATTATTTGCATTTAACTTCTCTGTGTCTGTTTCTTTACCTATAAAAAGAGGGAAATAATAGTACCTACCTCAGAAGACTTGGGGGAAATTTAATATATGTAAACACTCATGCCTGTGTGGCTCATTCAGTTAAGTGGCTGCCTTTGACTCAGATTATTGTCTCAGAGTCCTAGGATCAAGCCCCACATCAGGCTCCCTGCTCAGCAGGGAGTCTGCTACTCCCTGTCCCTCAGCCCCTCCCCATGCTTGTGTGTGCTCGCTCACTCTCTCTCAAATAAATAAAATCTTTTTAAAAATACATGTAAACACTTTGAATAGTGCCTACATATAGAAAATAGTCCGGTGCTCGCTTCAGCAGCACATATACTAAAATTGGAACTATACAGATAAGATTAGCATGGCCCCTGCGCAAGGATGACACAAAAATAGTCCGAAAAGGTCATCTTCATTATTAGTATAGTAAATCTCACCCACTGCATTGCTCCTAAGAGAAGTAGGCTAGTAGCCAACATTGCATCCCTTCCTTCCTCTCTTATCCCCACATACAAAGAAATTCATGAATGGTCTCCTAGGTTTTCTGAGGTCCCCACACTAATAGTTTGTTCTTTCTCCCAAAAGTGACAATTTTCTCCAACTTTCACATCCCTAGACATTCAGTCACCCTAACCTGAAAGTATAGAACTTCCTTCATGGTCACCTGACTCCTTTCTCATCTGTTTCTGTTGCACCCTAATTTGGAGTACGCAGAGACAGAACACTTGCAAAGGGCTGAAAAGGTCTCTGTCAAAGGAAGTACCTTTCTTCTATACCACACTGCCCTTGATTCTGTTTCGAATCACAGTCCAATCTACTTGAAAATCACAGGTGGGGGAAAGACTGGAATATTTGCCCTGGAAGCCAAATAAGTAATTTAGGGTAGCAAAGAGGGTGGCACAGATCATGTCCAAAGAGGAGCCAAGCTGCTGAAAAGATTTGCCTAACACTCCTTGTTATTATATATTACAAAGTAGGGGAAACCATAACCCAGACACAATCTACCCATAGCCTACAACAATTTTCTCTCTGGGCCCCATCACAATACTTCTTGACTAAGATGTATATAGTAAGCAGAATTCTAAGATGTGCCCCCAAGATTACCAGCCCTTGATGTATACATCTTCTTCCATTTATTCAAACACTAATTTAGGTGCTGTTATGAAGGGATTTTGTAGATGCGATTAAATTTCCCAATCAGTTGACTTTATATTAAGATTATTCTAGGTAGACCTGACCTAATCAAATGTACACTTAAGATAATTTAGAGATTCTAAAATCAGCAGAGGTTCTCCTATTGGTCTCAGAGAGGCAAACAAACGATGTTGTGAACTGCCCATGGAGGGCGCTGCATGGCAAGGATCTGAGATTAACCGATCGGAACTGAGAGTGGTTCCTAGCCAACAGCCAGAAAGAAAATCAAGACCTCAGTCCTACAACCACAAGGAAATATATTCTGCCAAAAATCAGTGAGCTTAGACGAGGACTCAAGCCTCAGATGAAAACCTTGTGGACACCTTGATTTCAGCCTGGTGAGACCCTGAGCAGAGGACCAGCTAATCCATACTGTGCCCTGACCCATAGAAATGGTGAAATAATAAGTTTGTTTTGCTTTAAGTCACCAAACTTGTGGCAATGTTTTACACAGCAATAGAAAACTAATAGTGTGGAAAATCTCTCTTTTCCTTTAGTTAATGAAGATAAGGTTGGGATTTGTCAAAAAGAATTTTTACTAGGAAACCAAGGGAATCCGTAAACAAACACAAGCACAGAGCCAGCCAATTTTACATTGAACTCTAATTAACACTGAACTCTAATCCTAAAGTAAATCTAATTGGCATTGAACTCTAATCCTAAAGTAACTCAATTAGTTCCACAGGTTGACCGGGCATAGCTAATGGGATATCCCATCCCCATTCTTTCTTTTTGGACAATTCACTGTTTTCAAATTTCCGAACATATTTGGATATTCCAAACATTTTGCACTATCTGGGGTAAAAGAGTCAATACTAAAGCAAGACACTAAGACAGAGAACCCTAAGTTCTGGACTGTGCTCTGTTTTACCTCCAAAGCCTTCCTAGCCTTCTAGAACAGAAAGGCCCTTTCCTTTTTCTCCCAGAGATTACTCTCTGGGGTTGTATACCTTTCTGGACCAAACTTTCAGTCAATTCTCTAGCCAATCAGAGAGAATTTTAGGACTCTGGCCCCTGGAAATCCTACCATCTTTCCTGGCCTAATCTGCAGTGTGGTCTCTGGACCACTAACTGAAGTTTATTTACCAGCCAGTTTGTAGGTTTGTGCTCTTTAATTAGTAAAGTGAAAAAAAAAAAAAACTGCTGATTGATGCTTCATGGAGCTGCCTCCTTCTTCCCTGCTTGTAAGCTCAAATGTGTCTCCAGAAGCAGTTCATTCTCTTAGAACAAGGTGACATTCTTCAACTCCAGTCTCCAAAAACATTCATGAAAATTCCCTAAGATCATGCTCAGAAGGTATAATTTCAGTTTGTGTAATACTTTACAGAATAAATAAAAATATGCAATCACAGACTCTCGGAGTAGGAGGAACCTTAAAGATCATCTAAATCTGTGGTACCCAAACATGGCTTATCATCAGAATCTACCAGGGAAATTGTTTGTTACAGATTCCTTATCCCACACCCAGATATTGCCATTCAAGATACCTAGGGTATAGCACAGGACTGTCCTTTCAAAAAATATCTCCAGATGATTCTGATACTAAACTGCATTTGGAAACAAATGCTTCTATTTTTCTTCTTTCCAGATATGTGGCTTTCTTCTATACCACTGTGAGTTAGAGCACTGTTGAAGACTGTCAGCTCTATCTTTGGCTCCATTCACCATCATTTCAGTTTTTGAATCCACGAATGGGTAAAAGCAATGGTGAACAATAGTAAGAAGAAAGATATTTAATCCTCAGAAAAACTCTGGTGCAGGATTATTTTATAATCTCCATTTTATAGATGAGGAAACTGAGAATTAAGTAACTTGTTCAGGTCACATAGTAAGTGGGGGACCCAGCAATGAAAATCAATTCTCTTAAGTCTAGAGTTCCTTTTGCTACTTCCATGATGATGTTATTAGTCAACTGATGGAGATTTCCAAGTGAGGCTGGGGAAAGGACTATAATAAAAGGGGAATATCAGTCAAAGACTAAGAACCAAGGCAAAGGGAACCTAGAGAAGTGGTTCTCAACTTGGGATAATCTCCCTCCAGGGGACATTTGATGTCTGGAGACGTTTTAAATTGTAACAACTGGATGAGAGTTTGCAACAGGGTAAGAGGATGCACTGACATCTAGTACGTAGATGCCAAGGATGCTGTTAGATGTCCTATAATGCACAGGACAGCATACACACACACACACACACACACACACACACACACACACACACCGAGAACTATGTGGCCCAAAATGTCAAGAGTGTCAAGGTTGAGAAAGTTTGACATAGAGTATAAGAAATTGACTGAAGATGAGGAACTATGCTTCTTTTAGCTACGTATGAGGAATGAAGTAGAAAATAAGGCAATGGAGGAATGCCAGACCCAGATATCACAATGTCCACCCTTGCCATAGAGGTCTTTTGATTAAGAGCCCTAAAAGCAATGCTCTAACTCTCACATGCCTGGAAATTTTGAAAGGGGACTTTACAAACACAGTTCCCATCACAGTTCTAGAAGCACTATCACACTACTATGAGTGAGAGTAACCCTCACAGAGAAAAGAAGACTCAGCAGAAAGGAACACAGAAAAAAAGCAGAGAAACAGAAATAGGAACATGGGCAGTATGCAAAAAGAAGAACAATATGTACAGGAAATAGCCAGGTATCCATTTGTATAACCACAAAATAAATCATGTAACTAGGGAAAAATTAATTTAAAGCAAATATTTCTGAGATAGGGGGAAGCTGAAGAACATCAAGGCTGAAAGATACCTAGGCCTACCAATGAGCCAGGGGTTGGCCTTAACCTGTGGTGAGTTGCAGAAGTCATTTGGGGGATGCCTGGACTGTCTCAGGGTCCAAATGAGGCACAGGGAAATCTGGCACCATATCCAAGATCTTAGTCATTAGGAAAAATACCCTGAGCTGAGCAGACTGGCAGCAGAGGCTTAGAAAAGATCTTAAAATATGATATCAGAGAATCAGCAGGTATAACTCATAAAGACAGATGAAAGAAACTAAGTCTGGACTAGAGCAAACCTGAGGAGTAAAATAGCTATATGCATGTATTTGAACCATATAAACACAACTAGAGGAAATAGTTGGAATAGGGTAGTGGGATCATGGGCAAGAGGTTACTGAATCTCAGGGGAAACAAGAAACCAAAAAGGTAATGTAGGACATAAAAAACCATCTCTATCTGCAGAGCAAGTGTGTTTGGGCTGGTCTTGGATGCCAAAAACAACTTTTGTTTGGTTGGTGGAGAAGATAATCATGTTTTTTGTATCAGCCCCTACCACTCAAACTTCCTTTAACCGCAGTTGTCTCTTCAATATAGTCAACTTTCAAGGCAATATAGCATCCTAAGGAAAGACAGATCCCTTCCGAATAAGGTAGGAAGAAAAGGCTTTATGAAGGTTTATTGACTAACTCCATTTGTTGAACAAATCTTTCCTAAGAACCAAAACTGTGCAGAAGATTGTGCTAGGAATCTTGAGAATGCAAAGGAAATGCTGGACATGGTCCCTGTCCTCCAATAGCATATAATGCCCTTCAGAGAAACATAAACAGAGCCATCAATGTTAGTTGTATCACTGTTTATCACTGATAAAGATAGGCAGTACATTCAAAGCCATCTTAGGGTGCCCAGACAGTGGACTTCTGAGAGACCACTGACATCTAATGTCCAGAAAGACTTCTTAGAGGAGCAGGGCCTTGAATGATAGGTAAGATTTAGCATGGATTTAACAAAAAAGGAAGGTCTATCCAGGGGAATAGAACAACCAAGAGCATAGTTTGAGTGTAAAAAAAATCTCATTAAGGAATAGGGGTGGGAGGACTCTCCCTGATGATCCTGGAAACATTCTACATAGGTGACCACAGTATAGGTTACTTACTGTTCTGCCTACACATAAGGTCAGCTTTCAAACCCTCCTTTACTAAGTTGGATATGACCTTCCCTGACTTGGCCCTAGATCTATTTTGAATTTCCTTTCCACAATCACCCAACTGGCTGACCCTTCAAGATGGCTTTCTGATAGATGGATTATGCTCCATCAGCTATGATCTGGGATTACTAAATGAAGATCTGTCTAACCATGTTATGTCAGGATGCCTAGAAAGGCCTGGGTGATTTAATTACAAAAAACCTGATGTAGAGATGTGTTCCAGGCCTTCTGCCTGGGGTATGTTAACATTTATAAGCCCCAAAAGGAGTGGTGGCCACACCTAAGAGCCCACATGGAGCTGCCAGTGGAAAAAAAGAAGAAAACCCCATCCCCCCTCTGAATTTATATGGTATCTGTAGCCACCAGGTTGTAGGAGCTGCTTTTGACTATTTTTACTGTAAGCAAAATGAAAGGATATTAAACTACTTAAAGGAAGATGCTATTTTGCTTTGATACCTGAAACATTTCTTACTCTCAAAGGAAAATCCTTTCATTATACACTGAGTACAGTCAACACTATAGGACAAGAGTTACTGTCATGGAAAAGGGGAAGAGACTGATGGTCTCTCCTATTAGTCTGCAATCTCCCTCTGTAATGACCTGCCTGGCTCCTGCCCAGGTATTCCTCTGTGCCACAAAGCTACAGGCACTTTGTTCATTCAGTCATTCATTCACTTATTATTCAACAGTTTTCACCAGATACTAGCTCTATATTAGGCACTGTATCAGGTACTGGAGGTCTAATCAAATGAAACAATCCTAGTCTCTGTCCTCCTAAAGCTTAAATGCTAGTGGAGAAGAAAAACATTTAAAAATTACACAAATACCCATCATTTGCATTGACATGGATGGAACTGGAGAGGATTATGCTAAGTGAAATAAGTCAAACAGAGAGAGACAATTATCATATGGCTTCATTCACGTGTGGAACATAAGGAAAAGCACTGAGGACTGTAGGGGAAGAGAGGGAAAATTAAAGGGGGTGAAATCACAGAAGGAGACAAACCATGAGAGACTCTGGACCCTGGGAACCAAACTGAGGGTTTCAGAGGGGAGGGTGCGGGGGGCATGGAGTAGCCTGGTGATGGGTATTGAGGAGAGCACATGTTGTGATGAGCACTGGGTGTTATATATAACTAACAAATCACTGAACACTATATCAAAGACTAATAATGTGCTATACAGTGGCTAACTGAACATAAGAAAAAGATAAAAATAGGGCACCTGGGTGGCTCAGTCAGTTAAGCATCTGCCTTCAGCTCAGGTCATGATCCCAGGGTTCTGGGATTGAGTCCCACATCAGACTCCCTGGAGCCTGCTTATCCCTCTGCCTCTGCTGTTCCCCTGCTTGTGTGCTCATACTGTCTTTCTGTCAAATAAATAAATAAAGTCATTAAGAAAAAAGAAAAAGAAATAAAAGTAAAAATGACATGAATAAACATATACCTACAACCCATGACCAATGCTATGAAGGAAAAACAAAAGTGCAGTTGATTCTCATTATTTGCAGTCGTGTAATTAGTAATGATCTAGAATCATTACTCCTAGGAAAATACAGCGTTAAGTTCCTGTGAGTCTCTGGATTACAATATTTTCATCAACCAATCAGTACATAAACTTGTTTTATGTGCGCCTCTGTTTAAAGACAATTTACTTAGTATATATTGTTGATTCATTCATATTGAACTCACAGCCAACAACATTACAACTCGAGCCTGAGTGAAGCCTATCTAACACACAAATTTTCTCTGTAAGACATATCACAGTCTTGTGCTTAGGAATGCTAGATAGCACCTCAACACTACACATGAGGGCCATTTTAAATAGCAGAATACCAACAAAAAGAACAATAAAATTCCAAAAATGTGGCACTAAGTAGATCACATAAAGGACTCTTGTTTATAGTATATGAGCTGAAAGAAGAAGGCAGAGTATTGCCCTGTTCAATCTCAGCAGAAACACATGCCTTAGACAATTCAGAGTTCTCAGTCCTGTGTTTGTCATGAATAGCAAAAGTGCCATGAGTAAATTTTAAACTATTTTTTATTCAATTACTTTAAACTAAAAAAGAAAACAGTTCACCCATTTGTCCCACCCCCAGCCCTATCTCTTCAAATCACTATTCTCCAACCCCTACCTCATGAAACCACCATTCAGTTCTCTGTATCTATGAGTTGTCTTGTTTGGGGTGTGTGTGTGTGTGTGTGTGTGTGTTTCAAATTCCTCATATAAGAGAGATCATAAGGTACTTGTCTTTCTCTATCTGATTTATTTCACTTTGCATAATGCCCTCAACATCCATGTTGTTACAAAGGGCAAGATTTCATTTTTAATGGCTGAATAATATTCCACTGTATATGTTCACCACAGTTTCTTTATCCATTCATCTATTGATGGCAACTTAAGTGGTTTCCATATCTCAGCTAGGGTAAATGATGCTGCAGTGAACATGGGAGTGCATATATCTTTTTTTGAATTAGTGTTTAAGCTTTTTTTTTTTTAAAGATTTTATTTATTTATTTGACAGAGAGAGATCACAAGTAGGCAGAGAGGCAGGCAGAGAGAGTGAGAGGGAAGCAGGCTCCCTGCTGAGCAGAGAGCCCGATGCGGGACTCGATCCCAGGACCCTGACTGAGATCATGACCTGAGCCGAAGGCAGCGGCTTAAACCACTGAGCCACCCAGGCGCCCGTGTTTAAGCTTTTAATTTAATTCCAGTTAGTCAACATACTATGTTACACTAGTTTCAGGTGTACAGTATGGTGATTCAATTCCAAACATCACCTAGTGCTCATCATGACACGTGCACGAGGCTTAACCCACTGAGCCACCCAGGCACCCCTATTTTTAATCTTTTGAGGAACCCCCATATTGTTTTCTATGGTGAATGCACCTAATTACATTCCCACCAACAGTGTGCAAGGGTTCCCTTTTCTCCATGTCCTTGCCAATACTTGTTATTTTTTGTCGTTTTAACACTAACCATTCTAACAGGTGTGAGGTGATATTTCACTGTGGTTTTGATTTGCATTTTCCTGCTAATTAATGACGTCAACATCTTTTCATTTGCCTATTCTTCCTTGGGGAAAAAGAAGTCTATTCAGATCTTCTGACTGTTTTTCAAATCATATTTTTCTTGCTTTTGAATTGTATGATTTCTTTTTTTTTAAAGATTTTATTTATTTATTTGACAGAGAGAGATCACAAGTAGGCAGAGAGGCAGGCAGAGAGAGTGAGAGGGAAGCAGGCTCCCTGCCGAGCAGAGAGCCCGATGCGGGACTCGATCCCAGGACGCTGAGATCATGACCTGAGCCGAAGGCAGCGTTTTAAACCACTGAGCCACCCAGGCGCCCCTGAATTGTATGATTTCTTTATATACTTTAGATATTAGCCTCTTTCAGTTATATGGTTTGCAATTACATTCTCCCATTCAGTAGATTACCTTTTTATTTTGTTGATGCTTTCCTTTACTGTGCGGAAGCTTTTTAGTTTGATGTATCCCACTTGTTTATTTTTGCTTTTGATCCTTTTGCTTTTGGTATCAGATTCAAAGAATCATCACCAAGACCTATGTCAAGGAGCTTGCTGCTGGGTGCCTGGGTGGCTCAGTTGGTTAAGCAACTGCATTTGGCTCAGGTCATGACTCTGGAGTCCCAGCATGGAGTCCTGCATTGGGCTCCCTGCTGAGCAGGGAGTCTGCTTCTCCCTCTGACCACCCCCCCCCCTCAAGTTCATTCTCTCTCTCTCAAATAAATAAATAAAATCTTAAAAAAAAAAAAAAGGAGCTTGGGGTGCCTGGGTGGCTGTCATTAAGCGTCTGACTTTGGCTCACTTCATGAGCCCAGGATCCGGGGATCGAGCCCTGCTTCAGGCTCCCTGCTTGGCGGGAAGCCTCTTCTCCCTCTCCCATTCCCCCTGCTTGTGTTCCCTCTTTTGCTCTGTCTCTCTCTGTCAAATAAGTAAATAAAATCTTTAAAAAAAAAAAAGGAGCTTACTGCCTATCTTCTTCTAGAAGTTTTATAGATGTAGACCTATCATTTGTCTTTGATCCATTTTGAGTTAATTTTTGTATATGATATAAGAGAGTGGACCACTTTCATTCTTTGGCATGTAGTGGTCCAATTTTTCCAGCACCATTTATTGAGGAGACCCTCTTTTCCCCATTATATATTCTTGCCTTCTTTGTTATAAATTAATTGAGCTTATATGTGTGGGTCTATTTCTACACTCTCTATTCTGTTCTGTTGATCTATATGTATGTTTTTATGCCAATACCATACGGTTGTAATTATTATAGTTTATTAATATAGTCTGAAATCAGGGGGTGTGGTGACTCCAGCTTTGTTCTTCTTTCTCAAGACTACTTTGTCTATTTGAGGTCTTCTTATGGTTCCATACAAATTTTAGGATTTTTTAGTATTTCTGTGAAAAATCCCATTAGAATTTTGATAGGCATTGCACTGAATCTGTAGCTTGCTTTGGGTACTATGGACAATTTAACAATATTAATTCTTCCAATGCATAAGCATAAAATATATTTCCATTTATTTGTATCTTCTTCAATTTCTTTCATCCATGCCTTATAGTTTCCAATATACAGGTTTTTCACCTCCTTAGTTAAATTTATTCCTAGATATTTTATTATTTTGATGCAATTATAAATGAACTCGTTTTCTTAATTTCTCCTTCCGATAGTTGATTAGTTCATTATAAACACACACAACAGATTTTTGTGTATTGATTTGGTATCCTGCAACTTTACTCAATGAGTTTATTAGTTCCAACAGTTGTTTGATGGAGCCTTTAGGGTTTTCTATATATATCATGTCATCTGCAAAAAGTGACAGTTTTACTTCTTTCTTTCCAATTTGGATGACTTTTTTTCTGTTTCTTATCTAAGTGCTGTGGCTAGAACTTCCAATATTATGTTGAATAAAAGTGGTAAGAGTGGACATTCTTGTATTGTTCCTGATCTTGGAGGAAAAGCTACCAGCTCTTCACTGTTGAATAGTATGAGGTTAGTTGTGGTTTGTATATGGCCTTTATTATTTTGAGATGCATTCACTCCAAACCCACTTTTTTGAGAATTTTTATCATAAATGGATTTTTTTGTCAAATACTTTTTCTACATCTATTAAGATAATCATATTGCTTTTATCCTTCATTTTGTTACTGTGTTGTATCACACTGAGTGATTTATGGATGTTGAACAATCCTTGCATCCCTGGAATAAATCCCACTTGATCATGGTGAATGATCTTTTTAATGTATTGCTGAGTTTGGTTTGCTAATATTTTGTTGAGGATTTTTGCATCTATGGTTATCTGATGCAAGATGAAGACATCTGGTCCTGAACTTTTATTTGTTGGGAAATTTTTGATTATATACTTAATCTCTTTATGAGTAAATGGTCTTTTCACGTTTCCTATTTCATCATGATTCAGTCTCCGTAGATTGTATGTTCCTGGGAATTTTTACATTGCTTTTACGTTCGCTAATTCATTGGCATATAACCGTTTATTGTAATCTCATGATCCTTTGTATTTCTGCAGTACTATTTATAACATCTCCTTCATTACTTTATTATTATTATTATTATTATTATTATTTATTGGTTTATTTTCAGCGAAACAGTGTTCATTGTTTTTGCACCACACCCAGTGCTCCATGCAGTACGTGCCCTCCCTATTACCCACCACCTGGTTCCTCAAACTCCCTCCCCTCCCCCGTCCCTTCAAAAACCTCTGGTTGTTTTTCAGAGTCCATAGTCTCTCATGGTTTATCTCCCCTTCCAGTTTCCCTCAATTCCCTCTCCTCTCCATCTCCCTATGTCCTCCATGTTTTTTGTTATGCACCACAAATAAGTGAGACCATATGATACTTGACTCTCTCTGCTTGACTTATTTCGCTCAGCATAATCTCTTCCAGTCCTGTCCATGTTGCTACAAAAGTTGGGTATTCATCCTTTCTGATGGAGGCATAATACTCCATCATGTATATGGACCACATCTTCCTTATCCATTCGTCCATTGAAGGGCATCTTAGTACTTTCTACAGTTTGGTGACCGTGGCCATTTCTGCTATAAATATTGGGGTACAGATGGCTCTTCTTTTCACTACATCTGTATCTTTGGGGTAAATACCCAGCAGTGCAATTGCAGGGTCATAGGGAAGCTCTATTTTTAATTTCTTCAGGAATCTCCACACTGTTCTCCAAAGTGACTGCACTAACTTGCATTCCCACCAACAGTGTAAGAGGGTTCCCCTTTCTCCACATCCTCTCCAACACACGTTGTTTCCTGTCTTGCTAATTTTGGCCATTCTAACTTGTGTCAGGTGGTATCTCAATCTGGTTTTAATTTGAATCTCCCTGATGGCTAGTGATGATAAACATTTTTTCATGTGTCTGAGAGCCATTTGTATGTCTTCATTGGAGAAGTGTCTGTTCATATCTTCTGCCCATTTTTTGATATGATTATCTGATTTGTGTGTGTTGAGTTTGAGGAGTTCTTTATAGATCCTGGATATCAACTTTTGTCTGTGCTGTCATTTGCAAATATCTTCTCCCATTCCGTGGGTTGCCTTTTTGTTTTGTTGACTGTTTCCTTTGCTGTGCAGAAGCTTTTGATCTTGATGAGGTCCCAAAAGTTCATTTTCGCTTTTGTTTCCTTTGCCTTTGGAGACATATCTTGAAAGAAGTTGCTGTGGCTGATATCGAAGAGATTACTGCCAATGTTCTCCTCTAGTATTCTGATGGATTCCTGTCTTACATTGAGGTCTTTTATCCATTTCGAGTTTATGTTTGTGTAAGGTGTAAGAGAATGGTCAATTTTCATTCTTCTACATATCTCTGTCCAGTTTTCCCAGCACCATTTATTGAAGAGACTGTCTTTTTTCATTGTATATTTTCCTGTTTTGTCGAAGATTATTTGACCATAGAGTTGAGGGTCCATATCTGGGCTCTCCACTCTGTTTCACTGGTCAATGTGTCTGTTTTTATGCCAGTACCATGCTGTGTTGGTGATCACAGCTTTGTAGTAAAGCTTGAAATTGGGTAACATGATGCTGCTAGTTTTGTTTTTGTTTTTCAACATTTCCTTAGCAATTCGGGGTCTCTTCTGATTCCATACAAATTTTAGGATTGTTTGCTCCAGCTCTTTGAAAAATACCAGTGGAATTTTGATCGGAATGGCATTAAAAGTATAGATTGCTCTAGGCAGTATAGACATTTTAACAATGTTTATTCTTCCAATCCAAGAGCATGGAACCGTCTTCCATCTTTTTGTGTCTTCTTCAATTTCTTTCATGAGTGTTCTGTAGTTCCTCGAGTACAGGTCCTTTACCTCTTTGGTTAGGGTTATTCCCAGGTATCTTATGGTTCTTGGTGCTATAGTAAATGGAATCCATTCTCTAATTTCCCTTTCTGTATTTTCATTGTTAGTGTATAAGAAAGCCACTGATTTCTGTACATTGACTTTGTATCCTGCCACGTTACTGAATTGCTGTATGAGTTCTAGTAGTTTGGGGGTGGAGTCTTTGGGGTTTTCCATATAAAGAATCATGTCATCTGCAGAGAGAGAGAGTTTGACTTTTTCCTTGCCAATTTGGATACCTTTTTATTTCTCTTTGTTGTCTGATTGACGTTGCTAGGACTTCTAATACTATGTGGAACAGGAGTGGTGAGAGTGGGCATCCTTGTCGTGTTCCTGATCTCAACGGGAAGGCTGCAAGCTTTTTCCCATTGAGGATGATATTTGCTGTGGGTCTTTCATAGATAGATTTTATGAAGTTCAGGAATGTTCCCTCTATCCCTATACTTTAATCAGAAACAGATGCTGGATTTTGTCAAATGCTTTTTCTGCATCCATTGAGAGGACCATGTGGTTCTTCTCTCTTCTCTTATTGATTTGTTCTATCACATTGATTGATTTGCAAATGTTGAACCAACCTTGTAACCCAGGGATGAATCCCACCTGGTCATGGTGGATAATCTTTTTAATGTGCTGCTGGATCCTGTTTGTTAGGATCTTGTTGAGAATCTTTGCATCCATATTCATCAGTGATATTGGTCTGAAATTCTCCTTTTTGGTAGGGTCTTTGCCTGGTTTTGGGATCAGGGTAATGCTGGCTTCATAAAAAGCGTCTGGAAGTTTTCCTTCTGCTTCAATTTGTTGGAACAGCTTCAGGAGAATTGGTGTTATTTCTTCTTTGAAAGGTTGGTAGAATTCCCCAGGGAATCCGTCAGGTCCTGAGCTCTTGTTTTTTGGGAGGTTTTTGATCACTGCTTCAATCTCATTACTAGATATCGGTCTATTCACGTTGTCAATTTCTTCCTGGATCAGTTTTGGGAGTTTATAGTTTTCCAGTAATGCATCCATTTCATCTAGGTTGCTTAGCTTCTTGGCATATATCTGTTGGTAATAATTTCTGATGATTGTTTCCATTTCCTTGGTGTTAGTTGTGATCTCTCCCTTTTCATTCATAATTTTATTAATTTGGGCTTTCTCTCTTTTCTTTTGGATTAGTGTGGCCAATGGTTTATCGATCTTATTGATTCTTTCAAAAAAACAGCTTCTAGATTCATTGATACCTTCTACTGTATCTCTGGTTTCTACCTCATTGATCCCTGCTCTAATCTTGATTCTTTCCCTTCTTGCATGTGGAGTTGGTTTGATTTGTTGTTGATTCTCCAGTTCTTTAAGGTGTAGAGACAGCTGGTGTATTCTGGATTTTTCAATGTTTTTGAGGGAGGCTTGGATGGCTATGTATTTCCCCCTTAGAACCGCCTTTGCTGTATCCCATAGGTTTTGGACCGAAGTGTCTTCATTCTCATTGGTTTCCATGAATTGTTTAAGTTCATCTTTGATCTCCTGGTTGATCCAAGCATTCTTAAGCAAGGTGGTCTTTAGCTTCCAGGTGTTTGAGTTCCTTCTGAACTTTTCCTTGTGATTGAGCTACAGTTTCAAAGCATCATGATCTGAGAATATGCAGGGAATAATGTCAGTCTTTTGGTATCGGTTGAGTCCTGCTTTGTGACCCAGTATGTGGTCTATTCTGGAAAAGGTTCTATATGCACTTGAGAAGAATGAGTATTCTGTTGTTTTAGGGTGGAATGTTCTGTATATATCTATGAGGTCCATCTGGTCCAATGTTTCATTCAATGCTCTTATTTCTTTATTAATTTTCTGCTTCGATGATCTGTCTATTTCTGAGAGAGGCGTATTAAGATCTCCTACTATTATTGTATTTGTATCAATATGACTCTTTATCTTGATTAATAGTTTTCTTATGTAATTGTCTGCTCCCATACTGGGGGCATAGATGTTTATAATTGTTAGATCATTTTGGTGGATAGTCCCTTTAAGAATTATGTAGTGTCCTTCTGTATCTCTGACTACAGTCTTTAGTTTAAAATCTAATTTATCTGATATGAGAATCACTACCCCGGCCTTCTTTTGAGGCCCATTGGCATGAAAGATGCTTCTCCATCCCTTCACTTTCAGTCTGCATGTATCCTTAGGTTCAAAATGGGTCTCTTGTAGACAACATATGGATGGGTCCTGTCGTTTTATCCAATCTGCAACCCTGTGTCATTTTATGGGTGCATTTAGGCCATTCACATTGAGAGTGATTATTGAGAGATAGGTTTTTATTGATATCGTGTTACCTTTGAAGTCTTTCTGTCTGTAGATTGTTTCTATATTTCTGTTCAATTATATTCTTAGGATTTTTTCTCTCTTATAGGACCCCCCTTAATATTTCCTGCAGTGTCGGCTTGGTGGTTGCATAGTCTTTTAAGCCTTGCCGGTCTTGGAAACTCTTTATCTCTCCATCCATTTCAAATGTCAGTCTTGCTGGATAGAGTATTCTTGGCTGCATGTTCTTCTCATTTAGTACTCTGAATATATTTTGCCAGCCCTTCCTGGCTTGACAGGTCTCTGTGGACAGGTCTGACGTTATTCTAATGGACTTTCCTCTGTATATAAGGAGCTTCTTTGTCCTAGATGCTTTCAAGAGGGTCTGTCTTGAAACATAATTCCTCATTTTAACTATAAGGTGTCGCGAAGACTTTCAAGAATCTAAAATCTTGAGGGGAAATCTCTCTGCCTCTAGTACATGAACGTTGTTTCCATTCGTGAGATTGGGAAAATTTTCATAGACAACTTCTTCCACTATATCTTCTAGACTTCTTTCTTTTTCCTCCCCTTCAGGGATTCCAATAATTCTGACGTTGGAACGTTTCATGGCATCATTTATTTCCCTGATTCTGTTTTCGTGGCTTCTGACCTGTTTGTTCCAGGCTTCCTCCTGATCCTTTCTCTCTATCTGTTTGTCCTCCAGATCACTAATTCTATCTTCTGTCTCAGTTACCCTAGCTTTTAGAGAATCTAGATTAGATTGGAACTCATTGAGAGCATTTTGATCATCATCCCTGGTGGCTTTCAGTTCTGCCCTAACATTGTGAACATCATCCCTGGTGGCTTTCAGTTCTGCCCTAATCAATTCTGTTTGGTCATCCATGGCTTTCTCCAACCTAGCTATTGCCTGGATAATTGTTAGTCTGAATTCCTTTTCTGACATATTGTCTATGTCGATAGCCATTAGCTCTGTTGCAGAAGGACCATCCTCTGTATTTTTCTTCTGTTGGGTATTCCTCCTCCTACTCATTTTGGTAAGAGATGACTGAACAGATGCAGCTGGATTTATCGATTGTGGTACAGTCAAGGTGCACCCTGGAACGCATCTGTGCAATCAGGGTTCCCCACCCAAATGAGAGAAAAAAGAAAAGAAAAAGAAATAGAGAAGAAGAAAGAAAAAAAAGGAAAAGAAAAAAGGGAAAAAAAGAGAGAGAGAGAGAGGAGAGAAAAGGGAAGATAAAAGCGAAAGCTCAGCCCAAATGGGCCCCAAGGTAAGATTTATGAAGTATACAAACAAAAACAGACAAACAAAAAGACTGATAAAAGTATGTGACAAGAGAAAAAAATATATATATATAAGCAAAAAAAGGGAAGAAACTCATCAGAAAGAACCCCAAGTATAAGATTTATATTCTATCAGGACAAACACAAATTCACAGAAACACTGGCAGAAGGAAAAATTGGGAGAGTGGTTATAAATTCTCAGTGTGGACGAGGAAGGTTATTTTGATTCTTCCTGGATGTATCTTGATGTTTTTGTTAAGGGACTCAACTTTCCTAAGTTACAGGGGGATTAGAAACTGGTTTGCCTATAGGGGTAGCATTGATTTGGAAAGGGGATTACCTTGAAGTTTAACTCTATATGTACATTAGAAAATAAAAATTAAAGAAGAATAAACTAGACTAAACTAAGTTAAAATTTAAAAAAATTTAAAAAATAGAAAAACAAAAGAAAAACACGGGTGTATGTATCAAAAAGTTCAGGTTAGAAAGTTATTAAGGAATTTGATGTACTGGACATCTCAGTGTGATAGTAAATAGGTTAAAAAATTATCTGTATGTATTTAAAAAAAAGAACCAGAATATTGGTAAAGAGTTAAAAATAAAAGTTGTATTTATGAAGTAGTGGTGGTTGTTCTCTTGTAGTCTTCTTTTTTTTTTTCTTCCTTCCTGGTTGGTTTTCTGGGGGAGGGACCTGCCACGTGGGTTTTCATACAATGACGTTCCCTGAGTTAGGTCCTCCCAATCCCCTCAAGGGGGTGGGCTCTGAGGAAACTGTTTTTTTTTTTTTTTTCAGGCTTTTGTTCTCTGGGGGTTTTTATGTTCTTTCATCTGTTTTCTCTTGCCTTGATAGCTTTTGATGGTTTTTGGAGTTTTAGAGGAGAGCAAACTGCACCCTGACCTCCCTCTCAGAGAGAAGCCTCAGAATGCTCTGCAGAGCTGCTGGCAGAGTTGGTTCTGAGTCACGGTCCCTGGGGATGCAGGAGCTCCTCATTGTCCCCAATACCAGGGCAGCGGCAGCTGTCTAGGCAGCTCCAGACCACCAGAGAGGTTCCAAGCAGAGATCGCACACTGAGATTTTCCCGCTGTCCCGGGCTCATCTCCTTCATTTCTGATTTTATTTATGTGACTCTTCTCTTTTTTTCTTGGTGAGTCAAGCTAAAGGTTTCTCAATTTTGTTTATCTTTTCAAAGAACTGGCTCTTAATTTCATTGAATTTTTTTAATTGACACTGATTTTTTATTTAAATTTGATTAGCCAAGGTATAGCACATCATTAGTTTTTGATATAATGTTCAATGACTTATTAGCTGGGTAACATACACATTGAATTTCCCTTTTTTTTTTTGTTTTAGTTTCTATGTCATTTATTTCCACTCTGATCTTTGTTATTTCCTTCCTTCTACTAACTTTGAAGTTGCTCTTTTTCTTCTTTTGCCAGTTCCTTGAGGTGTAAAATTAGGGTTTTTTTTTTTTTCAGACTTGTCTTGTATCTTGAGATAGACTTCCATTGCTATGAACTTCCCTCAGGACTGCTTTTGCTGCATCCTATAAATTTTGGTATGTTACATTTCCATTTCTCATTTGTCTCAGGGTATTTTTTTTATCTGTCTTAATTTTTAATACAGTAACTTTTGAGAAATATAACCCATATAAACAAAAGCTCTTTGGGCTCATAATTTTTTTTTTATAAACATAGCATGTATTTTTATACATACAGGTCTGTGAATCGCCAGGTTTACACAATTCACAGCACTCACCATAGCACATACCTTCCCCAATGTCTATAACCTCACCACCCTTTCTCGACCCCACTCCCCCCAGCAACACTTAGTTTGTTTTGTGAGATTAAGAGTCACTTATGGTTTGTCTCCCTCCCAATTCCATCCTGTTTCATTTATTCTTTTCCTACCCTCCACACCCCTGATGTTGCATCTCCACTTCCTCATATCAGGGAGATCATATGATAGTTGTCTTTCTCCGATTGACTTATTTCGCTAAGCATAATACCCTCTAGTTCCACACCCAAAGAACAAATAATCCAATCAAGAAATGGGCAGAGGACATGAACAGACATTTCTGCAAAGAAGACATCCAGATGGCCAACAGACACATGAAAAAATGCTCCACATCTCTTGGCATCAGGGAAATACAAATCAAAACCACAATAAGATACCACCTCACACCAGTCAGCATGGCTAAAATTAATAAGTCAGGAAATGACAGATGCTGGCGAGGATGTAGAGAAAGGGGAACCCTCCTCCACTGTTGGTGGGAATGCAAGCTGGTGCAACCACTCTGGAAAACAGCATGGAGGTTCCTCTTAAAGTTGAAAATAGAACTACCCTATGACCCAGCAATTGCACTACTGGGTAATTACCCTAAAGATACAAACGTAGTGATCCGAAGGGGCACGTGCACCCAAATGTTTATAGCAGCAATGTCTACAATAGCCAAACTATGGAAAGAACCTAGATGTCCATCAACAGATGAATGGATAAAGAAGATGTGGTATATATATAAAATGGAATACTATGCAGCCATCAAGGTATTTTTTATTTTAAAAATTGTTTTGACCCATGGTTGTTCAGTAGCATGTTGTTTAATCTCCACATATTTAGGAACTTTCCAGGTTTTTTTTTTTCATGTAATTAATTTCTAGTTTTATACCATTATGGTTGGAAAAGATGCATCATAAGATTTCAATCCTCAAATTTGTTAATGCTTGATTGATGGTCTAACGTATGATCTATCTTGGAAAATGTCCCATGTGCACTTCAGGGGAATTTGTCTTCTGTTGCTCTTGGATGGAATGTTCTATAAATATCTGTTAAGTCCATCTTTTCTAACACGTTGTTTAAAGCTGATGTTTCCTTATTGATATTCTGTCTGGATGGTCTGTCCACTGATGTAAGTGGGGTATTAAAGAGCCCCATTAATATTGTATTGGTCTCTGTTTTTCCCTTCATATCTATAATATTTGCTTTACATATTTAGGTGCTCTTGTGTATCATAAATATCTGCAAATGTTATATCCTCTTGTTGGATTGACCCCTTTATAATTATGTAACAGCTTTCTTTGTCTTATTACAGTTTTTGTTTTAAAGTCCCTTTTTTCAGGGCACCTGGGTGGCTCAGTGGGTTAAGGCCTCTGCCTTTGGCTCAGGTCATGATCCCAGGGTCCTGGGATCGAACCCCGCATCGGGTTCTCTGCTCCACAGGGAGCCTGCTTCCTCCTCTCTCTGCCTGCCTCTCTGCCTAGTTGTGATTTCTCTCTGTCAAATAAATAAAATATTTTAAAAAAATAAAGTCCCTTTTTTCTGATGTTAAGTATAGCTCTTCTAGCTTTCTTTTGGTTTCCATTTGCATGGGGTATTTTCTTCCATCACTTCACTTTCAGTCTCTGTGTGTCCTTATATTAAAAGTGAGTCTCTTGTAGGCAGCATATAGGTGAGGTTTATTTTTATCCATTCAGCCACTCTATGCCTTTGATTAGAGAATTTAGTCCATTTACATTTAAAATAATTATTGATAGGTACATGTCTATTGTCATTTTATTAATTGGTTTCTAGCTGTTTTGTTCTAGCTGTTCCTTTCTTTTTTACATTCTCTCTTCCTTTGTGGTTTTATTTTTTTTTAAAGATTTTATTTATTTATTTGAGAGAGAGACAGTGAGAGAGAGCATGAGAGGGGAGAAAGTCAGAGGGAGAAGCAGACTCTCCAAGGAGCAGGGAGCCCGATGTGGGACTCGATCCCAGGACTCTGGGATCATGACCTGAGCTGAAGGCAGTCACTTAACCAACTGAGCCACCCAGGCGCCCCACCTTTGTGGTTTTAATGACTTTCTTTAGTGGTATGCTTATAATCCCTTTTCTTTAACTTTTGTGTGTCTTATATAGGTTTTTGCTTTGAGGTTACCATGTGACTTATATATAATAACATATCCATAACAGCCTACTTTAAGTTATTAATAACCCATGAACCCATGCTAAAGCTCATCATTTTTACTCTCCTGCCCACAATGTTTTATATTTTTGATGTCACCTTTTACATCTTTTTATCTTTTGTGTACCTTAACTAATTTGTTATTATGATAGTTATTTTTACTACTTTTGTCTTTTAATCTTCATATTAGCTTTATAAGTAATTAATCCATTACTTTTACTATGTAATTCCTTATTTAGTGAGTTTTTTTTTCCATACATATGCCCTTTCTTTTCAGCTTAAAGAAGTCCCTTAACATTTCTTGTAAGGTCAGTTTAGTGGTGGTGAACTTCTTTAACTTTTGCTTGTCTGGAAAATGTTTTATCTCTCCTTCAGTTCTGAATAATAAATTTACCAGGTAAAGTATCCTTAGTTAAAAGATTTTTTTTCTTTCAACACTTTTTTTAAGTAATCTCTATGCCCAACATGTGCTTGAACTCACCACCCCGAGATCAAGAGTTGCATGCTCTTCTGACTGAGCCAGCCAGGCACCCCTCTTTTAGCACTTTGAATATATTATGTCACTCCCTTCTGGCCTGCAAAGTTTGTGCTGATAGTCTACTGAGAGTTTTATGGGTGGTCCCTTGTACATAACAAGTTGTTTTTCTTTTGTGGCTTTTAAGATTATTTCCTTCTCTTTAAGTTTTGACATTTTAATTATGAGTCTTGATGTGGGTCTCTTTGAGTTCATCTTATTTTGAATTCTCTGCACTTCCAGATGGATGTCTATTTCCTTCCCCAAGTCAGAGAAGTTTTCAGCCATTATTTCTGCAAATAAGATTTCTTCCCCTTTCTCTCTCTTCTCCTTCTAGGACCCTAATAATGAGAATGTTAGTCTGTTTAATGTTGTCCCATAAGTCCCTTAAGCTATCGTCACCTTTTTCATTCTTTTATTTCTACTCTGGTTGGATGAGTTCTGCTGCCTTGTCTTTAAGTTGAACAATTTTTTTCTTGGTTTCTTCTAATCTGTTGCTGAACCCTTCTAGTGTATTCTCAGTTCAGTTAATTTTATCCTTCAGATTTGAGATTTCTGTTTGGCACCTTATATTTTCCATCTCTTTGTTGAAGTTCTAACTGTGTTCATCCATTCTTCTCCCCAATTCAGTAATCATCTTTATGACCATTACTTTGAACTCTTTAGCATGTAAATTACTCATTTCTACTTCATTAATTTTTTTAAAGATTTTATTTATTTATTTTACAGACAGAGATCACAAGTAGGCAGAGAGGCAGAGAGAGGAAGAAGAAGGCTCCCTGCTGAGCAGAGAGCCCCATGAGGGGCTTGATCCCAGGACCCTGGAATCATGACCTGAACTGAAGGCAGAGGCTTTAACCCACTGAGCCACTCAGGCGCCCCTTCATTAATATTTTTTTTCTGAGGTTTTATCTTGTTTTCTCATTTGCAGCATATTCTTTTGTTTCTTCATTTTGCTTGACTCTCTGTTGGTTTCTCTATAGCAAATGAAACAACCACCTCTCCCAGTTTTGAAGCAGTAACCTTGTATAGGAGATGAAACTTTTCTTTCAGCCCTACTCCAGCTCTTGAACTGTGCTTATCCATGCAGCCTGTTATGTTTTTAATAGTTCCCAGTAGTTGAGGATGTGTCAAGACCTGTCAGTGTCCTAAGGCAGAGGACCTCAGCACCTAGATTCAGACTGACAGGAAGCCTGACCCTCAGGCAGCAGCTTTTAAACATTTGCAAGTATATGCTGTCCTGGGGTGCTGCAAGTGTAAGACCTCCTATCCACCAGAGCTAGGCAATTTTGAGGTCTCCCTGGGTGGCAATCCTAAAACTTGGGGATCCAAGTGGGGTATAAGCTTGTTTCTGAGAGATACTAGCAGGCTAGAGCAATGTAGAGGAAGAGTGTCAAGATGGATTCTACACCCTGCATTCCTTGAGAGCTACTCTATACATCACTAAATGTATGGCAAACCCGAAGAACTCCTACTCAGTCTGAAGCTCCAGGACAAGCAAAGTGACCTTCTTCACAGAAATACTGGGGTTATGCCTCAGTTCCACTCTCTGTGCACTGCCTTGGGGTGGGTACAGTCCTGTGGGACCCAAAGACATTAGCCTCACTGGCCACCAAAGCCAAGCAATGTATAGGTGTCCCCTGGCAGCAGTCACAAAAACTGGGCACTAGAAAGGGCTATGAACTCCTTTCTGAATGACATTGATTATTACAATCCCACGTAACCAGGAATACAAGCTCCCCTAACCCCCAGAGCCAGGTAATCAAGAGGTATCTCCTGGGAAGCAGCCACAAAAATCAAAGCACCAGACATGTGTAAAGGTAGCATGGCAAAGGGTGAGTGCAAAGATGGTACACACCAGTCTCCAGTCCTGGAGAGTATCCTAGCAGTCCTAGATGTGTGTTAAGTTAGATGCTTATCCCTCAGCACAGTTTTAATATAAGCAGGTGAGCCTCCTTCGCTTTAAGTCTGGGCACAATTTGTTGCCTCTGACTTGGTCCCTGGGGCAAGCAAATCTGACTGTACAAACTTTTTAAGAAACATTTCTCAGATTGCTACCATCTTGTAGGTCTTGTGACACAAGTCCCATTGGTAAGGAGAGCACATGATGTGATGAGCAACTGATGAACCATTGAACACTATATCTGAAACGAATGATGTACTATATGTTGGCTAATTGAATTTAAATAAAAATAAATATATAAAATTGAAATTTCAAAAATTAAATGTTTGGAGGTTCATTTCTCAAGTGCATGTCTTAAAAGATGGGGTACCGAAAGTGGAGTTTCAACCCTTTACTCTTCAGGAAGAAGCTCTGGGTTTTGAGTTCCCTTCCAGTTGTGGGTTGCTGTGCTAAGGGTGAGATTTATGGCAAGGTTGTGACCCAGCTTCTCCTACCCACATTGATATGGCTTTCTTCTCATTTGCCCAATGTGTAGTGATCATTCAGACAGACATTAGGATTTTCCAGAGGAAATTTTTCCATATGTAGTTGTCAATTCACTGTGTCCAGGAGAGGTGAGTTCAGGATCTTCCTACATAGCCATCTTGAACCAGAACCCTGCCATGAGTATTGATTTTTAGATTACAAACAAATTGTATTGAGTAGGCAAATTTCCAAATAAGGAACCTACAAATAATGAGGATCAACTATGAGAGAAAATAATGGAGGAGAGCGGACATCCAAACCTACCTTGGCACATTTGAGCTAAGCTGAATTAGAGGGAGGGGTGAAAAAAAAAGATTCCAGCATAGGAAAAAGCATGTGCACAGACTTTAAAACAAAGATAAGTTATGTGTGCCCTAGAGATAAAAAGACCGTGTGGTTTGAGTGTAACGAACAAGGGAAAGAATGTTAGGTGATAAAGTTAGAGAGAAAGGTAGGAGCTTGTAAAAGACAAAATGCACTGGATAACTAAGGAGACGATTTTTTAAGATTATTTATTTATTTGAGAGATAAAGAGCAAAAGAGAGCACAAGTGGGGTGGGAAGAGGGAGAAGCAGACCTCCCCAGTGAGCAGGGAGCCCAAAGCGGGGCAGGCAGAGAGAGAGGAAAGCAGACTCCCCGCTGAGCAGAGTACGATGTGGGGCTCAATCCCAGGATCCTGGAATCATGACCTGAGCCAAAGGCAGACACTTAACTGACTGAGCCAGGGGCATGTGGGTGGCTCAGTGGGTTGAGCCTCTGCCTTCGGCTCAGGTCATGATCTCAGGGTCCTGGGATTGAGCCCCACATCGGACTCTGCTCAGCGGGAAGTCTGCTTTCCTCTCTCTCTGCCTGCCTCTCTGCCTACTTGTGTCTGTTTCTCTGCCTACTCTCTGTCTGTCAAATAAATAAATAAATAAATAAATAAATAAATTTATTTTAACTGACTGAGCCACCCAGGCATCCCTAAGATGATTCTATTCAGGCTATTATGATAGGGAACGTGTTCATTAATAAGAAATATTTCCAAAAAAATGAAGGAAACACAAGGTTTTTATTAAAAAGGAGTCTGAGGAAGGATGGAGGTGGATCTTAAAAGGATATAAGATTTCTTATTCACTTCTTTCCAGGAGCACAGGGCTCAGATAAAATTCAACATCATTAGTTCCCCATTTTGTTCAAGATAAATAAATATTATTTATCACTGACCAACTCAGAGGCAACCACAAACCTCCCAAGTAGGGTACAACAGAGTCTGAGAAATAGTCTCTCAAGGGCTTTTGTTGGCATTGTTCTGCAAAACCATTAAACCACCTGTTGAGAAGTGGTGGCAAAAATTAGCTGTTTTAGTGTCCTAAAGATTAGGCATCTTGAAAGAGGGATGTATAAAGTAAAATAGAAAAATATTAATATAAAAATATAAAATATAAAAGTAAAGATCCAGGAGTTGAATCCTGAGGGCAACCAGCCTAATAGATTACAAGAGATCAGTGGAGGAAATTCCTGGTTATGTACACTACCTGAGTTTTTTGAAACTAGAATGTTATGACTCTTGGTGATGTTGCCCATAGTCTTGGTTACTTCTCATATACAGGCATACATGACCCCAACATTTCACTCAACTTCCCAGTAGTCTGGGCAGCAGCTTGTTTAGGGAGAAAACTGATTCTTGCATGGTCTGTAGCAGGGATGTGTTCTTTTAAGTTTGCATCAAATCATTAGTCTTTAGCTTTCATGGCTGCTTTGGAACCTAGAGAAAAGTGCACATTACAAGGCAAGCTATAATACCAATAGGAATCTAGGCTGTCAGGTTTTGGTTCTCTATGCAATTCAAGAGAAGGGAGAAAAATTGGAAAGTTAATTTGCAAGGTTATAGTAAGATAATGAAGGAAACTGTAAGGCTTGAAAATATGGCAAAGATTAGCAATTTGGGCAAAGTAACAGTATATAGTCCAATTTGCAAATAGGTATAAAAACTGCTTTTCCATAGTTGGGAAGGAAGTCAATTAAATCTCCACCAGACAAGACAGTTGTCTTGCACTTTACAAAGAGTTGCAAAGTAGCTCAAAGACAATGAACAAGACTATACAGATGTGCTATAGTTCTCTATTGAATCATAAAATTTGTCTCTACCATCTCTCCCTTTGGATGAAAGAGAATCTCAAAGAAAGATTATTCTTTTTTTTTTATTCGTTTATTTGTTTATTTACAGCATAACAGTGTTCATTGTTTTGGCATCACACCCAGTGCTCCATGCAGTACATGCCCGCCCTATTACCCACCACCTGGTTCCTCAACCTCCCACACCCCCCCCCGCCCCTTCAAAACCCTCTGGTTGTTTTTTCTTGATCACACAAACAGGCTGGTCTCATTAGACTTGACCTAATTATTTACATAGCTGCAACAAGAATAAAAATAAATAATTATAGGCCTTCTTGAGTTTACTTTGCTGGAAGTTTTCATATAGAATCTCAGACTAGATTTTTAAAAGTTCCTGACTGGGAATCCAAATCAAGATCTCACCATCATATTTCACCTTACTACCTATAAATTTGGACAATTTCTGCTCTTTTCAAGTTTCCCACGATATCCCAGGGACCCTGACCTGCCTAGAAGCAACTTTCCTTACTCATCTGGAAGGCTGGGAACCCTATAAAAACCAGGTACCAGGCAAGTTTTCCCAAGAGGGCTGTGTAAGCATTGGTTCCATAAAGTCAGTCTAATTCCTGAAAAGCATCTGGTCATATCTGATTCAATAAGCATCATTTTCAAATATGACATCTGGCAAGGCCTTGGTTGCATAACCAGTGTTTCCATATGTAGTTGTCAACTCAGTGTGTCTAGGACAACAAATTCTTTCTTTCCAAGTTTTTATTTAAATTCCAGTTAGTTAGCATACAGTGTAATATTAGTTTCAGGTCTAGAATTTGGTGATTCATCACTTACATACAACACCCAGTCCTCTCATCACAAGTGCCCTCCTTAATACCCATCAATTATATTAACCAATCTCCCTTCTCACCTCCCCTTCAGTAACTCTCAGTTTGTTCTCTATAGTTAAGTCTGTTTCCTTTTTTGCCTCTCTTTCACCCCCCCATGTTCATCTGTTTTGTTTCTTAAATTCTACATATGAGTGAAATTAAGGAATTTGTCTTTCACTGACTGACTTATTTCACTTAGCATAATACTCTGTAGCTCCAACCACACCATTACAAATGGCAAGAATTCATTTTTGATAGCTGAATAATATCCCACTGTGTGTGTGTGTGTATACACGTGTGCATATGTATGTGTGTGTATATATCACACACATAAATGTGAGATATATTTCACATCTTCTTTATGCATCCATCAGTCAGTGGACATCTAGGCTCTTTCCATAATATGACTATTGTTGATAATGCTACTATAAACATCAGGCTCATGAGGGTGCTGGGGTGATGTAGTCAGTTAAGTACCTAGCTCTTGGTTTTGGCTTGGGTCATGATCTCAGTGTCATTAGATCAAGCCCCATGTGGGGCTCCATGCTCAGCATGTAGTCTGCTTGAGATTCTCTCTCCTTTTCCTTCTTCCCCTCCACTCGTGCTCTCTCTAAAATAAATAAATAAATCTTATGAGAAACATCAAGGTTCATGTATCCCTTTGAATCAGTATTTTGTATTCTTTGGGTAAATACCTAGCATTGCAATTGCTGGATCATAGGGTAGTTCTGCTTTTCACTTTTTGAGGAACCTCCACACTGTTTTCCAGAATGGCTGCTGGTGCATTCCCACCAACAGTGTCAGAGGATTTCTCCTTTCTCCACATTCTCGCCAACACCTGTTCTTTCCTGTGTTAATTTTAGCCATTCTGACTGGTGTGAGGTGATATCTTTGATTTGTATTTCCCTGATGATGAGTGACGTTGAACATCTTTTCATGTGTCTGT
Source organism: Meles meles (assembly GCF_922984935.1). Lineage (NCBI taxonomy): Eukaryota > Metazoa > Chordata > Mammalia > Carnivora > Mustelidae > Meles > Meles meles. The sequence goes on from NC_060087.1 coordinate 64,712,763, forward strand.
TAGGCATCTGTATGTCTTCTTTGGAAATTGTGACAAAGACAACAAATTCTTATCCAACCTATATAAATAATCATATTGCCATGAAAATTAAAATACCCAATAAAAGTTTCAGAATTCTGGAGTGGTTAAACAGGAAGAATAAGATATCATTTACAAATATTTCCTTTCTGTTTATGAAAGCACGGTCTACTAAGTTATCATGAGTTATAGATAACTTAAGACCAAAGAGAACAGGTTTCCTTACATGCCCAGAAAACAAAACATTAAAACATGAGCACTACTCCAAACAAACCCCACAATCATCATTTATCAGTTCATTCAGAGCTATATAATTGATTCTTATTTTATATAGTTTTACCTTAGTGATCTCATTGACCTGTTTCTTGACCAGAGTTCTGAAAATCCAAACTTGATTCATTGGTATAGTCTCAAAGTTGTCTAAAGGATGCCATCAGAACCCTATACCCAATAGTTTCTGACATAGTACTTTTCAAAGAAACCTTGAGTCCTTTTTTGGATGATAAAGCACTCTGGCCTATAGCTATTTGCAATGCTTTCAAGGAAGCATCAAAATAATACATAAAAAACTATCTGTAGATGATAAAATACAATAGCTATGATTAAATTATTACTGATAATTTTCAAAAGTGAAAGATCTGATGAGAGTTCATTACATAGATAAAATAACTGTCAAAATAAAATAATAAAGTCAATTCAAAGTAAATTTTTAAACAAGATATCTACAAACATAATAATTAACCTATTTTAAAGAAGAGTAAACATTAAATCTAATTTATAAGAATGGAGTGACATAATCTTTCCAAAGGAAAAAACTTCAGATATAACATAATAATCCTATATAATATCATGAAAATGTAACCAAACATTAGACTATACCAGGAATATATCAAGAATATCAACTAAAAGGGAGCCTGGATAGTTAAGTCAGTTAAGGATCCGACCCTTGGTTTCAGCTCAGGTCATGATCTCAGGATTGTGAGATGGAGTCCTACATTGGGCTCCTCACTCAGCAGGGAGTCTGCTGGAGATTCTCTCTCCCTTTCTCTCTGCCTTCCCCCACCCACTCTCTCTCTCTCTCTCTCTCAAATAAATAAATAAATCTTTTAAAAAAGAGAATATCAACTAAAGAGTTTCCACAAGGTCCTGAACATTTTATATTAATAAAACTCCATAGGAAAGTGGTGCCACTACCCCAATTAAAGACCACTGGCTTACATTTGTAACAAAATGGATGGACCTAAAGAGCGTTAGGCTAAGTGAAGTAAGTCAGAGAAAGAAAGACAAATACCATATCATTTCACTTATATATGGAATCCAAAAGACAAAACAAAACAAAACAAATGAACAAACAGAAGCAGAAGCAGATCCATAAATACAGAAAACAAACTGGTGGTTGCCCAAGGGGAAGAGGTGGGGGGGGGGACGGCCAAAATGGGTGAAGGGCAATGGGAGGTACAGGTTTCCAGTTATAGAATGAGTAAGTCACAGAGATGAAAGTATGGTATTGTAGTAGCATCATATGGTGACAGATGGTAGCTACACTTGTGATGAGCATAGTATAACAAACAGAGTAGTCAAATCATTATGGTGTACACCTGAAACTGTGTTTCAACTATATTTCAATTAAAAAAAAATCTCTAAAGGGGTGTCTGGATGGCTCAGTGAGTTCAGCGTCCATCTCTTAGTTTCTGCTCAAGTCATGACCTCATGGGTAGTGGGATGGAGCCCTGAGTTGGGCTCCATGCTCAGCACAGAGTCTGCCTGCCCCTCTCTCTCTCCTTCTCCCTTTCCTCCTCCTCCTCCTCCTCTTCCTCCTTCTCTCTCTCTCTCTCTCTCTCATAAATAAATAAAGCTTTTAAAAAACCCTCTGGCTTAGAAGAAGCTAGATTCAAATTAAATAAGCAAAGTTAAAATAATAACTGAAATTATGACATTATAACTAATAATACTATATCTTTGAGTTCTATTATCTGGTAAAGCAACACTAGGACTCTGACAAATAGAAAGATTTCATGGTCAGTGAGGGCATTGATAATTCTCTGGGAACTTCCCATACAGCATATAAATTATGAAATATTTATATCAATAACTTTTAACCTATACCACTTCAACCTAGGAAAGGCTGAGAATCTCCCCTGCTTTTAACCACTCTGCTCATGCAACTCATCAAGAATAATATATCAAACAAATCCAATAATCTCTAGCAGTTCTATTTTTACAAGATAAAAGAACAAATCCTTTATTTTTTTTTAATTTTCTACAAGCCCTCTGGGAAATCTGAAAGACAGTTGTAGGTGCAAAAGATACTTAGGATTATATCTGGGGAAGTCAAAATATCTAAAGTTGTCAGGATGTTTGACTTTTTGATTAAGACAGAATCATGGATGAATGGATAAAGAAGTGGTATATTTATACAATGGAATACTATGAAGCCATCAAAAGAAATGAAACTTTGCCATTTGCAATGACGTGGTGGAACTAGAGGGTATTATGCTGAGCGAAATAAGTCAATCAGAGAAAGACAATTATCATATGATCTCCCTGATGTGAGGAAGTTGAGAGGCAACGTGGGGGGCTTGGCGGGTAGGGAAGGAAAAAAATGAAACAAGATGGGATCGGAAGGGAGACGAATCATAAGAAACTCTTAATCTCACAAAACTGAGGGTTGCTGGGGGGAGGAGGGTAGGGAGAGGGTGGTTGGGTTATGGACATTGGGGAAGGTATGTGCTATGGTGAGTGCTGTGAAGTGTGTAAACCTGGCGATTCACAGACCTGTACCCCTGGGGCTAATAATATATTATATGTTAATAAAAAATTAAAAATTTTTTTAAAAAAGATAGGATCATGGATTACTGAAAACAATACTTGACTATTTGACCAATTTAACTATAAAAGATTTGAAAAGTACAGATCAGAAGTAACATGATTATAAAGAACCATAGCTCTTTCCTAAGTAAGAAGACTTTCTTTTCTTAAATAATCAAGGACATAAAGTCAATATAAACCATAGAAGGCTATTCTAGCAAGACGCAGAAACTTTGTCTCCTAGGCAAATGACTCAGAAAGTAAAGAATAACCTTTTACAAGCTCTTATTAAGAGCCGACCAATAATCTAAGAAAAATCAAACATTTTAACAGAGAAAAAAATCCAATTCTAGTTTTATCTCAGTATAATAGTTGACACTAAAGCTTTTTGAAAATTTTGTAAATAAGCACATCAAGCCTTAGCTAGCCTTGAACACAACAAATTAAACTCTCTTTCCACAAAACTTCTACAACTTTTATACCTGTATATAACCCTTACAGAACAACTTTTAAAAATGGTAAAAATAGGGGTGCCTGGGTGGCTCAGTCATTAAGTATCTGCCTTCAGTTCAGGTCATGATCCCAGGGACCTGGGATCAAGCCCTGCATCAGGCTCCCTGCTCAGCTGGAAGTCTGCTTCCTCTCCCACTCCTTCTGCTTGTGTTCCCTCTCTCACTGTGTGTCTCTCTCTGTCAAATAAATAAATAAAATATTTTTTTAACTTTTAAAAATTTAAAAAATAAGATGGTAAAAATAAACACATTTATTAGTAGACCTAACTATATATAGTCTCTGTAGCATATAAAAATGAGATGCAAAGTATATAAACTTAAAATTATGCTTAATAATTAATATTTCCGTATTCTATCTTGGAAATTATCTAAGACATATAATGAATATCCATGAATCAACTCTATTTATTATCAGTCCAACGTTTTAAGTTACCTAAATAACTTGGAAATTATCTTCAAGCTGACATGCTACAAAACATAATTACTCTTGAAATTAATGATGTTATTTGGTTAAACACAAATTTATATCTTTCCTAATCTTAAACCTTTAGTAGAAGTATTGGTAGCTCATTTGATCAATAAACTTGTATAGATTTAGGAAGAATATACCCAAGTAGAATAAAAATGTATGCTTATAGTATATTCAACACTGATAAATCCAAAAAAGCATGGTTGTTTCATTAAATGAAAATATTAAACTACTGTCATCTGCTAGATTTCCTAAATTAGGTGGACTTGAATTCTTAAAATATTTGAATTGTTTTCCATAAGAACACTTTTGTTTAGCACATTAAGAGCATCCAATACAATGCAATTTTCTTAATTTCTGGGAATTTTAAGAACACTCAATTTATATAAACATTTATTTCTAAGCCAATCAGAATAAAGCTCCTTTTAAGAGATTTTAAAATCTAATTTGGTAATACCATCCAAAGGTAGAAAAATGTTACACACTCACACAGTGAAAGATAGAGGTCTTTCTGAATTATATATAAATATACAGACAGACACAAATAGACAACTTGTAACTTTAATTCTAAAATTTCGGTATGAGTCAAATGTAAACACAGAATTTAAAAACTCACTGATCCATATCAAAAAGCTGTTCTCTTAAAGAACACGGAGGACATAGGAATGTGGAGAGGAGAGGGAATTGAGGGAAACTAGAAGGGGAGATGAACCATGAGAGACCATATATGGACTCTGAAAAACAACCAGAGGGTTTTGAAAGGGTGGGGAGGGGCGGGGGGGGGGGTTGAGGAACCAGGTGGTGGGTAATAGGGAGGGCACATACTGCATGGAGCACTGGGGTGGTGCAAAAACAATGAACTGTTATGCTGAAAATAAACAAATAAAAAAAATAAATTAAAGAAAAAAAGCTGTTCTTTTCCTGATGGGCATGGAATTCTTAATCTGAGCTCAAAATAGACAGAAAATACTGATCAGATAACTGTCTTCTTTGACCCAACAGAGACAAGATGTCTATAAATCATGACTCTATTTACAGAGATCACTGAATGGTCAGGTCATGAAACCAAAAGAAGCCAGCACCAGAAATCAAACAAGTACTCAAAATAAATCATTATAGTTCTAGCGGTGGACAAGACTCTGGAACAAAGAATTTGGAGCTGGACTCACTGTTGGGTCCATAGATCACAGGTCAGAAGAGGAACACAAAGGGTTTTGAGAGGCCTTGTTCCCTGGGTGGAATAAATATGGATCTGATGGTGAAGTGCAATCCCATCTGAGTAGAAAGCAAGACGGAGTCACTCATGTCAAGCAGTGACTTATGTCAAGAAGTGATGTAAGCAGCCAAGGGCATTGGACTAAGACCAAATATTGCCAAAACCAGCACAGACTGACAACACTCTGAAATGCAAGCTGCAGAACCAGGCAGTGGTCTGCAAAGGCCCAAGACTGATTAAACTCCTTTAAAAAGGGAGAATTTTTGCAGCAAGCTGTCAGACTCTCCAAACGCTGACCTTTTCACATCTGACCACATCAAAAAGTCAACTATCACCAACTGATTCATCTCTGAACATAACAGAGACTCTCCACTGCTTAAACACAATAAGCAGCACCTGCTGAGAGCTGACCTAGACCAGACTGAGGCCTCAGCTCATCTGCATACACAAGGACTGACTTTGCGTTAGGTTTGTTAATGCTTCACCCCTCATTGTATCTTGTTTGTTGTATGACTTTGTTTTGTGCTTTATATGAAGCACATTTGTGTGTGCTGTATATGAAGCCTCGTTAAATGCATAAGGAAATGTCATTGAGTTTGGAATCCTGAACTTGCTTTATAATTACGTTAACCTTACCTTATGATTGAATAAAGCTGACATTACAGAAAGACATGACTCATGTGTGTGCCTTCATAGCATGCTTGCAGCAATGCCAAAACCATGAAGGACAAAATGCAATGCACAATTAAGGACATGATTTTATTCAGGCTATTGCAATAGGGAGAGTGCTCATGAATAAGAAATGTATCAAAGAAGAGGGAACAAACTTGGAGGGAGTCATATCTATCTGAGTCATTCAGAAAGGGAGGAGGTAGGTCTGGTGTTATAATTATCCAAGATGGTCTTAGGGTAAGGATTTCTTTTAGAAGCACAGGGCTCAAGATAAAGTTCAACATTGCCAGGTCAAGCCATGCAGCATCTTGCTGACCATTGTAAAGCTATTTGCCTTTATCCCAAGAATAACAGGAAGTCACTGAGGGTTTAAGTAGAACCATGTCAGGGTCACATAACCTCAGAGAGTCTGGCTCTATCCTCCCCTGTTCTCTTCCAGAATATCCCTTCCCTCAGTGCTTCCTGTCCAGGTCTTCACAAGATGCTAGATTCTGGGTTCCCTATTGCTGTGATCTCTCTGCCTGACAGGATGCCTAGTGGTGATCTCAGGCTGCCTCTCTCAGGCTTTTTGACTATTTCAGGCCCTACTCTTCTTCTGGTCTTCCATCACCAGCAACAGAATCTCCCCATAAGACCTATCTAACGATGATCAGTGTTAAAAGTCCAGGGATCACAAATTGGCCTACAGAAGCCAGACAGGTAGTCTAAATGAGAAAAGTACACAAGGCATAACACACACAGTAAGAAAATGGGGGAGTGTGGAAAACTGGAAAGTACAGATCCTGCCCAAATGTAGCAGACACTACTCAATATAATTGTTATCAAGCAGATACCTTACCCAGTGTTATATGATCCTATTATTTTCAGTTTCTGAATTTTTAAATGTGGGCAACCAATGCAAAATTTTGTTTTTATTTTTGTTTTTCTTCCAAAATGTTTTAAAACAATGTTCAAGTCACATAAAATGTGAATGCTGGATTTGGCCTTCAGATTCCCACTTGGCAACTTCTATTCTTATCCCCAAAGAGATTCTGCCCCTCTCGGCCAGCTCCCCACACCCCATCAGCCAACAGAGTTCCAAGCCCCTGTTCTGGCACTCTGGGCCCAACAAAGAATTAACTTACAATCCCACTGCATTGAAAGTAAATCACCTGTCAATCACCTCTTGGCCCATGAACACATTTAGCATCTACATTACATATTGAGGCAGCCCCACTAAAAGAAATAGGTTTGTCTGAGTCTGAGTCACAGAGAAAGCATGCAATTCCAATACACATACAAGTGGAGCCTTCATCAGTGCTCCTGGCAGGGGCTGAGGTGTAGGGCAACCTAATGGCCATGAACCCCACAAAGTCTGGGAAACAAGATATTTTCCAACTGAAGGAAAGTGAGGTTCAGCCCTTTCCCTCTTCATTCCTCCTCTGGAGAGGTGGGCAAGAGGCAGAGGAGTAGAAATGGCCGGCAAGCCCTGTGATACCAGCCACAAGACAACCAGCCTCTGGCCAAGTTCAGGTCCTCTGGTCCAACCTCTCCTGGATTCTTGCCCAAAATTTATTCAAGGTCTCCACATTCAGAGTGGAAAACCCTGAGACCCAAAGTGGCAACATATCATGCCCTCAGTATTTCAGAGCTCAACACAATCAAGAACGATGCTCCAAGAAACTGAGGTGTGGTTTATATTTACATATAAAACAGGAAGGAAGAACAATTTCTTTTCAGAGCCAAATCTTGCACTATAGAATACTGAAAAGAACAAAACGACAAGGGCACCTGGGTGGCTCAGTTGGTTAAGTGACTGCCTTTGGCTCAGGTCATGATCCCAGGGTCCAGGAACAAGCTGAATATCAGGCTCCATGCTCAGTGGGGAGCCTGCTTCTCCCTCTTCTGCTGCTCTGCCTGCTTATGCTCTCTCTCCCTCTCTGTCAAATAAATAAATAAAAATCTTTTTAAAAAAAAGAACAAAATGACCAGTTCAGAGACTATGCATATAGGGCATGCACACTCAAAATACACACTCATGCCCACAGGCCATGCAGGGACATCATTACCCCAGCCCTGTCTGTCCATACCTGCAAACTCAAACTACCCTCAGCCAGTAAAAACCCCTCACCTTCCCCTCCTGGTCCTCAATACCCATGAAATTGTTGACATTGATATTTTAGGCACAAAATCTATTTCTGGTCAACATTAATAGCACCAGAGGAATTTTTTTAAAGATTTTTATTTGACAGACAGAGATCACAAGTAGGCAGAGAGGCAGGCAGAGAGAGAGGAGGAAGCAGGCTCCCCGCAGAGCAGAGAGCCCGATGCGGGGCTTGATCCCAGAACCCTGGGATCATGACCTGAGCCGAAAGCAAAGGCTTTAACCCACTGAGCCACCCAGGCACCCTACACCAGAGGAACTTTTAACCAAGAATTACATCTCTTTCCAAAGGAATTTAACCCTGGACCCCAGCAAAGACCCCAGGCTATTCTGTGAGCATGTGAAAAGCCTCAGGAGCTACTTAGGGGGGTTAGCAGAAATAATCTTTCCAGGCTAATGGCTTTTCTGGAACCCAGGTCTGATCTCCAAGCCTGGTACAGAGCTCATCAGGTCTCCTGAATCAGTGTGACTCAAAACTTGGGGGAGGCACTGATAAATCACTAGAGATTGGTTCTATGTGCTTTTGGAGGCCTCACAAGAGAATCCCCTGGGGCACCTAGGTGGCTCAGTTGGTTAAGGGCTTGCCTTTGGCTTAGGTCATAATCCTGGGGTCCTGGGATCTGCTCAGTGGGGAGTCTGCTTATGCCTCTCCCGCTGCCCCCCCCAACCATGTGCTTCTCACACTCTCCCAGGCCTGCTCTCTCTCAAATAAATAAATAAAATCTTAAAAAGAAAGAGAGAATCCCCCCTGTGGCCCTAGATGCCTCAGGCATTTTCTGCAGGGGAACACAGTGTAAATTGTGGCAGCAAGCCCTTTGTAGACAAAAAGTGGGTGGCTCCCTACCAGGGCAGTTTGAGAAATGGCTTAAAAGGCCCCTTAACAACTACAAAACCCAGCCCTCCCTTGCCCAAGCACCTGGAATCTACCATTACTCATTCCTCTTGAAGCAGGAAAAGCTCCCTGTTGAAATGTAAATATATCATCCAATTAACACCCATTAACACATTAGCATCATCAGATTTGGTGATTAAACAGCCTAGAGAAGGGAAAATAGAGTCCTCAAGGGATGGTAAATAGGTTTAGGTAAAGGTCAACAAGGCTAAGGGTGGGAAGGGATAAGAAAGAACCCTGAAAGTGGTTGAGCCCCACAATAACCTGGTAAGTTGTGTTTTTTTTTTTAAGTTTCTATTTAAATTCCAGTTAGTTAACATACAGTGTAATACTAGCTTCAGGTGTACAACATAGTGATTCAACACTTCCATACAACACCTAGTGCTCATCACAATAACTGGTGCAAACCAGCTCCACCCAGGATGAAAGGACTCCTCAGGCCTCTCTTACAAGATAAGTTGTTCTTTTTCAAAGTTTTAATTTTAATTCTAGTTAGTTAACATACATTGTTATGCTAGTTTCGGGTGTGAAATATACTGATTCAGCAATTATTACCTGATGCTCATGACAAGTGCACTCCTCAGTCTCCATCACCTATTTAACCCATCCCCCTACCTTACCTCTAATAACCATCAGTTTGTTTTCTCTAGGTTAGAGTCTGTTTCTTGGTTTGCCTCTCTCTGTCTGTCTCTCTCTCTCTTACCTTTATGGACTTAAAGAGGTTAACTGACTTGCCCAAAGCTAATCAATGGCTAAATTCAACAGTACGTCAACTAATCATTTGAGTTGAGTTCCAAAACATTTTCTGCACATCCACTCTACTCAGACAATATGTTCTTTGTCCAGAATACTGAGATGTCAAGACATTGTCCTCATTCTCACCAAGTTAGGTCTACTATAGTTAAGAGTCAGGAGATAGTGACACAACTGAACAGTATGATAAGGAAAATAGTAGGCACTGTGGAAACATAGAAAGGGGCACCTGACCCATATAAGGATGTGTGGGCTACATCAAAGTTGGAGAAGTCTTCCTGCAAGAACTAAACCTTGAACCCAAATACTCTGATTCCAAACCCCATACTCTCTCCATACCCTGATGATAAATATCATGATGCTTTGACACTTTGGTTTTCCTAGACCACAGATAAGGTATAGCACACTCCAAGACCACAGCCCATACTCCCAGGTTCTAAATCAGGTCATTACAGCTGTAACTGTCAGATAAGACAGGTTTCCCGTTCCTGCCCTCATAATCAGGGCCTCTATGGACTTCCCACACCATTCCTTGTTCTCCCCCTTTAACTTGCAGGCAAGTGCAAAGGGGCGAGACCTGAGGAGTCTGGGATATGGTTGAAATTCAGGTTCTACCGCATTGAGAAGCAATCATTTGCTCCTCTTTGGGGTGAATTAATTGAAAACAAACTTATTAAGTGTTAACTGTATGCCAGACAGTATGCTAAGCTTTTTATAGACATTATCTCATTTCATCCTCCAACAGCCTTATGCAGTAGGTGCTATTAACACCTCCAGTTTACAGATGAGGAAATGGAGAGTTGGAGAAATCAATTGACTTGGCAAAGACTGTGATTCTAACTCAGGCCTGTATAATGTGGTCTGCTACACCACCGTTCCTAGATTGTTGTAAGTTTCCCCTTCCCTGCTTCCCAGCTATCTTCCTTCCTTCCTTCATTCATTCATTCACTCATTCATTGGTGTTTATTAACTACCTACTCCCTTTAAGGTACTATACTTGAATATGCTGTAATTGAGATCCTAAGATACATAAACTGAGAAATTTACCTTCCAGGATTTCACAGAACATAGACTTGCTGATTTTTAGAACTGAAATGTCACATTCATCCTATAATGAGGAAAGAGAAGCCCAGAGGGGACAAATGAGTCACCCAAAGTCACGTAGCTGGATAATGGCTAAGCCAGGACCAAGATGGGTCTCCCTAAATTACTGGTTCTCAAACTTTGCACATCAGAAGAATCTTCTTTCAAACAAAGATCCCAGAGCCCCATTCCAAACTATACATTCTGAATCTTTGGAGGGAGTATCTGGGAATCTGTATTTAACAACGAGAAGCATATGCTCCTTAGACCACACAAAGAAACTGTTTACTGTGTTCAGATGCGTTATCTGTATCACTGAATGAGCACAATCAAATTCAGTTACCCTGAAGTGAGAGAGAAGATCTAGACCTGATCAAAAGCAGGAAAATACTGTGTATACAATCCACTGGGAGAGGTTAAGACCAGTGCAAAGGAAACATTTGGGAAGGAACACATTAACAGTATAGAAAGAATCAGCAAAATACGTAGCAAAGACAGTAAGGCTACAACAGCCAGAGAAGGAGAAGGTCTCTGTGGGACGAAGTGATCAGGGAGGCCTTTCTAGAGGAAGTGGAACATGGGTCCAGCATTGCACAATAAGAAAGATTGGGTAGACAGGGAAAAATGCATTCCAGAGGAGGGAAATTCTTAGAGCAAAGGTACAAAGTGAAGATATGCAGGGTGTTTTCAGGAGACAAAGAAGAGGCCTGACCAATTCTGCCAGATTCTGGGGATATATGGTAGAGGACCAAACACAGCCAGCCCCTGCTCTCATGAAACATACATAGGACAGGGGGATGAAGAGGGGGGAATAAACAACCAAATAACCAAATGGTAATTTGAGGTAGTGATAGGTGCTATGATGACAATAAACAGTGATCTGGCTAGGTTTGGAAGGAGCTATCTAACTAAGGAAGTGAAGGACAGCTGAAAAGGCCATTTTTGCCATTAAATGAGGGTAGATGTAGGAGAGCAGTGGAGAATGACAGGAAAGACAGCTGTTGAGACCATAATTAGGGACTCTCCACCCTAGTTTATCTGTTTTCCTCTAAACTCAGGTGAAAGACACATAGGGCAGCGTTGAGCCTGGTGTTTTGTTTGTTTGTTTGTTTGTTTGTTTTGTTTTGTTTTGTTGATCAAGATAGGGTAGGGTCTATCTCCACAGGCTTCCAGGGGTACAATCACCTGTGACTTGGCTCTGAAGAAGCAGCCTTTTGGCCAACCTGGCAAAGCCAACACCAAGCCCCAGTCCTAAGTGACTACCACCAGCCACCAAGCTTCAGGAGGTATTAGGCTCATCAGAGCCCATCTCTTCGCCTCCCTGTGGAAGAGGCAGGTTGTGGCAAGCAGAAGCAATTGGGTTCTTTTATATCAAAACAGCAAAACACCAAAAAAGGCAATTGAGAGAACTCTATTCTTTACTATCCAAGCCAAATTGAGTCTTATTAACACTCTATAACAGTATGCCTTTGCACTAAGTGGAAAATAAACTTCAAGCAGCCAGTTTAAAAAAAAAAAAAAGATGAGGGGTTCTAGAAAAAGGCAAAATGTGTTTCTGGGTCACTAGGTAAAATAATTTGGGGGCCTAGCATGACAGAATAGATTACATCTAAGGGCACACTTTGCCTTAACATTGATGTCTTTCATTAAGTCCAAGTCCTCACACACTCTCCCTTTCCCCTTCAGATACCTAGCAGTTCCCAAACTGGTTCAGATTTCTCAACTCTGTGGGAACCATGGTCCCTGGAGCCAAGACCTGACCCACAAAAATTGCCCAGTGCCCATGGGCTTAGCCTAAAATGGCCTAAACACATGAGCGGACAGTTATCTCTCTCTCTTTTTGAGGTCTGAGTCTATTGCTCTAAAGCCAAGGCCTGAGGTCCATGCTAGCAAAATGGTTCATTAAATAAAGTGGTCTTCCTTTTATCCCTCCCTTGCCTTCCCCCACAGTCACAAAACTCCTGCAGCAATAGGCATGACCTGTGTGTATGAATAGTCCATGGAAAAAAATAACAGCTCGGTGATTTGTCTGCAGGGCCCCAGCATTCCCCTACCTATGCCTTTCTCTGCCCTTCAGGACAATCTCCCCTAGCCAAATGTCCAGGACCCTCATGGTCCCTCCTTTTACCCCATTTCCTTCTCTCAGGAAATAATAGTAAAAATCCATTAATATTAAGATCAAAGTAAATAATGAGGCTTAAGGAGTATTTTAATTTTTTCACATGGAAGCCTCAAGTTTAATACTGCCTGAGATAATCTCAATAAACCTTGAAGTAGAAACATTGAAAATAAAAACTAGTGATTTTTTCTCATTAATGTAGGCAAGTTTCCATATTCCTCTGGCTTGAAGGCAAATGTAGTTTTTAGCATAAAAGGGTTGCATTGTTTGCATTTATCATTTACCAAAAAATATATTTCACTTAGCACAGAACAAACAAGTAGAGAAAAAAATTAAGAGAATTTAATAAATTGTATTTCTAATCCTAATAAAGTGGTGAGGGGAGTATGGGGGACTATGATATTCCCCCACCACTTATTTTTATAATACCTATATTATGCTTTGGCAGTTATATGAACTAATAATACATATGCTTAGGAACCTAGGAAATGTGTCTCAGAAAAGAGAATCTATGACAAGCAAGAGCATAAATTAGATTGATATTAACTATGAAGTTTCTCCAAGATATGGCCCCTCTTCAAGTTGTTCACCATCATCTAACCTGAGTGATAGAAGGAAGAAACAATAGTGTGCTAAATGGTGTGTTACAAGCAGTAAGAACAATAAAGACCAGAATGGGGAGAGAGCAGTGTAACTCAAAAGGGTCTTGAGGCTTAAATAATATTTAGATAAATGTAGATTAGATAAGATGTAGCACTCTTGGGAACCAGCCATTGGGGATAATACATCACACTGGTGATTGCCAAAATAGTAAAAAGCAAAAAAATGGAATGTGATACTAAAAATGGTGGTGGTCTTGGGGCGTCTGGGTGGCTCAGTGGGTTAAGCCTCTGCCTTTGGCTCAGGTCATGATCTCAGGGTCCTGGGATTAAACCCTGCATAGGGCTCTCTGCTCAGCAGGGAGCCTGCTTCCCCCTCACCTTCTGCCTGCCCCTCTGTCTGCCTCTCTGCCTACTTGTGATCTCTCTCTGTCAAATAAATAAATAAAATCTTTTTTTTTTTTTAAGAACTATTTCAAGGGGAGGAGAATATGAACCAGAAAACTCAAGGAAATCACATGAAGTACTGACTTTCAGAAATGGAGTGACTTAAAAAAATAACATGTTAGTCCCAGAACCACCAAAAATTGTGTCAAAGGAGCCACTGCCCCCTAAAAGGTCCTGAATGTGTGCTTTCTTTGTTTCTCTTCCTCTATTCACAACTTAACAAGATCTCCTTGCAACTCTGATCAGCAAGGCCATCTACGCAACAAATCCACAGTAGACACTAGCATGGCAGTTAACACTAAATACCTTCCCTAATAATTTTTTTATACTTAAACAGATAATAGTAGCTGCCATGCTAAAAATGTAACCACTGTGTACTAGGCATTGCATTAAGTACTTGAGGAACATTATTTCAGATCATCAGCACAATCCCATTTAATCCTAATTCATCTGATTATTGATTTCCTCATTTAAAACTCAATTGCAGGCATCACCACATTTCACCCATAAACATTTCAGCATGCATACTATTAATTAGAGTTCAACATTATTTTCAGTTGTTTTTCTTTGGAGATAAGCCATAAGATTTCCCTACAAGTACACCAGATTCTTTACCAAAACTAAATTTTGTTATTCGTGGTCCATTTAGGCAGTGGTACCATCCTTTCATATCACTTATTTTGAGAAATTGGGACTTTGACTCCAGGTGACTGTACCTTCAGTGTAGGAAGGTACAGAAAAGTCACTCAGACTCCATTAGACCATTATTAAGGAGCACTGTGACCTTGAGCAAATTATTTAACCTGAAATCTCCATTTTCAACACATAAAATTAGATAATGACAATTTCTTCAGAGGTTTGAGGTCTAGATGATATCATATATGGAAAATGCTTAGTGCAGGGCCTGGTATATCATAAATGCTTGATAAGGGCTGATTTTGTCACCCATTCAACCAGTTTCCTTGATGGGTATATTATGCATGCAGAGCCTTGCAAACTTTCCAGAAGAAAGAGAAAACAGATGCTTTGACCTCAGGCAAACTAGTGTGCTAGCAGCCCCCAGCCCCTAGGTTTTCATAGACTCCATAAATGTGAGAGCTGGGGGCAGGGATGGGAGGGTAGGGGGTGGTAAGTAGGGTTTTGTCTATTCTTAGTCTTTGAATAGACCTACCTCTGGTAGGTGATTCAATGCATGTGATTCATTTTTAGTGATAATTACGTACATTGAAAGCATACTATACCCTTTAAGGATATGTATTTCTGGGGTGCCTCAGTGGCTCAGTGGGTTAAAGCCTCTGCCTTCGACTCAGGTCATGATCCCAGGGTCTCTGCTCAGGAGGGAGACTGCTTCCACCTCTCTCTCTCTCTGCCTGCCTCTCTGTCTACTTATGATCTCTGCCTGTCAAATAAATAAATAAAATCTTTTTAAAAGGGATATGTATTTCCATTCTAAATATACTAAATGAAATTTTCTGCATTTTTAGGAAGGAAAGAAAACTAGGTTGTATATTTGAATAAATAAGAGTTTCTGTGAAATTTTTTAAAAAATCCACACACTCCAAGAGCAGGCAGAATAATCGACAGTAGAAAAAAATAATCATAATGGTTGCCTATGGGGTGAGTTGGGGATTGACTGAGAAGGAATATTTTGGGTGATGGTAATGTTCTGTATTTTGATAAGGGTTTGGATTGCACAGATATAAACTTTTGTCAAAACTCATTCACTTTTACACTTAAAATCTCTGCACCTAATTATATTTCAGTTTATCTTAAAAGAGTATCTTAATTTTGACACAGTGAAATTGTAGATATTGGTTAATATTGGTTAATAGAAATGGAATTATTTTTAATTAGATACTTCATGTGCAATCCCAAAAAAATGATGTTAGAAAGGCAGTTGCCTATTCTGGCAATATGGAGTTAAACTCTGGTTCCCTAAGGCAGAAGCTAAAAGAAAGACAATGCAGGGGCAAGAAAGAGCCAAAACACAGATTTGTCATAACTTCAAGATGAGTTTGTTTTTAACCATAATAATGATTAATATTATGGCAACACCCTGCATTGCGGGTATAAAAACACAATCCTCTCCCAAAATATGACTCAGCCTCTGTGCTCCCAGATACACTGAAATTCCTTGGAAGGCAGCTGTAGGCCTTCATGGAGGCTCCTGTTCTTGCTTCTTTCACAGTTAGACAAACCAAAGCAGACCCACGCCCCTGCTGCTAGGTGCCCAGTCATAAGGAAGGAAGGCCTGGGCTCACAAATTGCCACACAGTACAGCCAAATAATGTCCTGTTCAAACCAACAGTTCCCTTACCCACAATCACCACCTGGGAAATGGCCTGCTTCTAGGCCAAACTCCCTGTTTTAACAGAAACCCAAACACTTCATCCTGGACCTTTGAGCAAAATGTCAGAGAGATAACTTTGTTTTTACTCCTATAAAATTCCTACACTTTCAGAACATTACCCCTGCCCTCCTCTTGCTTAGGGACTCTTTGTGATTACATATTTTACACTAAGAAGTAAAAAATAACTCAGTCCTTCTACTCAGACCATACCCTTAGGTGTGGCTTTTCACTTAACTAACTGCTTCCTGGGAGGAAGAGAGGTAGGAAGGAAAGGGTAGGACAAAGGCTAAGAAGATCTTGGAAGCCCAAGTATTCTATTTAGCATCACTTTTGAGTGCAGGCTGCAAAGGTTTTCCTTTCCATTTATCATACTTATTGAAAGGGAATCTAAGGCCCCAAAGAGTGCAGGAACTTGACCAAGGTCACACCAAAAGTATAGAGTAGAGCTTGGGAACTGGAGCCAGGTCCTTTGCCTCCAGCCAAGCACTCTATCCAAAAAGATGTGTGATTCTCCCTAGTGAGTCAAGGAAAAATGCAGAGAAACAGGGTTATCAGAGGAGAGGGTTGCAGTTCATGTGGTTCATTCAACCTCCCAAAATGAAAGGAGGAGAGACACAAACAGACCATAAATGGATGAATTGGAAATCCCTGAATTGTAGAGAAGGGAAGCAAGATGATAGTCTCTTGTTTTAAAAGATGCTGCTCCAGCATCTGAGTGACTCAGCTGGTTAAGCGTCTGCCTTCAACTTAAGTCATGATCCCTGGGTCCTGGGATTGAGTCCCACTTTGGGCTCCTGCTCAGCAGGGAGTCTGCTTCTCCCTCTGCCCCTCCCCACTGCTTGTTCTCTCTCTTTCTCTCTCTCTCTCTCTCTCTCTATCTCTCCACCACCACCCCACCCCCCGCAAAAATAAATAAATAAGATCTTTTTTTTTTTTTTTTTTTAACGCTTTTCCAGCATCAGGCCACTCAAACTGTCCAGATGTTCTTCACTATCCTGGAGAGACAGAAGGACGGGAGAAATGAAAGGAGGAATTGAGAAGGAAAGGAAGAAGTGGGGAAGAGGAGAAAAGAAAGAAACTAGGAAAAGATTTGGAAGAAAAAAGGATGGCTGAATGAATGTTCGAAAAAGAACAATATGCAATCACAGGAAGCTTTGGAGCCCTAAGTTGTAGTACGGATTTGTTCTCTTTCTCCTCTCCCACCCTCTCCTCTGCACTGACTTGGGCACACACACATACACACACACACTCATTAGTCTGTCCTGGGCCAGCCCCTTTTTCTTCCCCAGACACGTTGGCTCAGGTTCAGAAGCCTTGGGCTTCAACTCTTGTGAAGGAGTTGCTGGGCCTGCTGAGCCTACTTGCTGCTTGACCTATATATTTCACAGATGTTAGTTCCCTCTGCCATTCCCCAAGGGGCCAGAGAAAAGATAGTTTAGCAGGAAAATATTCATTCCAAATAGACTTCTTATATTCAAGAGGAAAAATGTCACATTTCTTAACCCCCACTTACCACCAAAACAAAAAGTCCTCTTCTTGATGCCCTTAGAGACTACCCCTTAAAGGCATATCTACCCAGAAAGTTGAAGTGAGATGATGTATACACCTCTATTACCTGACTGCCACCTTTGACCTATAGCAGTAGGCCTCACTGGCCCCAGAGGAGAAGGGGGCCCAAGCCAACAGTTAAACTGTTGAACCAAGATAAGAACTACTCTCCAGAATCCAAATAAACAACACCTCACTCATCCAAAGGTCACTTCTCTAGCAATCTCATATATGTGGAATAAAGAAGAAAATAAGCGGAAAAGAGAAAAAAAGTCTCAAGGAAGTCAGAATAGATGTCACTATCTATACAGTAAAGTTTCCAGGTTTTACTCAGAAGAATCTTTTTGGAGTCAATTTACTTTAGACTAAATCCTTCTAAGTGTATTTATTGTTTTCATAGCCACGACAAATGAGGAACAGCAAATTATGATGAGGCAAAAATACAGAAACTCTGGAAAACAGAAGAGACAGTTGAATGTAAATATAGATGGTAAATCGAAGTCTTAAGGTTTTGTCCTCTTAATAATACACTAGTACTGACTCCTGTTGTCAAACATGGAGTAACTTGCTGAGCAATGAGAAATTTGACAGGTGTTAATGGCCAGTTTTCCTAAATATCCTCATTAGGACATTGTTAGTTATCTCTGGACCATCCTTTCAGCCTGACCATTTGCTTAAGGATGACAAGTTCTGATGGAAATAGCTCAGCAAGTTTCCTTTCTTAAAAAAGAAACAAACAAACAAACAAATAAAACTCCTTAAGCCCAACTAAGGTAAACCATTGTCAAAAATGATGGAGCCCAGAACTTCTGGGGAAGATGGGGGAATAAGAGGACCCTAAACTCACCTTGTCCAACAGATACAACTAGATAACACTCACATCAGTGTAAATAACCCAGAAAACAACCGATTACTGGCAGAACAAACTCTCCACAGCTAAATGTAGAGAAGAGGCCACACAGAAGAGAGTATGAAGGGAAAGACAAGGTTGGGCACTAAACGGACCCCAACGGTCTGTCCACAGGAGACCACTTCTCCAGGAAAAAAAAAAAAAAACAGACCCTCATCCTGAGGAGTCCCTGCCAAGAAGATGAATCCCCATAATATTTGCCTTAGGAAGCTAGAAGGACAGAATTTCATAAGTTCTTAAAACCAGTGGGACTTAAAGCCTAGAATTTTAAAAATTAGTGGAATCAGCTCTGGGAGAGTTAGGAGGGCAAGAGGAAGCTGAGTCCACGCCCTTAAAGAGACAGCATAACAAAAAGCCCCACAGAGACAACACAGAAGCAGCAGTTTGGAAAAAAAAAAAAGGCCTGCGACGTGTGGGAGGGAGAGCAGTTTAATCAACTCCGAGCACATCCCAGAAGGACAGAGATCACTGAAAGACTCTTCCAGGAACAAAGGAGTTGGCAGGTGCCATTTCCCTTCACCACCCCCCAGCATAAACATGTGGACACCTGTGGGAACCAGTGTGGCACAGACTCTCATGACCTAACTTGCTAACACCACCACCCTGCCCTCCTCAACACAGTGCAGATCCAACCCCATCCAATATGTTCATAGCTGGAGCCCATCCACAGTGGTGCCACAGGCTGCCACAGCTGCAAGCAGCCCTGACAGCATCCAGCACCATGCCAAATTCACTCTTGCCCTGGGAAGAAGGAAAGATAACCACACACACCAGTCAGACTATGGCCCCGGCAGTAGGCTGGGGGCAGACAAGCTACTCTCAACTGCAGGTCCTGCCCACTAATGAAAGCACAACACAGGGAAAGAACCCAGCAGTCTGGTGCTACAGCATCTCTGACAAATGCCTGGCCAGACTCAACTCAAGCCCAAGGCATCCCCAGACTGGCCCACTAATATCACAGGACCAAACACTGCCCACAACAAGCAAATAGAGTCCTGCAGATGATGGGACTAAAGGAAAAAGTAGCTCACAACAGCAAAGTACACACAACACACATAGGAGGCACACCCATGAAGCACCAGGTCTGGAGAACAGGAGACACTGCACTGAAGAGCAGTACAGGGCCTCTTCTTTGTGAGGCCATTACTTTCAAGTACAGGGGACATAGATTGCTTTCCTAACACAGAAACAGACACAGAGAGACAAAATGAAAAGGGAGAGGAATATGTCCCAAATAAAAGAACATGACAAAATCACAGCAAGATATTGAAGTGAAAAGGAGATAAATAACATGCCTGAGAGATAATTTAAACTAATGGTTATAAAGATACTCACCGAGCTTGAAAAAAGAGTGGAGGACATCATTGAGACCCTTCACAAAAAGAACAAAGAGATTTAAAATAAGGACCAATCACAGATGAAGAACACAATAAAGGAAATTAAAAATACACTAGATGGAATAAAGAATAGGCTAGATGAAGCAGAAGAATGAGAGACCTAGAGGACAGAGTAATGAGAAGGAATCAAGCTAAACAGGCAAAACAAAAAAAAATAAGCAAAATGAGAATAGATTTAGGGAATCCCAGTGACATCATCGATCATAAGAACATTTGCATTATAGGGATCCCAGAAAGAGGAGAGAGAGAAAAGGGAGCAGAAAAAATCCTATTTGAAGAAGTAATAAGTGAAAATTTCCCAAATTGGGGGAGGGAACCAGATATCCAGCTCCAGGATACACAGAGATCCCCCAACAAAATCAACCAAAGGAGATCCACATTAAGACCCATAGTAATTAAAATAGCAGTAAGTAGTGATAAAGAAAAAATTTAAAGCAGCAAGACAAAAGAAGACAATTACAATCAAGGGAACCCCATAAGGCTCTCAGTGACTTTTTCAGAAGAAACTTTGCAGAGCAAAAGGGAGGAGAATGGTATAGTCAAAGTGCTGAAAGGGAAAAATCTGCAGCCAAGAATACTCTATCTGGCAAGGCTATCATTCAGAATAGAAGGAGAGATTAAAAAGTTTCTCAAATAAAAACTAAAGGAGTTCTTGACTACTACATGAAAAGGGCTCTGGAAAATAGTACGGACGTTCCTCCGAAAGTTAAAAATAGAACTACCCTACAACCTAGCAATTGCACTACTAGGTATTCATCCAAAGGATACAAACAGTGATTCGAACAGGCCCCTGCATCCCAATGTTTATAGCACCAATGTCCACAATAATCAAAATATGGAAAGAACCCAGATGTCCATTGACTAATGAATGGATAAAGAAGATGTGGTGTATATATACAATGCAATATTACTCAGTCATCCTAAAGAATGAAATCTTCCCATTTGCAACAGCATGGATAGAACTAGATAGTATTATGTTAAGTGAAATAAGTCAGTCAAAGACAAATATCATATTATTTCACTCATGTGTGGAATTTAAGAAACAAACGAGATGAACACAGGGGAAGGGAAGGAAAAATAAAATAAGATGAAGACAGAGGGGGAGGTAAACCATAAGAGACTCTTTTTTTTTTTTTAAGATTTTATTTATTTATTTGTCAGAGAGAGAAAGATCACAAGTAGGCAGAGGCAGAGGGAGAAGCAGGCTCCCTGCCGAGCAAGGAGCCCAATATGGGACTTGATCCCAGGACGCTAGGATCATGACCTGAGCCGAAGGCAGCCGGTCAACCAACTGAGCCACCCAGGCGTCCCACCATAAGAGACTCTTAATTCTAGGAGACAATCTAAGGGTTGCTGGAGGGGAAATGGATATGGGGATGGAGTAATTGAGGAATGGGCATTAACGAGGCTACTTGAAGTAATGAGTACTGGGTGTTATATGCAACTGATGAATCACTAAACTCTACCCTTGGAAATAATAATACACTATATGTTACCTAAATTGAATTTAAATAAAAAATAAAAATAAAATGAAATTGCCTGGGAAAATCCAGGCATAAATATTTAAAACAAAACAAAACAAAAAACACTCTCACCAAACAAAAGTCCAGGACCAGATGGCTTCACAAGGGAATTCTACCAAACATTTAAAAAAGAGTTAATACTTATTCTTCTCAAACTATTTCAAAAAATAGAAGAGGAAGGAAATCTTCCAAATTCATTTCATGAGGCAACATCATCCTGACACCAAAACCAGGGAGGGAAAAAAACCACTACAAAAAAAGAGAACTACAGGCCAATATCTCTTATGAACATGTATGCATAATTCCTCAACAAAATACTAGCAAGGCGAATCTAACAATACATTAAAATAATCACTCACCACACTCAAGTTACATTTATTCAGAGGATACAAGGGTGGTACAACATTTACAAATGAACCAATGTGATACATCACGTCAGTAAGAGAAAGGATAAAAGCCATTTCAAGAGATGCAGAAAAAACATTTTAAAAAGTACAGCATCCATTCATGATAAAAACCATCAACAAAGTAGGTTTAGGGAGAATATACCTCAACATAAAAAAGGCCATATATGAAAAACCAACAGTTAATATTATACTCAATGATGAAAAACTGAGAGCATTTCCCCCTTAGGTCAGGAAGAAGACAAGGATGTCCAGTCTCACCATTTTTGTCCAACATAGTACTGGAAGTCCTAGGCATAGCAATCAGATAAGAATAATGGATAAAAGGCATCCAAATTGGTAAGGAAGAAGTAAAATTGTCACTATTTGCAGATGACATGATACTATATAAAGAAAACTATAAAGTCTACAAAAAAAAACAATAAAACTGATAAATGAATTCAGTAAGGTCACAGGATACAGAATTGAGGTACGGAAGTTTGTCGCATTTCTATAGTCTAATAATGAAGCATCAGAAAGAGAAATTAAGAAAGTAATGCCATTTACATTTACACCAAAAATAACAAAATACTTGGGAATAAACTTAACCAAGAAAGTGAAAGACCTGTTGTACTCCATAAACCGTAAAGCATTGACAAAAGAAATTGATGATGACCAAACAAATGGAAAGATATTCATGCCCATGGATTGGAATAACCAATATTACTAAAATGTCCATACTATACAAAGCAATCTACAGCTTTAATGCAATCCCTATCAAAATACCAATAGCATTTTTCACAGAGCTAGAAGAATCCTAAAATTTGTATGGAAACACAAAAGATCTCAAATAGGCAAAGCAAGGAAAAGAAAAAGCTGGAGGTATCACATCTCCATGTTTCACATTATACTACAAAGATGTAGTAATCAAAACAGTATGGTACTGGCACAAAAATAGACACACAGATCAATAGAACAGTATAGAAAGTCCAGAAGTAAAACCACAATCCCATAGTCAATTAATCTTTGACAAAGAAGACAAGACTATGCTATAGGGAAAAGACAGTGTCTTCAACAAACGGCATTAGAAAAACTGGAGAGTTACATGCAAAGAATGAAACTGGACCCCTTTCTTACACCGTACACAAAAATAAACTGAAAATGGATTGAGGACCTAAAGTGTGAGTCTTGAACCATAAAAATTCTAGAAGAAATCACAGACAGTAATTTCTCTGACATTGGTCATTAGATTTTTCTAGATACATATGCTGAAGCAAGGGAAACAAAAGCAAAAATAAACTGTTGGGACTACATTAAAACAAAAAGCTTCTGCACAGCAAAGGAAACAGTCAACATACTAAAAGACAAACTACTAAATGGGAAAAGATATTTGCAAATGACATATCTAGTAAAGGGCAGGTATCCAAAATATGTTAAGAACTGATACAACGCAGGGCACCTTGGTGGCTCAGTCATTAAGCATCTGCCTTTGGCTCAGGTCATAATCCCAGGGTCATGGATCAAGTCCCATATCAGGCTCCCTGCTCATGGGGAAGCCTGCTTCTCCCTCTCCCACTGCTTGTGTTCCCTCTCTCTGTGTGTGTCTCTCTCTGTCAAATAAATAAATAAAATCTTAAAAGAAAAAGAACTGATACAACTCAACACCTATAAAACAAATAATCCAATTTTTAAAGGGGCAGAACGGTCTCCTGAGTGGCTCAGTTGGTTAAGCATCTGCCTTCAGCTCAGGTGATAATCCCAGGTTCCTGGAATAGAGCCCCACATTGGGCTTTCTGCTTAGTGGCAAGTCTGCTTCTCCCCATCCCTCTGTGATTTCTCTTGCTTTCCCTCTCTCTCAAATAAATAAAATCTTAAAATATAATGAAATAATTTTTAAAAAAATAAAAATGGGCAGAAATCATGAACAGACATTAATCCAAAGAAAACATACAGATGGTCAAAAGACACATGAAAAGATGCTCAATATCACTCATCATTAGGGAAATGCAAGTCAAAACTACAGTGAAGTGTCACTCCACACCTGTCAGAATGGCTAAAATAAAAAACACAAGAAGCAAGCATAGAAAAGTATGTGGAAAAACAGGAACTCCTTTGCACTGTTGGAGGTAATGCAATCTGGTGCAGCCACTATGGCAAACAGAATGGAGATTCTTCAAAAAATTAAAAAGAGAACTGCCCTATGACCCAGTAATCACACTATTGGGTATCTACCAAAAAATCCAAAAACACTAATTCAAGAAGATACATACACCCCTATGTTTAGAGCAGCATTATTTACAACAGCCAAATCATGGAAGCAGCCTAAGCATCCACTGATAGGTAAATGGATAAAGAAGATGTTGTGTATATATATATACAATGGAATATTATTCATCCATAAAAATGCATGAATTCTTGCCATTTGCAACAACATAGATGGGACTAGAGGATATAATGCTAAGTGAAATAAGTCAGTCAGAGGAATACAAACACCATATGATTTCACTCATATGTGGAATTTAAGAAACAAAACAAATGAGCAAAGGAAAAGACAGAGAAAACAACCCAAAAAACAGACTCTTAACTATAGAGAACAAACTGATGGTTACCAGATGGGAAGTGGGTGGGAGGATGGGTGAAATAGGTGATGGGGATTAAGGAGGGCACTTGTCATGATGATCAATAGGTGATGTATGGAATTTTTGAATCACTATATTGTACACCTGTAACTAATAGAGCAGTGTATGTTAACTATACTGGAATTAAAACTTTAAAAAAGAGAAATCTACATTTGAAATCCTTGAAATCATGCAGTATTAATAAGCCTTTCACAGGCTTAGCTAAGTCAGACATCTTTAAAAATCTAAAATCTCTGAACAATGACTGAAAGAATAACAACTCTCTGCATATTGAAGTGCCAGACATGTTACACACATTATCTCTTTTAATTCTTAAAAAACAAAAACAAAAACAAAAAACCTTCAAGGAAAATAAAGCTCAGAGAAGTTAACATGACTCATCTGGGGTTCCATGGCCTATGAGTGACACACTTGGTGTTCAAATCCCGTTTGTCTAACTCTGCTCCATACCATGTCACCTCTCATCCTTTGAAAAGACTATGGGTAGATAAAGGGGGAAAGTCAATGAAGGAGAATGCATCCATCAACCAGTCCTCTAACACTGCAAAATTACTCTAACCCACCCTCCCCCACCTCTCCAAAACCACTGTAATAAGCAGTCACGGAAATGAAAAAGAATTACAAGACCCACTAATGTAGAACAACAAGGGTCCCTGGCATACCTAACACTGCAACTAACTAGTTACCATTAGTATCAGTGTTACTAACTCAGTCAGACCCTCATGGCCAATTTTATGTATGTATACACACACGCATATATAAATCACATTTTAGTCTCACAATCACCAAAGAAGTAGGTTCAATTATTGTTTCAATTTTATAGTAGAAGAAACAGAACTGGAGAGAACAAAATGCCTTGTCTAAGTTCACACAGCCAGTCCTAGGGCCAAGAGTCAAAATTAGTTCTGATTCTACATCTGGTACACCCCACTGCATATCAGTCCTTTACCTGATATGTCATGCCTTCTACAAATTCACAGTTGGACTCAGAGACTAATAAGCCTGAGACACACGGGTTATGGTATGTATCTAATTCCAAGGCTGTCAGCCCCCAGAGTGGCCCAGCTCCAAACCGCTGGTGGAGGGCAAGTCATCCTGCCCCACACAAGCAGCCAGCTGGTCCGTTATGGTTTAGGCAACTAAGCAATTCCTACTGGGATTTTCTCTCTCAGTATTACTATTTTTTAAAGATTTTATTTATTTGACAGAGGAGATCACAAGTAGGCAGAGAGGCAGGCAGAGAGAGAGGAGGAAGCAGGCTCCCTGCTGAGGACCCTGGGATCATGACCTGAGCTGAAGGCAGAGGCTATAACCCACTGAGCCACCCAGGCGCCCCTCAATTTTACTATTTTTTTTCCAGGTTGGGTCAGTAGGTTAAGCACACTCTGCTTGGGAAATCTTCAAGGCCCTTGAAAAAAGACAAAGCGTTTTATATCTGCAGAAGAGGAGACCCCTGTCACATTTAGAGAACCCATGAGTGTTGGTCTCACCCTTAAGCCATCTGGGCCATCCTCGCTTGCCTCCCCCAACTCTCAGCTCTTCCTTCCCTGATATCACCATAACCATTTCAGGTTCAAGAGAAAGTCAGATTGTTACAAATAGTTTAATGTTATGGTCCTTGCTTTGAACTCCACAACCCCTTGGGTAAACTATGAAATTGCAAAATTTAGCTTTTAAAGCTGTTGTCTTATGGCCAGCCAAGTCATGATACTGTCATCTCATACTGGGGTGACCTCATCTTCCACTATGGGCCTGAGATGCTAATCAAGAAAAGCCTGGATCTGGAGAGGTCCAGACAGTGAAAGCAATACCATGATAGGACAATTTTATGCTCCTTTCTGGGGGTGGTGGGGAGGACCGAGGGTACTGGAAATGAGGAAACATATACCTCTGGACATTGCTGCAGGCATTTTGAGTGGTAATATGGTTATGTGAGCTTGTCTGGGTGGCACTGTGAACACCTGTTTAGCTCAATGCCCCTTACAATGCCACCTAATCCCTCCCCACTAATTGGTTTTTTTCCCCCCTCCATTTCAAAACTTGGACTCTGGGATTTATTCTGTTCTGAATCAAGAGAAAGTATAAGACATCTCCATCCATACCTCACCAGCTGAGGCTCAAGTAAATGGTGTCTGGCCCTGCTCAGATCTCATTATTCCGGTTCCAGTAACCGGGCTCTTCCCTTTCCTAATGCCTAGGTTCCCACCTTATACCCAGTTCCTGTGCTTGAGCTCCTATCTTATTCCCTCAATATCTGAGGCCCTGTAGTTCCCTAGGCATCCAAATTCTTCCAGCACTGAGGAGAGAGGGGGCCTCCCGGTCAGTCCCTCCAATCCCTACCCAACCTGGTTCCTTTCTGACAATCGGAGTACTTGAAAAAAAAAATTAGGTAAACCCAACATGGGCCTCCAATTGATTACCCTGAGATCAAGAGTCACATACTTTACTGAATGAGCCAGCCAGGTGCCCTTGGAGTACTTTAAAATTTATATATTTCAATTTTAGATGTTATTGATTAATTCTCTGATAGGAAAGAGTAACAAATCAGCACTCAGTTATGGTAAATGAATAAGCCCCAGAGATCTACTAATCAGTATAGTATTTTTGGTTAATAATATCATATTGTATACTTAAAATTTGGCTAAGAGAGTAGATCTTACATTAAGTGTTCTTATCACCAAAAAATAATAGTAGTAACAATAAAAAAAAAAAAACAAAAAGGATGAGGGGAAAGTTTTGCAGGTGAAGGATATATTCATGGCATAGATGGTGGTGATGGTTTCATGGGTATATATTTATCCCCAAATGCATCAAGTTGTATATATTAAATACATATAGCCTTTTATGTGTCATTATGTTTCAATAAAGTAGTTCCAAAAATCATCACTTCTTCATCTCTGCCTGGTTTCTCTCCCATTTCCTCCTTATTTTTGTGAGTTATATTAACATTTCTATTTCGTTTGGATTTCTAGCCTATTGTTATATAATATATAATGCATCAGTGCCACCCTCAGCTGTACTTCCTCAACACCAACTCAATACCTAGACCCTTATCCAAATTCTGCTGCCAGGGTCCCTGGCCCTGACCGCCAACGTACAACCTAGTCCTCCCTGGGCTTATTGTTGAAACCTCCCCTTAACACTGACTCTGCTCCCCTTGGGTGTATGTCTCCCTAAGTTGTGCTCTGAGGCAGTTCTATTGTCAACATCTCTAGTCACCAGCAGGTCCTGGGCAGGTCCCTTAATTCTGGCTCACACACTCTGCTCTGAGGTGACACGGACAGAAGCTTTGAATCCCCCTGTGCTCTAGGCTGGCCTGAACCATATGTACTGTGCAGGTACTATCCAGGCTCCCTTGAAAGGAAATTTTACCAATAAATTAAAGAAAACCAGAGGATGTCTATCAATGAATGAATAAAGATGATGTGGTATATGTGTGTGTGCATGTGTGTGCGAGTGTGTATGTGGAATATTAGCCATTAAAAAGAATGAAATCTTGCCCTTTGTGGCAACATGGATGGACCTAGAGGGTATTACGCTAAGTGAAAGAAGTCAGACAGAAAAAGGCAAATACCATATGATTTCACTTTTATGTGGAATCAAAAAAAAAAAAACAAATGAACAAACAAACAAAAAACAGAAACAGGCTCATAAATACAGAGAACAAACTGGTGGTTGCTGGAGGGTTGGGGGGCAGGGGGGTGAAATAGGTGAATGGGATTAAGATGTACAAACTACCAGTTATAAAATAAAGAAGTCACAGGGATAAAAAGCACAACCTAGAGAATATAGTCAATAACATTGTAGCAATTTTGTGCTTTAACAGATGGTAACTACGCTTATCATGGTGAGCATTTTGTAGTATACATAATTATTGAATCACTATGTTATACACCTGAAACTAATATAATATTGTATGTAAACTATACTTCAATTTAAAAATAAAAAAGAAAACAAGAGGAAATAACATGCACCCAAAAGACCAGAAATCTAATGGCTTACAGAATAAACCTACATCTAATCACAGATTGGATTGAATAACAGTGTATGAAGTCATTTGGCTATTTTTAATGCTCCGCCCTCTCTCCCAAACCCCTTTTTGAAGTTCATTTTGTTTTGTTCCAAAGATGTTCGACTCCCCAAAGGAGAGGGATTCAGCACTAGTCACAGCCTCCTGTACTAAAAAAAGAAAGGAAGGAAAGAGGAAAAGGACAGGACAGGACAGGAAAGGAAAGGAAGAAGGAAAGAAAGAAGGAAAAGATGGAAGGAAAGGAAGGAAGGAAGGAAGGAAGGAAGGAAGGAAGGAAGGAAGCTGATAAGTAACTAATATCTTATGCCAGAGGAGAAATGACTCTATTTCAGCAGTCCATGACTCCTGCCACTGAACAGGCCTAGACCTAAGCAGGCCACAGTCCTGACAAACTCCAGACCTTTACTCATGCCCTCCTCCTACCTGGAATGGCACTCTTCCTCTACATCATTTATCGGAACCATGTTCATTCTTCAAAACCCCACTCTTGCTCTGTTACCTCTTCCAGGAAGCACATCTGTGTTCTGCCTCTTAACCTCTCAGCACTTAAAATCTACACCACACAATTTTGTATTTAACTCATCAAAATCTTAATCTCTGCTGCTTCATGTAAGCTAGTTTATGCTCCACAATAGTACCATAAGTATCCTTCTTGGCCTCCCTCAGGACACTTAGCATAAACCTGCGCCTGTAGCTGGGGCTCAGCAAAGACACACTGGAGAAGCTTGGTCTAGAAACAAAACCAGGGGTTTCCTTTGTTTTTGCCTAACTGGCTAGAAAACACAGTGCTCAGACACAGCCTTAAAAAAAAAAAAAAGGTATTCCTAGGTCATTGAACCATAGAGTGTCAGAGTTGAAAGGAATCTTTACTCCCAAACTTTTAAACTGGGGTATGCACAGTTTACCCTGTGGGGTCCATGGCAGTGCGTCAGGGTATCCACAGAGCCACAGGATAAACATGGAATGCTTCCTTAGAGTGTCAATTTTACTAGAGCATAAGAAATTTGGGGCGCCTGGGTGGTTCAGTCAGTCAAGCGTCTGCCTTTGGCTCAGGTCATGATCTCAGGGTCTTGGGATCGAGCCTGGCATCAGGGGGTCTCTGTCAGCAGGGAGCCTGCTTCTCCCTCTTTAAAAAAAAAAAAACTTAAAATACTTCTATACTAAAACAAATATGGCTATATCATAGAGGAAAATGCAAACTCTGCACATATTTTTAGGATAAAACGTAACACCTCAAAGATACTTCAGGCTTGCAGTAGATTGCTTTGGGTTACCCCATTCACCCCTCTCCCCTACCCATGCTGGGGATTTCAGTTTTCCTCTCCTCTTTCATTAGGAGTTACTTCAGTTAAAAAAACAAACTGAGGGTTGCTGGAGGGGAAGGGGTGGGGGTTGGAGGGATGGGGTGGCTGGGTGATGGACACTGGGGAGGGTATGTGTTGTGGGGAGCGCTGTCTGTTGTGTAAGACTAATGAATTACAGATGCGTACCCCTGAAACAAATAATACTATTTTTGTGAATAATAGATAGATAGATAGATAGATAGATAGATAAAAGTTTGTAGAGGCTGATCTAGTCCAGCCCCCTCTTTTCACATTTGGGAAAACTAAGGTCCACAGATGAACAATAATTTAGCCAAAGTCCCAGACAGTAGCTCAGCAAGAGCTAGGACCACAATCACACCCATCAGAATGTACATTTCTTCCTAGTGACTTGCTCCAGGAACTACTGACCCATGAACTACACTTGCTACTCCTTGCTAACTCTGTTCTGCCCCTTGCACCCTGAGGCAATTTTTTTTCTTTACCATGGGTTATACAAGGTATCCTTAGGGAAGCCTGTGGCACCAGCAGTTCCGAGAACAGACCAGAACCTTTAGTCTCTTCCCATAGCTTCAAACACGGCAAATAAATGCTGAAATTCCCAGAAATCAGAATGTAACTTATGAGCTTTAAACCCCTCCCAGAAATAGAATCAAGTTCCCAGTTTTAGGGAGAGAGAAGCAAAGCAGAGAGGCAGTCCTCCTAATTGGAGGCCATAGCTAGAAAGCAAAGATCTGATCCTAAGACCCTGATTCTCCCTTCATTTATGTGAGAAAGAGATGCTGAAATATTACCTCAGCAAGCCTCCAAGGAAACTAGGACCTCAGAGAAGCCCTTGACCTGGCTTTTCTATCTCCTGAGGTAAATGTGTCATCAGGTTGTGGGACTAAAATAATCATCTTAGGCTTTAAAAAAAAAAAAAAAGGAAGTGACTTTGGATTCAAATGACTTTAGCTTCACAACCCTCATATGTATTCTTTGGGCAAATAAGCAGGAGCACTGTAGATTCACATACTTTCATCCACCCATTCACACCTTCAACCCACAACTATTGCTATTACACAGACATAGGCAAAGTCCTCTGCACAGTGTCACAAATACAAATACAAGCATGCATTTGTGTTGGGAAAACCAATACAACCATAGTCCCTGCCCACACTTCTCCCCCAACACTCAGCTCCAAACCTACACATCCACTGTTGATACTCATATTCACAGTCACACATGCCAGGTTGAGAACTGACCCAGGCTGCCAGGGTTAGAGCCACATTCCACGGTGTCCCATTCCTCTCAAAGAACTAACAGATCATTTCACAAAGATGTCATCACATGGCCACTAATGGCGAGTTACAGCCAGAATACATGGTTCATTACCTACCCCCATCACAGGCAGGCCCATGGGAGAATAAGAGCTGAGACAAAGAAGACGTGAGACTTGACTCTCACTGCAGGAGACTGACTAGACAGGTGAGATGGGGGCTTGTTCCAGTCAAAGAGACTTCCTTTCCTCTTTCAGCCCTGGAGTTGGAGTGGGGAAATTGGAATGTAGTCTGACTTTTTGCAGACTTCTCGAACTCAGTTATAAACCACGTAGGGCAAAAAAAAGAAGACTGCGCTTTGAACCTGGATTTTTCTTATCCACAAGAAGATTGGGTAACATCATAACACTGTCTCTTTTGAACAAGGTCCTAACACTTTTCAGAGTAGTGTAGTGACCAACAGGATGGACTCTGAAGCCCCAGAACCTATAATCTGTAACACCTTGAGCAATTTATTTAATCTGTCCAGCCCTCAGTTTTGCCATCCGTTAGAAATCAGAATAATAATAACATCTACCTGGCGGTGTGACGTGATTTAAATACAAGACACTCAGAGAATGCCAGGCGCTTAGAATGCTGGATATATGGAATTTATAAAGAGCAATTTCCTGTTTTTCTCGGGCTGCCACTCTCTCGTTACCTGCCTGCCCACAGAAAGGTGACAGTTTGGTCACCTCATTTCTGAGACAGGTTCCTTAAGCCCAGCAAGAACAAAACTGGCCCAATATCACACAGAAAGAGCAGTGGAATTGAAACTGATTGCTTTGGGGTGACTCGGCCAGTGTTCTCATCTCTCCCTTAGGAAAAAATGAGCATGGCTTGAGGAAACCTGGGGAGGAAATATGACTGGGGCCAGGCAGGATGTAAGTAATACCAAGAACAATGACCAATTAATACGTGCCAGGCACAGTTTTAAGTATATTCTGTGTATTACTTCATTTAAACCTCACAGCAACCCTAGGAGGTCATGACTATCATCATCACCATCACCACCATCATCATCATCATCATCACCATCATCCAGAAAGAGGAAACAGAGCCTTCCACACTTAGAATGGCTTCAAGTTGGGAAGTCAGGCAGTCTGACACCAGAGATGAAGTGTGCAACTGCTACACTATACTACCATCCACAAGGAAAGCAGAAAGAAAGGAAAGGTAGGAACAAAGGACAAAGGAGCAATGTAAGCTCTTTTTGAAGTAAATAGATTGAGGCAGTATAGTGTTAGGGTCAGGTCCTAACTTAAAATCAATGGTTTAAGTCCAACCTCTGCTACTTCCTCCACTGTAAAATGGGAAAAAAACTGTTTCTTAGCGTTGTGATAAGGCAGAGGAAGAGAATGCATGGAAAGCACCTGGGGCAATGCTTAACCCAAGCTTAAATGCTCAGTAAATAGGAGCAATTGATGTCACTAACTACATTCCCTGCAGGATTTGCCTAGCAATACAGCTCTGCATGCCCCTTCTCAGGGAAAATAATTCCAAAGGAGAAAAAATTTATAAGCTGTAGGGAAAATTAAGAACTAGGCTGAGCAAAAATTCCAGACATCCCTCCCACCTCCTGGGAACATACGGGAGGCAATGGGCCATGGAAGTGGGAAGTGAGTACTAGCATTATTAGCATCACTATCTCCTTCCTCAAGGAAGAGATTCCAGCAGGCTGTCCCCCACCCCCAGTTTCTGGTCACTTATAGCCTGAGTCAGAACTCTCTTGTTTCTTAGGGAGTTTTTTTTTTTTCTATGTCCTTTTCACATAAGTTGCTTTATTTTTTATATCACTCCTATTAGATATCAGGAAAGGAAGATGGAATCTCACATGTGTTGAGTGTCTTCTATGTACCAGATGGAATGCTGGACACTGTCCATCAGTGATTTCATTACATCCTCACACCACCACTGTGAAGTCATCCTCACTTTAAAAGGGTTGTCCTGAATCCAGGGTGGGTTGCTTCTTTTCTCATGTATATTGTCCTCTCATCCCACATATCCAGCACAACCCTGGCCAGAATTTGTGTCCTGCTGAGGGTTTCCTATAAACCAGAATGTTCTGACATCTCACTGTCCTCAACACACTGATCTCTGCATAATCCCAAGGCCCACAAATTGAGAGTAATTTGCCCCCAGTGGATCTGAGATGAAATTACGACTCTGCTTACTAACTGTACGATTCTGTGCTAGTCACCTAACCTCACCTCTAAAATAGGGATATGGCACTTCCTACTCCACAATGTCATGAAAATTAAATAACTTTCATAAACTGCTGTCAATTGGGCCACTTCATGGAAACATTGTTTGAAGTAGAATCAGCAGAGGATGACTGGGTGGCTCAGATAAGTGTCCATTCTTAGTTTCAGCTCAGGTCATGATCTCTGGATTGTGAGATCGAGCCCACCTCAGCTCTGCTTTCAGCACCAAGTCTGCTTAGGATTCTTTCTCCCTCTCTCTCTGCCCCTTCCCCCACTTTCTCTCTTTCTCTCAAATAAATAAGTAAATAAAACCTTTAAAATGGAATCATCAGTTAGCTTAATCTCAGAATAGCCCCCCAGAAGAGCAATAGAATACTTATATCCCTGACATTCAATCAGGTAGGACACCAGATCTGCAACTGTGGTTGGTGACTTTGGGAATGTTGGGGGACAAAGACTGCAGAAATCCCCTGGAGTAATTGTTGAGGTAATGGCCTTTCACTATTATCAATGTGTCATTTATATCATCACAGAGACATCTAAATCCTTTACAATCACATACTTCTCAAAGAAGTTTCATCTACATTGTTTCATGTGACATTTACTAAAACTCCCAAGAATTGGCCTTTATCATTTAAATTGCCCCATGTTTTGTTACCCTTTTCCCCTTCCTGGAAATGGCCCATCAAATTTATAAAATCCTTCCCATCTTCCCTTCAAGGTCCATCCATTACAAAGGGCACACTTTGGCCCAGAATCCAGCCCTAAAGCCCCAGATCAGTCTTCTTTCTGTTTTCTGAATTCACACAGCACTGTGCACCTTATATTACTTGGTATTCTAGTCGTTTGAAGATTTTATTTATTCAAAAGAGAGAGAGAGAGAAGAGAGAGCATGAGCAGGGGGAGGGGCAGAGAAAGAGGGAGAGGGACAAGCAGAATACCTGCTGGGTGGGGGGGCTCCATCCCAGGACCCCAAGATCCTGACATGCCCTGAAGGCAGCCGCTTAACTGACTGAGCCACCCAGGCCCTCTAGTCTTTTATATACTTGTCTTAACCTCCACCCCTGTGCCCTACCTTTTTACTAAATCTGCAAACTGTTCCAAGGGAAGAGTGAAGAAAGAAGGAATGATTTCCTCGTTTTATGTCAGTCTCACTTTAAGAAGCTTTTTATGATGAAAGAGTTCACCTGTGTATGTTTTATATAAAGCAGAGGGAATTTATAATGAACACCCATGTACACGTCACCCAGCTTCAACAATTAGTCACCTATGAACAGTATTATCGCATCTGTACCTCCACTCCTTCTGCCTTCTAGCACCAAATTAAAGAGCATTTTCATCTGCATCCCCTACTACCGGGAGCACATCAGAAGATGATTTCAGAGGACCTACTGTGTGCCAGAGATTGTGCTTAGCTCAGGAGATTCTGTCTTGAGCTAAGGAGGTACACCAGAACCAAGCCACGATGTTCCAAACTAAGAATTGCTACAGTTCCAGAGAGGGAGGATGCGGAGCACGTGGGTGCCCAGGAATAGGAATAAAATTGTACTGACTGAGTTGAACTAAATCGGTTTTCTCTCAGGGAGACCCTGAGTTCGAAGAGGCCGTGGGACACGGGTTCTCCAGCAGGAGGCGCTGCAAAGGCGGGAGTGCGGTGGAGGTGGAGGTGCTCGCTCTGATCGGCTTCTCCTGCAGGAGACCGTAAGACAGCAACCGCGGGTGCAGACTGCAAGCAAACACTCGGTTTAATAGGCAAGCAGGTCTCTGAGCGCCAGGGCCTGAGAGGGTCCCCAGGGTTCAGGTGTGGGGCAGAGGCGTGGAGGGAGCTGGGCAGGCTGAGCACCTGCTCCCCAGGTCATCTTAACGCTACCGGTTGCCCTTGATTGCCGTCAGTTCCTGCTCCAACTCCGGCTCTTCCTGACAGAGTATCTCGGAGCAGGACACAGGACACAGCAAGGAAACACCTGTTTCCAACAAGAAAAAAGGTGGGAGGAAGCCCCCACCGGGCTTCCAACGGCCTCTCATCGGGTTTGCTCTCAAGAGCCTTGTGAAAGCGCGCCCAGAACGCCAGTGGAGATCATTTTTCAAAAAGAGCACTTTCTATTATTTTCCCCCCATACTTTTCTTAAGCTGTAAACGTCCC
This sequence comes from Meles meles, assembly GCF_922984935.1. Lineage (NCBI taxonomy): Eukaryota > Metazoa > Chordata > Mammalia > Carnivora > Mustelidae > Meles > Meles meles. The sequence goes on from NC_060087.1 coordinate 64,748,241, forward strand.
TTAAAAAAAAAAAAAAAAATGTCTTCTTTCATCCGTGGGGTTTCCCGCTCCTCCCAGACTCCTTAAAGACCCCGCCTGGGTGCGGGCAGGGACCGCTACCACCCCCATTCCCAAATTTTGCGACTTGATTCGCTTCCGGATTTTTCACTTCCTCAGCCCCCACCCGACCTACAGGTGGGGAGTGGGACTGGGGATGGGCAACTGAACAAAGAAACCAAGTAGCCCTAGTCCCGGGCCTAGCGCCCTTTCTGCAGTTTTCGACCAGCTAGGGAACAAGAAGGCGTGAACCCCAGCTCTGATCTCAAGCCACCTTCCAAAAGCAAGGAGCCTGAAGACGCGTGGGAGGTGGGAGCTGCCCCCTCGCAGCCAACAGACCTCCACTCAACAGGCCTGAGCGGCCGTGGGCGCTAACAGTCTCCACGCGCTGGGCTCCGTTATTTCATCAGCAGTTTCAGAAAAACCTGCCAAAAGCAGTTATGCCTCACTGCAATGTGTAGCTTTTTCCTGCCATTTTTTTCATAATAAAAGAGGGAGTGAAGCTCGCTCTCACTCTCCTCCCTCACCCCCTCCCTTCCAAAAAGAGCCAAATGGATACAAGGGGGGGAAAAACCCCACACACCAATCTCCGAGGGGATGCCAGTGAGGTGTGGCTTGTATTTAAATATCCAATATGTCAATGTAAGGGGAGTGGGTATGTATATAAAGTGCCGTTTGCATCTGATAGCTCGACGAAGCCAGCTATGAGAGGCCTAGGGAGATGGATGCGTAGGGGAAGCGCCACTTTGACTGCGAGCAAGGTCAGGAGCTCGCTGCCCCGCCGCTGAGAAGTTCCTTGGACGCGAACAGAAGTCGACTGCGGCTAGGCAGAGCGCGGAGGGAGCGAGCGAGGGAGCGAGCGAGAGCCGCGGAGTCGCCCGCGCTCGCTGAGGGGAGAGGTAGTTCGCGTCCCGAGGCCCCGGCGCGGCCCCGCGCACTGCGCCATGGCGGAGGTGGGGGGGGTCTTCGCCTCCTTAGACTGGGATCTACACGGCTTCTCCTCGTCTCTGGGGAACGTGCCCTTAGCTGACTCCCCGGGCTTCCTGAATGAGCGCCTCGGCCAGATCGAGGGGAAGCTGCAGCGCGGCTCGCCCACAGACTTCGCCCACCTGAAGGGGATCCTGCGGCGCCGCCAGCTGTACTGCCGCACCGGCTTCCACCTGGAGATCTTCCCCAACGGCACAGTGCACGGCACCCGCCACGACCACAGCCGTTTCGGTAAGGACGCGGCCGGGAGGAAGGGGAAGCCCGCGGACGGCTCAGTGGGGAGCAAATGGCTGGGGCTCCGGCTCGGGGCCCGCGCGGTCCGCCCCAGCCCTGTGCCGTCCGGGTCCGTCGAAGCAGGAGACCGCCAGGGACGCGGGCCAGGAGGGATCAGACTTGAGCCGCGCGGCGTCGGGGCGCCTGGCACCCTCAGACGCTCTCGGGAGGAGGCGGGGGCGCCTTGAAGTGCGGCCTCCCTACTCCCCACTCCACCCTTCTTCCCTCCCCCGTAGCCAGGGGATCATTCTGACCCGGGACGCTGCTCTTAGCGTGAAAGCAGGTGGAGCCGGAGAAGGGGTAGGAGCACCGGTCCCCCGCCCCGGGGAGGCCAGGGACCGTGGCTGGGAGCGGGGCCTCGCGGGCACCGGGGTTGTCGCGGCCGATTGTCTGCAGCGGAAGCCTTCCTGGGCTACGGATGGGGTGGGCGGGCGGTCCGCGCCGGGATCGCTTTTGGCCGACGGGAGACTCCGCAGCCGGCAGCAGTGGCACCTGCCTGCCTCTGGCTTTCTCTGCGGGGGGTGGAGGCCAATCCCAGGCCGCAAGGCATGAGCTGGGTATTGGAGAAACTGGGGACGCCTCCCGCTGTCCACTCTGGAAGGGCACGACCCTAGGACAGCTTTTGCCTGGAAATACATCTGGACTCCTTGCCTCACGGGGAGGAGATGGCCTGGGCCTGCTCCCAGCCCCAGAAACAGGTGTCTCCTGGACCCAGGACCGGAAAGGCACAGCCTCCTGACAGGATTTTCTCGGCTCCGCTCAGGTCATGATCCCAGAGAGCCCCACATCGGGCTCTCTGCTCCGCAGGGAGCCTGCTTCCTCCTCTCTCTCTGCCTGCCTCTCTGCCTAGTTGTGATTTCTCTCTGTCAAATAAATATTTTTAAAAAAAAAACATACTTGGTATAAACCTTGATGTGGGATAGAGTTCATTAGGTTTCTAAACAAATGTGTTCATTCTTCAGTAATTTGGCCATTTTTATTTTCAATTTCCTATTCTCTACTAAACTGTATATTCAAGTGGTGTTACCTTTACTTGGGAGCCCCATCCCCCAATGCCCTCTACTTCTTCCCAAGAATCCTATGGCCCAAGGACACCTTCTGTCCCTAAGCCAGTAGGGGGTTTTGCCAAACTTCAGGCATGGTAACTGTTCCCTTCTTTAGCCCACCCTTCTCCCCCATTCTTCGCCCCAAATCTCCCCCATCCCCCCCCCCCACCGCGCCTTGCTAGAGCTGCATCTGGAGTGCACTGTAAAAGGCTGGGCGGGGGTGGGGGGCGGGTCCAGAGGCCAGTTCTTGGGCAAGGCCAAGCCTAGCAAACAACTTAAGGTCAGGGCTGGTCTTCCTTGCTGGGAGCAAGCAGGAACCCTAATCAGGTCTATGTCATCTTGGAAAAAGTCACTCACAGAGCTGGAGGACAGTGGTTTGTGTGTGAGGAGGGGTGCAGGTGTCTGTATAAACTTTCAACAGGTCCTCCAAAGGGTGATGGGTGGGGTCAGGGAAGAGGGAGTATGAACTTGGCTCCTTTCCTTTCCATCACTCGTGACTTTGCAGTTCCCTTTTGTTCCTCAAAAGGAATGGGACTCCCACCCTGGTCTCAGAACCTCCCAAAGTCTCCCAGAAATGACCTAAAGATATTGGAGTAACTCATTCCTGATATGTAAAAAGAAAAATCGTGAAGTGATGGAGAAATGGCGGGGTGGGGAGCACAGCAGAGATGGAGAAACTCTGAGCTTGGCTTCCAGCAGCTAGTGTTTGTCTGACTCTGTGCCTAAGCTGAGCCCAATAACCTACAAGGTCAACACAAATTAGTAATAGGCTCTTGGGATAAGTGGTCTTTAATTACCTCCCTAAGGACACATCTTGATTTCTTTTCATCTCTCAGGCCTGCTAAGGGTAAGTTTAAGGAGAAAGCAAAGCAAATAAAACTGGCAGGAGGAAGGGATGTTTTCATTGCCACTTAACTGACTGCTTCATTTTTGGTTTTGCCTTTTAAAATAACACTGCCTGAGACCACCTCTGCACCACCTTTTCCCTTTCCTCCTTCCCTGGCTTCCTGGCAGTTCCATGTATTTCCTGTAAAGGAAATGATAACTAGTCGAAGCTGTCTCTTTGTAACCTCCCCAGCCGACTTTCAAACACACATTTACTCTTTCTCCCTTTAGCTTTTGGCAAAGAGAGAGGTGGTGTTTGAGTTTGCTGACTCTCCTCCCTCCACATTTGAGTTAATCAACCAGGGTATTCAATAAATCGAAACTTTAACATTCCATAAGTGCTTTAGCAGTCCACATTCCAGCAGGGTAAAGTAGGCCAGACTTAAGATATAAAATATTATAGATTTCTGCTTGGGGGGAGGAGGTAGTCTCCAAAGGCCATGTAAAGTAAATAGCTATTTGTTGTAATTGGAGAGCAGGGCCCCCAAGGATTACCCTGGAATCCATGTGTTCAGAATGAGTCGAGTCGGGCTGAGCCCAACAGCAGCCATGACTCCGAATAATAACCTGTTGGCATAGCCTCAGCTCTCTCCTCCCCCACTCCCTCTGCAATCAGTAGTCAGGAGTATTTCCGTCTCTGCTTGGATGGTGGCATTTACATGGGGTTCGCAGGGGTACTGACATTCCTGAGGGGGCACCTGTGGACTGGCAGAACAGAGCTTGTGGGCCAGACTGGTGGAGAGGCCTCCCACCAGGTGTGATGGAGCAGGCTAAGGAAGCTGCTGTACGTTTTGAGCAGTCTGGTTCTTATTTGTCGAGATGCCAAAGCAGCACTGTCTTAGCCCTGAAAGTCTGAAAGGATGATTGAGGGAGCCCAGGCAGGTCCTGGAACCAGATTCAAGGACGCATTAGTCAACCGTCTAGCGAAGTTCTGGAGCAGTGGGGCTCAGGACAGATCTGTTTTGACTGAGGCTGGGCCGGGGGGAGATTTAAGAAGAGTCTGGAGATTGTCAAGCGAGGCCGGAGCCTGAGGTGGGCAGGTCAGGATGAGGCAGAGTGGAGGGAGGCCCTGGACCTCGAAGGGGGTGAGAGTACCAAGGACAAACTGGCACTTTGCTGTTAATAGTCCTCTCCAGCTGTAACAGGGAAAATGTGAAAATGGCTTGTTTTCTCACTCCCTTCATGCTGGCTGGGATTCAGGAGGTTTAGGAGTATCTGTTCCATCGTCCTGTGCAACTGGGTTCCCACAGTTTGAATCCAGCTAATAGGAAAGTTGGCAGAGGAAAATGATGCCCCAGACAGCTGGGCAGGGATGATTCCAGCTGTTGGAGACCCCTGTTATTGGACACAACCCAAGTGACTTCCTGTATGATCTGTCCTTTGGCATCAGGGTGAACAGAGAGTTGGAGAAGAACTGTGGTGACTCAAACGGCCACACCTCTTGTGTTTCATGATTTGTTCTCACACCAGGTCTTGGATGGTGAGATCACATGCTGCCCTCTGCTACTTAATGAGCTCAGGATGGTCAGAGACATGAGATACTTGGGGAATGAGGGAACTAAGACTTGAAGCTCAGAAACAATTTGTCTAAGCAAAGGAAATACCCCAAGGCTCAAGCAGGCTGGTGTCTCTCAAAGTTTAGCACACAGAGCTGAAACAAGGACCCGGTTTCTTGTTTCCCTGCCATACTGGCCGCTCACCTTTGAACACACTCCTGTTTTTCCAGAGACCTCTTTAAACATAGTAGAACTAAAAACAGCACTCTCAGTGTGGTCTAAGGTGGAAAGGAGTGGAGCAGTCTCCTCCTTTTGGCCGGTTACTAGACCTCTATCCGTGCATCCTTTGATCACATTAGCTTTTTTGTTTCTTTGTCTCACATTAGCTTTTTGATAAATTTTAATTTTTACTTGACTAGTTCTACATCGGTGTTTTAATATCATGCATCACCCAAACTGAGTTTTCCTTGTTCAGTCAAATCTCCCAGTCATTGTTAGGGATGTTTTGCTAAGCCATGTCTCTCCATTCCAAAGGTGGGCTGACTTGTAGTTAATGAAAATGCATGGAAACACAAAAGAATAGTATGTGTTTTCAAGTGAATATACATGGTTGCCTGAAGTGGGGAGAAGGATGGGAGCAGAGTACAGAAATAAAAAGAAATAGATGAATATAAAGCCCTTGCACAGGACAGTCATGATAATAGGCCCTAAGATACAGAGTGTGATTAACTCAGCTGTCTGCACTTGAGGCTCACCATCCATTCCCCAACAAAACCCAAGCACAAAACATCTTGAGTAATCGGTTTGGGGACCAAAGCACAGGACTTTTACATTTATTCTAATTAAAGCTTATTTTTTTGGAGTCAGCTCATTTTCCCATCCTCCTGAAATCTCTTTGGATTTTGATTGTGTCACTTTCTCGGCTGTACAGTTCCTGGAACAAGGGTAAGTGGTTCCACTCTGTCCTCTTACAAGTCATTTATTAAAATGTTAAACAAGTCAGAACCAGAATCAGACACTTGCACAACGCAACTAATGGTTTTGATCCATTAAATCACTTCCTGCTTCACCCTTACTTGACAGTAGCTATTTGCCTTCTCCCACCATCTTGTGTCAGTCCCTTTTCCCAAAAGTGCTTTCTTGTACTATAGGAGTTAAGAACAAGCCAACTGAGAATAAAACCTAAGGGAGATCAATGTTGGAGGCCATACAATGGCAGCGGACCTTTGCGTTCTTCAAAGACATCCAAGTGAGCTCTGGAAACATGTACCCCCTAAAGCTGCCATCTGCACATTCATCCACCGGCCCAAATATCTGGGGCTTTTCAGGAGACTTCCCACTGGAGTTTTGAATCCAATTTCAGAATCAACCACTTAATTTTTTAAGTAATCTTTAAGGATCAGTTCTACTCCCTATGTAGATCACAGAGAATATTATTACCCTTAAGAATTGCATTTGGGGGGTAAGAAAAGCAACCAGATGTGAGCTCATTTCATACCTTCAGATGCCTCTGTGAGTCAGTCGTATCAAGTTTTGGTCTGTACATTGGAAAACATAGTTAGAGACCAGAATATCAAAGGGGAATCTTCTTGACCATTCTGTCTGTAACTGTAGAGTAACAGATATACTATCTTGGGACAAAACTGTAGTCCTCAGCACCACCAGGATTTAAGTTCTGGGTCCTTTATCCCTCTTAGAAGTTGATGTCTTTTTTTCTCCTGCTGCTGCTGGGTACATGAAAACATTTTCAACTCCTCACCTCTAACCTTGTCAGCTAGAGGGATGTTTCTGAATGTCTTTCAAACTTTCCCCTTAAAGTTGCAACATCTAAGATCAGTGTCAAATCCAGTACTACCTGCCAACTCTTTGCTAAGGATAAACTCAAAATTCTAAAGAGACAAGGAGAAACTGACAGGCTTGTCAGCCTGAGACTGCCCTGGCTGAGAGCGTATTTTAGGAGAAAGCTCTCGCCAGGCCCTGTTTTTTGCCTTCTGCCTTAAGAAGGAGACACAGACTTAGTGAGTGGACCATATGGCCTTTGTTAGAGTCAGCCATGGGTAGCTGACAGCCTCATGTGGCTTTAAGGACATGGGAGCTAAGAGGGTGCAAAACAAATGCAGCCTAAAAGGACAGCAAGGTAAGGCTGTGTGCTCTGTGGGAGAGGGAAGTGACTTTGGGAAGATACAGAAATCTAGCTACATTCTTCCATTTTGAAAGCTCCCCTCCCATTTCTTGAAATGGTGGTATTAAATAGTACCTTGTAATTATGGAACTTTCGTAGCCAAAGCCTGCCCCTGGTCTCTTCCTCGTAATATCTCTGAGTATTGAGTAAGAGATTGTTTCACCCATCTCACACAGGGAAAAACTGAGGCCCAGAAAGACTCAGTACATTTTCTGAGGTTCCTTCCTTGCTGCAAAAGATGGTTTCATAAGGTAACTCACTGAAGGCATACAGGGCTGGCCTCCGGTTGGGGATCATTGACTGGTAGCTCACGTCACCTGAACGGCTCCCTCTGAGCTCAACATTGCTAATAGAAATGGCATTCACTTTTTTGCTCTAGGAATCCTGGAGTTTATCAGCCTGGCTGTGGGCTTGATCAGCATCCGGGGAGTGGACTCTGGCCTGTACTTAGGAATGAATGAGCGAGGAGAACTCTATGGGTCGGTAAGTTAAAGGTTTTCTTTTCATCAGAGGTTATCACCACCAGTGTTTGGACTATGTAAGGCAAAAACATAAAAACACTGACCTAGCACTTGGAATACTTCTATCAACTGTGAGGGATTAGTGCCTTCTAGGTGCTTCTTGGCTGCCCAGGAGCTTGCTGTGTAACACTCTCACTCCTTCTGTTCCCAACAAAACATAAGCTTTTCTGTGGCAACTTTGCTTTCACCTCTTCCATTAGACAGCCAACCAGCCTGGCGATAACCGTAAACTGTGCTGGTTTGTCAACCAGATGGTGAGGGTTTGGGGCATTTATACTCCTGAGGGGCACCTCAGAATTTTAATGGGTACTTGGAGGAGTAGCAGATAAGCTGGCACAAAAATTGGCAGTGGAAGCACTGGCCCTCAGATTGAGATTCTGAGATTAAAACCATAGTCCCTGACTTCCAGACTGCTTCAGCTGAATCCCAGAGGCCAGATGAAACACACAAATGAAGAGTGAGGGTTCTAGGACCTGGTGACAGCCCTAAGTCCCCAGCTAGGATGGTGTTGGCTGCAGTACATGTTCTCTATTCTGGAAGCTAGCCCAGAGCTGGGGAATGGTGAGTGGCTTCACTGATCTTAACCCTTTCAGGGGATCCCAACTCCTGGGTTTGCCTTTTGAGTCCCCGAGCATGCTTTCTGGCTGCCTGCACCCCAGGAAATCAGAGCACATTTTTCCCTGACACCTAAGAGATAGACCTGTCCCTAGCACTTAGTATCGGCCACCCCAGCAAGTTGTATGCCAACTGGATCAAGTGTGAGAAGGGGCAGAGACAAGAGACCTGTCTCAGGAGCTGCTAGCTTGCAGCAGCTAGATTGGAGGAACTTTTCAAGGAGATCTTTCCAACTGACAGACCTGAGACCCTTCATTAGGAGAGATCATAACTCACCTCCTATGGAGCTTTAGATGGATCCAAGGCCTTTGCCTGTTAGTTGGCGTGGTTGACTGTAATCTCAGTGGATTTGACATTGTTTGCCCGAAGCAGGAAGAAAATTCGGGTGCCAAAGGAGCACTGGTAGGCCATCGCAGAAATTCTCAGGCTCAGAGAGCCCAGTGAGGCCATCTCCTTCAGTCTCCTGCCTTCAGGAGAGATCTCACCTAAAACATTCCTGTGCGGTTCCCAAAAGAAGATGAAGGCCATACAGACAGGACTGTTTTGTGCTATTTGGAAAGAAGATGCCTCGGGATACTGGGAGATGGGGTGGAAATTTCCAAATATCAATGTGCTATTGCTATTTCAGCAAGCTGGGATGGGAGAAATTGTCATCTAATAGGCTCTGCTTTATTTTCTGCTTTATTTTCTCACCCTCCCAGAAGAAGCTCACACGTGAATGTGTGTTCCGGGAACAATTTGAAGAAAACTGGTACAACACCTATGCTTCCACCTTGTACAAACACATGGACTCGGAGAGACAGTATTATGTGGCCTTAAATAAAGACGGCTCACCCCGGGAGGGATACAGGACTAAACGACACCAGAAATTCACTCACTTTTTGCCCAGGCCAGTAGATCCTTCTAAGTTGCCCTCCATGTCCAGAGACCTCTTCCGCTATAGGTAATGGAACCCTAGTGTGACCTTTGTGACCCCTGTACTCTAGGGCCACAATTGTCTCCACAAGCACTATACTCATAGCTTCTCAATCCTCTTTCCTACCAGTTTAGATAACAGGAGCACTTCCTGTTTAACTCGATCCAGCTGTTCCCTTGTTCAAAGTGTATATCAAGGATGGGTCATTTGGGGGAGGGAAATGGGTGGAGGGGATGGGCTAGAGGGAATCTTGTATATACTATTTTCTTTACTCATGTTCTTCCCCCTGAGGTGGCACAAGAAAGAATGGGGGCCCTTGCCAAGGGCCAGGGTTATCTTGCCCCACAATCTACCCAAATACTTTGACAATGGGTAAACGAAAGACTGAGGAATCTGCCATGGATGCTATATACAGAGCCTTGGAAAGTCTCATTAAAAGCCTTGGGGCTGTGACCTGATGCAGGCCATCCCTGCACTGGCTCTGGAGATTTCTCACCTGTCCTGACATGCGGTTTTCTTGCCATTAGAAGTGGGAGATGGGGTAGGTTGGGAGAAAATGGTATTAAAATGTAAGCATGGATACTGTGCATATGGACAAACTATTTATGAAATGTATATGCTATTTATTTTATATATTTATTTATTTCAAAATAATTTTATTTTTAATGAGAGATGCTATGACTGGATTTTCATCAGAAAGAATAAGGTCCTACTGAAACAGGATAAATGAGTTATTAAAGGCTTTTATTGGCAATAAAATTTTATATTGTAACCATTGTCTAATTCTACTGAGTTGTACATTTAGTAGGATTAGAAGGTTGGTTAGCTTCTCTCTCTCCAACTTATTAGAATCTCCTGATGTCAGCATCACACTACTTCGCCTAGATGACCCATCATCAACCACACTAGCATTATTTAGGGGCCTTATCTGAAGTCTTTTCTGGTTCTGTGACTTTTTTGTTTGTTTATTTGCTTCTTTTTTTATTATGTTCAGTTAGCCACCATACAGTACATCATTGGTTTTTGATATAGTGTTCAATGATTCATTAGTTGTGTATAATACCCAGTACTCATCACAACACATGCCCTCCTCAATACCCACCACCTGGCTACCCCATTCCCCCACCCCTTCCCTTCTATAACCCTTAGTTTGTTTCCCAGAGTCCAGAGTCTCTCATGGTTTGTCTCCCTTTCTGACATCTCCCCCTTCAGTTTTCCCTCTCTTCCCCTGATGGTCCTCCATGCTATTCCTTATGTTCCACATATGAGTGAAACCATATGATAATTGTCTTTCTCTGTTTGACTTACTTCACTCAACATGATCCCCTCCAGTTCCATCCAAGTCAAAGAAAATGGTGGGGGGGCACCTGGGTGGCTCAGTGGGTTAAAGCCTCTGCCTTCGGCTCGGGTCATGATCCCAGGGTCCTGGGATCGAGCCCCACATCAGGCTCTCTGCTCCGCAGGGAGCCTGCTTCCTCCTCTCTCTCTGCCTGCCTCTCTGCCTAGTTGTGATTTCTCTCTGTCAAATAAATAAAATAAAATAAAAAAAAAAGAAAATGGTGGGTATTCATCCTTTCTGATAGCTGAGTAATATTCCATTGTATATATGGGCCACATCTTCTTTATCCATTCATCTGTTTGAAGGGCATCTCGGCTCCTTCAACAGTTTGGCAATTGTGAACATTGTTGCTATGACTTTAAGCTTAGTGATGAATCAAAGCTTCAGGAAGGCCTGGACCAATGGCTCTCACAGAAGCTCCTACTTGTGCTTATGGCAAGGCAAAGAAGAACCCTCCTTTGGGATTCGATTAGGGATCAAAGCCTGAAGGTCTTATGAAGATATGAAAATGGAGGGATTCAAAATAAACAACAATAAGGAGGGACACCTGTTTTTCTGAACCAGTCAACTTCCCTTCTGGAAGCATTCTCCCACTCTCTCTCCAACCCCTTATCCCCACCTGCTCCCAGTGCTTCTCCTAGAGAGTTTTGGGAAGCTGCTAACACATTTCCCTAAACTACCCTAGACCCGCCAAATCAGAAACTCTGGGCGGGAAGTGAGGCCCAGAAATCTGCATGTTCACAGGCCTTCCAGGGGATTCCTTGGTGCGGGATAAATTTTGAAACTTAGTGTCCTAAAGGAAAGGTTTTCAAAAAGAATTCTTTTTGCAGTTGAATGGCTTATAAATAAAGTTTTAGGATAGCTTTAGCCCATAAAACAAAAATAGAGTTGCTTTAGTTCAAGTGGAGTTGGCATTCCTGGAACTCCCTCTTCTCCAGAGGAGCCCCTGAGATATCTTGGTTTAAGATCCCTAGCCTCTTTACTGATATTTACTCATATAGGAACATAAGGTTAATTGAACTTTCAAAGCATATGCTGGCAGGAAAAAACAGCCAAGGGAGGAAAAGTCGTATTGAGTACTCAGACACCAGAAAGGACTGGCAGGAAAGGGTTTTAGGTTTAGGCTAGCTCCTTCTGACACTCCTCAGTCACATTATGTGGGCAACCACTGTTTTTCCACCTGATTGTGGGGACAAAACAAATAGCTTAGGTAGAAGCTCACTTAAAAATCAAAATCATAAAGTCTAAAGGCTCATACAAATCTAAGTACCCAACAGAGAAACCACACAGAAGAGGATATATACATGAGATCGCACATAAGATTATATGATAAAAAGTGCTAAGTTGTGTGATTATAATCATAGATTAGAATGCTCACCAGTGGATCCACCAAGATGAAGATCTCACAGGGCTAGGGCAAGTAGGGAAAGTTTCCTGAAAGGTGTCATGCCAGCTGTGAAGAACCAACACAATTTGGAGAGGCAAAGAGGCTGATGGCATGTCCGTGTTAAGCTGCAGGGATGAGACATGACCTCTAGAGGTCTCTAGGATAAGGGTAAACATCAGCAGTGTGATGTTTTTATCACATTTTTAATGAACATCACACTTCATTTTTTAAACCAAAATTTTACCTGTATTATCTGTGGTCAGCTACCTATAACTTTTGATATACAGCCACAACTTCTGAGGACTTGTGAGATCAATGGAATGTGTTTGGACCAATAGCAAGCCGGCACTTCCCTGTGAGTGAGTCCAGTGTTACTGTAGTAAGGTACTTGACATGAGCCTGGCAAAGCCACAGCATGATATTACAGGGCAGAATCTGTGAGGAAAATGCCACTGTGATGAAAAATGTAAAGGCTCCAAATCTTAGGGTTAGGCCTTACCTTTCTCCTCTCAATGGAAGTACAGGGGAAAAGATTAGAATGGTGTATGGTCCCAGGATCCAGGGGTCCAGGAGTTCATAGGGGAGGCACTCTTGGTATTGAACTTTAGGAATAACAGTGAATGGGACAGATGGCTGGAAAATGTCAATGGGCAACTGTTCTCATTTTCAAAAATATGGTGACTAACATATGTAATTTAGAAAAAAAAAACCGTTTCTGTAAGCTAAAAATTTTAAAAATAAGTTGAGCACTAAAAAAAAAAAAAAGATGGGAAAGGTAAATTCTGGAAATGGAAATGTAAGATAGATGATCTATTAGCATGAGATCAATTGACAGCTGATTGACACCAGTTTAGAGCTGATTGCTCTAAAGTGCAAAAGTAGATCTTTTGTGCTGACCGAGAGGGAATTTTAGAGTAGTAAACTCTAGACCTTTGGTTTTGAATGAAAATGTTCAGAGACCATTTCTTTTTTTTTTAATATTTTATTTATTTGACAGAGAGAAATCACAACTAGGCAGAGAGGCAGGCAGAGAGAGAGGAGGAAGCAGGCTCCCTGCAAAGCAGAGAGCCAGATGCGGGGCTCGATCCCAGGACCCTGGGATCATGACCTGAGCCGAAGGCAGAGGCTTTAACCTACTGAGCCACCCAGGCACCCCTCAGAGACCATTTCTAATTCATCTTTGCATCCCCTCCCAGTGTTTAGGGTATTCCTGGAACAAAACAAACACTTAGGAAATGTTTGTTTGAATAGACACATGATGGGCTGAAAAGATGAATGAGTAAATGAATGAATGGACAAAGACATAGACACCTTTTGTAAATGTGTGTGTGATACAAATGTGGGGCTAGAGAGAGAAAATACATTATATAACAGAATCATCTGAAGTGATGTCAAGTCCAAGTATACTTACATGGGCACTATGACAAACTACAGGGTGTCTCAGAAAAGACAGTGAATTCCCTGTCACTGGAAGGGTTTAAGCAGAAGTTAGACAATCTCTTGACAAGGATTTAGAGGGGTTGGAGTGAATACCAGATTAAAATGGCAGAATGTGGCGTTACTGATTCTATATTCCCCAGACCCCCAGATTTGTCATGAACACCAACAGTGCTCCAAGAAAGAGTATATAAGACACCACTAGGAGTGCTACCCAACTGCTATTCCATGCAAAACAAAACAAAATCAAAACCCACATTTGGGGTTCACAAGGTCCTTAAAGGTCCATGAAAGTTTCCCTGAGATTGAACTCTCAAAATAATACACTAATTTTTATATATATGTACATTTAACCTTTCATTGGTTATTGGAGAATCTCACTGGAGAATCTCAAAGATTCTCCCAAAATGTTAGGAACAACTACTCCAGGAGTTTCCACAGCCTCAAAGCACCTGGTATAAGAACTGGTGGCCCCTTGGCCACTGTGATCCTCCAGTGAAAACCTTGATAGAGGCTTTAGGTTTTTTATTTCAAAGGTGTACGTTTTATGTGTGAAAACTTTGACCCCTGTCTTCTAAGAGATAGCTTCAAGTTTGGTGACAGGGAGGTGGAAGCAAGGGGGAGGAGAGAACTAAGGGACAGCTTAACTCCTCCCATGGTTCTGAAAAAAGCTCAACCCGGGATCAGCCCAAACAACATTCCCAATAGCAACCAGACTCCCCTTCCCCACCCTGCACATCTCTCCTTTCAACAGCACTGCCACAGCTGAATGTTACTCGTGCTCAAAAAACAAGCAGAGACTGAACCCACCAGGCCCAAACACAAGGAGATTATCAGGGCCATCAAAGCAGACTCCTTCCCAGAAGGAATTTAGTCAAGCTCTTGAAATAATAAAATAATTTGAATTTATCTACCTTCAGGTCACTGCAGTGCTCAGCCACCAAATCCTTGGCTGCATGGTCATAAATCCATCAGGGTCAGAGTTCTAGTGGGACCACAGGTCACATGGGCTCAGTCCAAGTTGCCTGGACTACAGACCTAACCTTCTGCTGAAGAGGCTGGTCCTTGGGGACTGCTTTCCTTCTCTGTAGAGTCATTGGAGCTATATAGCCTTTCCCCAGCACTTCAAGAATAGGGATCTTTTGAGGAGGAATGTGAGACGGAGAAGGGAGCCAGAGAGAAGATATCCTCTCCTTTGGAATGACATGTTCCCCATCTGTCATTTAATTCCTTTGCTCTGCCGAAGAATCAGTACATTCTTAGAGCTCCCTCTGTTCTCAAGAGAAAACGGAAGACCTTCTTAATAGGTCTGTCTATACCAGGGCTCTGGTGGCAATTGCAGAGATACCCAGTTATCTCCTTGATCCTCAATAGTCTCTCTCCACCCTTCCACTCCAGCATAGGCTGTTTCCCCACCGCCCCCGCATCTGTTTCCAATTCCCAGAAGAGGTACGGGATCCACACTGTTCTTTATCTTTGGCAATGAAGCCAAAGACACTGATAACATGTTCTTCAGATCCTGGAGTCAGACCAACCTTGTTTTGTATCCACATTCCTTTATTTCCTAATTCTTTGATCCCAAATTCATCATCCATTCATGTAACAGATATTTACTGAACACTTATTACGTCCTTAAAAATACAGAATAAGACATAGTCTAGTTGGAAAAACAGGTTCCAGAAAGCAAGACGGTACATGAGACAGTCATGCCATACAAATGTTGGCCTCTTACTTAGAACATATAAAGAGAGTGCCTACTGGGAAACTCCATCTTTGAATAAACCTGATATAAAGTAAACCAGCAGAATCTCTCAGCCCTCACCCGACTTCTGCTTTAATTATATTTTAGCAGTGCATCCTAGAGTTCTAGGATCTTCCCTTCTCTAGGCTCCCAAAACCGCACCATGAACAGTATCACCCAAGTCCCACATATCCAGAACTCCTTTCTTCATTTCTCTTCCTTATAGTTGTGTCCAGTCCCCTTTAACGTTCCATACACTAAAATAAACCCCTGTGGGCAGATGCGTGCTTGCCTTATCGGTTTCTAATTTTCCTGCAGCTCACCAGTTGTAAAGGCTCTAAGTTTCTAAAACTCATAACACCATCCTAACCTCACCTAACACTGTGTGCTATAGATTTCCCCAGGTATCCCCCTTGGGCTATTATGCCACACCCAATAGGTCCCAGAACGCTCCTGCAATATAAACCCAGAGTATAGCCTCCTCAACATAAAATCTGAGTATTATGGATCTTTCTAGTTAGTTACAGGATAACTTAGCCCCCACCTAAAGCCCCATCCAACTCTAAAGTGCCCACTTTCTCTGCTTCTGCTCCTGGAGTGCCAACACTGCTTAAGAAAATTATGAAAACTAGTTCATTAGATGGCTCCACTACAAAACAGTCTTGTCAACCTCAAATGGACCGGCCCTTTTCTACTTGACAACCCTTTTATTCCATTTAGTTTTGATTCTGTCTGGCATTCACCATAGGTCATCATAAAAACACCTCACACTTAAACACCTTTATTTTGTAATATTTTATTTATTTGACAGAGAGAAATCACAACTAGGCAGAGAGGCAGGCAGAGAGAGAGGAGGAAGCAGGCTCCCTGCAAAGCAGAGAGCCAGATGCGGGGCTCGATCCCAGGACCCTGGGATCATGACCTGAGCCGAAGGCAGAGGCTTTAACCCACTGAGCCACCCAGGCGCCCCCTTAAACACCTTTATATTGACTTAGTGTTAACCAAACTCTGCTCAGTAACTGGTGTAATTACCTAAAAATACAGACTCCTGGGCTCTTTGGGACTTCCTAAAAACTGAGAGGCTTGATTATCTATATCAAAGGTTTTCAAATGTTTTATTCTGGAGAATCTTTACACACTTAGAAACTATTGAAGACCCCAAGAGCTTTTGTTTATGTGGGTTATAGCTATTGGTATTTAACATATTAGAAACTCAAATTTTTTTAATTTCAAAATTTTTACTATCTAATAATTCGTTTAAAATAACAGTAAATCCATTAGTATCAATATAAATCACATGTTAATGAAAAATAACTATATTCTAAAGAATTTAGTGAATGGTATTATTTTCCAAACATCTTTGATATCTCCCTTAATAGAAGACAGCTGGATTCTTTTATCTGCTTCTGCTTTCAATCTATTGCTATGTTCTTTTGGCTGAAGTATAAGAAGAAAATTTGGCATCTCCTCTATCTGTAATTAGAAAAGAAGGGAACACACAACCACCCCCAGAGTCCTTAGACCAAACTTTGAGAATCACTGACCTGTATATTTAGCAAGTCTCCAAGTAATTCTTGTCATGAGAATAGGTGGTAAACATTGTATTAGTTCATGTGAAAAAATATAAATTTCCATTTGTCTCCAGCTCTCAGCTCCAGGCTGTTCTGGATCAGACACTCTCTGGTTTCTGTAGATGAAACCTCCCCCAAGGTTTTATTAAGACCCACCCCATCTAGGGGCACCTGGTTGGCTCAGTGGGTTAAAACCTCTGCCTTTGGCTCAGGTCATGATACCAGGGTCCTGGGATCAAGTCCCGCATCAGGATCTCTACTCAGTGGGGAACCTACTTGTCCCTCTCTCTCTGCCTGCTTCTCTGCCTACTTGTGATCTCTGCCTGTCAAATAAATAAATAAAATCTTTAGGAAAAAAAAGACCCACCCCATCTAATTGTGACTTCCCATCACTCATTTTTTGGTATGTTTAGTTCTGCTTTTCTCTTTTAAAGAAAACATTTTTTGAATTTTTAATGTGATACAATATATACAGCAAAATTTGCCATTTTAACCTGTTTTTAAAGATTTATTTATTTATTTATTTATTTATTTCAGAGAGAGAGAGAGCATGTGAACAGAAGAGGCAGAGCATGGAGCTTGATGCAAGGCTTGATATTATGACCCTGAGATCACAACCTGAGCTGAAACCAAGAGTCATATGCTCAACTGACTGTGCCACCCAGGTGTGCCACCATTTT
This sequence comes from Meles meles, assembly GCF_922984935.1. Lineage (NCBI taxonomy): Eukaryota > Metazoa > Chordata > Mammalia > Carnivora > Mustelidae > Meles > Meles meles. The sequence continues at coordinate 64,765,353 of NC_060087.1, forward strand.
AACTATTTTTAAATGTTCAATTCAGTTAGCATTATGTTCACAATGTTATGCAGCCATCACCACTATCTATTTCCAAAACCTTGCATCACCCCCAAAACTCTGAAACTATTAAGGACAAACTTCCCATTACCTCCTTACAGTTCCTGGTAACCCTTAATCTACTTAGTCTCCATGGATTTTCCTTTTCTGAACATTTCATATAAATGAAATCATACGATATGTGGTCTTTTGTGACTGACTTTTTTCATGTAGCACAATGTTGGGGTTTTTTTTTTAATTTCTTTTCAGCGTAATAGTATTCATTGTTTTTGCACCACACCCAGTGCTCCATGCAATACGTGCCCTCCTTAATACCCACCACCTGGTTCCCCAACCTCCCACCCCCGCCCCTTCAAAACTCTCAGGTTGTTTTTCAGAGTCCATAGTCTTTCATGGTTCATCTCCCCTTCCAATTTCCCTCAACTCCCTTCTCCTCTCCATCTCCCCATGTCCTCCATGTTCTTTGTTATGCTCCACAAATAAGTGAAACCCTATGATACTTGACTCTCTCTGCTTGACTTATTTCACTCAGCATAATCTCTTCCAGTCCCGTCCATGTTGCTACAAAAGTTGGGTATTCATCCTTTCTGATGGAGGCATAATACCTCATCGTGTATATGGACCACATCTTGCTTATCCATTTGTCCGTTGAAGGGCATCTTGGTTCTTTCCACAGTTTGGCAACCGTGGCCATTGCCATGCAGCACAATGTTTTGAAGGTTCATCCATATTGTAGCATGTGTCAGTACTCCATTTCTTTATATGGCTGAATACTATTTCATTCTATGGATATAACATATTTTGTTTATCCATTCATCAGCTGATGGACATTCGTATTGTTTTCACTTTGAGGCTATTATGAATAATGCTGCTATGAACATTTGTATACAAGTCTTTGTGTGAACACATGTTTTCATTTCTTTTGGATATATATATATATAATACATATATATATATATATATATATATATATATATATATATAAAATTCTACCTAGGAGTAGAATTGCTGGGTTCTATGGTACCTCTATGGTCAACCATTTGAGAAGATACTGAACATTTTTTCAAAGAGGTTATATCATTTCACATTCCCACCAACAATATATGAGGGTTCCAATTTATGCACATCCTCACCATCACTTGTTATTTTCCAACTTCTTTATTGTAGCCATCCTAGTGGGTGTGAAGTGGTATCTCACTATAGTTTTTATTTGCGTTTTTCTGATGACTAATGATGTTAAGCAATTTTTCATGTGCTTATCGCCCATTTGTGTATCTTCCTTGGAGAAATGTCTGTTCAGATTCATTGCTCATTTTTAAAATTGGGTTATATGTCTTTTTATTATTGAATTATAAGATTTCTTTATATGGCCTGGATACAACTATATGGTGTGAGGTAGAGCTCCAACTTCATGTTTTTTCATGTTGTATGCCCAGATGTTTTGGCATTACACCATTTGTTAAAAAAAAAACAACAACTATACCCTCCCCATTGAATAGTCTTGGCACTCTCACTGATGATCATTTCACCAAAGATGTATAGGTTTTCGTCTGCATTCTCAGTTCTAAACATTAATCTATATGTCCATTCTCACGATGATACCACACAACCATGATTACTGCAGATTTGTAGTAAGTTTTGAATCAGGATGTGGGAGTCTCCAACTTTGTTCTTTTTCAAGACTGTTTTAACTACTTTGGCTTATTTTCAATTCTATATAAATTTTAGGATGAATTTGTCAATTTATACAAAGAAGCCTTCTGGGTTTTGATAGAGATGGCATTGAATCTTTCAGATAAATTTAGAGAGAATTGCCATTTTGATAATATTGTCTTCTTGTCCCTGAACATATCTTTCCATTTATGTAGGTCTCCTTTAATTTCTTTCTAGAAAGTTTTAGATTCATTTTTCCTTTCCTCCTCTTTCAGAGAGTGTTCCTCTTTCTCTGAAAGCTATATCCTTACTTTGCACATTTGATTCCAACTCTGCCACACAGCTTTGTCTTTGCAACGTGTACAAATTTCTCTAATTCTTGAAAAACTTACTAAACATACAAGTAAAGGATGAAACTATTAAGGAAAATATCAGGAAGTTTGTAAACTCCTAAATATAAAAAATAATAAAATTAAAAGGTTAAAAAAACTTTAGCGAAAAAACATTTGCCACAGACTATAAAAACTTATTACCTTTAGGGATGCCTGAGCGGCACAGTCAGTTAAGCATCTGACTCTTGGTTTTGGCTCAGTTCGTGATCTCAGGGTCATGAGAGTCCACCCTGTGTTGGTCTCCGCACTCTGCATGGAGTCTGCTTGAGATTCTCTTTTCCTCTCCCCCTGACCCGCTCCCTGCCCACCATTCTCTCTCCTTAAATAAATGAATAAATCTTAAATATACTGAATATAAAATCCTCACAAATATGTAATAAAAACACCAAGCCCCAACAGAATATGGCCCAAGAACATAGGCAATTCACAAAAGAAGATATATAACTTGAAAAAACATCAGCAATGTACTTAAACCTCAAAAACAATTAATTAAATATAAAACAATAAAATATATTTTTCTTATTATATTGACAAAGTTTTTAAAAAATACGTTAATACTCAAAACCACAGTAAAGGTAGGGACCTAGGCCCAGTCATATACTGCTATTGGGAGAATATTGATGCTGTAACCTGATAATATAAATCAAGAAATTTTAAAATGTCCATGCCTTCTGATCCAGTAAATCAACTTCTAATAATTCAAAGACTTATACACGAAGATGCTCATTGAAACATTATGTATAAAGGCAAAAAAAAAACCCCTGACTTTCCAACAATAGAAGAATGGCTGTAAGTTATGATACACCACTATGATTATGCAATCCATTTAAAATGAGGTTGATAACATCACTAATCACTACTTATCAGAGAAATGCAAATCAAAACCACAATGAGCTATTACCTTACACCTGTCAGAATGGCTAAAATCAAACCCACAAGAAAAAACAAGCCTTGGTGAGGATATGGAAAAAAAGGAACCCTTGTGCTCTATTGATGGGAACACAAACTGATGCAGCCACTGTGGAAAACAGTAAGGAGGTTCCTCAAAAAATTAAAAATGGAACCACTATATGATCCAGTAGTTGCACTACTGAGTATTTATCAAAATAATATGAAAACTCTAGTTCAAAAGGATATATGCACCCCTATGTTTATTACAACATTATTTATGATAGCCAAATTGTGGAAGCTGCCCAAGTGTTCATCAATAGATGAACGGATAAAAAAAGATATGGCCTATGTATACAATGGATTATTATTCAGCCATAAAAAAGAATGAAATCTTGTCATTTGCAACAGCATGGATGGATCCAGAAAGCATAATGATAAGCAAAATTAGTCAGTCACAGTAAGACAAACACCATATGATTTCACACATACCTGGATTCTAAGAAACAGAATAAATGAACAAAGAAAAAAAAAAGACAAACCAAGAAACAAACTCTTAACTACAGAGAACCAATTCATGGTTACCAGAGTGGAGGTGCATGGGGGATGTGTAAAATAGGTGAAGGAAATTATGTGATGAGCACTGAGTAATATATAGAATTGTTCAATCACTATATTGTATAACTGAAGTTAATTTAACGCTGTATGTTAACTATACTGGAAAAGAAAGAAGGGAAAGGAAAAAGGGAGGAAGGAAAAGAGAGAGATAGAGAGAAGGAAGGGCAAAAGAAAAGAAAGAGAGAGAGATAGAGAGAAGGAAGGGCAAAAGAAAAGAAAGAAAAAAAGAGAAGAGAAGAGAGAGGGAAGGAAGGAAGGAAAGTAAAAATGGAAGGAAGAGAGGAAGAAGATGTGGAATAGGGAAGATGGTGAAGTAAGAGGACTCTAGGTTCACCTTGTCCCACATTTACAGCAAGATATCACTCACATCCATGAAAATAAACCAGACAGAGATCTGAAGACTTGCAGAACAAACTCCACAACTAAATAAAGAAGTTACATCTGAGTGGCTAGGAAGGGCAGAAACAGTGTTGGGGAGATGCCCACAGGAGGGAGGGAGCTATGGGTGAAGAAAGGGGAAAGAAATGGTTCCTCTCACCAGGGAACCCACATGGGAGACAAATCTCCATAATATCTGGCTTTGAAAATCAGAGCAGCTGAATTCTGTGAGTTTGTATAACTAACAGGACTTGGAACCTAGAGCTTTAACTGGGAAAGCCCAGAGGGTGAGATAGCTGGGTCCCCACCCTTAAAGAGAATGATGGGAATTAAGGAAGGCACGAGGACATGTGATGTAATGAGCACTCGGAGTTATGTGCAACTGATAAATTATTGAATACTACATCTGAAACTAATGATGTACTATAAATTGGCTGATTGAATTTAAATTAAAAAAGTGTTCTTTCAGGGGTGCCCGGGTGGCTCAGTTGGTTAAGTGGCTGCCTTCAGCTCGGGTCATGATTCCAGGGTCCTGGGATCGAGTCCCACATCAGGCTCCCTGCTCAGCAGAGAGCCTGCTTCTCTCTCTCCCCCTCTCCCTGACGTTCTGCTTATTTGTGCTCTCTCTCTAGGTCTCTTTCAAATAAACAAATAAAATATGTTTTTAAAAAGTGTTCTTTCATAGAAAAAAATTTTTTTAAAAAGACAGCTGCCCTCAGAGAAGCAATGTAGAAACAGCAGTTTTCAAAACACCTGGGACAAACAGGAGGAAGATCTGTTTATACTGATTTCAGAGTGTGTTGAGGGACTTCTCCAAGAACAAAGAGGATGGCAGGTGCCATTTTCCTCCCCCCACCCCAAGCATAAACACAGAGCCACCTGTTGGAGGCAGCACAGCACAGACACTTACTACCTAACCTGCTAGCAGTGCACCCCACCAATGCATTCTCCCAAAGACTTGCCCACTCCAAGGCTGCTGGCCTCAGCCCTGGGATAACCACAAATTTTGCTAACACCACCACCCTTCCCCCAGCCCTCCTGTGGGCATGCCACCTCACAGTCGACCTGCCTGTGTCCCACTAACACCACAGAGAGCAAGCACAGTTACAGCAAGCAGCGAACCAGTGCAGAAATCTAGATGGAAAGAAAAAGTAACTCAGACACAACAGCAGGATGCCAACAACACATATAGGAGACTCGCCTGAAATGTCAGTATCTGGTGAACAGGAGACACCATACTGCAGGGCATGACAGAAATCTTCCTCTTAAAGCCACTACTTTCAAGAGTAGAAGACTCAGCTGGCTTTCCTAACACAGAAACAGACACAGACAGGTAGACAAAATGATGAGACAGGAGAAATATGTCCCAAATGAAAGAACAGGACAAAATCATAGCAGTACATCTAAGCAAATAGGAAATAATATTCCTCATAGAGAATTTAAAGTATTGATCATAAAGATACTCATTGGACTTCAGAAAAGGACATCAGTGAAACCCTTGACAAAAAAGATTAAAAATAATATTATAGATGAAGAATTTAATGAAGGAAATTAAAAATACAATAGATGGGATGCATAGTAGGCTACAAGAAGCAGAAGAATGTATCAGTGACCTGGTGATAGAGTAATGGAAAGCAGTAAGATGAACAGATGAGAGACAAATATGGTATAATGAGAACAGCCTTAGAGAACTCAGTGACACCATCAAGTGTAGTAACATTCATATTACAGGAATCTCAGGAGGAGAACAGAGAGAAGTGTGGGGCATAAGATGTCTTTGAAGAAATAGTAGCTGGGGGCAGCTAAATAGGTGATGGGGTTTAAGGGCTGCATTTGTGATGAGCATAGGATGATGTATGGAAGTGTTGAATTACTATATTGTACACATGAAACTAATATAACACTGTGTGTTAACTAACTGAAATTAAAATAAAAACTTTAAAAATGTAAAAAATGTAAGGAAGGAAAGAAGGAAGAAACAGTTGAAAATTTCCAAATCTGGGGATGGAGATAGAGATCCAGATTCAGGAGCCACAGAGATCCCCCAACAAACTGAACTCAAAGAGGTCCATAACGAAACATATAGTAATTAAAATGGCAAAAAATGGTGATAGAGAGTTCTGAAGGTTGCCACAGAAGAGAAGACAATTACATACAAAGGAAACCACATAAGGCTGTCAGCTGATTTTTTAGCAGAAACTTTGCAGTCCAGAAGAGCATGGCACAATACATTCAAATTACTGAAAGGGAAAAATTTGCAGCCAAGAATATTCTGTCCAGCAAGGCTAGCATTCAGAATAGAAAGAAAGATAGTTTCTGGGATAAACAAAAATTAAAAGAATTCATGGTCACCAAACCAGTCCTACAGGAAATGTTAATGGGGACTCTGTGAATGGAAAACAAAAATCATAAGTAAGAGTAAGAAAAATAGGAACACACTGGCAAAAAAATTAAATACATCTATAAAAATTGATAAAAAACACAAAATAAAAAGGACTTAAAGTACAATACCAAATATCTACAACATGGAGGAGAGAAGAGTAAAGAATGAGTTCAAAATTAAGTGACTATCAGCTTAATAGAGACTACTACATGCACAAGATGTTAAATATAAACTAGTAACCACAAGTCAAAAAAACATAATAGAGAGGTGCCTGGGTGGCTCTGTCAGTTAAGCATCTGATTCTTGGTTTTGGCTTAGGTCCTGATCTCATGGGTCATGAGATCCAGGCCATGTCAGGCTCCATGCTCAATGGGAGTCTGCTTGGATATTCTCTCCCTCTGTCTCTCTGGACTCTATTTCTCAAATAAATAAATGAAATCTTTTTAAAAAATAATAGATATTCAAAAACTAAAGAGTAAGGAATCCAAGTATTTTGCTAAAGAAAGCCAACTACTCATGAGAGAAGAGAATAAGAGAAGAAAGGAACAGAGAGGAACTACAAAAACAACCATTAAAATGGGTCATGTGGGTGGTTCAGCCAGTTAAGCATCTGCCTTCAACTCAGGTCATGATCTTGGGGTCCTGGGACTGAGTCCCACATCAGGCTCCCTGTTCAGTGCAGAGTTGGCTTCTCCCTTTCCCTCTACCCTTTCCCACACCCCTGTTTATGCTCTCTCTCTCTCAAATAAATAAAATCTTTAAAAAGCAACCATTAAACAAGTAACAAAAGGCAATAAATACATACCAATAATTACTTTGAATGTAAATGGACTAAATCAAAAGACATAGGGTGACAGAATGGATAAAAAACAAGACCCACCTAAATGCTGCCTACAAGAGACTCATTTCAGACCTAGAGACATGCAGATTGAAAGTGAGGGGATGGTGAGCACCTGGGTGGCTTTGTTGGTTGAGTATCTGCTTTCAGCTTGGGTCTGATCCCAGGGTCCTGGCATCAAGTTCTGCATCAGGGTCCCTGCTCACCGGGGAGCCTGCTTCTCCCTCTCCCTCTGCTGCTGCCCCCTGCTCATGCTCATTCTCTCTCACTCTCTCTCACAAAAATAAATAAATAAAAATACTTTTAAAAGGGGTGCCTGGGTGGTTCAGTGGGTTAAGGCCTCTGCCTTCAGCTCGGGTCATGATCCCAGGGTCCTGGGATCGATCCCCACATCGGGCTCTCTGCTCAGCAGAGAGCCTGCTTCCCCTCCTTCTCTATCTGCCTGCCTCTCTGCCTGCTTGTGATCTCTATCTGTCAAATAAATAAATAAATAAAATCTTTTAAAAAAATACTTTTAAAAAAAGAAACATTTATCATGCAAATGAATAGAAAGCTGGAGTAGAAATACTTACATCAGACAAATTTTAAAACAAATGCTATAACAAGAGACAAACATGGACGCTATATATACATAAGCAGAACAATCCAACAAGAAGATGTAACAGTTGTAAATATTTATGCACCCAACATGAGAGCACCCAAATACATAAAGCAATTAATAACAAACATAAAGAGGGGCGCCTGGGTGGCTCTGTGGGTTAAGTGTCTGCCTTGGGCTCAGGTAACGATAGGGGGTCTGGGATCAAGCGCCACGTTGATCAGCAGGGAGCCGGCTTCTCCCTCTCCCTTTGCCATTCCCCCTGCTTGAGCTCTCTCTCTCTCTCTGTCAAATAAATAAAATCTTTTTTAAAAATAACAAAAAATAAAGGAAGTAATCAGTAGTAATACAATAATAGTAGGGGACTATAACACCCCACTTACATCATTGGATAGATCATCCAAATGGAAAATCAACAAGGAAACAATAGCTTTGAATGACCGATTGGACCAGGTGAATCTAACAGATATATTCAGAACTTTCTATCTAAAACACCAGAATACACATTCTTTTCAAGTGTACATGGAACATTGTCCAGAATAGATCACATATTAGGCCACAAAATAAGTCTCAATAAATTTAAAAAGATTTAAGTAATACCATACATCTCTCCCAACCACAATGTTATGAAACTAGAAATCAACCACAAGAAAAAACCTGAGACGGACATAAACACATGGAGGTTAAATAACATGCTACTAATCAATGAATGGGTCAACAAAGAAATCAAAGAGGAAATCAGATAATAAATGGAGACAAAGGAAAATGAAACACAATTGTTCAAAGTCTTTGGGATACAGAAAAAACTTGTCTTAAGACGGAAGTTTGTAACAATACAGGCCTACCTCAAGAAGCAATAAAAATCCCAAATATGCAATCTGATCTTACATCTAAAGGAACCAGGAAAAGAAAAAAACAAAATCCAAAACCAGAAGAAGGAAGGAAATAATAAAGATTGAGCAGAAATAAACAAAATAGGAACTAAAAAACAATAGAACCGATTAATGAAACAAGGAGCTGGTTCTTTGAAAAGATCAACAAAATCAATAACCCTTTAGCCAGACTCATTGAGAGAGAGAAAGCAAGAGAAAAAGGGAGGACTCAAATAAATAAAAATAAAATCAGAAACGAAAGGGGAGAAATAACAACCAACACCATAGAAATACAAAAGATCATAAGAAAAATTATATGCCATCAAATTGGACAACCTAGAAGAATTAAATAAATTCCTAGAAACATATAACCTCCCAAAACTGAATCAGAAAGAAATAGAAAATTTGAACAGATCAATTACCAGGAATGAAATTGAATCAGTAATCAAAAAATTCCCAGCACACAAAAATCCAGGATCTAATGGCTTCTCAGGTTAAGTTTACCAAACATTTAAAGAAGAGTTAAAACCTATTCTTCTCAAACTATTCCAAAAAGTAGAAGAGGACAGAAAACTTCCTAATTCCTTCTATGAAGCCAGCATTATCCTGGCATTATACCAAAGCCAGAAAAAGACACTACAAAAAAAGAACTAAAGGCCAATATTTCTGATGAAGATACATGGAAATATTCTCAACAAAATATTAGCAAACCAAATCCAATGATACAACTACAATCAAGTGAGATTTATCTCCAGGATGCAAGGATGCTTCAGTGTTCATAAGTCAACCAACGTGATACATCACATCAATAAAAGAAGGGATAAAAACCATATGATCATTTCAATACATGCAGAAAAGACATTTGATAAGGTACAACATCCATTTATAATAAAAACTCCGAACAAAGTAAGATTAGAGGAATCATACCTCAACATAATAAAGGCCATATATGCAAAGTTTATAGCTAACATCATATTCAATGGTGAAAAACTGAAAGCATTTCTGCTAAGGTTAGGACCAAGACAGGATGTCCATTCTCACCACCTTTATTCCAAATAATACTGGAAGCCCTAGCCACAGCACTCAGACAACAAAAGAAATAAAAAAGCACTCAAATTGGTAAGGAAGAGGTAAAACTTCTACTCTTTACAGACAACATGATACTTTACGTAGAAAACCCTAAAGACTCCACCAAAAGACCACAAGAACTGATAAATGAATTCAGTAAGGTTACAGGACACAAAATGAAAACCAATGTGCAGAAATCCATGGCATTTTTATATACTAATAATGAAGCAACATAAAAAGAAATTAAGATATCTATCCAATTTAGAATTGCACCAAAGGCAATAAAATATCTAGGAATAAACTTAACCAAGGTGGTGAAACACCTGTATTCTGAAAACTATAAAACACTGATGGAAGAAATTGAAAATAACAGAAACAAGTGGAAAGATATTCCATGCTCATGGAGTAGAGGAGCAAATATTGTTAAAATGTCCATACTACATCTGTATCTTTGGGGTAAATCCCAAAGATGGAATTTACTACACTTCACTACAATGTAGTGGAAAGAAGGAGCACATGCACCCCCATGTTCATAGCAGCAATGTCTACAATAGCCAAACAGTGGAAAGAGCCAAGATGCCCTTCAACAGATGAATGGATAAAGAAAATATAGTCTATATCTACAAGGAAATATTAGTCAGCCATCAGAAAGGATGAATACCCACCATTTGCATTGAGAGGGATGGAACTGGAGGAGATTATGCTGAGTGAAATCAGTCAAGCAGAGAAAGTCAATTATCATATGGTTTTACTTGTGGAACAGAAGGAATAGCATGGAGGATATTAGGAGAAGGAAGGGAAAAATGAAGGGGAGGAATTGGAGTGGGAGATGAACCATGAGAGACTGTGGACTCTGGGAAACAAACTGAGGGTTTCAGAAGGGAGGGGTTGGGGGGGTCAGGTTAGTCTGGTGATGGGTATCAAGGAGGCACGTATTGCATGGAGCACTGGGTGTTATACACAAACAATGAATCATGGAACACTACATCAAAAACAAATCATGTACTGTATGGTGACTAACATAACATTAAAAAAAAACTTCTCTTGAGAGGGGTGCCTTGGTGGGTCAGTCAGTTAAGCATGCAACTCTTGATTTCGGCTCAGGTCATGTTCTTGAGGTTGTCAGGGATTTGTCTCCTCTCCCTCCACTCCTCTCCCTTTGCTCTCTCTCTCTCTCAAATACATAAATATCTTTGGGGAAAAAAAACTTTAAAAATGTCCATACTACCTAAAGCATTCTATAAATTTAATGCAATCCATATCAAAATATCAATATTTTTCACCAAATTAGAGCAAACAGTCCTTAAATTTGTATGGAAACACAGAAGACCCCAAACATCCAGAACAATCTTGAAAAGGAAAAACAAAACCAGAGGCATCAAAATTCCAGGCTTCAAGTATACTACAAAGATCTAGTAATCAAAACAGTATGGTACTGGCACTAAAATAGGCACATAGATTAATAGAATAGAATAGAGAGCCAAGAAATAAACTCTTATTTATATGTTCAATTGTTCTTTGACAAAGAAGGGAATAATATACAATGGGGACAAGGGTATTTTCAACAAATGGTGTTGGGAAAACTGGACAGCTATATGAAAAATAATGAAACTGGACCACTGGATTACACCATACAGAAAGATAAATTCAGAATAGATTAAGGACCTATATGTGAGACCTGAAACTATAAAAATCCTACAAGTGAGAACAAGCAGTAATTTATCTGACATTGGATCTACCAATTTTTTTCTAGATATGTCCCCTGAAACAAGGGAAATGAAAGCAAAAATAAACTTTTTGGATTACACCAAAATAAAAAGCTTCTGCCCAACAAAGGAAACAATAAACAAAACCAAAATGCAACCTAGTGAATGGGAGAAGATATTTACAAGTGACATATCTGTTAAGCGTTCATATCCAAAATATATTAAGGACCAATACAACTCAACACCAAAAAAAAAAAAATAATCTAACTAAAAATGGGCAGAAAGCATGAACAGATATTTCTCCAAAGGAAACATACAAATGGACAACAGGCACATGAAAAAGTGCTCCACATCACTCAGCATCAGGGAAATACAAATCAAAACCACAGTGAGATATCACCTCATACCTTCAGAATGGCTGAAATCAAAGACACAAGAAATAAAAAGTGTAAACAGGTGAGAATGGAGAATAAGGAACCCTCGCGCACTGTTGGTGGGAAGGTAAACCTGTGCAGCTACTGTATAAAACAGTATTGAGGATCCTCAAAAAATTAAAAATAGAACTATCATACAATTCAGGAATTGCACTACTGAGTGTTTATCCCTCAAACACAAAAACACTAATTCAAAGGGATACATGCACCCTTATGTTTATAGCAGCATTATTTACAATAGCTAAATTAGGGAAATGGCACAAGTGTCTATCCATAGACATATGGATAAAGAAGTGGTATTTATACACAATGGAATATTACTCAACTATAAAAAAAGAAGAAATCTTGCCGTTTGTGATAACATGGATGGAGCTAGAGAGTATAATGTTAAGTGAAATAAGTCAGTCACAGAAAGACAAATACCAATTTATTTCTCTCATATTTAAGAAACAAAACCACATAGCAAAGTGAAAAAGAGAGAGAGAGAGAAACCAAGAAACAGACTTAACTATAGAGAACAAACTGATGGTTATCAGGGAAAGTGGGAGTGGGTGTGTGAAATAGGTGATGGGGATTAAAGAGTAAGTACATTTACCATGATGAGCACTGCCAAATTAAAGAATTTTTGAATCACTACATTGTATACCCAAAACTAATATAACACAGTATGTTAAGTATACTGGCATTAAAATAAAAACTTAAGGGGCACCTGGGTGGCTCAATCCATTAAGCGTCTGCCTTCAGTTCAGGTCATGATCCCGGGGTCCTGAGATCAAGTCCCACATTGGGCTCCCTGCTTACTGGAGAGCCTGCTTTTCCCTCTCCCACTCCCCCTGCTTGTGAGCTCTTGCGCTCTCTCGCTCTCTCTCTCTCTCTCAAATAAATAAAAAAAGCTTTAAATTTTTTAAAAATTAAAAATAAAAATTTAAAAAAGAATGGTATGTATATACAACTGAATATTATTCAGCCATGAAAAAAGAATTAAATCTTGTCATTTGCAATAACATGGATAGATCTAGAGGGTATCATGTTAAGTGAAATAAATCAGTCAGAGAAAGGAATACATCATATGATTTCTCTCATATGTGGAATTTAAGAAATAAAACAAATGAACAAAGGAAAAAAGAGACAGCCTCCCTGTTCAGTGGGGAGTCTACTTCTCCCTCTCCCTCTCTTTCTGCCCCTCCCCACCGCTTGTGATTTCTCTCTCTCTCTCTTTTAAATAAATAAATAAAGTCTTTATATAGAAAAAGAAAAAGAGAGACAAACTAAGAAACAGATTCTTAATTATAGGGAACAAACTGAACAAATTCCCAAACAGAGGGGAGTTGTGTGGGGGGATGGGTGAAATAGGTTAAGGGGATTGTGAGCATACTTGTGATCAGCACTGAATGATGGATAGAATTGTTAAATCACTATATTGTATACCTGAAACTAAAATAACACTGTATGTTAACTGTAGTAGAATTAAAATTTTTTAAAAATAAAAATAAAAAATGGGGGACTAATGCCCAAAAAGGATAACATGTTTAAGGATATGTATCTAATTAGTGGAAGAGTCAAAATTGCCTCCAGAGTTTACCAAACTTCCATCCTAGACGCTTCACATCACATCATTTTGTCTTTACCAGCAATAACCACAAATTACCACCTGATCATATACTGCTCCAATGTGCTGTCTTTATATCAAGAATATCAGCCCTATATTCTCACACAGGTTGCAAGAAGTGCCACTTTAAAAAAATGGAAGAAGGTGCTTTGCAGGTGGTGGACTTGGATTTGAAACCTGGATGTTTTATGTACTGTTTGTGACCCTTGGACAAGTCTCAGTTTTCTCATTTATAAAATGGACCATAATACCAGACTAAATGACACAATGAGTTTATAAATAACAGAGGGTAGTGGCTGGCACACAGAAGATAATTCATAAATAGGAGATACATAAAAATACACAAACTTCTTTTTTTTCACTTTTTTAAAATTTCTTTTCAGAGTAATAGTATTCATTGTTTTTGCACCACAGCCAGTGCTCCATGCAATATGTGCCCTCCCTATTACCCACCACCTGCCCCCCCGCAAACTCCCACCCCCCCCGCCCCTTCAAAACCCTCAGATTGCTTTTCAGAGTCCATAGTCTCTCATGGTTCATCTACCCTTCCAGTTTCCCTCAACTCCCTTCTCCTCTCCATCTCCCCATGTCCTCTGTGTTCTTTGTTATGCCCACAAATAAGTGAAACCATATGATAATTGACTCTCTCTGTTTGACTTATTTCACTCAGCATAATCTCTTCTAGTCCCGTCCATGTTGCTACAAAAGTTGGGTATTCATCCTTTCTGATGGAGGCATAATACTCCATCGTGTATATGGAACACACCTTCCTTATCCATTCATCCATTGAAGGGCATCCTGGTTCTTTCCACAGTTTGGCGACCGTGGCCATTGCTGCAATAAACATTGGGGTACAGATGGCTCTTCTTTTCACTACATCTGTATCTTTGGGGTAAATACCCAGCAGTGCAATTGCAGGGGTCATAGGGAAGCTCTGTTCTTAATTTCTTGAGGAATCTCCACACTGTTCTCCAAAGTGGCTGCACTAACTTGCATTCCCACCAACAGTGTAAGAGGGTTCCCCTTTCTCCACATCCTCTCCAACACACGTTGTTTCCTGTCTTGCTAATTTTGGCCATTCTACCTGGTGTCAGGTGGTATCTCAATGTGGTTTTAATTTGAATCTCCCCGATGGCTAGTGATGATGAACATTTTTTCATGTGTCTGATAGCCATTTGTATGTCTTCATTGGAGAAGTGTCTGTTCATATCTTCTGCCCATTTTTTGATATGATTATCTGTTTTGCGTGTGTTGAGTTTGAGGAGTTCTTTATAGATCCTGGATATCAACCTTTTGTCTGTACTGTCATTTGCAAATATCTTCTCCCATTCCGTGGGTTGCCTTTTTGTTTTGTTGACTGTGCAGAAGCTTTTGATCTTGATGACGTCCCAAAAGTTCATTTTCACTTTTGTTTCCTTTGCCTTTGGAGACATATCTTGAAAGAAGTTGCTGTGGCTGATATCGAAGAGGTTACTGCCTATGTTCTCCTCTAGTATTCTGATGGATTCCTGTCTCATGTTGAGGTCTTTCCTTAATTCCTTTTCTTCTGTCTTGCTGTTGCTGTATAGAAACCCAACAGATTTATGTGCATTGATTTTATATCCTGACATTTTACTGAATTCTTGTATGAGTTCTAGCAGTTTTGGAGTGGAGTCTTTTGGGTTTTCCACAGAAAGTATCATATCATCTGCAAAGAGTGAGAGTTTGACTTCTTTGCTGATTCAGGTGCCTTGAATTTCTTTTTGTTGTCCGATTGCTGAGGCTAGTACTTCTAGTACTCTGTCGAATAGCAGTGGTGATAGTGGACATCCCTGCCATGTACTTAATCTTAGGAGAAAAGCTCTCAGTTTTCCCCCATTCAGAAACATATTTTCTGTGGGTTTTTCATAGATAGATTTGATGATATTGAGGTATGGACCCTCCATCCCTATACTGTGAAGAGTTTTGATCAAGAAAGGATGCTGTACTTTGTCAAATGCTTTTTCAGCATCTACTGAGAGTATCATATGATTCTTGTTCTTTCTTATATTCATGTATTTTATCACATTGATTAATTTGCAGATGTTGAACCAACCTTGCAGTCCAGGAATAAATCCCAACTGGTCGTGGTGAATAATCCTTCTAATGTACTATTGGATCCTATTGGCTAGTATTTTGGTGAGAATTTTTGCATCCATGTTCATCAAGGATATTGGTCTGTCATTCTCCTTTGTGTTGGGGTCTTTGTCTGGCTTTGGGATCAATGTAATGCTGGCCTCATAAAATGAGTTTGGAAGTTTTCCTTCCATTTCTATTTTTTGGAACAGTTTCAGGAGAATAGGTATTAATTATTCTTTAAATGTTTGGTGGAATTCACCTGGGAAGCCATCTGGCCCTGAGCTCTTGTTTGTTGGGAGATTTTTGATGACTGCTTCAATCTCCTTACAGGTTATGGGTCTGTTTGGGTTTTCTATTTCTTCCTGGTTCAGTTTTGGTAGTTTATATGTCTCTAGGAATGCATCCATTTCTTCCAGATTGTCAAATCTGCTGGTGTATAGTTGCTCATAATATGTTCTTATAATTGTTTGTATTTCTATGGTGTTGGTTGTGACCTCTCCTCTTTCATTCATGATTTTATTAATTTGGGTCCTTTCTCTTTTCTTCTTGAGAAGTCTGGCCAGGGGTTTATCCATCTTATTAATTCTTTCAAAGAACCAGCTCCTGGTTTTGTTGATCTGTTCTACTGTTTTTTGTTTTTTATTTCATTGATTTCTACTCTGATCTTTATTATTTTTCTTCTCCTGCTGCGTTTAGGTTTCCTTTGCTGTTCTTTCTCCAGCTCTTTTAGGTGTAGGGTTAGGTTGTGTACTTGAGATCTTTCTTGTTTCTTGAGAAAGGCTTGTTATTCCTTAGTACTTTCCACACAGGACCGCCTTTGTTGTGTCCCAAACATGTTGAACAGTTGTGTTTTCATATTCATTTGTTTCCATGAATTTTTTCAATTCTTCTTTAATTTACTGGTTGAGCCATTATTCTTTTTTTTTTTAATATTTTATTTATTTATTTGACAGAGAGAGAGATCACAAGTAGGCAAAGAGGCAGGCAGAGAGAGAGGGAAGCAGGCTCCCCGCTGAGCAGAGAGCCCTATGTGGGGCTCGATCCCAGGACCCTGAGATCATGACCCGAGCTGAAGGCAGAGGCTTAACACACTGAGCTACCCAGGTGCCCCTGACCCATTATTCTTTAGTAGGATGCTCTTTAGTCTCCATGTATTTGTGTTATTTCCAACTTTCTTCTTGTGATTGAGGTCTAGTTCCAAGGCAGTGTGGTCTGAACACATGCAGGGGATGATCCCAGTCTTTTGGTGCTGGTTGAGACCTGATTTGTGACCCAGGATGTGATCTATTCTGGGTAATGTTCCATGTGCACTAGAGAAGAATGTATATTCTGTTGTTTTAGGATGGAACCTTCTGATATATGTGTGATGTCCATCTAGTCCAGTGTGTCATTAAAGCCTTTATTTCCTTGTTGATATTTTGCTTAGATAATCTGTCCATTTCAATGAAGGGGGTGTTAAAGTCCCTTATTATTATTGTATTATTGTATTTTTGTTGTGTTTTTCTTTGATTTTGTTATTGATCGGTTTTATAATTGGCTGCTCCCATGTTAGGGGCATAGGTATTTAAAATTGTTAGATCTTCTCATTGGACAGACCCTTTAAATGTGATATAGTGTCCTTCCTCCTCCCTTATTATAGTCTTTGGCTTAAAATCTGATTTATCTGATATAAGGATTGCCACCCCAGCTTTCTTCTGATGTCCATTAGCATGATAAATGGTTTTCCACCCCTTCACTTTAAATCTGGGTGTCTTTGAGTCTAAAATGTGTTTTGCAGACAGCATATCTATTTCTATCCCTTCTGTTACCCTGTCTTTTCATTGGGGGCATTTAGCGCGTTTACATTCAGGGTAACTATTGAAGAATATGAATTTAGTGCCATTATATTGCCTATAAGGTGACTGTTACTGTATGTTGTCTCTGTTCCTTTCTGGTCTGTTTCTTTTAGTCTCTTTCTTTGCTTAGAGGACCCCTTTAAGTATTTCCTGTAGGGCTGGTTTAGTGTTTGCAAATTCTTTGAGTTTTCTGTTGTTGCTGTTGTTCTGGAAGCTTTTTATTTCTCCTTCTGTTTTCAGTGAGAGTCTAGCTGGGTACAGTATTCTTGGCTGCATATTTTTCTGATTTAGTGTTCTGAATATATCATGCCAGGCCTTTCTGGCCTACCTATCCTGTGGATAGGTCTGCTGCCAGTTTAATGTTTCTACCATTGTATGTTAGAGACCTCTTGTCCTGAACTGCTTTCAGGATTTTCTCTTTGTCACTGAGACTTGTAAGTTTTACTATTAGATGATGGGGTATGGACCTATTTTTATTTATTTTGAGGTGGGTTCACTGTGTCTCCTGGATTTTGAAGCTTGTTCCCTTTGCCAATTTAGGGAAATTCTCTGCTATAATTTGCTAAAATATACCTTCTCCCCCTGGGATCCCAATTATTCTAATGTTGTTTCATCTTATGATATCACTTATCTCTTGAATTCCCCCCTTGTGGTCCAGTAGCTGTTTGTCTCTCTTTTATCAGCTTCTTTTTTCTCTATTACTTGGTTTTCTATATCACTAATTCTTCTGCCTCATTTATCCTAGCAGTAGGAGCCTCCATTTTTTGGAAAAGATTTTATTTATTTAGTTGAGAGAGAGAGAATGAGAGGGAAAGCATGAGAAGGGGGAGTGTCAGAGGGAGAAGCACACTCCCCGCCAAGCAGGGAGTTGACTTCATCCTGGGACTCCAGGATCATGACCTGAGCTGAAGGCTGTCACCAAACCAACTGAGCCACCCAGGAGCCACAAGAGCCTCCATTTTTTATTGCACCTTGTTAGTAACTTTTAAAATTTCAACTTGGTTAGTTTTTAGTTCTTTTATTTTCCAGAAAGGGATTTTATTTCTCCGGAATAGGATTCTCTAATATCTTCCATGCTTTTTCCAAACCCAACTAGCACCTTGATAATTGTCATTCCCAACTCTAGTTCTGACATATTACTAATGTCCATATTGATTAGGTCCCTACCCAT
Source organism: Meles meles (assembly GCF_922984935.1). Lineage (NCBI taxonomy): Eukaryota > Metazoa > Chordata > Mammalia > Carnivora > Mustelidae > Meles > Meles meles. Next base: position 64,783,932 of record NC_060087.1, read on the forward strand.
TAGCACTGCCTCTTATTCTGTGTGTGTGTGTGTGTGTGTGTGTGTGTGTGTGTGTGTGTGGCGATTTTTCCATCTTGTCATTTTATCCAGATAAGAATAAATGAGTGAGAGTCAAAATATTGAAACGGTGGCAATGACCCCAGAAAAATATACACTGACCAAATCAGAAGAAACCCAAAACCAGGAGAAGAAAGGAGGAAAATATATGTATATATCTAAATATATCTGTATATATTTTTGTGTATGTATATATGTATACACACACACACACACACACACACACACACACACATATATATATATATATATATATGTATTAGAGTGGTGAAAAGAAAAGAGCCACACACATGATTTTGGGTGTATTCTGGTCTGTTAAAAGAAACTGCCTCCCAAAATTTAAAGCAAGAAAAACTTATATATATATACAAAAATAAGGAGAAACACAATGAAGGGATGGAATATGACTGTAAGGATGAAAATTTTAGAAAGATTCTAAAAAAGGAATCGCTAAGAGGTTGGTTGAAAAAAGAAAAAGAAATGAGGAAAGAATGTGATCAGGCCGGAGACTAGAACAAAGCCATGTGCTAGATCTAGGGTATATTTTGATCTATTAGAAGAAAATGTATCCCAAAATTTTAAGGAAGGAAAAACTTATATGTATACAGAAAATAAGGTAAATACAATGAAGGGCTAGAATATGACTATAACAATGAAAATTTTTAAAAATTAAAAGATTTTATTTATTTATTTGGCAGAGAGAGAGAGATCACAAGTGGGCAGAGAGGCAGGCAGAGAGAGAGAACAGGAAGCAGGGTCCCTGCTGAGCAGAGAGCCCGATGCAGGGCTCAATCCCAGGACCCTAAGATCACGACCTGAGCTGAAAGCAGAGGCTTAACCCACTGAGCCATCCAGGCGCCCCTAAAAAGATTTTTTTAAAGGTATTGATAAGATGAAATATTTAAAAAACGTTAAAATAGGAAAGAGGAAAAAGTAAAAAAAAAATAGAATAAGAAAAAAATAAAATTTAAATAATTTAAGTTTAAAAGACTAAGGAATCATGGGGAAAAACCATGAATTCTATGTGCTGCATTCCCCTAGCTCTGGAGTTCTGCAGTTCTCATTGATTAGTGAACTTGGCCTTGGCTGGATGTTCTTGTTGATCTTCTGGGGAGGGAGCCTGTTGCAGTGATTCTTTTTTTTCTTTAATTTCATTTATTTATTTGACAGAGAGAGATCACAAGTAGGCAGAGAGGCAGGCAGAGAGAGAAGGGGAAGCAGGTTCCCCGCGGAGCAGAGAGCCCGATGCGGGGCTCGATCCCAGGAGCCTGGGATCATGACCTGAGCTGAAGGCAGAGGCTTTAACCCACTGAGCCACCCAGGCGCCCCTATTGCAGTTATTCTTAAATGTCTTTGCCTGAGGCAGGATTGCACCACCCTTGCCAGGGCCCAGCTAAGCGATCTGCTTGGTTTTGATCTCAGGAGCTTTTGTTCCCTGAACACTTTTTATACAGTTTTGGAAGAGGAGAATGAAAAAGTTGGCCTCCCAATCTCCAATCCAGAGGAGCCGAGAGCTCAGGGCCCCCCTTTTCAATGTGCCCTCTTAGAAAAGTAGTCAATCACTCCCATCTCCCTGGTCTCTGGCCACGCTCAGTGTTCACCCGGCCTGTGAGCATGCATTTCTATCTCTGGTGCATGCCCCGTTTGGAGTCTCCAAATGCCCAAGATTCCTGTAGCATGCTCCCACACTGCTCTTCCCAGTGGAGGAAGGTGGGAGTCTCTCCAGATCTCCCACTTGTGGGGACCCTGATCATAGAGCAGTGGTTCAACTATGTCTCGGATCAGAGTTTAAGGTAACCATGCGAGCACACTCCTCATCTCTGTCTCTGCAGCCGGCTTCCCCACTCTGATACCTGGGAGCTCAGCCACACTCAGACAGCCCTGGTCTTTCTGTGACCACAGGACCTGAGACTACACTGTCACAGCGAGGGCTCCACCCCCCACTTAGCCTCTTGAGTGACATCCCTCAGTGGAGCATACTTCTAAAAGTTCTGATTTTGTGCTCCCCTGCTCTACAGCTTGCCAGGATCTGGTCCCTCCCCCCGTGGTCTGTCTTCCTGTAGATCACCTCAAATTCACTTCTCCCCTCATCCTACCTTCCAGCAAGTGTTCCTTTGTCTGTTCCTAGAATTGTTGCTCTTCTTTTCTTTGATCTTCTGTTGAGTTTGTAGGTGTTCAGAATGGTTTGATAACTATGTAGCTGAATTCCTGGGACTCGATGATATGTTGGTCTCCTACTCCTCTGCTATCTTGCTCCTCCCCCTCTAAGTGTTTTTTTTTAATATATTTCAGAGTCAAACCTAATTTATTTCTTTTTTAAGATTTTATTCATTTATTTGACAGAGATCACAAGTAGGCAGAGGCAGGCAGAGGGAGAGAGACGGGGAAGCAAGCTCCCTACTGAGCAGAAAGCCCAATGCAGGGCTCGATCCCAGGAGTCTGGGAACATGACCTGAGCCAAAGGCAGAGGCTTTAACCCACTGAGACACCCAGGCGCCCCTCTAAGTGGTTTTTTAAAGGCTGAGCTTAAATAATAGTTCCAAAAAGGGTTGCAAGCTTGTTCATTTGCAAAAACATAGAATGTGATACATGTTGTTGAATCCTTCCTCTTCCAGTTAGGTATAAGACACTGGGTGAATAATTTAATTATTTTTTACCTGTTTCCTCATCTGTAAAACAGGAATTAGAAAAGTGGCTAATCATAGTGATTTACATATAACAAATGTTCAATAAATCTTTATTGCTTTTTGAGTGAAGACTCAGAGAGGTAAAGTAACTTGTCTAAATTCATACAGCTAGAACCACGCCCTCAAATTCTAGTATATTAAAATCATTCTGCTGTTTTCTTTTCAGTTCTTTGGAAATACATGGTCCTTATAGCATATCCCTATAACTCAAGACTAGTTGCCACTATCCTGACCAAGATCATTACACTAACAGAGTTTTCTATCTTGTTCCTTGTGGATACAACAGCACTTCTCATTTGAAATAGATTTTATAGTACTTGGTACATTAACCTGCCTCCTTTGAAGAATGCTGAATGATTCCATCCTTGGCACTGAAGGACACTAAGAACTGGAATGTGGAACAGTGCTTCTAGATTCTTTTGGACTAAATTTTGCTGACTATGGTGAAAGAACCTTTTAAACAAATTAAATATCCCTCTGGAACAAAGTCCTGAAGCCAACACCTTGGATATGATATTAAAAGCTTGGGGGATGTCAGGAGTCTTCCCATTTTCCCTTTCATTTTGGTTCACATATTCCTTTACTTCCCATAAACATTTCCCATTTTAAAGTTTAGTTCAATATTAGGTATTTTGAAAATTTACTTCATGTGGTCTGGCAGACTGAAAAATTAATTGGAATTCAAGTGTAATAGCAGGCATCTGAATGGAACAGAATGAGAATTGGAATAGAAGCAAGAGGATATTGGTACTCTTGAACTTCTTTCCCCTTCTGAACTTTTTTCCCTTTCTGGGCCTTTGTTTTCCAGATTGTTAAGGGAGATGGCTGGGCTATAGGATATTTAAGACCCCAACTAACTCTAGCTTTCTATAATTCTGTAAGTGCCCTCCTCTGAAGCATTAGAATCTAAAGGGGTACATGTATGCAATAGGGTGGGGGAGACCATTTGAAGAGGAACAAAATGCAGGTGGGCACTTCATTTGAGACTACACATCCAGTAGAGTGTGCAAGGTAAGAGAAGAGAGGGTGGGAAAACTTGCTAACAAAAGGTTTACTTTACTAAAGGTAATATTCAAGCAAGCCTGTATCACTAAAGCTTCCATGCTCTATAGTTGAAAGCCTACCAAGGGCTGGTAATGAACTAATAAGACCTCAGATGATGTATACTAGCCATGTTTCTTTTTTAAGTTTGGTTTTGTTTCCTTTGAAATGTATTCAGCATGCTAGACATAGTTTTCTACCTACTTTGCTACCAGCATGTCAGGACAAGCAACTATAGGGAAAAAAAAGATTACTATTTTACTCTTCTATTAGTTTTTGTCACAAGACTTTTTCTAAAATATGTAAAAAGTATGCCATATGTGTGGTGACTTTTAAGAGTCAATATAAACAAATATTGTTACTCCTAGACCAATTTAAACATTGGCCTAATTTGGGCTTTATAGCTATGAATACAATGGGAAGTTATCATTAATGGCTGACTTTACAGAAGCTGAGTTATATTTGCCTTCATGTTTTATTGTGTATATAAACCAATCAGGCAACAAGGACATAAGAATCATCCTTAAATATGGTTTTTCATTTTCTGAGTTGTAGAAGCAGTAAGAAACACAGCTCTAGAAGTGCCTCTGGGCAAAAGATAAAGGAGGTAACAGCTATGGAAGTGGTAATTAGAGCCCATTACAACTTGATTTATCTGCTTTGTCATTAAAATGCCTGTCAGACCTTTCATTTTTCTAAACAGAGGAAAAGAAAAGGTATACCTTAGTCTGGGAGAGCGTTAACCAAAGGCAAGAGATTTCTAATTCTGTTCACAAACGTACCGTGTAAACTTAGACAAACCCATTGCCTTTTGACTTCAAATCGTGCTTTGCTCACAGTTAAACCCTAACTATTGAAGCTGAAAGGGACCTCAGGAAATCACCTGGTCCAGGCTCCTGCCTTCAGGAAAGTTATCATAGTCCTATTTTCCAAATGAGATATAAAGACCCAGGTAACTTAGGTAATGTTTTCTGCCTCCTGGGTGCAATGAATTTTATTTTGTTCTTACTTTTATCTTAACTGTCATGAGGAGAATGTAATTATTCTCACTTCTTTCACAATACATTGTATACAGGCTAACACATAATAACCACAAGGTATTTTGGAAAATACCAAAGGCAACTCACAAATATAATATTAACATATACTAGCACTTTGAAATGGATGGGTCTTAGGAAAAACTAAACAAAATGGTTATAGTTTTTTGAGGAATTAGCTTGAGGAAACAAACAGAATTACACTCAATTTAGTTAAATGGACCACTTTCTGTAAATACATGTAAGGGTATAGACAGGAGTAATGAAAAATTAAGAACAGGAATGCCACTAAGGGTTTTACCATTAGGCTTGAGAGGGTAATCAAAAAGAGTAAGTGAAATTTTGCACATAAAACCAGAAATTCTGAAGAAAGTTGGATCCCTGGGTAAGGGTAGGAGTAAGTTTTTTTCTTGCAATTTAAGTTCACTTATACAAACCCTAATGATCTTTTCCTTAAAATTGTCTATAGTCTTGTCACTGAATGCCTGGATTATCTTCCTGTCTCCCATCTTTCTTCACTTTGTATTCTAAGCCATTCAAATTATCTCTGCCCAAATTACCATCTTTATTGCTACTTTGAACACATCCACCAGATGTCACAAACCTGTTATCCTCATATTGAAATTATTCAGGATTTCAAGATCCTTGATTAATCCACTCCAATCTAGTCTGTCTTTCCCTATCCCCACCTTTATTCCTTTTAATACTACACTTTCTCTTCATATACCTAAAATAAATCCTGTCTTTGCATATCATGTCATCTCTTCACCTTTCTTGAAAACTAACATGTATTTGATGTGAGGACTATAGGGAGAGGGCTCAGTCTAGTCAACATGTAAAAGTCTCTCATCTGATATGATTAAAGGAGACTGGAGCCAATTGTCCTCCCTTATGTTTCTACAAGGGAGAAAGTGAGCACAGAATGATGAGGCGAATTTGGAGAAGTGCTGCAGGGTGGAGATTGCTTGGACTATGTGGTAGTTCTGAGTATTAAAGAGGGTCTGCTGTATTTTAGGGTTTGTCTCACTCTTTCATTCCTTCAATTATAGCTTTATCTTCATTATCTTTAATAAAGGCCTCGATTTATATGCTGTCTTCCTTGGTGAATATATACAGCGGTCACTACCAGAAAGCTCTCAAGTGAGAGAAAGGGTGATTGCTTTAGTTAACCAAATAGGCACAATGGTGATAGAAAGGTTACTCCACAGAGAGGGTGGCAGGATATATCGTAAAGAATTTTATGGCGGTACATACTCTGGGGAGTAAAATTCTTAGGTGGGGCCATTCCATTATTCAACATGAGTAATGTGTGCTGAGTTTGGTTACCTAGCAGATATTCAGCTTAGAAACAATATATATTTTGGATTTTAAATTTTTATTCACCTCCATATAACAGCATATATAAAATGTTGCACAGACAAAAAGCATTTCTGAAATTTGGTAACTCCTTTGGGATTGGCACAGATTACAGACTTGAAAAACAAATCCATCGTGGAGGAATTTTCATCTCTAAGGGTAGATCTGATGTGGAGATAGCTTAAAGTCACTTGAGACTAAGTCTGGTGAAATAAGATGGGAATAATCTGAATGTAATTTTTAGTGAAATAAGCATGTAAAAGAATGACCTAATTTACTGTTAGAATAGATACCTATAGCTTTACAACATGCCACCCTCAAAGGAGACAATGGTACTAAGATAGGTAAGTGACTATCTTAAAGTTTTGTTTGGGGCACAGATGTTAAGTATCTGATTTTGTGATAGAGGGAAAATGGGCATAGCTAAGGGAAGACTACAAAATATTCAGCTTCTTTGGAGGCCAGGTAATAAAGGCTTCCATTAACCTGCTATGGCTTCATAAGGGTAAGCAGCTTTTCTATCAAGGGTGGGTTGGTAGTCCTGCTTGATTTAAATGAGTGATGCAGCTATTGGGAAGCAGGAAATGGTGCTGGATTACAAAGAGACAACCAAAACTAACACAAACACACATAGGCGTCCTGGTATGTAAATTATTTTTGAGGTCAGAGATCTCCTTTTACAGAATTTAGTACATAACAGATTCAAAAACCAAACTTTTTGACCTCCCAATATTAAATAACTAAATGTGCAAAAGAATCACCATTAAATAGGACATCAAAAGCTATACATTTTCTATGAAACAATATGTGCACAGATTTTCAAAGCTGTGAAAATGCAATAAAGAGCACAACACATTTTGGTCACTTTATTAAATGACATTAAATAGTTTAAGTTTCAACTACTAAACAGCACTTTGAATGGTGAAAACACAGATAGTATTATTGTCATACTTGAATGCTTTTCTTTAAAAACACAATTCCAGTCCTTATATATATTACAAAACAGCCTTAAAGGAAGAAGTGACATCTTTTCTACAGTACTTAAGATACTCAATACAGAACTGAAAAGCAGTCTAACAGAAACAAAGGCAAGTCTTCACAGCTGTATGATTTCAGCAGCCAAAGCTGGATGATGGACTGAAACATTACTATACAACTGGGACAAAACATATACAATATCACAATACTAAGCAAAAACGCTTTACACCCAAAGAAATAAAACAGGTTACAAAATATGGAGAATTTAGCAGGCAAAACTGTATTACAAGCAACATTTTAAATTGTCATTTTTTAAGCCATTGCAACTATTTAAAACATCTAAAACAAATATAAAAATGAGCCTTTTAGTATCTTATTGATGTGATTTTTGTCTTTAAATATTTGTTAAAGCTTGATGTTATACTCAAAGTACATATTATGTAGCTAAAATGTCAAGTGAGAAGATCAAGTGAGAAAAGTGTATGCAAAGTGGTCCAAGTTTTATTTCAAACTCTCTTAGTTCCAATTAATCCTTTCTATGTATTATTCCTTAAGTCATAGTTTCATCCATGGTGAAAAAAGTTTAGAAGGTTGCCTAAAATTTCTACATCCATGTCTTTGAGCAAGTAATCAGACCATATTGAATATTTCCAGGTCTAGTAAATCAGGTTTAAGGTATTCTGGACTTGTAGAAATACCAACTAACAACAGCTGGCCAGAGTGTACTGCCTTCAAATATTTATCTCATAGATCTTGTCTTTTTCATTTCTTCTGGAGTAAACACACATCTCCCTCCACCCCAATTCAGTAAATTTAACTATATGGCTGGCACAATATCCAAATACATGGGATTTCTTAGTGATAACTCACCATGGTAAAGTGAGGAGGATGAAATGGATCCACCTAACTTCACAAATTCTGTATCACAAACCTAGTGCTCTTAGATGTTTACTACTAATTCTTTCAAGATAAAAATGGAAATCTTTTAATAATCCAAATAACTCAAAACAGTTCTAGCTAATGTTAAACTCATTCTAATCCAGTGATACCTAGAGCAATTCCTCCACCCAACTTATTTTATGAAATTCCTTAGCTATTTCCATTACCTGTTACAACACCACCTCAAAAATGGTTTTGCCATGTTGAGTTGACTCCCATAGTCTAACAATTTTCTTCAAGAAATTCAAGCAGTCAAACTGTACATGAATAAACTTATAGGTCATTTTTATAGGCCTGGATTAAGAAAAACAATGTAATGATTTTCTAGTAAAACTTCAAAGAAGGGTATTAGATGAACTAATTTTGATAAAAAATTGCCTCACAGATCTAAACTAAAAAAAAATTGAACTTTGAAATGTAATTTATTTAAAATAACATAGGGAAGTTGGGGGAAAAGAACATGATGATGACAGAAAGGAGGAAGAGCACAAAAGCCAGTGATCCTTATCTTTCAGAGGAATTATTTCACAATACTGACAGTACTGGGAATTATTAAAGCACATTCCTCATGTGAACTTAAAAAGTCAGCAATGGTTCTGCCATTTTGATATTGTTTATAAAACAGGGTGTGACCCTACAACCACACCATCATCCTTAACCTCCTAAAATGCTAGAACTTGGTTTTGTTAGTCCACATCCCACTGCCAGCAACAGGATGAAGCACTAGCACTGGCACCAAGCAGTTAAGAGATGTGCTTTATATTAGTGCCAGGAGAGAGAAAATTCATGTGTGGAAGATAATCCACAACCCTGAAATTTTACCAGTAATTATTTCAGCACATATAACTGAAAATAAAAAATGGCAGAAAGACTAAAGAAGAAAAAGGAATTCTCTTCTTAGGCTATACTTAAGGCTGTTTATACAATGCTAAGATAACTGCAAGACTCCTCCAAGTTTTAGAGCAGTAGTATTTGAGAATATTGCACACAATTCTGTGTCAAAGATAACCCATAAGTTTCTAACTTTCACTCACAGAGATGATACAGCAGGAGCCCAGTTGCAGACTTCAGTCAAAGGAACATTAAAACCATTTCAATCATTTTAATAAAGAAATGGATTAAGTACAAAAGTATTTCATAACTTGAGGAATCAACTCTAAGAACTCAGCTGTGTGTTTTTATATGTAAAGAACGAATATATAAATCTGTATTCTTTCCTAAATTCATTAATTTTATGACAATTTTATGGTTGCTAAAAGCAGGCATAAAAATTTAGAGAGGAAATCTGTGGAGTTGTTACTGTTATGGAAGGACTTGTTTTCACTGAAAACAATTTGAAATATCTTCTGTACTCAATGTGTGTAAGAAGATTCTAGGCAACATCACTGACAAATGTCAGGAAAAAATGGTATGCCCTATTAAAAAATTAAAACTAATATGGAAGATTGGCATTTAAGGGGATCAAACTATTTATACAGTTGAGTTCTGTTAAGTCATTGATTCCTAAAAAAATAAAAGATCTTTCTATGATTTTAACAATCCTTTAAGCTTTTAGTGCAAAATCACATTGATTTCCCTTGGGAAGGTCCTGGATTTTTGCTTCTCATTGGGGGTGGTGCACGCTGTAAGGGTGGTGGCTGCATACCACCAGCTACTGACTGATACATCCCTCTCATATCAATTTGCTGGTAGTTAGAAGGATTCATGATTAAATTTGGAGGCTTTGGCATCATGAGGTGACCCAGTGTTGCTTGTTGATAAGTCATTTGTTGTTGTTGCTGCTGATTGTACTGCTGCTGGAGCCTTCGGTTCATAAGTATTCGCTGAACACAGCTGATTAACTAAAGAGAGAAATGGGAGCTGTTATAAGTGCATGACCTATCTCAAAGAGGCAAGTATCAAGTTTTAAGTTAAAATCAATTTGTTAAGGGTATACCATACCAAAAGGAAAACACATTATTGCTAACACCATTACTAATTTGAGGCATTCACAGGGCCATTACTCTAGAAACCAGTTAGTAACACCATTGAGGGCTAAATTCTCTTAATGACTTGATTATTGTATTGTATTGTATTGCAAGCAGCATTTAGGTTAGTTGCCATAGTAACCTGTCTTACACTATGATTAGTTTCAAGCATTAGTTACAGCACTTTTTGTCAAAGCTCATTTCTTCGTTCTTTTAAATATTTCACATGATGACAAACATTTTTAGTGACAAATACCCAAGGGAAAAAGCACTTGCAGTGGGAATAATTCCTACCTGGAGTGTCTCAAATTTCCTAAGATAATCTAAAAAATCAGTAATCTACAGTGCTTTCTAAGTAAAATTCATGCCACAGAAATTGATTCCCTGGAGTCAAGAGTCAAAATTTCCCAGTGAAAGGCAAATGGCTGGCAAACAACTATCCTGAAAAAAATGATCAAAAGGTCCTGGAATATGAGCTAGTCTTTTATTTTTAAAGATTTTTAAATTTTATTTATTTGACAGGGAGAGAAAGAGAGAGAGAGAGAGAAAGAGCACAAATAGGCAAAGAGGCAGGCACAGGGAGAGGAAGAAGCATGCTTTCTGCTGAGCAGGGAGCCCGGCGTGGGGCTCAATCCCAGGACTCTGGGATCATTACCTGAGCTGAAGGCAGCCGCCTAATGGACTGAACCACCCAGGTGCCCCTGGAATATGCTAGTCTTTCAAAGAATTATATAATTTAGTAGGAACCTGTAACATATATCATCTATATAGCTCCACTTTTTAAAAATCTCTAATTAAATATATTAAAAAGTATCCTTATTGTTTAAAAATGGTAAACATAGTAAAAGTCTGGCAAAAATTTCTTTTTGGATGTCTAGAATACACAAAAAATAAAACTATGTGGACAAGATCCTACACAATCTTCAAGGAGACCCATTAGCAATTTGTTGCTCTTTTGTAACCCTATAACCCAGGTATTACCTTTATTTGACAATCACTATGATTTCTGACAAAATTTCTTCCAGGAAAAAACAATGACCAGTCATCCATCTATATGAGGGAAGGTGTCACACAGATGTCACACAAACCCATTATTATAAATTCAAGAGAACTGGACATAACTTAGAGATAGTGGGACTCTTACCATCTGTTGTTTTGTCAATACATCATTGTAGATTGCTTCTCTTCGTTTAACATCAAGCTCCTGGCTGGCTTGTCTACTTAATGCTAATGCCTGTACTTGGGCCTCTGAGAGATTCATATTTTCCTTCCACTAAAAGAAAAAAGTTCCATTTACTTCCTATTGCAGTAGAACGGAGGAAAAATAATTAAGGTACTCAAAAATATTCAGGGTTTTAAAAGGTTTCCCCCCCTTTTATTCTTTTCTAAAGAAAACAAGGATGTAAAAGCAGAGTACTAAGTTATCCACTGTTGTACAAGATTTGGCTATTTCTGGAATGAAACTACTTCGATTTAATTTGTGTAACTGATAAAATATGTTTACGTAAACAACATACACATTTCTATGACTGACTGGTTTCCCAATAATTTGGGATAGCACCCATTTCTCTTTTGTGCCAACATTTAGGTAAAAATGCTGAATTATAGCTCAGCACTATTATTTGGTTTATTAGTATTTTACTATTGCAAATTAAGTTATAAGAATCATGTTGTTTTCCCCACAGAAGGAGTAAAGCAAACAATTAAAAATAAAAACAAAAGGGCTGGGACAGGGGGAACACATGACAAAAATATCAGGGAGTAAGATAACTGCCAATTAACTCACTACAGCTGAAATTATATCTTCAAGAGGCTGAATCCTCACTGCTGTCACACTGTTTGTTGCTTCCACAACTTTCTCTCTTCCTTGATTAATGAGGTCCTAGAAGAATGCAAGAAATGTTATATAGGACGTATAAAAGACACATGGTTATAAAGTATAGGGATCCTTCCTTTTGCCAATTTATAGCACTTGGTTTTAAAACTCTTCAAATAATTGAAAAGCAGCAAAATGCAGCATTAATACAGTGGGTAAAACTTATCAGTGAGGGTCCTATTAGGAAGATAAAAGTTAGGGTTTGCACCAATAGTTTATTAATTTAAATGACTCCATAAGAACATTTTCAAAAGAAAACCACAGATTCAATTAAGTTATTACATAACTGGTATAATAAAACCTAATCTTTCTTATTTACTTCATAACTGGTTCTAGTTTTAAATATAATACTGGATATTATCATATACCCAATGCTGCATCTACATTGTATCAGAATATAGATGTATATATCCTGTTTTCAAATATTAGCAAGTTAATTTGTTGATTCAAAGTATTTTATAACTGAAGAAAGTGCTATTTCCCTAGCCAGTCAATTGCCCTATTGTTCCCTAATTAAAATAATTCACAGAACATTAATTCAAGGCCTAATTCTTTTGTGTTCTGAACAAACTACATTTTACTATACTGTGATAGTTCAAAAAGGTCAACAAATAAAAGAAAAACTTCTTGGTCTATTCAGAGGTAATCTTTTGGAGAAAGTGATATTCCTGCATAGGGAACCCTCAACAACAGGATACTTGAATGCCTTTAATTCATGTTAAACTACTTTTGTACTTCACAACTTACCTCCAGCTGTTGATTACTCATTGCTGACAGGGCTCCCAAATTGAAAGGAATATAAGGAGTTTGAGAGTTGAAACTGACAGGAGGTAAATTGGTCCCAGTTGGTATGTTGAATCGCATGGTCAGTCCCTAAAAACAAAAAATTATGCACTTTCCACATTGTGATTTAAAACTTGAAATTCTACATCACCTACTGGTTTAGTAAAGATTCCACGTTCTCAGATCTAAGAAATTATTAACACTCTTCACACACAAACAAAACACCCTTTTCACCCGAAACCAAGATCTTATTACATGGAAAGCTTTAACCCCTGAAGGTGTATTCTTTTTTCTGATAATTCCCACAGAATGGGGCAACTCAGAGAATTCTAATGAGACTCCTAACATCACAGTAATGTTAAAGAAGTTTGGTACAATGAGTTAGGAGTTTAAAAAGAATTCAAGTATTAGGATAAGGTTTCCCATGCTCAGGCGCATTTTTGCTCAAGTGGTTTGGTGTTTAAAACAGACATGGGAACTATTTTAAATAACGTTGCTGTTGGAGACTGATATTAATGTCCAATAATGGAATATTTTTGCGTTCTGACATTCAGTCAATGATTTCATGGTACACATGTCAAAGAAACATGTCCTCCTACCTCCAAACTCTAAGCTCCTGCATGTCTGTTACTAGAGTGAGGGTGTTGACAGGAGTTAAGTGATACTAAATATACAGCTTCCCACTAATCTCTCAATTCAGCACGTGCTAAGCAGAACTGGGGTTACTACTCTTTAAGTGGAAACTATTTTCTTCTTTCCTTTCCTCCCACTCTACCACCAAAGGCAACCAAAGCCTATAAACACACTCGTATTTGGGGACTCTGTTCCTAAAGACTCCCTATTATTATTACCTGTTCCAAATGTGGCCCTTTTCTTACTCACTGCCCTTTCAAATGACTAACACAAAAACCAAAACCAAAAAGCATTTTGAATGAACTACCTTCTTCTCTGCTTCATACTCAGCCCAAGCTGCTTTTCTTTCTTCTTCAGTCAACTCTTCTTCTTCTTTGTGGTCCAAAAGAGAATCATGTTCATGATATCCTACAATGTGTTCTTTATGTATTTGTAGAAGTTCTGCAAGTATGGTGTCCTGTTTAGAGGGGTTGAAATCACAGAGAATTATTCTTTCTGTCTGGATCCTATCTCCATAGTTCTTTGGTCTACTGTCGGACTAGAAACTAGACACTGGCTACTACACATATTTCTGATACACAGGATATAAATTACTTAGATAACAGTCATAATACATGCAACACCAGCCTCTTATGTAAGAACTTCCTATAAAACAATGTTTTATATAAGCATGTTTTAGGGGTTCATAATGTTTTAAATGTAGTTTTTGTGAGTTTTTTTCTCCAACCTTTTTCATATACATTTTGTTTTGTATTCTGAGTTGATAATAAATGCTAATACAAGTCTGCTTAAATCAGAGATTACATTGGATGGTTATGTTAAAAATCATGGCTACTCCCGTTTATACATATTTATCAACTTTATTTCTATCACAATTACCTTGGCCACCAGCCACTATACTAACAAAAAGCAAACCTAAATTAATCTAAACAGCTACAGGAAAGTTGCACTGGAACATAGAGTCCTTATATTTCAATAGTAGAAAGGTCAATTATAAATTACATTGTAAAGATGCATAGGTCAAATTTAAACTGATAGGCAGTTTATCATGTTATTGTTATAGTGGGTTTTTTTAAGTCATAGTGTCTTAAGTCAGTTTTCTTAAAATAATTTTATTTTAATAAATAAAATAATTTAAATAAAATAATTTTTTATTAACATATAATGTATTATTAGCCCAGGGGTACAGATCTGTGAATCGCCAGGTTTACACACTTCACAGCACTCACCATAGCACATACCCTTCCCAATGTCCATAACCCCACCACCCTCTCCTGATCCCCCTCTCCCTGGCAACCCTCAGTTTGTTTTGTGAAATTAAGACTCTTATGGTTTGTCTCCCTCCTGATCCCATCTTGTTTCATTTATTCCTTTCCTATTCCCCCAACCCTCCCATGTTGCCTCTCAACTTCCTCCTATCAGGCAGATCATATGATAGTTGTCTTTCTCTGATTGTTAAGTCAGTCTTAAGGTTAAAAAAATTAAAAGCTTAAAACTTGGGATCATTTATATACTTAGTAAGAACAACCAAACTCCTGCTTTGTGTAATTATGATTATGAGAGAGAGAGACAAAGAGAGACTGGGAGGAGGGTGTTAAAGTGAACCACAGATGTTACTTGCTAATAAGAAATTAAAATATTCACAAGTTGTTTATTAAGAAATCACAGATGAAAACCTGAATATTTTTTATAAAAGGCAAATTAATTCACTTTACCAAAGGATTTTTCATAGCTTGTAACATCAAGTTCTCTTAGAACACACTTTCTAAATTGAGTGTGAATGTAGTGAAGGAACATAAATAATTACAGAGCAAAGGAAAGGCTGCAGAAGTTTAAGTCCATTAAATTTAAATTTAATCTACATCTAGTAATGCTTAATGCCTTCCTAAGTTTTAGCATAGACAAATCCCACATGTGAAAATGATTCTGTCTTTACATCTTCATCGATCCCCAAAGTATTATAACACATGGCAGGAACTCAAATTTCTGTCAAATAATTCAAGTTGGAAAACTCAATTCATGAGGCCCTATGATTTCTTCTGTACAATAGGAAATGCTGACACTGATTCCAAATAATCAGAATATTTGGTATCATTTAAACAACTCTTTTTCTTGCTACCCTAATAAACATTTGAAATATTTCATCATTCCATAAGATTAAAGGAATTGATTTCATTAATATAATTGTAATTGAGATTTTATACTTCATTTTGACATGATATACTATTTCTTTTGTTGAAAACTGAAAACATTAGAGAACCATATATAGGAGAGGGCTCAAGAAAGCTGAATGGTGGAATACACAGATGCTAACAGGTTTAGTTCTTTTGAAACACTAGCTAAACATTTCTCCTCTATACCAGTGTAGAAATCTGTCATCAAAGCTGACTTCCCATGCCTATGCAATATAAAACAGGTTTATCATCACTAGACAGATCTCCAAAGCTCAGTTATTGACCAGGTAGGCAGAGAGATAGGCCAAATGAAATTAAATTCTATGAAAAGATAATGCTTCTTCAGATATATGTCTCCCATGCTTAACCCCCAACTATGACTCAAGAGAGAGGTTTAGAATAAAACCAGGTAACACTGACTTATATTTTTAGCAAGTGACCATACCAAATACAGTTAGAAAAGTCAACTATTCTACAAAATACCAAATAAATTACAAGGTAGAAATGTTCTACGGATAGTCCCTAATTTTACTTCTGTCTAGCAGTAAGTGATGTTCTTAACCATAGTCAAAAATAACTTAATTTCCCTAAGAAAGCAACCTAAGGGAAAGACCAAGAGAACTGTGTGCTAGGAACTGATTTACTTTCAGCTGTGCCACTGATTCTCTCTGTAACAATGAATAATAATTTAGCTATGACTGTCAGTTAAACAAAATGAAATCCTCTCCATTCACATGTATAACAGGATGATATGAGAATAGCAGAAATAGATGAAACATCCAATTCTTTGGAAATAAATCTTCTGTCAGTTAAGTACAGTGTTTATTTCTTAATTATAAACACCAGAATTCATACATTAGTTACTCTTTTATGATTAGAGAGAAAGACTTTCCAGAGATGCATGTATGCAGTGTGCATGTGCAGGCATGCACACACACCCTCATTTATACCCTTTAAAAAATGTCTGAACTATCAGAAAGTTGTATCAAGTCAGTCCTTATCATCCTATAATTTCAAAGTCCAAACTTATCACCTTGGAACTGGTAGAAACCCATGCCCAGAGAGGCAAAGTAACTTGTTCCAATCACACAGATCAGACTAGCTAGGACTAGAAGCTGAATTTCCAGACTTCTATCCAGTGATCATTCTATCACACTATAAAGAATGTTTTCATGAGGCATAGTTCCTCCATTTCCCAGATCTATACTCAAATAAAAAAGACTACCCTGAAGGATTTTGGGGTGGGAAAAAGCCAAGTATGTCTATTTTTTCCCTCACTTTGAACACTTCTGTACTTTTTGAAGTTTTTTTTTAATATGCTGATTTTTTAAATAAAGGAAAATAGAAAAACTGAAGCAAACACAATTCTCAGACACAAACCTGTGAAAACCCAGTTCATGCTTAGCCCAAACCTGACATGAACCATTTTACCATTTTCATTTTCAGGAGACATTCATTTTAGGAAACACCATTTCCAAAACATTTTAATGTCTTCTCACCAATTTCAGATTTAAGATCTATCCTCTCAAGTCAAACATGATTGTCTTACTAAGGTCAGATTATGGAAGAGACTCAGCAATAATGTTCCTTTGACCGACAGTCAACTAAAATGCCAACAAGTCAGGAAAACTGCATGGGACTTTATTTTGTATCATTAAAAATTTCTGGACCCTTTTCCTAAAACAATAGCTCCGTCCTAACATCAAACGAAAAAACCATTCCAACTATTCTACTGGCTACGGATGCTCCCTTCTTTTCAAAGATTTTAAAAAAATATTTAAGGATTGACTTATTTCACTAAGCATGATCCTTAAATATTTTTTTAAAATCTTTGAAAAGAAGGGAGCATGATCTCCCTGATATGAGGACATGGAGAAGCAACATGGGGGGGGTAGGGGGATAGGAGAAGAGTAAATGAAACAAGATGGGATTGGGAGGGAGACAAACCATAAATGACTCTTAATCTCACAAAACAAACTGGGGGTTGCTGGGGGGAGGTGGGATTGGGAGAGGGGGAGCGGGCTATGGACATTGGGGAGGGGAGGCGGACCATAAGAGACTATGGACTCTGAAAAACAACCTGAGGGTTTTGAAGGGTCAGGGGTAGGAGGTTGGGGCAACCTGAGGGTTTTGAAGGGTCAGGGGTGGGAGGTTGGGGGAACAGGTGGTGGGTAATGGGGAGGGCACGTTTTGCATGGAGCACTGGGTGTTGTGCAAAAAGAATGAATACTGTTACACTGAAAAAATAAATAAAATGGAAAAAAAATATTTAAGGAAACAATGCTAATTTCATATTATAAAACCTAGAGATAACTAATGGCACCACCTGTCATATATTCCTCCACACATTTACACTTTACTCTCACACTCATACATGCTTTTACATAAAAATGGGATTGTACTATAGTGTTGAAACCACTTTTCTGAATTAGTAGCTTTCCATAGACATCATTTTACATCAAATACAAGCCATATTTTTTTATGTGTTATGTTAGTCACCATACAATACATCACATGTTTTTGATGTAGTGTTCCATGATTCATTGAGGGGAGTGGGGCAATGGGTGAGCCTGGTGATGGGTATTAAGGATGGCATGGATTGCATGGAGCACTGGGTGTTATACACAAATCATCATGTTTAACAGCTTTAAGTGCTTACAAATTATATAGATAAACCTTATAATCTAATTATTCTATTTAAGGGTTTATTAATATTTAGGCTACTTACAGTTTTTCATTATTACTAAATCTGCAACAAAATAGCTACAGGATAAATTTTAGTGTATTTCAACCACTTGTTCATACAATAAGTAAGCCAATAATGCTCAAGGACTTAAACAAGTATGTTTACCACAATCTCCATTTTAACAAAGAAAAGACACTACATGTGTTAAGTTAACTCACTTTTATAAGAACAAGACTCATTTATATAGTTCAGAGGCAGAAGGCCAAAAATCCTTCTTTCCTCTAGAGTGCTATGTAAGACACAAATAACAGAAAAAAGATACAGAATTTCTGATATAAACTGTTTCTACATCTTTCCCTTTGTAAATTAATTATATAGCATATTGTTAATACAAAAAGCAAATGAGATTAAGAGAGCAAAATAAGAATACGTGTAACAGGATTCTCAGAATACTTCCTTGGGAAAAAACCGTTTTTTCCAAAATCTAGAGCAAATTATATGTTAATAAAGAACAATTTCATCTCAATATGCAACACGATCGGTGGAAAGGTTTTTTGTTTCTTCTCATTGAAGCATGCATTCATTAGTTGCTATAGCAACACTATTATTGAAAACAATACTGGAACAGAATCTATAATCACTAGGCCAATAGTCATGAAAATGCGGTTTAAATTATATCCAAATGTGTACCTTTTCTTTGTCTAAATTTTATTTTTCCTTCAATAAGTGAAAAAGCTTAACAGCTGGGAAAGAGCATGGTCTCTAGCTAACAGCTATATTAATTTAAGCTTTAAAAATGACTAGTTTAATTAATAAGACAAAATTAACAATAAATTAAAAGTTTAAGTTAATTTATTTAGAAGTTTAAAGTGTTTGGCAAGCTGACAAAAATTCCCATCTAATCAATCCTGAAATTCAACCTTGAAAATAAAATTTTAAAAACAATTAAGTCTTTGCCTGAGGGTGGGGGTGGGGGTTGCCATTTTTCAAAATATTTTGCTTGCCATCACTTTGAATTTGAGTTCTTTAATATCTGGAAATAAAATGTCACTAGAATAGTTAAGTGCCACAGCACCCACTCAAAAAGCTATGAAGAAAATTTCTTTTATTACTTCAATAAGTCTAGATTTTTAGTAAAGAAACTTAATATTCTGGGTTAAAAAAAAGTTTTTACTTTCAAATCTGAAGCCTGTTTTTTCCCCAAACTACACTGGGGAAAAGAAAAAGGCAACATACTTGATTAAGTTAACTAGAGAGATACTGAATAAAGTTCACATACCACCTCATACCAAATTTTTAGGTTAAGAGCACACACTTTCCCCAAAGACCATTTATAAACATATCCAGATTCCCAAATTAGAGGTGAAAATAAGAAAGTGGCAACTACAGAACTTGTCACTTTCAAGAAAGGAAAAGGCAGGCCTACCACACTGTTTTGGGTGGAAGGTAAGAGCCAAAGTCTCCTTTGGTCAGAAGAATGTTTTCTGCTCAATTTAACATTCAAGGAACTAGATAGTATATTTAGCATTTAACCTTTAAAAATCTGCTATCCATTATAATTATTACATAAGCCACATGCCATTCACTGTGAGGTAAACAGTTTCAGTCAAGATTTTATAGGATGGTAGTGACTTTCTAGAGGTTGCAGCTTTCTAAGTAGAGCCCAAATGGGAACTTGCTTCTCATGCTATACAATATGGAGTTCATATTATCTCCTTATTTCATAACACTGTTAACATCCTCTAACTCAACTATAGGTATGCTAATAAAAAGGATATAGATAGAAGACCTATGAAATAGGAATGAAAGCAGATATTTAGTAGTTCAGATTACATTTTAAAGAAAGTAAATATTAAAAAAGGTAAAATAATAAAAACAAAATACATAAGTAAGGTCATCTAGTGATTCTTATATTGACCAAATCTCTCATGCAAATTATATTCCTTTAAGGGTCCAAATCAATGAATATGATGTAAAAATCCTGGTCATGAAAACATCAGTAACTGAAGAGACAGAAGGAGGTATTCACCTACTTAATTCACCCAAAAGTATCCCAGCCTACATTTTCCACTATTCCTAAAATGTTACAAGACATATTTGAACCAGCCAACCTAACCAATCAAGTAACATTCTTTAGGTTATTAACAAACAGGTGCCACTCAAGCACCTTACATTAATTCAGGATCACTGATCATGCCAAAATGCTAGTTACGTCCTTCTGAACTCCCCTAAATGAAAATGGAAAAGAGTGAAAGGACATAGATCTAGCCCTGCTTTCCAGGTTTCTCTCTACAACAGACAATTTCATGACCAGGCTGTCTGAAATATAAATACCATATAGTTTTTTTGGAATCAACTGATCTGATAAAAAGACCCATGTCGGCCTTTTGAATTTCAGAGGAAAATTTAATGACAAGACTTACTTTAAATTTCATATAACGTTGTAAATTGAGAGGTGTTTTTTAATTTTTATTTATTTGACAGAGAGAGACCACAAACAGGCAGAGAGAGAGGAGGAAGCAGGCTCCCCACCAAGCAGAGAGCCCAATGCGGGACTCGATCCCAGGACCCTGAGATCATGACCTGAGCCAAAGGCAGAGGCTTAACCCACTGAACCACCCAGGTGCCCGTAAATTGAAAGGTTTTATGTATAGTGGTTAAGTTCACAGGCTCTAGAGAGCTGCTAAACAGAACTCTGGGCAATGATGGAAATGTTCTGTCTGTGCTGTCCAACGGGAGCTACATGTGACTTCTGAGAACCTGAAATGTTACTAGTGCAACTGAGGAACTAAAGTTTAATTTAATACATTTAAATGCAAATGTAAATAACCACATGTAGCTGGCTCTTGTATTGGACAGTGCAGACCTACAGTCTTACTGGATTTAAATCCTAGTTCTAACACTTACTGGCCCTATGTCCCTGAGTAGTTATCTTTTTGAATCTCAGTCTCCTGATACGTAGAATAGGCCTAATAAATTTCTACTTCACAAGATCTTCTGTGGAGATTAAATGTTACCCATGAAGTACATAAGCACAGTGCCAGGTTTTCTGATGATATTTGCATTGCTAAATCTCACAGTCAATTCCCAGACCTGATCCTGTCGATCCACCAGCAACATCTGATAGAATTTAATCCTTCTCTTCACTAAAATATTTTCTTCTCTTGGTCAGCTAACTAGAAGAGTTCTAATGGTGTTCTTTACTACTTTCTCCTACTTCCAACACCTTTTCTAAAGGTCTAAAGCAGACTCCCCCACAAACATACTTTAAGAAACAATGTTATTACTGTACAGAGAGAAAGAAGTTGTACACTTTAACCAAGCTTTTCTAGTGAAAAATTTCAGATGTCTGATAGGGCAAACTATGGGATATTAGAACTGTCCTAGAAAATCCTAAATATACGGCTGTCACAGAAGGACTAATAAGTTATTACCTGTTCTGCGAACGTATATGTTAAAATTTTTTATTGCTGATGTTTAAAAGGATGCCTCTCATTGCCTAAAATGAGAGCATGATAAGCCAGAGCAATTTATTTATGTGAAGGTCAAATCAATTTGTTGCTTTTATTTTACCAGAGATAGAGGAACAAAGAGCAAGTGATTTGTTAGTAAAACTTTTTATGTTTATGTAAAGATAAACAGCCTTATTTGACTTTTTTCCTTTCTCTTTTTGAATTCTAACTTTGCCATTTAATAGTTCAGTGATCTCTTGGAACCAATTCCCTTGCTACAAAGGGATAATACCATTGGTAACTCATGGGGTCATTGTAAGAATTAAATGAGATTGTGTATTTAAAAGAACATAGCACAAGCACTCGATATGTATATTTATTACTCCTTTTCCTTCACACTTTGCCTTATCCTGTATTTTTAAAAAGTATTAACATCTTTTTACACATTATCTAGAAAACATTCTTGCCAGAAATACCTGTTAAGAATTTAATCAAGCCTTTGGGTCTAATTTCCAGTTTACAGAATATATAACAAAGGGAAGTTCAAATACCCAACAGGAAATAAATCCAGAATGGAGGGAAGATGAGTACACTAAATTAAGAGGATTATAACAATGAGATACAACAATCAAATATATTGTGTATATCTTGAACAGAACTGGATTTGAACAAATTAGTTATAAAAGACATATTCAAGACAACTGGAGTAATCTGAATATAGGAATCGTATTAGATGATGTTAGGAAATTAAGAAGTTATTGATTTTATGGTATAGTGGTTATATAAGGAATGTCTATTTTTGAAGTGCCTTTATACTTTAGAGATTTATACTGTAATATTTATAAGTATCATAATCTTGTAATTTAAATACATAATATAATTTGGGGCACCTGGGTGGCTCAGATGGTTAAGCATTTGACTCCTGATTTTGGCTCAGGCCATGATCTCAGGGTTGTGAGATCGAGTCCCACACTGGACTCCACTCTTAGCAAGGAGCCTGCTTAAGATTCATTCTCTCTCCCTCTGCCCCTCCCCCCACCCCACTCACACATACTCTAAAAAATAAATAATTTTAAAAATGTAACTTAAAATATTTCAGAAAAATAGAGGAAGAAAATGTGGCAAAATACTAATAATTACTAAATCTAGGTGATGGGTATATGAGTATCCATATTTTTCTAGTTTGAAAATTTTCAAAACAGGAAAAAATGTT
The DNA here is from genome assembly GCF_922984935.1 of Meles meles. Taxonomy (NCBI): domain Eukaryota; kingdom Metazoa; phylum Chordata; class Mammalia; order Carnivora; family Mustelidae; genus Meles; species Meles meles. The sequence continues at coordinate 64,806,811 of NC_060087.1, forward strand.
AAACCAACCATTTCCTCTTTATTTTCTTTGCAATAATGGAGACAGACAACACTAGACAATGTGACAGAATTTTGGGACAGCACAAAGTCCGAAAGATGGGTCAATATCCTTTTTACCCCTAGTCAGCTCTATATTTAACTTATCAAAAAACATTTTTCTAAAGCTAGGATCTGAATTCAAGTCACCTCTCTATAAATTTTTTTTAAAGCTAAATGGAATGTATAATTGCATGCTAACACTATTCTAAGAACTTTACACAGAATATCTAATTTTCATAGTAACTCTATGAAGTACATACTGTTAATATCACCATATAACGGATAAGATTTCTAAGACCTAAGATTTCTAAGATTTCTAAGATCATGAATCAGAATGGCTGTGTTGGCTCCCTCCCACTGCAATCAATCCACGGAAACTACAGAAAGGAAAAAGAAACAAATTCCAGGAACTTACAGGCCAACACACATGCAAACACACATGCAACACACACACACACACACACACACACCATCCCTAGTGTGACAACAAACTGGCACCATATGCCATTTGAAGCAAAGTTATTGAAAAAATGTATCAATTATTCAAAATAAGCATGAAAATATACTTCGGGAAATAAGGAAAGGTACTGTCAATATGAAATTCAAACAAAAATTATCTAAAAAGAGCCAATATGAAATATTAGGGATAAAAAATAATCACTGAAATAAATAACTCAATGGATAATATAAAAAGCAGAAGAGACAGAGCAAAGAAAATAATAACTTAGTGAACTAGGAGATGAGAATGAGGCAAAAGAAAAGCTGTAAGATATGAAAAGCTAAAAGCAGAAGGGCAGGCATTTACTAATAACAGTCTCAGAAGGAGATGAAAATAAAAATGAAGAGGATGAGTTTTTTGAAGAACAACAGACATAAGTATCTCAGAATTATAGATCAAGAAACTGAGGCAGAGAGAAGTCAAACAACTTGACAAAGGTCAAGATTCAAACCTAGGTGGTCTTTCTCAAGGGCTCTTGTTCTTAACGACAATGCTGTACTGACTCAGGGCTAGAGATAAGTTCAGCATCCAGAATACTTCAGGAGGACTAGAATCAGCTTTGCCACCCTAGGATTTTGCAGTAACTAAAGATAAAATCTACACTCTCCAGTATTTTATACTTGATAACACTGAAAATGTTTTTTCATAAACCCTTAGTATTGATCAAGAAGTATGAGGATGTAAAGAAAAGGGGAAAACTTGTGCACTGTTGGTGGGAATGGAAATTGGTACTACCATTATGGAAAATAGCCTGAAGGTTCCTCAAAAAAAATTGCAAATAAAACTATATGATCTAATAATTTCACTTCTGGGTATTAATCTGAAGAAAAGAAAAACACTCAAAAGATACCTGAACCCTCACATCCATCACATCATTATTTACAATAGCCAAGACATGGAAACAACCTAAGTGTCCACTGATGGATGAATGGATAAAGAAATTGTGGTACATATATACAATGGAATATTATTTGGCCACAAAAAAAAATAAGGAAATCCTGTCAATGCATTAACATGGAGGGAATCTTGAAGGCATCATGCTAAGGGAAATAAGTCAGACTGAGAAAGACAAATACCTGTGATCTCACTTACACATGGAATCTAAAAAGCTGAATTCATAGAAACAGAATAGAGTGCTGGTTACCAGGACCTGAGGTTGTGTGTAAAATGGGGAGACATCTGTCAAAGGGTAAGATGAGTAAGTTCTGCTGATGTAAGGTATAGCATGGAAACTACAGTTAGTAATAATGCAATGTGTATTTCAAAGTTGCTATGAGAATTGATCTTAAAAGTTTTTTATCACAAGAAAAAAAATCTAACTATGCGTGGTGATGGATGTTAACTAGACTTATTGTGCTAATCATTTAGCAATATATACATATACTGAATCATTATGTTGTACATCTGAAACTATTATATGTCAATTAGATATCAATGAAAAAGAAAGTTGGAAATTAAAAAAGGAGTGTGAAGTCATACCAAAACTTCTTCCACAAGCTTAATCACATAATAAATTAATGCCAGCACAACAGAATGTAGTAGTTAAAGAGTATGGGGTCTGGTTATGGCACTGAGATCAAATACAGATGCCACCACTTCTCTGTTATAACTTCATCATCTATAAGATCAAAACAGACTGTACCAGCTTTGTAAGGTGGCTATAAGAATTAAAAAATAATAAAGCAATAATAAATAAATGATTCAATATAAGTAAAGCCCTTAGTACAGTGTCTTGCATAAAAAGCACTCAGTAATTGTTAGCTACTGTTTATCATTATTATTTTAAAAAAGATTTTATTTATTTATTTGACAGAGATCACAAGTAGGCAGAGAGGCAGGCAGAGACAGAGGAGGAAGCAGGCTCCCAGCTGAGCAGAGAGTCTGATGCAGGACTCAATCCCAGGACCCTGAGATCATGACCTGAGTCAAAGGCAGAGGCTTAACCCACTGAGCCACCAGGCACCCCTGTTTATCATTATTCCTAATTCAAAGGTTTAGCTGATAATAACTACAAAGGCAAATCACGCTACTAAATACCTTATAGCTATAAAACAGTAGTGAACCTTGTTAAAAATACAGATTCCCAGGGCCCACTTGCAGAAATTGATTCAGCAGGTCTTAGATGAAGTCAGGAATCTGCATTTTTAATCAAGCTGCCAGGTGATTCTGATGCTATTCAGAATCTATTCAGATGTTATTACTCTTAGTCCAAGAACTACACACAAGAAAAAACACAATTTTAAAGGCATGCAGACCACTGCCTTACAACCATCAGCATGCAATTATAGGACAAAAATTCATTTGTTCACTTGTCACATTTTTAACAAATACTTGCTATGTGCTAGGTATTATGCCAGATGCTAGGAATATAGTGATAAAGATTCACTGACACAATTCCTACCCTCACAGGCCAGTAGTAGAAAGCTTATAACCTAGAAAGAACAGACATATCTTTTAATTTGTCTACAAAGCCAAAAAGTTCCCGCTTTTGAATTCCTAATAAATAAATGAATTAAAATTTGTTTAATCAGTCAGCATTTACTAAATATAAACCTCGTATTTTAAATTTCAGAACTTCCATAATCTTGAGTAGCAGATCTTTCTAGTGTTTTAAAAGGAGACACTTCCTGAAGTCTACCTCACACCCTCCCCAATGGAATCTTACATTCCACTCCCAACTCTGCCAGTAAGGTGGCCTCACAGATGATGTTTCCATTAGAAGTGATTTGCAAATCTTTAAAAAAAAAAGAAAAAAAGAAGTGATTTGCAAGGCATCCTGCCAGAGTTAGGGAGGCTGCTATTCAGGGGCATCATTGGCACTGAGTCCATTTCATCTAAATGTTTTCCCTAGAATACTCAATAACCTTGGCTCCTTAATAATTCTTGTGTTATAAGGTAATACAATCAAAGTAAGACACAAAGCAGCACTTTATTTTTTTTAATGTACCCTCTTTGCTTTTTTAAAAAAGATTTTATTTATTTGACAGAGAGAAACACAGCAAGAGAGACAAAGCAGCACTTTAAATAAAGCATGGTCAAGGTTGCCTGGGTGGCTCAGTCGGTTAAGTGCCTGCTTTCAACTCAGGTCATGATCCCAGAGTCCTGGGGATCAAGTTCCGTGATGGCTCCCTGCTCAGGGGGGAACCTGCTTCTCCCTCTCCTTCCATTCCTCCCTCTGCTTTTGCACGTTCTCTCTCTCTCTCTCTCTCAAATAAATAAATAAATCTTAAAAGCAAGCAAGGTCAGTCTATTGTTTTTCTGGTTTGTGGAGGGACACTAGAAGCACCTCTTCACTTTAAAAAATCACTAAAGAGGTATCAGCTGGCTATAAGGTAGACAATTCTAAAGTTGCATGTATTATTTAAGAAAAAAAATCCTTGAAATGTTAGAAGGGTACTAGTAGTTCACAGTCAAATGCATGCTAGTATCATTAAAAGTGATTATCAATATCTAGTATTATTCACTCTTGATTAAAATTGATCTCTAGAAGAATCCAAGCCTCAAATACCCATCTCTTCCTCAGTCTAGGTGAGATTACTATCTCTGGCTCCTAAATATTTTTAGTCTTCTACTAATCTGTCATATGTGAAGCTTAATCTCCTAAGGATTAGGACTTCATGACTCCTCTGAAATTCTAAAAATTTATGTCTATAGTGGTTTCAGAGAAATGGACCAAGTATAATGGCAATGATAGTTGAATTACAGAAACAAAAATAGCAGCTAACATTTGAGCACTTACTATGTGTTAGGCAGGGGTTTTATGTGGATTATCTCCTCTGTGAGAAAGGTATTACTATCTTATGTTCTTGAGGGAAGTGAAGCTTAGAAAACTTATGCAGCGTGCCTAAGATTACATCCTAAAAAGAGTGTTTGACAGGTGATTAGAAAATGGAATGGGCGGGGCGCCTGGGTGGCTCAGTGGGTTAAGCCTCTGCCTTCCGCACAGGTCATGACCCCAGGGTTCTGGGATCCAGCCCCATATGGGGCTCTCTGCTCAGCGAGGAGCCCGCTTCCTTCACTTTCTCTCTGCCTGCCTCTCTGCCTACTTGAGATCTCTGTCAAATAGATGGGTGGGGGTTGCTGGGGGGAGGTGGGATTGGGAGAGGGGGAGCGGGCTATGGACATTGGGGAGGGGAGGCAAACCATAAGAGACTATGGACTCTGAAAAACAACCTGAGGGTTTTGAAGGGTCAGGGGTGGGAGGTTGGGGCAACCTGAGGGTTTTGAAGGGTCAAGGGTGGGAGGTTGGGGGAACAGGTGGTGGGTAATGGGGAGGGCACGTTTTGCATGGAGCACTGGGTGTTGTGCAAAAAGAATGAATACTGTTACGCTGAAAAAATAAATAAAATGGGAAAAAAAAATAAAAGAAATCTTTAAAAAAAAAAAAGGAACGGGCTTAAACCATTTGCTCTTTTTACTATGTATTAACCATCCCGAAAAGCACTGAATATAATTAACATACAAAGAAATTGTAAAATTAAAACAATTTCTCTGGCATATATTATGATTTCTAGTGGTCTATTCTTACTCAGATGAATAATCATTTTTATGCCAGTGAATACAAAGAAACAATACTAGAACTTGTTTATTAAATAATAAACATATAACTTGAGATAAATGAGGCAGAGAAGTAGGAAACAATGACATCAACCTCAATTATGCTTCAGTTATGAGCATGGCTCGTTACAGGTACATGTCAACAAAAACTGGGTTCATGTGCCACCATGTGGTTAATATGCTATAGGTTACTGATACTTGCCCTACAATTAAATTGTTCCTTCTGAACTTTTATTCCTAAAAATAAATATATGGAAGTTCCCTAAATAGGCTGATTAGCTATTTTAGACTTCACATCAAATTATTTTAGTGCGTGTATTTCTCACTAATGTTAAAAAAGACCAAGGTAAAATCCTGTATTAACACTGCACAGTAACATCACTGTTTGGTAAACTATGCTCTGAGGTATTTAAACTTTAATAAAGAGTAAGGACAAAGGGAGAAAACTGTACACAAGATCAGGGTTGAGGAAGCAGACCTAAAGCCTCACTTTGGATACTTTAGTTTAAATCTCCATTTTCTTCTCTTTATAATTACCAACATGCAGCACACCTTTAAAAAGACATAGGCAATACAGTGCTAGAAAAGGGAAGTACAAAAAAAAACCCTTTTAGGTCTGTCCAACAACAAGATCTAACAATTTTAAATATCTATGCCCCTAACGTGGGAGCAGCCAACTATATCAACCAATTAATAACAAAATCAAAGAAACACATCAATAATAATACAATAATAGTAGGGGACTTTAACACTCCCCTCACTGAAATGGACAGATCATCCAAGAAAAAGATCAACAAGGAAATAAAGGCCTTAAATGACACACTGGACCAGATGGACATCACAGATATATTCAGAACATTTCATCCCAAAGCAACAGAATACACATTCTTCTCTAGTGCACATGGAACCTTCTCCAGAATAGATCACATCCTGCGTCACAAATCAGGTCTCAACCGGTATCAAAAGATTAGGATTATTCCCTGCATATTTTCAGACCACAATGCTCTGAAGCTAGAACTCAATCACAAGACGAAAGCTGGAAAGAACCCAAATACATGGAGACTAAACAGCATCCTTCTAAAGAATGAATGGGTCAACCAGGAAATTAAAGAAGAATTGAAAAAATTCATGGAAACAAATGATAATGAAAACACAACAGTTCAAAATCTGTGGGACACAGCAAAGGCAGTCCTGAGAGGAAAATATATAGCGGTACAAGCCTTTCTCAAGAAACAAGAAAGGTCTCAAGTACACAACCTAACCCTACACGTAAAGGAGCTGGAGAAAGAACAAGAAAGAAACCCTAAACCCAGCAGGAGAAGAGAAATCATAAAGATCAGAGCAGAAATCAATGAAATAGAAACCAAAAAAACAATAGAAAAAAATCAATGAAACTAGGAGCTGGTTCTTTGAAAGAATCAATAAGATTGATAAACCCCTGGCCAGACTCATCAAAAAGAAAAGAGAAAGGACCCAAATCAATAAAATCATGAATGAAAGAGGAGAGATCACAACTAACACCAAAGAAATACAGACAATTATAAGAACATACTATGAGCAACTCTACGCCAACAAATTTGACAATCTGCAAGAAATGGATGCATTCCTAGAGACATATAAACTACCACAACTGAACCAGGAAGAAATGGAAGACCTGAACAGGCCCATAACCAGTAAGGAGATTGAAACAGTCATCAAAAATCTCCAAACAAACAAAAGCCCAGGGCCAGACGGCTTCCCAGGGGAATTCTACCAAACATTTAAAGAAGAACTCATTCCTATTCTCCTGAAACTGTTCCAAAAAATAGAAATGGAAGGAAAACTTCCAAACTCATTCTATGAGGCCAGTATCACCTTGATCCCAAAACCAGACAAGGATCCCACCAAAAAAGAGAACTACAGACCAATATCCTTGATGAACACAGACGCAAAAATTCTCGCCAAAATACTAGCCAATAGGATTCAACAGTACATTAAAAGGATTATTCACCACGATCAAGTGGGATTTATTCCAGGGCTGCAGGGTTGGTTCAACATCCGCAAATCAATCAATGTGATAGAACACATTAATAAAAGAAAGAACAAGAACCATATGATACTCTCAATAGATGCTGAAAAAGCATTTGACAAAGTACAGCATCCCTTCCTGATCAAAACTCTTCAAAGTGTGGGGATAGAGGGCACATACCTCAATATTATCAAAGCCATCTATGAAAAACCCACCGCAAATATCATTCTCAATGGAGAAAAACTGAAAGCTTTTCCATTAAGGTCAGGAACACGGCAGGGATGTCCATTATCACCACTGCTATTCAACATAGTATTAGAAGTCCTAGCCTCAGCAATCAGACAACAAAAAGAAATTAAAGGCATCCAAATTGGTAAAGAAGAAGTCAAACTATCACTCTTCGCAGATGATATGATACTATATGTGGAAAACCCAAAAGACTCCACTCCAAAACTGCTAGAACTTGTACAGGAATTCAGTAAAGTGTCAGGATATAAAATCAATGCACAGAAATCAGTTGCATTTCTGTACACCAAAACAAGACTGAAGAAAGAGAAATTAAGGAGTCAATCCCATTCACAATTGTACCCAAAACTATAAGATACCTAGGAATAAACCTAACCAAAGAGACTAAGAATCTATACACAGAAAATTATAAAGTACTCATGAAAGAAATTGAGGAAGACACAAAAAAATGGAAAAATGTTCCATGCTCCTGGATTGGAAGAATAAATATTGTGAAAATGTCTATGCTACCTAAAGCAATCTACACATTTAATGCAATCCCTATCAAAATACCATCCATTTTTTTCAAAGAAATGGAACAAATAATCCTAAAATTTATATGGAACCAGAAAAGACCTCGAATAGCCAAAGGAATATTGAAGAACAAAGCCAAAGTTGGTGGCATCACAATTCCGGACTTCAAGCTCTATTACAAAGCTGTCATCATCAAGACAGCATGGTACTGGCACAAAAACAGACACATAGACCAGTGGAACAGAATAGAGAGCCCAGAAATCGACCCTCAACTCTATGGTCAACTAATCTTCGACAAAGCAGGAAAGAATGTCCAATGGAAAAAAGACAGCCTCTTCAATAAATGGTGCTGGGAAAATTGGACAGCCACATGCAGAAAAATGAAATTGGACCACTTCCTTACACCACACACGAAAATAGACTCCAAATGGATGAAGGACCTCAATGTGAGAAAGGAATCCATCAAAATCCTTGAGGAGAACGCAGGCAGCAACCTCTTCGACCTCAGCCGCAGCAACATCTTCCTAGGAACAACGGCAAAGGCAAGGGAAGCAAGGGCGAAAATGAACTATTGGGATTTCATCAAGATCAAAAGCTTTTGCACAGCAAAGGAAACAGTTAACAAAACCAAAAGACAGCTGACAGAATGGGAGAAGATATTTGCAAACGACATATCAGATAAAGGGCTAGTATCCAAAATCTATAAGGAACTTAGCAAACTCAACACCCAAAGAACAAACAATCCAATCAAGAAATGGGCAGAGGACATGAACAGACATTTCTGCAAAAAAGACATCCAGATGGCCAACAGACACATGAAAAAGTGCTCCACGTCACTCGGCATCAGGGAAATACAAATCAAAACCACAATGAGATATCACCTCACACCAGTCAGAATGGCTAAAATTAACAAGTCAGGAAATGACAGATGCTGGAGAGGATGTGGAGAAAGGGGAACCCTCCTCCACTGTTGGTGGGAATGCAAGCTGGTCCAACCACTCTGGAAAACAGCATGGAGGTTCCTCAAAATGTTGAAAATAGAACTACCCTATGACCCAGCAATTGCACTACTGGGTATTTACCCTAAAGATACAAACATAGTGATCCAAAGGGGCACGTGTACCCGAATGTTTATAGCAGCAATGTCTACAATAGCCAGACTATGGAAAGAACCTAGATGTCCATCAACAGATGAATGGATCAAGAAGATGTGGTATATATACACAATGGAATACTATGCAGCCATCAAAAGAAATGAAATCTTGCCATTTGCGACGACGTGGATGGAACTAGAGCGTATCATGCTTAGTGAAATAAGTCAATCGGAGAAAGACAACTATCATATGATCTCCCTGATATGAGGACATGGAGAAGCAACATGGGGGGGTAGGGGGATAGGAGAAGAATAAATGAAACAAGATGGGATTGGGAGGGAGACAAACCATAAATGACTCTTAATCTCACAAAACAAACTGGGGGTTGCTGGGGGGAGGTGGGATTGGGAGACGGAGAGTGGGCTATGGACATTGGGGAGGGGAGGCGAACCATAAGAGACTATGGACTCTGAAAAACAACCTGAGGGTTTTGAAGGATCAGGGGTGGGAGGTTGGGGGAACAGGTGGTGGGTGATGGGGAGGGCACGTTTTGCATGGAGCACTGGGTGTTGTGCAAAAAGAATGAATACTGTTACGCTGAAAAAAAAATAAATAAAAAGGGAAAAAAAAAAAAACCCTTTTATACCAGGTTTACTGACTTCTTTTAATAAAGGTACAGAGCTTAGGCTGTATACTCACTTAAGCATATTATGAAACATGACCCCGACCAAGATTTTCATCTCTGGTATCTGTGTAATTCCTAAGTTTTTTATTATGTTCAGTTAGCTAGCATATAGTATATCATAAATTTTGTTGTAGTGTTCAATGATTCATTATTCATAAGTTTACTATCAGAAAACATACTCTGCCTAATAAAGTCTACATAAACATTAACAGAAAAAAGTTATTACTTTAACAGTTAAAAAATAAACAGTTAAGAATCAGTCAACAAATCTTTATCACTAGAAACTTATGTTAAACTGTAAGTTTAGATCATGCTGGAAGTTTCAAAGTGGCTGAAAACATTATTACCACGAACAACTAAAGAGCTGCACCAACACTTTCTGGACATGATTCCAGAAGACCCTAAAATCAATATATTTAAATAATGGGTTCAAAGGACAACAAGACTGTTACATTTCAAAAAAAGAAAGGCAGTACCAACAACAGCAAGAAACCAATGAGGGGATTTAACAAAATATAACTTATGAGGTGGGGTGGAGAACAGAGCTGACTAAGATAGTTAATTCAGTACAGAACTGAAGACATGAATTAAAAGCTCCAATTCTCTTCCTTTCACACACCTGCTGTGACAGACAAATCACTCTTCATTTCAATTTTACTACTTGCAATAATAAGTCTGACACTGCCTTTCAATGATATATGGATCATTAAGAAACAATAAAAAGTCTAGTTAAATATCACTATAAAGACAACTCAAATTTCAAGAAAGGCCATATAAAAGTGCCAGCATTATATTATCCACTATGGATGAAAAGAAAAGAAGCAAAGGATATAGTTCTTGCCTTTAAAGAGCTGCAAAGATAAAAAGACAAGAAAAACAGTCAAGTAGTTAATAAATTAAGTCTGAGATAGTAAATCTAATTTTAAAAAATTTTAAAAAAAGAAAGTAGGGAAGTAAAAGAAGGTAAACGAGAACAGAAATACAGGAGGAGGAATTACACAGTAATTAAAGAGGATGTGATAAGGCAGAAAAAGATACAATAATCACATTATCAAGTAAGTTGAAAATAAACACTTCAGGAAATATCAAAAGGCAATAAAAATTAACTCAAAAAGGCATGCAATTTAATTATTTAGATAAAAGCAATCTGAAGGGGAAATGAAAATATATCATTTTTAGCAGTCCTTCATCTTGAACATGATGTATAAAAAAGGAAGGTATCTGTAATTGTACTATAGTAACAGGAACCAACTCTGAAATGTCTTTAATAAGAGCAGGCTCAAATACTAAGAAATCCTGCACGATGAATTTCAAAAACACCACCTTGTACCTATTTCAGAGAGGACCAATTTTCAAATTCTTATTCAAGGAAATCAAAACCAAACAGTAGTGTGTAAAGTTAAATGAAATTCTAAATATAAGCCTAGGGAACAAAGTTAACATTTACTGAGTATCTACACTGTGCTTGGTACTTCTCTATCCCCATTGCTACCACCTTACCTCAGGCCTGCAATACCTCTCTCATCTGGACTCCAAAATGCTATTAAAAATAGCATCCTATATTATTGCTTTAGAATTAAAGAGTTACCTGAATAAACTGAAAAAAAAATAGCATCCTAACAGGTATCTTTGCATCTATTTTCCTTTCTCCAATCCATCCTAAACACTGATACCCAAAGTGATTTTTCTAAAATAAAAACTTGATGTTGGCGGTTTTCTTAAAATCATTACAATCGATCCAACAGCCTGTAACACAATGTCCGAACTCTAACTTCTATGATCTGATTCTTGTGTCTCTCCAGTCTTTTCTCTTATCTCTTCCCCATGCCTACTCTCCCTTACTCTCCTTTTACTCTATTATTTTTAAACTAAAGGCTCCTAAAACTTGCCTTGCTGTTTGATGCGCATGTTTTTTTATCTTACTCTTCCTCTTTTTTTTTAAATTTTTATTTATTTTTTCAGCGTAACAGTATTCATTGTTTTTGCACAACACCCAGTGCTCCATGCAATAGTGCCCTCCCTATTACCCACCACCTGGTTCCCCCAACCTCCCACCCCCGCCTTCAAAACCCTCAGGTTGTTTTTCAGAGTCCACAGTCTCTTATGGTTCGCCTCCCCTTCCAATTTCCCTCAACTTCCTTCTCCTCTCTATCTCCCAATGTCCTCCATGTCATTTGTTATCTTGCTCTTCCTCTTGAAGGGCCTTCACCTTTTGCCCTCATAGCAATGCAAATTGCTACCCATTTCTATTTTCAATCAGTTCAAGTCCTCCTAAGGTCAACTCCCCATCTCCAACTTTTCCAAGAACTGACTATTCCTTCCTTGATGTCTACACAGATTTATATTATAGGATCCATAACTTTTATTACATCTACTTGCTTATAATAAGTACACTGATTGGACCCCTTAGGGGCCGGAACCTAGTCTTATTTACCAATGTATCCTTAGTAACAGCATGAACAGTAGTTTGCAGGTATCTGAAAAGTTTTTAATCAATGAATGAATAAGCTTCATTATTTAGGTAAATTTTTCACTGCCTACCTATTGAAAGCTACAGTTTAGCATCAGTTATTGAGTTCTCTCATTTATTTTCTTGAAGTGTTTGATTCACTCCATGACCAGCACCCTATTATTATAGGTCCTTATCCCACATTTTACTACCAGGCTAATTTTCCAAAAGCCTACATTCATCATATAACAGGCCCATTCATAAACTTATAATGAATATTATTTAAAATCCAAATGCCTCCATTTACCTTTCATGGCTCTCCATAAGCTGGCTCCACCTAACCCAAACCTCACCCACCCAATTTCAACTCTTTACCTGGCCAATATCTTCATCATACCTTGAGTCAGATACCTAAATCATTATCTTTCCCTTTGCCCAAACTGTTTCACGCTGCATCCAAACCTCATTATTTCATTTTTTTTTGAAGATTTTATTTATTTATTTGACAGACAGAGATCACAAGTAGGCAGAGAGGCAGGCAGAGGGAGAAGCAGGCTCCCCGCTGAGCGGAGAGCCCAACGTGCGGTTTGATCCCAGGACCCTGGGATCATGACCTGAGCCAAAGGCAGACGCTTTAACCCACTGAGCCACCCAGGAGCCCCAAACCTCATTATTTCCTGATCCAATCAAATACTAACCACCTTTTATTAGCCAGTCTGATTTTTTTTCCACCCAAACTGTACCTGAATGCTCCATTCTCCATTTTTTTAACCATATACTATTTGGTCAACACATTCAGTACCAGTCACATCCACACTTCATTCTTTTTCTTGAAATAATGCTACCTTTCTCTCCCCAAATACACAATCACCTCCTTCAGGTAAATCTCATACAATACCCTATTTTATTTCCTTTTAGATCCCTGACAGTTCTTAGTTACTGTGATAGTCAGAAAGGCACTGTAGTATGGTATACTGCTTTTTAAATTTTTAAAAGATATATTTATTTATGAGAGAGAGGCAGAGAGAGAGAGAGAGAGCGCGCGTGCGTGCACAAGCAGGGAGAGCAGCAGGCAGGAGAAGCAGGCTCCCCGCTGAGCAAGGAGCCTGATGTGGAACTTGAATCCAGGACCCTGGGGTCATGACCTGAGCCACCCTGGCGTTCCTAGCACCCTGTTTTAAAACCCTTTTTTAAAAAGCACTAATAGAGGCACCTGGGTGGCTCAGTGGGTTAAGCCTCTGCCTTCGGCTCAGGTCATGATCTCAGCATCCTGGGACCGAGCCCGGCATTGGGCTCTCTGCTCAGCAGGGAGCCTGCTTCCCCCGCCCTGCCTACCTCTCTGCCTACTTGTTATCTCTGTGCGTGTGTGTCAAATAAATAAGTAAAATCTTTAAAAAATAATAAAAAGCACTATAAGTTATGGGAATAAAAAGGAGACACTAAGAGAAAAAAAAAAAAAAGAACTAACATCCTCTGTTTAAATTAAATCGTATGTTGCAGCCCAATGCATAAAAAGAGATAAAAGAGAGGGACTCTGATTGAAATGGGATGCGGGGTTTGCAGTGCTGCCTGTCTGGCCTTCCACTACTCACTTAGCCACACAGTAGCCCTGGAGCACCTCTGCTAATCTACTGGAGGTTCCTTGGAATACAGTTTGAAAACTGTTAAGTTCAAGTTCTAGCTCTAACACTTATTGGTAATGTACTCTTGGGTAGTCACAAACTAAACTTCAATTTCCTAAGATAATAAATATGTATAAGTCCTTTGTAAAATGAAAGCTTTCTATAAATTTGAGAAATTTACCATTTCATAAGCTATGAGCTAAACTGGCTATATTATACAATCTCAACAGTTACACCACACAATGGTATTAACTGTGAAAGAATTCTATATTTTAAAATCCAGCTTTATTTAAAATAAAGCATTCTAAATGTCATTCAACTCTAGGATCCTAGGTCCTCTGCTTTATTTCTTCTACTTGGACTTAACTGTCTAATCTCTACTTGGGGAACAATAAAGTATATAATGATTAAGAGTACATGCTTTCAAGTTGGGCAGACTTGGTTTGAAGGCCAGCTTCACCACTAATTAGGTGGGTAAACTTGGGTAAGTTACATAACCTCTTCAAACCTTAATTTCCTCATCTTGAAAATGAAAACAGCATTGTCAGCTTTTCAGATGCCACTAGATTAAGGAAGATAATCTGAACAAACTGTTTTGCATACAATATGAAACAGTAAGAAATCAGTAAAAGTTTAACTATTATTATCTTTTTGGGAAGAGCTGTGGGAGAGTTGAAGCATTCTCTGTTAATGTATCATTCAGTCCTCCTTTGTCTTTTGTTCTTGGGCAAACGGTTATAGCACCAAAAGCAAAACACAGTAAGTAAAGTCTATAAATGAAAAAGCACGACACCTTTAACAACTCAGTACCAAGTTATAAAACAGATGGTTTCTTTACAGACATCCTATAACAATTAAATAGCATATTTTCCTGCTGGATTTTTAAAATCTTCTTTAAAGCACAGACAATGCCTTGTTGTTCTTAGTATACCCTCACAGTGTACCTCAAAGTCAGCAAATAATCAATAAATGTTTATCAATGTAAACAAATATTCCTAAAATCAGAAATTTACCATATAGTGAGCAACTTCAAAGTAACTGCCTCCTGAATGTTTGCTTCCTATCAGAAATATTACTAAGCATGATGTATTTCTTACAAAAACTGAAGCTTAAAGTTAAGTATAATTTTAGGAAAGATGCTAATTAGATAAAAATCATTCTCAAACTGAAAAGGGAAATTTCACTATTTTTAATGTCCACGTCCTTTAAAGAATACTTCTTGCCATACAGAATTAAGTAACTAGTAAGAAAGCTGTTGGGGGGCGCCTGGGTGGCTCAGTGGGTTAAGAAAGCTGTTGGGAATATAAGAATTAAATCAAGGCAAGTGAACACTATGTAGCTGTTTTATAAAAAAGTAGAAGTATATGTGCCAATATGGAAAGATGTTCAAGAAACACCTAGGTAAAAAGAACAAGTCACAGAAAATATATATGATACAATTCCATTTGTGTTTGTTTTTAAAGGAATACAAATTTACACACAGAAAAATTTCCAAAGACTATTCAAGATCCTATTCACATTCTATAATAACATAATTAGGAAAGTCAATTCACTATCAGTTTAATATTTCATAACATTAAAATGAAATTATATTCTTTAAAGTGTTTTAAATATAACATAAAAACAGATTTAAACCCCCATGTGGCCCTAAGCCATTAGCAAAGGGATCTGATAGAGACTGTCACAAAAAGTCTTTTTTCCTAGATGGTCTATCAGTAAACTTTATTTTTTTATTATTATTTTTTTAGTGTTCCATGATTCATTATTTGCGTATCAGTAAACTTTAAATGGAATAGCTCACTGATTAGAAAAACAAAATATTTTTTATATAGACAAAAGACATTTTTTAAAAACTTCCAAATGTTTAATGTTCATTTTACTTGAATTGACATGTATATTAAAAGTTAACTGGAGAAATCACTGATTCATGTTGCCATTAGATAGTTATTTATTACTCCTACCTTTTGTTGCTTTAATTGTGTCTAACCATATGAAGAACTGAGATACTTAGGAGGTTTGGGTTTTTGTTTTGTTTTGTTTTTCTTTTTTAAACAAAATGACTAAAGTTACTTTGGTAGAGTGATACCATAACTGGGTAGCTGCTCTTTCAAGTCTCTTAACAGCTACATGGAACATTAAGTGCTTGAATTTGAAGCCAAGACAACAGGAAAAGCAACCCCTCAACAATTCTCCCTAAAACGGCTTTTTAGATTAACTAGAATATGTTTGAACATATTTAGATCATTATTTTAGACCAGAGAACATGTGGCTTTCTCTTATGTTCGAAAGGGTCAAAATGATATCTATCATCATAATAAATTTCTATACTAATCTAAACAATGTCTTTTTTAAAATCTAAGAACAATGGACCAGAAGACAGATGTAGATACTACTCCTAGCTGGAAACCATGGGCAAGTCACTGAATATCTCTGACCCTAGATTTCCCCACTTATATAAAATATAAGGGCTTGACACGATTACCTCTAAAAGCATCCTTTTCCAAGTGTGAAAGTCTTACTCGCTTTGTGACAGTGAAAAATATCAAGAGACACTTTTATTTGATGATTCCTAACTGCTATATGACAGCAAAGAATGTTAAGGAAGAGATATTTCAATTTCATATAGAAATATTAAAATTATATATGCCCTTTACTGAAGATTAAAAGAGAAACATACTATTTCCTTTACGGTTTCTGCAAAGCAACTTTTTCCCACAGGGCTGAAATTTTTACTTGGCATAAAATACACATTTCAGATTACAGTATCTTTTTGCAGTTTTATGTGGAGAACTGACTAAGCACCCTCTTACTGAAATACGATTTTATTCTTTTTGGAACATTCTGAAATACAGCCTTAGTTAAATGACTAACTTTCACCATAATAGTAAAGTACCTTTGGTCCACGGTAGGTTTTTTTTTTTTTTTTTTGAAAGGTAATAATCTAAAGATGTTTACCTTTGGCAGCATGGGAGTATCCCTCTTCTTCTTTTTTTCTGAATTAGGGTCATCTAGTAAGTCTGGCTCAAAAGTATAAAGTTCAGTAAGCTCATTCATGGTAAAATGACGCTCAACCTGCTGCTGATCAACAACTCGAAAAGACAGTGACTGCTTAGTTACTTGCCGATCATAAATCTTATCTTCCATGGTTCCCTTTGTAAAAAGAAGAAATAATATATAAATAGCAAAGTTTCATAGTGATATACTCCCATAGAGCAAGTTTTAAAAGCAATGCTGCTTAATTCATGAGAGATTTCATCTGTTCACCATAGTTTACCTTGAGAAAAAAGTACATTACTGATAATCATCCTGTATTATCTGACCAATATACATTCACGTTTTGCTTTACATATTTCTGTACTTAGTGGAAGTAGAAGAGTAGTTAGATACCAAGGTGAACAGAAATAAAGAGGTACATGAAATAACATTTTAGAGGGTTATAAAAATAGTAATTCAAGGAAGCAGTTTAGTTCCTTCTCAGTGGAATATAAGTGCTCAATAATTACTATAAAAAGCCTTTCTATCAAGTCTTACTTTCTATCATTTCAGGATAGAAAATTAACAGATAAAATGCCTTATCAACTACATATATGTCATTTTAAGCCAGAATGTAAAAGAGCTTTTAATTTAAATGACAGGAAAGGGGTTACACTGCAGTTTGCCAATTATATTAAGTACCACAGAAGATCAAAAGAGTGAGGATTGATCTACCAATATAACTCGGTCTCTGGCTTAGAAGCCCAGATTTGGAGGCAGGCGGAGAGAATCGCATCTGTTCCCAAAACATGTGTAACAGTAAAAAGGCAACTTGATTCTATAAACCTGTGTTACCTTATACTGCATCCACCTCTTTGATTTTACTCATTTTTCTTAAATTTCAGTTTGTTTTTTAATATCTGAGTTTATATTTAAAGGAAATGACTTTAATATTCTTTTCCTAGAAGGTATTAAATATTCTTTGTAATGATTTTTTTGTCATTATAAGTTAACTTTTTCTTCCTACTTACCCATGTTCTTCAAATTAAGAGAATTATCTGGTAGTCACTCAAGACAATGATCATTTGACCTTTATATCTATAAGCAAATTAGATTAACTTATTTGCTTTTCTATGTATGCTAAGTAAAAGAACTATAAATGTTTAACTTTCCTGAACAAGCAAGAAAATTCTAAATCTGTTTATCCACGCAAATCCATCTCAATCTGAGAAAGCTGATATTATAGACATGGATGAACTACAAAACAGAAAATCCTAAGAAGCCAAAATTGACCTCTGCTGCTTTATGTATAGGATTAGGGTTGATGTTTTCAAACTCATTTGCTTCTCTATAATGCATACATGTTTGGCACTCTAAAAACATTATCAATATCACCCAACCTTTTACTATGAAAAAAGAATATAAAAACCGTAAACCTACCTGAGCTAAGAACCTATATACATACACAGGTTTAGTCTGTCCAAAGCGATACACTCGGAATATACTCTGGATGTCATAAGATGGATTCCAAGAAGCATCAAATATAATCACTCGATTAGCAGCTACCAAATTAATTCCAAGAGATCCTGCTTTGGTGGAAATGATAAACAATCGTCCTCTGAAAATAAAAACATACATAAATGCTTTAGTAATACGTGCTTCATAGATATTTTAATTATGATATGACTTTTTAGTCCTAAGGTGGTTTTTTGAACAATTAGGAGTTCAAAAAATTCATTTCTCACTTACTGAAGAAAACAAGACATGTCTAAGGAGTCAGGTTGATGATTTACATGTACAGGAAGAATCCTACTGCTGGAAAACAAGAGTCTGATTTAGGAATAAAGATATATATGGAAAGCACATGTTTACAGAGTATTCAAGGTACATACAGATCAGTAAATGTAGAAAATCCATGTTTAACTCCAAAGTTCATACTGTGTTCAGTACTGTTATGAGCAATAACTAAATACATCAAAATAAAGGACAGTGTGCAAGGGCCTAACTGTAGTAGGGGTGAGTGAAAGGCAATTGTAATATAGTGTAATGACATACAGAGAGAATATGTAATAAACATAGGGAGAGAAGGTAGACAGACGCAAGATACTAAAGCAGTTAAAATCGAAGCAAGAAGAAAGAGGGCTCCAGGAAGGATGTGTTAAAAAAAAAAAAAGAAAGACCAAAAACTGTAAGATCTAGGAATAAACCTAATCAAAGAGGTAAAAGATCTGTACTCTAAGAACTATAGAACACTTATTAAAGAAATTGAAGAGGACACAAGAAATGGATAAACATTCCATACTCATGGATAGGAAGAACAAATATTATTAAAATGTCTAAACTATGAAAACCAATCTACACATTTAATGCAATCATATCAAAATACCACAAGTATTTTTCACAGAGCTAGAACAATCCTAAAATATGTATGGAACCACAAAACACCAAGAATAGCCAGGCAATCTTGAAAATGAAAAGTAAAGCTGGAGGTATCATAATTCCAGACTTCAAGCTATATGACAAAGCTGTAGGGATCAAGATAGTATGGTACTGGCATATAAACAAGCACATTCATCAATGGAACAGACTAGAAAATCCAGAAAAGGACCCTCAACTCTATGGTCAATTAATCTTTGACAAAGCAGGAAAAGAATGCCCAATGGAAAAAAGGCAATCTCCTCAACAAATGGTGTTGGGAAATTGGACAGCCACATGCAGAAGAATGAAACTGGACCATTTTCTTACAACATACACAAAAATCAACTCAAAATGGATGAAAGACCTAAAGGTGAGACATGAGTCCATCAAAATCCTAGAGGAGAACACAGGCAGCAACCCCTCTGACAATAGCCACAGCAACTTCTTACTAGATACATCTCCTGAGGCAAGGGAGAAAAAGCAAACATGAACTACTGGAACTTCGTCAAGGTAAAAATCTTCTACCCAGTGAAAGAAACAATCAACAAAACTAAAAGGCAGCCCACAGAATGGGAAAAGATATTTGCAAATGACATAACTGATAAAAGGGTTAGTATCCAAAATCTATAAAGAACTTAACAAACTCAATACCCAAAAAACAAATAACCCAGTTAAGAAATGGGCAGAGGACATGAAAAGACATTTTTCCAAAGAAGACATACAAATAGCTAATAGACATATGAAAAGATGTTCAACACCACTCATCATCAGGGAAATACAAATCAAAATCACAATGAGATACTACCTCACACAGGTCAGAATGACTAAAATTAACACAGGAAATGACAGGTGTTGGCAAGCATGCAGAGAAAGGGGAATCCTCTTACACTGTTGGTGGGAATGCAAGCTGGTACGGAGCTCAGTGGGTTAAGCCGCTGCCTTCGGCTCAGGTCATGATCTCAGGGTCCTGGGATCGAGTCCCGCATCGGGCTCTCTGCTCTGCAGGGAGCCTGCTTCCCTCTCTCTCTCTCTCTCTCTGCCTGCCTACCTGTGATCTCTCTCTCTCGCTGTCAAATAAATAAATAAATAAAATCTTAAAAAAAAAATAGAACTACCCAGCAATTACACTTCTAGTTATTTAGCCAAAGGATATAAAAATACTGATTCAAAGGTGCACATGCACTCCTAACGTTTATAACAACAATGCCCACAACAGCCAAAATATGGAAAGAGCCGGGGCGCCTGGGTGGCTCAGTGGGTTAAGCCTCTGCTTTTGGCTCAGGTCATGATCCCAGGGTCCTGGGATCGAGCCCCGCATGGGGCTCTCTGCTCAGCAGGGAGCCTGCTTCCTCCTCTCTCTCTGCCTGTCTCTCTGCCTACTTGTGATCTGTCTGTCAAATAAATAAATAAAATATGAAGGGGTGGCGGGGGTGGGGTGGGGTGGGAGGTTGAGGAACTAGGTGGTGGGTAATTGGGAGGGCACGTACTGCATGGAGCACTGGGTGTGATGCCAAAACAATGAACACTGTTATACTGTAAATAAACAAAAATTAAAAAAAAAAGAACTTTTGGGACTTCATCAAGATCAAAAGCTTCTGCACAGCAAAGGAAACAGTCAACAAAACAAAGAGGCAACCCACGGAATGGGAGAAGATATTTGCAAATGACAGTACAGACAAAAGGTTGATATCCAGGATCTATAAAGAACTTCTCAAACTCAACACACACAAAACAGATAATCACATCAAAAAATGCGCAGAAGATATGAACAGACACTTCTCCAATGAAGACATACAAATGGCTATCAGACACATGAAAAAATGTTCATCATCACTAGCCATCAGGGAGATTCAAATTAAAACCACATTGAGATACCACCTAACACCAGTTAGAATGGCCAAAATTAGCAAGACAGGAAACAACATGTGTTGGAGAGGATGTGGAGAAAGGGGAACCCTCTTACACTGTTGGTGGGAATGCAAGTTAGTGCAGCCACTTTGGAGAACAGTGTGGAGATTCCTGAAGAAATTAAAAATAGAGCTTCCCTATGACCCTGCAATTGCACTGCTGGGTATTTACCCCAAAGATACAGATGTAGTGAAAAGAAGGGCCATTTGTACCCCAATGTTTATTGCAGCAATGGCTACGGTCGCCAAACTGTGGAAAGAACCAAGATGCCCTTCAACGGATGAATGGATAAGGAAGATGTGGTCCATATACACAATGGAGTATTATGCCTCCATCAGAAAGGACGAATACCCAACTTTTGTAGCAACATGGACGGGACTGGAAGAAATTATGCTGAGCGAAATAAGTCAAGCAGAGAGAGTCAAGTATCATATGGTCTCACTTATTTGTGGAGCATAACAAATAACATGGAGGACATGGGGAGATGGAGAGGAGAGGGAGTTGAGGGAAACTGGAAGGGGAGATGAACCATGAGAGACTATGGACTCTGAAAAACAACCAGAGGGTTATGAAGGGGTGGCGGGGGGTGGGGTGGGAGGTTGAGGAACCAGGTGGTGGGTAACAGGGAGGGCACGTACTGCATGGAGCACTGGGTGTGATGCCAAAACAATGAACACTGTTATACTGTAAATAAATAAAAATAAATATATATAAAAATATATATATTTTTTAAAAAATATGGAAAGAGCCCATGACTAATGAATGGATAAAAAAGATGTGGTGTGTACACACACACACACACACACACACACACACACACACACACACACAGGAATATTATTCTGCCATCAAAAAGAATGAAATCTTGCCTTTTGCCATGATGTGGATGGAATTAGAGTGTATTATGCTAAGTCAGAGAAAGACAAATAGCATTTGATTTCACTCATTTTTGGAATTAAAGAAACAAAACAGATGAACATAGGGGAAAGGGGGGGAAAACGGAGAGGGAGGCAAACCATAAGAGACTCTAAACTGTAGAGAACAAAGTAAGGGCAGCTGGAGGGGACGTGGGTATAAAGGAGGGCACTTGTGATGAGCACTGGGTGTTATATGTACGTGATGAATTACTAATTTCTACTCCTGAAACCTAAATTACACTAAATGTTAAATAACTAGAATTTAAATAAAAACCTAAACAATAAATTTAAAAAAAGAAAGAAACTAATAGATTACATGCTGTGCTGTAACACAAGAATTTAAATTTCTGAGAATGTGGGAATGAATTAGTTGACAGTTCACAGAAAACTAAGCAAATGTTAAAACAGAAACCATTAATTGAATGAAAATGAACATGTGCATGAAAAAGGGAAAAGTAATCATAGTATTGTAAATGGCTTGTGTGTGAATATTTACATAATCACAATAAAGCAAACACTCCAAATATTACAACATTACAAATAATTATAATATTCCAAGTATTATAAAACTGCAAATATTACAAAAAATATTTTGGGAAAATAAATAAGGAAAAGCATGCATGTGCATGTAGGTAAATTCCCATCTTAGATTTTAGAAAGGATATATGAAAGTAAATACCAGAATTGCCAAGAGCTGAAACCTGTTACCTAGAGCAAATCATATGTACCATGTGTAGGAAGGGGTTCGTCAAGGGACTGGTTTTGATCTCAAGCCTTATAGAACTGTTTTTTAAAAATATGTTAATATATTACTTCAATATAAATAAAACCAATTTAGAAAGATTTTATGTAACATTCTTTAAAAATATAAACAAATCTAAAGAGAAAAACCTACTCAGTGCCATTCCCCAGAAACAAACTCCTTTCAAGTTATGGTATATTTCCCAAGGTTTTTTTTTTCTAAGTGTATATATTTTTGGTTTTCCATAGATATGATATCTGTGTATATAGTTTATATTATGAGCATTTCCTCAAATTTCTTGGTAAACACCATGCTTGGTAGCTAAATAATATTCCACTGGATGACTATATAATTTGTTTACTGTTGGCCAACTTAGGAGTGAGAAAACCCCTGGAATATAGCACACTCTCAAAATGCCTTTATACACCAAGCCTTACTTTCTGTAATTTCATGAAGGGAAATAAATAACTACAATGCCATACCGACAACTATATAGTATTATACACTAAAATGCAAAGCTCAAAATTTAAATAATAGGAGAGAGCTTACAATTAAGTAAAATCCTGCAGAAAATAAACACAGGTGCTAAATTCATGTTTTATATTTATTTGGAGTTACCACATATCTAAGAATATAGGCTACAGAAATTAATAGAAATGCAAGAAAATATATTCATTCACAGTTATTGATAAGATCATAAGGTTGAAAATAATATGTACAACACAAAGGACTAGATTACACTCTGCCTATTCAATGAGTTACATTACCAATAAAAACCTACAATATTATGTGAAAAAAGCAGGATATAGAACATTATTAAGTATAATTGCAACTGCACTAAAAAACAAAATATATACATACACACAATGTTAACAGTTCTCTTTGGTCAATGAAATTATGATACTTATTTTCTTTATATTTCTCTGTATTACTACAGAGAACAAACTGTGCTTTGTTTAATTAATGGACGTATTTAAGGGATTATGGACAACTGGGGCACCAAAATTATTCCAGTTATTTATATCTATTCCACACCAGTAAAAGGATCAAGCATACAGAATGGCATAAACTATGTAGGTTAAACACACACACACACACACACACACCAGGAAACCCTGTAGAGAACTTCAAAATTCTTTGGTAGTTGAATGGGCTTAATAAGCATGTTTATCAAATTGCTATACATCCCAAGTACTAAATTAGACTGCGAATATAAACGATGAAAAAAATACCCACTCATTGCCCTAAAGGAGTGCAACTATAAGACAGGAAAACATACAAAAATAAGCAGTCTAGGGGCACCTGGGTGGCTCAGTGGGTTAAGCTTCTGCCTTCGGCTCAGGTCATGATCTCAGGGTCCTGGGACTGAGCCCCACACTGGGCTCTCTGCTCAGCAGGGAGCCTGCTTTCCCTTCTTTCTCTGCCTGCTGCTCTGCCTACTTGTGATCTCTCTCTCTGTCAAATAAATAAATAAATTTTTTTTAAAAAGCAGTCTGATTTATAATAATGGAGGTACTGATTTACATGTTATTGATGTGATCAATGACATATTCTGGTTTTTTTTTATTTTTTTTATTTTTTTTTTAAGATTTTATTTATTTATTTGACAGAGAGAGATCACAAGTAGGCAGAGAGGCAGGCAGAGAGAGTGAGAGGGAAGCAGGCTCCCTGCCGAGCAGAGAGCCCGATGCGGGACTCGATCCCAGGACCCTGAGATCACGACCTGAGCCGAAGGCAGCGGCTTAAACCACTGAGCCACCCAGGCGCCCCCATATTCTGGTTTTTAAAAGCACGTAAGTGGGAAGCAAAACTGTTTAATTTTGTGCCCAAAAGAAAAATAAAGAAACAAAGTCAAGTAAGTAAGTACTAAGAATTATTTTACAACTATTTAACCCCCAATATTATTCAATACAGAATATATAAATCCATACTGAGATAAGCTAATTAGAATTTTTTAGATTTTCCTAATACTAAATATCAGTATTAAAATATACACTCAAACACAATTAAAATATGAACTATTTGAATAATGCTGCTATAAACCCTCTGGGCATGTGTTTTGGTAAAGACATGTAAGCATTTCTATTAGGTATATACCCAAGAGTAGAACTGCTGGGTCATAGGGTATGTATATAGCATTGTTAAAGCTGAAGAAGTAGTTCCCCAAAGTGGTTATTCCAATTTACCTTCCCACCAGCAGCGTGTGAGAGTTCGAACTGTTCCAGATCCTTGATAACTCATGGTATTACCTGTCATTATTGTAAACTTTAAAAAAAAATAGCTTAAGATTCACAAGAATTTATAACAGTAGTATAGAGAGTTCCAATATACCCCTCATCCAGCTCTCCCTAATGGCACTAACTTACATAAATAGAATACATTGTCAAAACCAGGAAATTGATGTTGGTACAATACTTTGAACTCAGGGTTATTTAACTTCACCAGTTTTTATAGGTGCTTTTTTGGTTTGGTGTATAACTCTATGAAATTTATCATGTAGGCAGACTCATGCAACCATGGGCACAAAACTATTCCATCACCACACACAAAAAAAACCCTCTTTTGTGTTATCCCTCAGTATTTACACCTTCCTCCACCTCCGCTAATTTTATAGCAACTATAATTGTGTCATATCAAGAATGCCATATGAAAAGAATTATATTGTATGTAACCTTTTGAAAGTGCAATTTTTCACTCACCATAATGCTCTTGAGATTCATCCAAGTTCTCTGGATCAGTATCAATAGTTCATTCCTTTCTGTTGCTGAGAACTATTTCAATATATAGCTACAATATAATTGTTTATCCATTCACATGTTTTAAGACACTTGGATTATTTCCAGTTTTTGACTATTATAAATAAAGCTGCTACAAACACCTGTGTATAGGTTTCTATGTGAAAATAAGTTTTCATTTATCTGGCATAGATTTCCAAAACTGTGACTGCAGGGTTGTATGGTAAGAATATGTTCGTTTCTTTCCTTCTTTCTTTTTTTTTTTTAAAACACCCAGTTGTTTCCCAGGAAGAGTAGCTGTGTCATTTTATATTCTCACCAGCACTGTGGGAGAGATCCAGTTTCTCTGTGTCCTTACCAGCATTTGGTAGTATCACTATCTTTTATTTTAGCCATTCTGACAGACGTGAACTTCTATCCAGTTGTGATTTCAGTTTACATTTCCCTGTTGTCTAGTGATGAACATCTTTTCAAGTGCTTATTTGCCATGCATAGATCCTCTTAAATGAAATGTCAGTTTAAGTCCTTGGTCCATTTTCTAGCTGAAAATTGTTATTTGTTTTCTTATTGTTACATTTAAAGGATTTTTATATATTCTGAACATGAGTCCTTTATTACATATGCTATTTGCAAATATTTTCTCCAAGCCTATGGTTTGTATTTCCTTTTCTTAAGAGGGTCATTTATAGACAAAAGTTTTAAATTTTGATTGTACAATTATTGACTTTTTTCTTTAATGGATTTTATCCCTTTGGTGACATGACTAAAAACTCTTTACCTAAATTAGCTTCTGAAGATTTTCTTCTATGCTTTCTTAGTAAGTATAATGTTTCACATTCAGATTTATGACCCATTTTGACTCAATTTTTGAATGGGGGTTAGGGTTAGGTCAAGGTTCATTTCAGTCTATGAACATCCAATTGTTTCAATTCCATTTGTTGAAGAGACTATCCTCCCTTCACAGAAACACTTCTGCACCTTTGTCAAAAACGTTTTTAACTTGCATTTCTCTGATGATTAACAAAGATGAGCACCTTTTTGTATGTTTATTGGCCATATGAATACCGTCTTCTGTAAAGTCCTTTTGAAGTTCTTTTCTCATCTTTTTATGGGAATGTCTGTTTATCCTACTTATTTTTAAGAATTCTTTGTATTTTCTGAGTAAGAGTCTTTTTTGGATCTATGTATTAAGAGTAACTTCTCCTAGATATTTGCATATGACATATCCAATAAGGAGTTAAGATCCAAAATATATGAAGAACTTATACAACTCAACATCAAAAAAAAAAAACCCAAATAATTCTATTAATAAAAGGGCAGAAAATTTGAATAGACCTTTTTCCAATAAGACATACATATGACCAACACATGAAAAGATGCTCAACATCATTAACCAACAAGGAAATGCAAATCAAAACCACAATGAGGTATCATCTCACACCTGTCAGAATGGCTAAAATCAAAAACACAAGAAATAACAAGTGTTAGTGAGGATGGAGAGAAAAAAGAACCCTCATGCATTGTTGGTGGGGATGCAAATTGATATAGCCACTGTGGAAAACAGTATGGAGGCTCCTCAAAAAATTAAAAATAGAATTACCATATGACTTAATAACTCCACTACTGGGTATTTACCCAAAGAAAATGAAAACACTATTGCAAAA
This sequence comes from Meles meles, assembly GCF_922984935.1. Classification (NCBI taxonomy): domain Eukaryota; kingdom Metazoa; phylum Chordata; class Mammalia; order Carnivora; family Mustelidae; genus Meles; species Meles meles. Next base: position 64,833,879 of record NC_060087.1, read on the forward strand.
AGATATATGCACCCCTATGTTTATTTACAGCAGTATTATTTACAATAGCCAAGATATGGAAGCAACCCAAGTGTCCACTAACAAATGAATGGATAAAGAAGATGGGTGTATGTGTGTGCCACACACACACAATGGAATATTACTCAGCCATAAAAAAAACAAGATCGTGCCACTTGAGACAACATGGATGGACCTGGGATGGACCTGCTAAGTGAAGTAAGTTAGAAAGAGAAAGACAAATACCATGATACCACATCATATGATATTTGTGGAATTTAAGAAAAAAATGAACAAACAAAAAAGAGACAAAAAACCAGATTCTCAAATACAGAGAACAAACTGATTATTGCCAAGGGGAATTAGGTGGGGGAGGGATGAAACAGATGAAGGGGATCAAGAGTATGCTTATTTTGATGAGCACTGACTAATGCATAAAATTACTGAATTATATTCTATACCTGAAACTAATCAAATACTGTATGTTAATTATACTTCAATAAAAAAATGAAAACTCACCCCCCCTCAAAAAAGTATGTCTATATAAGCATAGAAACTCTAACCATAGTTATATCTGGGCAACTGAATTATAGATAACAACATTTATTGTCTTTGTGTTTTTCCATATTATCTTTAAAAATGAGAAAACAGATTCTCCTACTTTGTGGCTTACATTGTAATTCTTTTTAAAAATTATTTATTTATTTATTTGAGAGGAGAGAGCAAGACAGAGTGAGAGAGAGAAAGAGAAAGTAAGACAGACAGAGAGCGGAGGGGAGGAGCAGAGGGAGAGGGACAAGCAGATTCTACACTGAGCATGAAGCCTGACTCAGGGTTCAATTCCATGATCCTGAGATCATGACCTGATCTGAAATCAAGAGTGAGACATTTAACTGAGTCACCCAGGTACCCCTGGCCTTTTCATTTTTAATATGAAATTCCTTTGATGACAAGAAATTGTTAATTTTAATGAAGTTCAACTTATCTATATTTCCTTTTATGGTTAGTACTTTGTGTGTCCTATTTATGAAAGTTTTCTTTCTTTCTCTTTTTTAGAGAGAGAGACAGCAAGCATTCAAGGGTGGAAGGGACAGAGGTAGAGAGAAAGAGATTCTCAAGCAGATGCTCCACAGAGCAAGGAGCCCAAAGCAGGGCTCAATCTCATGACCCTGAAATCATGACTGAGCCAAAATCAAGAGTCGGACACTTAACTGACTGAGCTACCCAGGTGCCCTTATGAGTTTTCTTAATGCAAGATTAGGAAAATATTCTTTGCTGTTTCCTTCTAAACTTTTGTTTTAGCTTCCACATTTAAATCTACAAACCATTTAGAATTAGTTATCAGAGAAGTACAGACTAAAACTATTAAGTCTTGGGGCACCTGGGTGGCTCAGTCAGTTAAGTGGCTGCCTTTGGCTCAGGTCATGATCTCAAGGTCCTGGGATTGAACCCCATGTCGGGCTCCCTGCTCAGCGGGGAGCCGGTTTCTTCCTCTTGCTCTCTCTCTCAAATAAATAAATAAAATATTAAAAAGAAGACTATTAAATCTTACCAATACATATCTGTCACAACAACTTAAAAAAAAACAGACACTGTCAAGTGATGATGAGAGAGAACAACTGAAACATCCATATGCTACTAGGGGAGTGCAAATTGGTACAACCATTTTGGAAAAATGCTTTGGCAATATAAACTAAAGCTGAATGTGTACACATTATTTATCACTTAGCAATCTCAATTCTGGGCACATACACAACAGAAACACATATATATGTTTGCCAAATGACAGATAGAATAATCTTTAAAAAGTTGAATCTTTGGACTTCTACTTCTAGGAAGATGGGAGTAGACATACTGTTCCCTATTCCTCACAATAAGTAAAGCTAAAGACCCAGGACATTATATGTAAAACAATCATAAATAGTTTCTGAAAAGTGAGGAGGAGACAGACTGGCTAGGAATCTTGAGTCCTAAGGAACAACATGGCACTGAGTTCCATAGGCTTTCTTTTTGTCTCATATATCCCAGAATGAGTGCTAAAGTACCCAGCAACCTGGAAATGCCAGTGGATGTTGCCAGAAAAAAATCTCCCAGGAAAATCTGGCTCTCACTAGCCGAAGGACCAAAAAAGGGGTACCCTGGAAAGACAGAAAATTTTAAAACACCACTCAATTCTAGTCAAACAGTACAGAAAAATGTGGTGCACTTCCACCCTTGTCATTAAAGGCTAAGTGGGGAGTTCAGACTGCTACCCTCACCTAGCTGTAACAAGGCATTGCCAGAGTGGTGCCAGAGAAGACTGAGTTAACAGTCTTCCCCTCAACCCAGGAGTGTTGGTAAAGACCAGGTAAGGAAACCAGACATCCATCTTCATCCAGCAGTTACAAGAAAAACCCTCTCCCTCCCTACTAGGGTAGTATCTAAGGAGGTCTAGTGGAGAGTTGGGAATTATACCACAATGAGATACCCCTGTAGTGTCAGTGGAGGCCAGTCGGAGAGAGGCTGTGAATTGCCAATCCTAACCCTCCCAGCCAGGACAGGATCGGCAGAAACCTAGTGGGTAGACTGAACTCCCACTCTCAACTGACAGTAAATTAGGTGTGGCACCTCATTTTCCAACAGCACATGTGTCAAAAGAGGCCTGCTATAAAAGATTTAAGTAAGATCCAGTTTTATGACATAATAAAAGGTCCAGTTATTTTCTCTGTCATACCAAGAACCAGTAAAATCTCAACTTAAACGAGAAAAGACAATTAGCAGACACCAACACTGAAATGACATAAGTGTCAGAATTGTCTGACAAGGATGGAAAAAGTAGCTACATTGATAAAATGCTTCATTAAGCAATCATTAACATACTTGAGACAAATGGAAAAAAGCAGAAAGCCTCAACAGAGAAATAAAAGACATACAGAAGAACCAAACAGAAATTTCAGAACTGAAAAATACAATAAAAAACTCAACAGATGGACTAAACAGTAGTATATAAAAAACAGAGATTCAGGAACTTTGAAAACAGACCAATAGAAATGACCCAATCTAAAAAATAGGTAGAAATCAAATTTTAAAAACCCAGAAAAACCAAACATAGGCTGAGGGATCTATAAAAGTATAAAGAAGAGCTAACATTCTTGTCTTTGGGAGTCCTAAAAGGAGAGGAGGAAAAAAAAGAAGGGGTTATAATAGTACTTGAAAGAAATAATGGCTGAATATTACCAAAATTTAGAAAAAAACACAAACTTACAGATTCAAGAAGTTGAATGAATCATAAACAGGACAAACCCAAATAAATTAATGCCAAGACACACTACAGTCAAACTTCTGAAACGGAGACAAAAACATCTTGAAAGAAGCAAGAAACAGGAACTACTGACATGAAAGAAAAATGATTTGAAAAACAGAAGGTTTTTTTTTTTTAAATTAAGATATATTTAATATGAAATATTGTATAAAATTAAGGTATACAACATGTCAGTTTGATACATTTATATACCATAATATGATTGCCACTGTAGCAACAATTAGCACCTCCATCATGTTAAATAATTATTATTTCTTTTTACTGGTTGGAATAATTTCTAGTCTTTTAGGATTTTTAATGAGTATAATAAAATACTGTAGTCTACATTCATTTATTGGTTTAGCCACTATGAAAAAACAATACGGAGTTCCCTCAAAATATTAAAAATAGATCTACCATATGATCCAGTAATTTCACTTCTGGGCATTTAAATAAAAGAAATGAAAACAGTATGTCAAAGAGATATATGCCCTCCCACGTTTACTGCAGCATTATCCACAATAGTCAAGATATGAAAACAACCCAAGGGCCCACAAACAGATGAAAGGATAAAAAAAGATGTGGTGTGTATATATATATATATATATACACACACACACACACACACACAATGGGATGGTATTCAGCCATGAGATAGAAGGACATCCTGCCATATGTGGCAACATGAATATACCTTGAGCACATTATGCTAAGTGAGAAAGATAAATACTGCATGGTATCACTTATATGTGAAATTCAAAAAACTCAATAATAAGCCAAACTCAATAATAAAAGCAGGTTTTTCAAAAGAAATTATGAAATCCTGAAGCAAGTGGTATGACATTTTTCAAGTACTGAAAAAAAACTGCCAACCCATAATTCTATACCCATCTAAAATACTCTTCAAAAATGAAGGGAAAATCATGAAATTCTCATATGAAGGTACTCAGAAAATCTGTTGCTAGCAGACCTGCCCCAAAAGAATGACTAAAGGAATTTCCCTAAAAAAGAATAGAAATGATAAAAGAAGAATTACTGAAACATTTGGAGGAAACAATATAAAGTACAAAAAAATGAGTGAATAAGGAAGATTTTTCTTCAATTTTTTCTAAATTATGTTTAAAAGTTCAAGAAAAAATTATTATACCATCTGGTAATCCATTTATGTAGAGAAAAATACACACTTAAAACAATTACATTATAAATGGGAAAGAGATATAAAAGCATAAGGTTTCTACACTTCAAAATGGTAAACTGATGGCATCAGTTGACTATATTAAATTATGTCCATATAATACTTATAGCAACAACTATGAAAGTTATAGAAAGATAGACAAAATGCTACAGATGAATAAAAATACAATTTCATAAAAGGTAAAAGTAACCCACAGAAAGGGCAGAATAAGAAATCAGAAAAAAAAGAACAAATTGAACAAAAAATAAAATGGCAGTCTGAAACCCTACATTAAATGTAAATAGTTATACACCTGAAACTAATGTAATGTTATATATCAATTACACTTCAATTAAAAAATTTAAATGGTCTATATACACCATTTAAAAGAGACCAACAGAATGGGTAAAAACAAAAAATGACCCAACCATATGCTGTCTACAAGAAGCTCACTTCAAATACAATGAAATAGGTAGGTTGAATGTAAAAGGATGAAAAAGGATATACCATATAAATGACAATCAAAATAAAGTAGGAGTGGCTTTATTAGTAAGAGAGAAAGTAGGTTTCAGAGCAAAGAAATTAACAAGGGATAGAGAAGGACACAGCAACCCTGAATGTGTATACACCAAACAACGGAACTGAAAATATAAGAAGCAAAACTGAAAGGAGAAACAAATATACAATTGTAGTTGGAGGCTTCAACCCGCCTCTCTCAAAAATCAATAACCCAACTAGACAAAAATTAGCAAGGATAAAGAAGAACATAATCCCATCAAAGAAGATATGGTCCAGATTTATAGAACACAACACCCAACAACAGCAAAATATACATTCTTTTCAAGGGCTAATATACAATATACCACGATATACCCTATCTTCAGCCATATAACAAAATAACAAATTTAAAGGAATCATACAGAAAACATTCTCTGCACAGAACTGAATCAGACTAGAAATAGCAAAATAATGCAAATCTCCAAATATTTGGAAATTAAAGATACTTCCTAGCTCTGAGTCAAAAAGGAAGTCTCCAAGTAAAAAAAAAAAAACCACTAAACTGAATGGAAATGAAAATATAACATGTCAAAATTCATATGGCCCAGCTAAAGCAGTGGTGAGAGGGAAATTTACAGTACTAAATACTTGTGTTAGAAAAAAGGAAAAGTCTTAAATTAGCAATCCAAAGATCTACCTCAAGAAAGTTAAGAAAAAATGAGCAAAATAAAGTCAAAGCAAGATGAAACTGAAAACAGAAAAAAAGTAGAGAAAATAAAATGACAAACCTCCAGCAAAATTTTGTCAAAAAAGCAAATACATAAATTACCAATGGCATCAATGAAAGAAAGGCTATAACCAAAGACCCTGCAGATATCAAAGCAATAATAAGGGAATGCTATGAACAATTCTATACATAAATTTGAAATTTAGTTGAAATGAACCAATTCCTCAAAAGGCACAAACTACCAGAACTCATTCAATATGAAATAATTTGAATGATCCTCTAACTATTAAGGAAACTGAATTAGTGATTTAAAAATTCTTCAAAAATTACAAAGTTACAAAGTTTCACTGGGAAATTCTATCAAAAATTTAAGATTAATCAACACAAATTCTACATCTCTTTTAGAAAGTTCAATTCATTTTATGAGGTCAACCTTATCCTGATATCAAATTCAGATAAAGACAATACAAAAAAATGGATACAACCCAATTATCTCATAAATATCCCTCAACAAAGCATTCGCAATTAAAACCCTTAATATACAAAAAGAATTATATACCATGACCAAATGGGGTTTATTCCAGGGATGCAAGGCTGGTTCAATATTTGAAAATCAATCTACATAATATATCACGTAACAGGCTAAGGAAGAAAACTTATTAATATTATATGAGACAGAAAAAGCATCTAACAAAATTAAATACCCATTCAAATAAAAACTCTCATCAAACTAGGAACAGAAGGGAACTTCCTACAATTGATAAAGAATATCTAAAAAATTATATAGCTAACAGCATAGTTAATCAACACTGAATGCTCTTAATATCAAGAAGAATGCAAGAATGTTCACTCTCATCATTGCTACTTAACATTAAATGTAGCCAGTGCAACATGGCAAGAAAAGGAAATAAATGCCAGCATAAAGATCAGAAAGGTAGAAAGAGTAAAACTATCCTTATTTGCAGATGACATAATGGTCTAGTAAAATCTCAGAGAATCTATGAAATAAGCTCCTAAAACAAATGAGTTCAGCAAGATCACAGGTAACAAGATCAAGACAAAAGTCAATTCCATCTCTTCATACTAGCAACGAACATGCAAAATTTAAAATTAAAAATATGATATCATATACAGTCATTCAGAAAAATTAAAAATATGGCATCATATACAGTTAAAATTAAAAATTAAAAATATGAGGGGTGCCTGGGTGGCTCAGTGGGTTAAAGCATCTGCTCCAGCTTGGGTCATGATCCCAGGGTCCTGGGATCGAGCCCCACATCAGGCTCTCTGCTCAGCGGGAAGCCTGCTTCCCTTCCTCTCTCTGCCTGCCTCTCTGCCTACTAGTGGTCTCTGTCTGTCAAATAAATGAATAAAATCTTTTTTAAAAAATTAAAAATATGATATCATATAGTCATTCAGAAAAATAAAATATCTAGGTATAAACCTAACAAAACAAATACAGGACTTATTACTGAAAACTATCAACACTGATGAAGGAAATAAAAGATCCATATAAATAGAAAAAAATATGTTCACAGGAGGTTCAATATAGTAAAAGTATTAGTTCTTCCCAAATGGTAAGACATCTAATGCAATTCCTATTACAAGCCTTGCAAGGTATTTGTAGATACATGAAGATTCTAAAATCTATATATGAAGGCACAGATAATAGACTAGGTAAAACAATTTGGGAAAAGTAGAATAAAGTAGGAGATATCATTCAACCTGTCATTAAAGCTTACTCTAACAGCTAAAATATTCAAGAATATGTGGCAATGACAGAAGGACAGACATACAGACCAATGTAACAGAACAGTGAACCAAGAAATAAACTTATTTTTCACTGAAGTGCAAGAGCAATTTGGTGGAAGAAGGATGGCTTTTTTTTTTTAACAAATGATGCTTGAGCAAATGGATATCTGTAAGCAAAAGACAAGAAAAAGAAAAAGGTGAACTTGACCCAAACCTCACATTTTATACAAAAATTAACTCAAAATGTATCTCAGACTTAAACATAAAATACAAATTGTAAAATGTAAAACTATAAAACTAAAGCACAGGAGAAAATCTGTATGAGCTAGGGCTTGTGGAAGAATTCACAGATTTGACACCAAAAACATGATATCTAAAATTAACAAACTAGACTTCATCGAAACTAACCTTTTGCTATGTGAACAACCTTGTGAAGGGGATGAAAAGACATGCTGTAGACTGGCAGAAAATACTGGCAAACCACATATGTGACAAATGATTCATATCTAAATCACATAAAGAATTTCCAAAACTTAACAAAATGGGCGAAAGACTGAAACGTGTCACTAAAGAGGATATACAGATAGCAGATAAACATGAGAAGACTGTTCAACATAACGAGCCATCAGGGAAATACAAATTTAAGACAGAATGAGTTACCACTACACACCCATCAGAACAACCAAAATAAAAAATAGTGCTAACACCAAATGCTGGTGAGGATGCAGAAAAAGTTGATCTTTACACTTTATTGGCAGCACTGTAAAAAAAAAAGTTCAGCCATTCTGGAAAACAGCTCGGCAGTTAAACCACCAGTCGCTTACCATGCGACCTAGGTATTGTACTCTGGGGCATTTATACTAGAGAAATGAAATTGTAGGTCTACACTAAACCTGTATGCAACATTCACAGCAGCTTTTTTTTTTTTTTTAAGATTTATTTATTTGAGAGAGCAAGCAAGCAAGCAGGCAAGGGGAGGGACAGGAGGAGAAGAGGACAAGCAGACTTTCTGCTGAGCGGGGAGCCCACTGTGGGGCTTGATCCTAGGACCCTGAGATCATGACCTGAGCTGAAATCAAGAGCTGGATGCTTAACTGACCAAGCCACCTGGGCGCTTCCCCCCAGCAGCAGCTTTATTTGTAATAGCCAAACCTGGAAACAACCAAAATGTCCTGCAATAGATGTACAGTTTGTCTTAATTAAACTGTATATCCATACCATGGAATACTACTTTGTAAAAAAAAAAAAAAAAAGGGGAATGAACTATTGATATACAGGACAATTTGGATGGAACTAAAGGGTATTATGCTGAATGAAAAAAAAGATCTCAAATGATCACATATAGTATGATAGCATTTATATCAGCCTTGATGTGACAAAATCATAAACAAGGAAAACAAATTAATTATTTCCAGGAGTTAGGGATAGCAGTGAACTTGGTGGAAAGGAAGGGTATAACTATAAAAGGCTGGTAGGAGAGCAATCTCTGTGGTGATAGAATATTTATGTACCTGATTTCAGGGTTGTTACAGGAATCTCTACATATGTGATAAAAAAAGAGCTATATACTTTGAACTAGTGTCAATTTCTTGGTTTTGAAATTATAGGTATATAAAGAAAATTACATGAAGTGTTCACAGGACCTCTCTGTACTATCTCTACAAGTTCCGGTGAATCTATATTTTTAAATAAAAAGTTTTTAAAAAACAGTATTAAAGCTAATCAGGGACCTAACGCTGTTGAAAAAAAACTTCCTGGTCTCACAAGACAACATTAGAAATGGTCATTATCTTTAAAGTTTACCTTAATGTGTCTTTTCAACTGCTTTACCATAAAAACATTTATTCTATTTCCTGACAATTACTGAGTCATGAGAAAACAAAATATAGATAGACAAATACAATCTCTAAAATTTATGGATTTAATCTCAACAGGTTTCGCTACTCAACAGTAACCCATCAAATCTATTATATAAATACATAAATATACACACACACAGACACAGACACACATACACACACACACACATAATGGGAGGAAGGAGAGGGAAAGAGGGAAAATGAGAAGATGAATTTGAATCAGATACTTTTTGGTCTATGTTTAGGGGAGTTAATTGGCTAATGTTTCACAAAAATGACAGCACAGCATCCAAATTTCGATGTTGTTCCCCATGGAGATCTTTTTTTCAAATACGAATGTTATGGGAAAATCATATGCTACTGTGATATTTACAAATTTGGGACACTGAACAAGTGGAAAGTTTAGTTTGTTTGACAAACTAGATAAGGGTTACAAAATAAAATTCACACTCATGCAGAAACAGTAATTTTTAGGAACATGACAAACAAAATATAAAAATGAACTTACTCTGTTAATAGTTATTTAACAATATGCTTTTATAACTTTACTGTACTCAACCATTCCTTCGTAGGCTCTCCCAGAGTATATGGATTTTAAATATATATTTCAATTATTCTATTTAAGATATTCTATTAGGTAATGCAATATATCTTCTAACTGGAATTTCTCTAGCCTTAACCCTAGATGTAGCTCAGGACTCTGCCAGAAATAAAACATCTTTTACATACACAGTATAGTATCTTTTATGCTTTAAAACATTGACTAAGGGGCGCCTGGGTGGCTCAGTGGATTAAAACATTGACTAAGGCATACTCTGGCCTTGTCTGGACTTGTCATTAAACTAAGCCCATCTTCAACATTTTCCAAAAGATCATGTGAAAGCATGTGTGAAAGATGATATAAAGATGATATAAAAAGATGATATAAAAGATGATATAAAGATGATATAAAATGACATAAAAAGGTGATATAAAAATGGTCAATATGTACATGAAAAGATGCTTTGTATCAATTATTAGGGAAATGCAAACTAAAGTCACATGAAATACCATTACATATTAGAATTGGTAAAATAATTAAAAAAAAAAAAAAACCAAACACACCCAATAATACCAAGTGCTGACAGGGATGCAGAGCAATCAGAACTCTCATACACTGCTGATGGGAATGCAAAATTGTACAACTACTTTGGAAAACTATTTGGCAGTTTCTATAAAGCTAAACACAAACTTATCATACAACCCAGCAATTGCACTCCTAGAAATATCAATGGGTAACACAAGAATTTACACATGAGAGCACCTTCAATTTTAACTCCAAAACCTGGAAACAACTCTTTCAAGTGGAGATGCCTAAACAAACTGTAATACATCCATATAATGGAATACTACTCAACAATAAACAAACTAGTAAGAAACAAACTATTGACATATGCAATAAAATGGATAAATCTCAAATATTTTGCTACATGAAATAAGTGAGACTCAAAAGGCTCTAATCTAACTCTATAATTCCACGAGTGAATTTCTTGAGAGGTGATGAAAACATTTTATATCTTGACTCTATCTTGTATTTGTCAAAAATTGTAGAAATATATACTATAACGAGTGAACTTAACTGTTTGTAGATTTTTTAAAAAAGATTTTACTTATTTATTTGACAGAGAGAGAGATCACAAATAGGTAGAGAGGCAGGCAGAGAAAAGGGGGGTAAGCAGGCTCTCCACTAAGCAGAGAGTCCGATGCGGGGCTCAATCCTAGGATCCCGAGACCATGAGCTGAGCCGAAGGCAGAGGCTTAACCCACTGAAAAACCCAGATGCCCCAACTGTTTGTAGATTTTTAAAAATTTTTTGGATTTGTTTAAAAAAGGATTTTATTTATTTGAGAGAAAAAGAGTGCAACAGCATGAGCAGGGCGTGGGAGGGTCGCAGAGGGATGAGCAAACTCTGAGCTGAGCACAGAGTCCAATATGGGGTTTGATCTCATGACCCTGAGATCATGTCCTGAGCTGAAGTAAGAGCTGGCCACTTAACCGACTGAGCCACCCAGGCATCCCAGATTTAAAATTATTTTTAAAAAATTCTCTGTACAAAAACAAAAACAAAAACAAAACAAAAACAAAACAAAAACAAAAAAAAACCCTCTCTGTACAAACAAAAAATATTTCCTACCTCACATTAGTTTCATCATTAAATTCTTCAGCCCATTTTTTCCTTGATTGTGCAGTAGTAGAACCATCTAAACGGTAATAGTCAATGTTTCGCAGCCACTTCCCTTCACCTGAAAATTTAATAAGAAAAGAAAAGAGGGATCTGATATATATTGTTCTGCTAGTAATTATAGATCTTCTTCCGTGCTCACCATTTAAAATCTGGTTATGTATATTTTAATAGCATTGTGAAATATAAATTTTTTAAATCAAGGTGTAATTCACTATATTCACTATATTATAAATAATTCCCACAGATTTATTTCTAAAAGATACTGAATAGCAAAGGTACTTTAAAAAAATATTTCACCTATGTGAATTTCATAAAAGATTTTCTTGATTAGAAACCTTTAAAACTGTCAAAAGAATATGGTTAAACTGAATTAAGTTCATGAAGCTTACTTTTAATTAAATCTGTAAATGGCCAGGTTTCCTCCCTTATTAACAAGTTGATACTGATCATCTTTTGGACAGTGAGATGAAAATTTAGCCAAGACTTACATTAAAACTAAAATACCAAATTAAGTACTAAAGACATTTTTCTATCTTATGATACATAATTTCCATTCCAGTTCTTTTAATTGTAAACATAAAACATTTACAATTGTAAAATTATAAAAGTAATACTACTTTTTCCCCTCCAGAGTCACATCCTAGAATCTTAACATAAAAACAAGTTCATAAAACTGAGATTTAGATCTTTCAGCAAACTTTTTATTTAAATTTAGTACTTCCCTTAAAAGGTTCTTTTCAACATGTTTCTTACTTACCCATATCTTTACTTATACTGAAAACACAGAATATCCTTGCTGAAAACTTGGCAATTGGTAAGAAAGTCTATTTATTTATTTGTGATTTTTATTTCTTTGAATTGAAAAAAAAAAACATAAACACAGCTAAGGAAAAAAGAATTTGAGACAGATGGCTGGATAAGAAAGAGTCTGGAGTCACATTTCCATTAACTGTTTACCCGAAGAGGGTAATTATTAAAATTAATATGCTAATCATAAATAAAATATGATGTTAATATTTTTAAAGTATTTCAACATACTCACCTTGCTCTGATAATACAAAAGAATAATGTATATACCACTATTTCTGTGAATCCAACACTTAAAAAGTGATAAAGTCAGCACAGGTCAGTCACCAAAATGGATTGTTTCTAAAAACCCCAGGTTTTTAAAATGAGCTGATACAAGAAAAAAAGCCCCTTAGAACAGTGCCTGTCACATAGTAATTAAGCTCATTGAGTACTTAATATATCACCCAGGATCCCACATCAAATTGTATCTGTCTCTACTAGGGCACATTTATATGTGATCATCTCTATAACATGATTTCCTGTAATACTCCTTGAACCTAGTTCAGTGTCCAGTACACAGTAGTAGTAGTAGTAGTAGTAGTAGTAGTAGTAGTAGTAGTAGTAGTAGTAAAGGTGGTGGTGATAAACTGAACTGATTAATAGTTAAAACAAATGTTTGTTGAAGATAATTTATTAAATTAAATATAAACTAACAACCATATGGAAAAATATTCAATCTTGCCAGTGGTCAGAAAATAAGAACTAAAAAAATGACAATTGTTTTTACCCATTAAAGATGGGGAAAATGTAATTACAGTACTACAGGTATAGAGTAAAATGGGCATTTTCCATTTATTCATGATAGTAGAATAAAATGATGTAACTTTTCTGCTACTGCGTCTTTTAGATAATGAAGCACTACCAGAACATATGTTAAAGACATATCAATAAGGAGGGGCCTCAGAAACAAAAAAGGGAGTAGTGATAAAGATTAAAAACTGCCAGTATATACTTAGCACTGAAACATAAAGAGGCACATAAAAAAATGCATCACCAGAGCATGATTCTCTACGGAAAATAACTAAAGAATACCCAGGTAAGGACAATGTGATACCATGCCAGTTCAGCAAATATTTACTATGGACCTACTACATGTCCAGTTCTGTGAGGGACATCAATAAAGCCTGACCAATTTACATATTTTCCCCCAGAACTCCCTTTAAAGTATTTCATTATGTCTCCATTGCATTTTTAAACTACACATTTCCTGTTTGTTTCTTATTTGTCTTCCCTAACAAAAGTATAGCCTCTGGGGGATTAGGGACCTGTTCTTTTTTGTTAGCATCTTTATCCTCAGCATCTAGATTGTGCCTTGCACATGGTAGATACCCTATATTTATAAAATGAAATGAACCCTGGAATACTTTATGGGTTCTGTAAACAGCCAATTTAAGGTTTGCTAATGAGGCAGTGGCTTAGAGGTGACTCTCAACCCCAGTTAGGAAAGGAGGAGAGATCTCTTCACTTTTTTAGCAACCCAGGCCCAATGTACTAATATTTCATGTAAGATTTTGATTGGAGAAAAAGAGGAATTCTACTTTTTTTTTTACTAGGTAAACATCTCAGTAAACCAATGACAAAGTATGTGGTATCATATTAACTAAAGAGCAAATGCTCCTTTTCATTACTACAGTGACCTAAGCAACCAATGCACCTGTCTAAAAATAAAGACACCACCTGCCTATAACTTACACAGGATGTTACTGGGGTTATATTTCCTAAAAAGTTATTATATTTATTTACTTATTTAAAGATTTTCTTTATTTATTTGACAAAGATCATAAGCAGGCAGAAAGGCAGGGAGAGAGATAGGAAGGGAAGCAGGCTCCCCACTGAGCAGAGAGCCCGATGCGGGTCTCGACCCCAGAACCCTGGGATCATGACCTGAGCCGAAGGCAGAGGCTTTAAGCCACTGAGTCACCTTATATTTAAAATGAACATAAGAGAAAAAATTATCATTATCAACAAAATTAGAAAATTAAAATTAAAAATAGCACTATATTCCAAGAGTACTCAAGGTACCACCATCAGACAAAAAAGAAAAGGTCACAATATATTTTTTCACAGACTAGAACAAAGAATCCTAAAATTTGTATAGAACCATAAAAGACACCAAAGAGTCAAAACAATCTTGAGAAAGAAGAACAAAGCTGGAGGTATCATGCTCCCCAACCTCAAACTATAAAGATATAGGGGGAGGGAGCACCTGGGTGGCTCAGTGGGTTAAAGCCTCTGCCTTTGACTCGGGTCATGATCCCAGCGTCCTGGGATCGAGTCCTGCATCGGGCTCCCTGCTCAGCAGGGAGCCTGTTTCTCCCTCTTTCTCTGTCTGCCTCTCTGCCTACTTGTGATCTCTGTCTGTCAAATAAATAAATAAAATCTTTTTAAAAAAAAGATATAGGGGGAGGAGTCGAGATAGCAGGGGAGTAGTAGGCTGAAATGATATCAGGTAGCAGGAGATCAGCTATATAGTTTATCAAACCATTCTGAACACCTACAAATCCAACAGGGGAACGAGAGAAGAAGAGCAGCAATTCTAGAAACAGAAAATTGCCTGCGTTCTGAAAGGTAGGACCTGCAGAGAAGTGAATCCAAAGTGACAATCTGAACTTGTAAAAGTCTTCTTCGCTCCATAGGCGAAGAGGGGGTGGAGCCCTTGCAAGGACAGCATGGTCTCAGGTGCTGCAGGGTCACCTAAGGATCATAGGTGTCTGAGTATCACAGAGTTCACAGGTATTACAGCAAGGAAGCCGGCTACAGAGACGGAGCCAAGGAGTGAGCTCTCAGCTCGGGGTTACCTTGAACTGTGATCCGTGGCACGGTGAGGCCACTGCTCTTTGAGCAGGGGCCCCACAAGTGGCAGATCTGGGGAGACCTCCCTGGAAGAGCGGCAGTGATCTGCTGGGTTTGGAGACTCCAGGTGGGGCTGTGTGCCAGAGACAGAGACACTTGGTCACAGGCTGGGTGAGCTTGGCACACAGCCGGAGGCCAGGGAGACGGGAGTGACTGAGCGCTTGTCTCCAAGGGCACACTGAGAAGTGGGGCCCTGAGCTCTCAGCTCCTCTGGGCCAGAGATTAGGAGGCTGCCATTTTAATTCCCATCCTCCAGAATTCTACGGAAAGCATTCAGGGAACAAAAGCTCCGGAGAGTGAACCGGAGCAGATTACTTAACCCGGCCCCTGGCAAGGGCAGTGCAATTCCACCTCCAGCAAAGACACTTGAAAATCACTAAAACTAGCCCCCCACCCGAAGATCAGCAAGAAATCCAGCCAAGACCAAACTCACTTATCAAGGAGAACAGCAGAATTCCAGAGGAGAAAGCAAAGCATGGAATTCATGGCTTTCTCCCCACGATTCTTTAGTCTTGCAAAGTTAATTTTTTTAATTTTATTTTTTTCTTATTCTAATTTCTTTTAACTTTTACTCTTTCCTCTTTTAATGTTTCTTAACTAGTTTATCTTAATAATACCTTTCATTAAAAAATATTTTTGAAACTTCATTATTTAGTCATATTTTATCCATGGTTGTATCTAACTTTATTTTTTATATAAACATAGGGTTTTTTCTTTTAAAAAATTTTGGGATACAACTTCTTCTAATAGATCAAAATATACCCTAAATCTAGCACAGGGAGGGATTTGCTCTAATCTCCAGCCAGAGTAAATTCTCTCTACTTTTTTTCTTTCTTTTCCCAACCAACTTATCAACTTCTTCAGAATTTTTAAAAAATTTTCATCTTTACAGTCATATTCCATCCCTTCATGTTTACCCTTATTTGTGTGTGTGTGTGTGCGTGTCATACTCACATTTTTCTTCCTTTAAAATTCTGGGAGGTAGTTTCTGCTAAGAGACCAAAGTACTCCCAAAATTAAGTGGGTGGCTCTGTTCTAATCCCCAGTCTAATTCTTTATTTTTTTTTAAATTTTTTAAACTTCTTTATACCCCCTTTCTTCCCCACCGCAATTTGGGGTCTCTTCTGATTTGGTTAACACACTTTTTTCTGGGGTCTTTGTCACCCTTTTAGTAATTTATTCTCTTGTTCATATATTCTTATCTGGATAAAATGACAAGGTGGAAAAACTCAACGCAAAAACAAAACAAAACAACAACAACAACAAAAAACAACAAGAGGCAGTATCGAAGGCTAGGGACCTAATCAATACGGAGATTGCTAATATGTCAGATCTAGAGTTCAGAATGATGATTCTCAAGGTGCTAGCTGGGCTCAAAAAAGGCATGGAAGATATTAGAGAAACTCTACCTGGAGAAATAAAAGAACTAAAATCTAACTAAGCTGAAATCAAAAAAGCTATTAATGAGGTGCAATAAAAATGGAGGCTCTTACTGTTAGGATAAATGAGGCAGAAGAGAGAATTAGTGATATAGAAGACCAAATGACAGAGAATAAAGAAGCTGAGCAAAAGAGAGACAACCAACCACTGGACCACAAGGGGAGAATTCAAGAGATAAGTGATACTGTAAGACGAAACAACATTAGAATAATTGGGATTCCAGAAGAAGAAGAAAGAGAGAGGGAAGCAGAAGGTATATTGGAGCTAATTATTGTAGAGAATTTCCCTAATATGGCAAAGGGAACAAGCATCAAAATCCAGGAGCCACAGAGAACCCCCCTCAAAATCAATTAAGAGTAGGTCCACACCCCATCATCTAATAGTAAAACCTACAAATCTTAGTGACAAAGAGAAAATCCAGAAAGCAGCCCAGGACAAAAAGTCTGTAACATACAATGGAAAAATATTAGATTGGCAGCAGACTTATCCACAGAGACCTGGCAGGCCAGAAAGAACTGACATGATATATTCAGAGCACTAAATGAGAAAAACATGCAGCCAAGAATACTATATCCAGCTAGGCTATCACTGCAAATAGAAGGAGAGATAAAAAGCTTCCAGGACAAACAAAAATTAAAAGAATTCGTAAACACCAAACCAGCTGTACAAGAAATATGGGACAAACAACTTAGAACTCCCATAATGATTTCTTTATGCTCTAAGACAGATTTATATATAAAATTAATGGACATTAAATTAAAAAATTTTTGATGAGTACCTACCAGCTATTCTGCCAATGACTAGTAAACACAGTTGTAGTTTGTCCCATATCTCATACCAGTTTTTTAAAATTTGTATTTTTAATAGAAGACAGAGAAATCAGAAAGATTTGGTGCAAAACAAGCAAAACTCCCATTTTACCTAACCTCACTAGCAGCTGGCTATGTAACTTCTTATACTGTGGTTAAAAAACAAAAAATAACAACAAAAAACCCCCACATACCAAAAAATTTACCATCTTAGCCATTTTAAGTATATAGTTCAGTTGTGCTGACAGATCTCCAGAACTTTTTATACTTGCAAACTGAAACTCTATACCCACTATTCAACAACTCCCCATTCTCCCCTTCCCTACGGTAAGCACTCTTCTACTTTCTCTGTGTATCTGACTACTTTAGATAAGTGAAGTAATGAAATAATAAATGAATTTACACAGTAGTCACCTTTTTTTGTGCCAGTTTATTTCATTTAACATAATGTCATCAGGGTTGTAGCATGTGACAAGATTTCCTTCAGGAGCTGAAAAATATTCCACTGTATAAACACCACATTTTGTTTATCCATTCATCCACCAATATACACTTGGATCCTTTCTACCTTTTCATTATTGTCAATAATGTGGCTATGAATATGGGTATACAAATATCTTAAAGCACCCTTTCAGGGATGCCTGGGCGGCTCTGAAAGGGTGGTTTTAAGATATAAGTCGGTTGGGCCGCTGCCTTCGGCTCAGGTCATGATCCCAGGGTCCAGGGGATCGAGTCCCGCATGGGGCTCCTTGCTCAGTGGGGAGTCTGCTTCTCCCTCTGCCTGCTCTGCTGCCACTCCCCCTGCTTGTGTGCATGCACTCTCTCTAATAAATAAATAAAATCTAAATAAAAATACCCTTTCAATTCTTTTTGGTATATACCCAGAAATAGTGTTGTTGGATCACGTAATTCTAGTTTTAATGTTTTGAGGAACTGCCATACTGATTTCCACAGTGGTTGTATCATTTTATAATCCCACCAAGAGTGTGCAAATGTTCCAAATTCTCCACATCATCACCGATTTATTATTTACAGATTTTTTTTTGACCGTAGCCATTCTAATAATGTGAGGTTATATCTCATTGTGGTTTTGATTTGTGTGTTTCTCCAAGTCATTTGTATATTATCTTTTAGAGAAATGTCTGTTTGAATCTTTTGCCCATTTTTTGAATCAGGTCATCCATTTGTTATTGAATTATACTAGTTCTTTATGTACTCTGAATATTAACCCCTTACAAGATACACGATTTGCAAATCTTTTCTCCTATTCAGTAGGTTGCTTTTTCACTCTGAAAATGCTAAATTTCATGTTAGGTATATTTTACAATACTGTTGATGATGATGATTAAAAACTATCCACAAGAAAAACCCATGTCCAGATGGCTTCACTGCTAAATTCTGGCAAACATTTAAAGAACTCATACCAATTCTTCCCAAACTCTTTCAAGAAACAGGGAAAGGAAAACTTACAAACTCATTAAATTAGGCCAATATTAGCCTCATATCAAAACCATACAAAGATATTAAAAGAAAACAAAACTGAAAACTAGTTATATCTTATGAATAAGGATGCACGAATCCTCAACAAAATACTAGTAAAGAGAATCCAGGAACATATGAAGAGAATTATACACCATAACCAAGTGGGATTTATCCCAGGTATGCAAGGTTGGTTTAACATTTGACATTCAAAGTAATGAACCAAATCAGTAGAATTTTTAAAAAACCAATATGATCACCTTAACAGATGAGAGAAATCATTTTAACAATATCCAACATCATTCATGTTAAAAAGCTGGAAATAGAAGGGAACTTCTTCAACTTGATAAACAGCATTATGAAAAAACTACAACTAACACCATACTAATGGTGAAAGAGCAGATGCTTTTCCCCCAAGATTAAGAACAAGAAAACTAGAGGTCCTAACCAGGGAAACTAGGCAAGAAAAAGAAACAGAAGTAATCCACATTGGATATGCAAACGACATAATCCTGTATATGGAAACTCCTTTAAATAACCACTTAAATTCTTTCTACAGTTACATTGTTAGTGTACAGAAAAGCAACAGATTTCTGACATTGATTTTTTATCCTGCCACATTACTGAATTGCTATATGAGTTCTAATAATTTGGGAGTGGAATCTTTTGGGTTCTCCACATAAAGCAACATGTCATCTGCGAAAAGAGAGAGTTTGACTTCTCTGCCAATTTGAACACCTTTTATTTCTTTTTGTTGTCTGATTACTGTTACTAGGACTTCTAGTATTATGCTGAACAACCGTGGCGAAAGTGGGCATCCC
Organism: Meles meles; assembly: GCF_922984935.1. Lineage (NCBI taxonomy): Eukaryota > Metazoa > Chordata > Mammalia > Carnivora > Mustelidae > Meles > Meles meles. The sequence continues at coordinate 64,853,641 of NC_060087.1, forward strand.
TGCCGTGTTCCTATCTTAAGGGAAAGACTCTCAGCTTTTTCCCCACTGATAATGATATTCATTGTGGACTCTTCACAGATGGTTATGAAACTGAGGAATATTCCCTCTATCCCTACACTCTGAAGAGTTTTAATCAAGGAAGGATGCTGCATTTTGTCAAATGCTTTTTCTGCATCAATTGAGAGAACTGCATCGTTCTTATCTTTTCTCTTATTAATGTGTTCTATCACATGATTGATTTGCAAATGTTGAACCACCCTTGAATCCCAGGGATAAATCCCACCTGGTCATGACCGATAATACTTTTAATGTACTGTTGGGTCCTACTGGCTAGAATCTTGTTGAGAATTCTGGCATCTATATATATGTTCTATAATTCTCCTTTTAGATGGTGTCTTTGCCTGGTTTTGGTATCAAGGTAATGCTGGCTTCATAGAATGAGTCTGGAAGTTTTCCTGTTGTTTCTATTTTTTAAAACAGCTTCAAAAGAATAGGTGTTATTTCTTCTTTAAATGTTTGGTAGGATTACCCTGGGAATCCATCAGGCCCTGGACTCTTGTTTTTTGATTACTGGTTCAGTTTCGTTACTGGTTATTGCTATTTATGCAAAGATACAGATGTAGTGAAAAGAAGGGGAACATGTACCCCACTGTTCATAGCAGCAATGTCCAAAATAGTCAAACTGTGGAAGGAGCCAAGATGTCCTTCAACAGATGAATGGATAAAGATGTGGTTCATATATATGATGGAATATTACTCTGCCATCAGAAAGGATGAATACTCACAATTTGCATCGACATGGATGGATTGGAGGAGCTTATACTAAGTGAAACAAGTCAAGCTGAGAAAGACAATTACATGATTTGACTTATATGTGGAACATAAGAAGAGCATGGAGGACATTAGGAGAAGGTAGGGAAAAATGAAAGGGGTGAAATCAGAGGGGGAGACAAACTATGAGAGACTATGGACTCTGGGAAACAAACCGAGGGTTTCAGAGGAGAGGTGGGTGGGGAGAATGGGTTAGCATGGTGATGGGTATTAAGGAGGGCACGTATTACATGGAGCACTGGGTGTCATACACAAACAATGAATCATGGAACACTACATCAAAAACTAATGAAGTGGGTGACGGGGGGGCTCAGTGGTTAAGTCCCTGCCTTCGGCTCAGGTCATGATCTCAGGGTCCTGGGATCGAGTCCCGCATCGGGCTCTCTGCTCCGCGGGGAGCCTGCTTCCTTCCCTCTCACTCTCTCTGCCTGCCTTTCTGCCTACTTGTGATCTCTGTCTGTCAAAAAAAAAAAAAAAAACTAATGAAGTACTGTATGGTGACTAACTAACATAATAAAAAACAAAAAATACATTAAAAAAATAAAGAATATTCACTTAAAAACTATTAGGACTAATAAATGAGTTAATATACAAAACTCATTTTTTAAGCATTTGCAAGTAATTATCCAAAAATATAAGAAAATTCCATTTACAATATCAAAAAGAATAAAATAAGTAAGAATAAGTATACACTAAAACACTAAAAACCACAAAATACTGGTAAAAGAAAATTAAAAACCTAAACAAATGCTAAAACTTTCTATGTTCATGGATAAGAAGATTTAATATTGTTAAGATGTCAATATTTCCTAAAATGAAATACAGATTCAATGTAATCCCTACCAGAATCTTTTTTTTTTAAGATTTATTTATCTGACAGACAGAGATCACAAGTAGGCAGAGAGGCAAGCAGAGAGAGAAGGAGGAAGCAGGCTCCCAGCTGAGCAGAGAGCCCGATGCAGGGCTCAATTCCAGGGCCCTGAGATCATGACCTGAGCCAAATGCAGAGGCTTTAACCCACTGAGCAACCCAGGCGCCCCTCCCTATCAGAATCTTAATCAGAATCCCTATGCTGATTTCTCTGTAGAAATCTACAAGGTTATTCTAAAATTCATATGGAATTGCCTGGGACCCAGTATAGCCAAAACAATCTTGAAGAAGAATAAAGTAGAAGGACTCATGTTCAAAACTTACATAGTGACTCCTCTGATGGATCTAGGTAAAGTAAATTGAAAACACCTTCTACTATAAACATCAGGGTGCTGTGCTAAGTAAAATAAGTCAGTAAGAGAAAGATAAATACCATATGATCTCATTCATATGTGGACTTTCAGAAAGAAAACACATTAACATGGCACGGAGGTGGGGGTAAAGAAACCATAAGAGACTCTCAAAGATAGAGATCATACTGATGGCTGCTGGAGGGAGGTGGGTGGGGGATGGGCTAGATGAGTGATGGGTATTAAAGACGACACTTGTGATAAGGACTGGGTGTTGCATGTAAGTGATGAATCACTGAATGGTACTCCAGAAACCAATATTGCACTGTATGATAACTAAAATATAAATAAAGAAAAAAGAGTAAAAAAAAAAACCAACCTCTGGAAAGGATTCACCATTCTACATGCTATTAAGAATTTGTGATTTGTAATTCATGGGAAGAGATCAAATATCAACATTAACAGGAGTCTAGAAGAAGTTGAATCCAACCATCATGGATGACTTTAAGAGAAGTAACTGCAGATGTGGTTGTAATAGCAAGAGAACTAGAAGTAGAAATGAAGCCTGAAGAAAGAACTGAATTGTTATAATGTCATGATAAAACTTGAACAGGTAAGGAGTTGCCTCATAGATGAGCCAAGAAAGTGGTTTTTTGAGGTGGAATCTATGCCTGGTGAAGATGCTGTGCAGATTACTCAAATGACAACAAAAGATTTAGAATATAAACTTATTTGATAAAGTAGCAGCTGGGTTTGAGAGGACTGACGTTACTTCAATTTTGAAAGTAGTTCTACTGTGGGTAAAATGTTATCAAACAGCATTGTATGCTACACAGAAATCATTTGTGCAAAGAAGGGTCAATCAATGCCACAAACTTCACTATTGTCTTATTTTAAGAAATTGCCACAGTCATCTCAATATTCAGCAACCACAACCCCAATAAGTCAGCCAACATCATGGCAAAATCCTCCACCAGAAAAAAATTACAACTCACTGAAAATTCAGAAGATGGTTGGCATCTATTAGCAATAAAGTATTTTTTAATTAAGGTATATACATTTTTTTAGCTATAATGCTATTGCACACTTAAAAGACTACAGTATAGTGTAAATACTTTTATATGTACTAGGAAACCAAAAAAAAAACCAATTTGACTCCCTTTATTAAAGTATTCACATTATTGCGGCAGTCTGGAACCAAACCCGCAATACCTCTACGGTATACCTGTAATAAAACAAAACAAAACAGAAGGTAAGTGTTGGTGAAGATGTGGAGAAACTGGAACCCTTATAAACGGCTTGTGGAAATATAAAATAGTGCAGTCAGTATGGAAAACAGTTTGCTGGTTTCTCAATAAGTTAAAATTACCATATGACCTAATAATTCCATTCCTAAGTATATATCTGAAAGAAGTGAAAACAGATGCTTAAATAAAAATTTTCAGACAAATATTTATCACAGCACTACCCACAAGAGTCAGAAGGTGAAACAACCCAGGTATCTAGGAATAAATAAATGGATAATCAAAATGTGGGTATTATCCATACAATGGAATATTAGCAGCTCTTTTTTTTGTTTTTCAAAATTGAGCTAATTTAATATTGTGTTATTCCTAAAGTAATGGTCAAAGATGATAATGGGTAATCTGGATAATTTTTTCTTGTCTTGTCTCCTAGGAAAACTTTTTTTTTTTGTAATTTTATTTTTTTTTTTAGTGTTCCAAGATTCACTGTTCATGCACCACACCCAGTGCTCCATGCAGTACGTGCCCTCCTTAATACCCACCACCAGGCTCACCCAACCCCCCACCCCTCTCCCCTCCAAAACCCTCAGTTTGTTTCTCAGAATCCACAGTCTCTCATTGTTCGTCTCCCTCTCCGATTTCTCCCGACTCACTTATCACTAGCTCTTTAAGGCCTAATGAATGAAGTGCTGACATATGTTACATGGAAGAACTTTGAAAACATACTATGTGAAAGAAGCCAGTCACAAAAGACTACATATTATATGAATCCATTCATATGAAAGATTCAGAATAAGTCCAACTGTAGAAACAGAAAGATTCATTAGATCTTAAGATCTAAGATCTGAAGAAGCAGAAGGCAGAGGTAGGAGAGTAATAGCTAAAGGGTACAAGGTTTCACTGGTGGTGATTAAAAAGGTTGAAAATTGACAGTTGCACAACTCTATGAAAATACTAAAACCACTGAACTGTTTACTGAAAATGGATGAACTTCATGATATGTGAATTATCTCAATAAAGCTCTTTATAAGAACAAAAAAATCTTACTTCACGTTATAATTACAATAATAAAGACCATATTTATATAGATAAGGACAAGAATAATGTGCAGAAAAATGGATATATTAAAGTTGTGTGTCTGGGGAGTATTTTTTCTTTTACTGGTAAAATGTCTGTATAACATGTTTAAATGAAGGTTTCAAAAAGTTACGATACAGAAATGTTTGTAACTCACCTTTATAAATAAGAGGTTTATCTTTATCTTCTGTCTTTTCCCTACTGGCCAATTCAAGAAAATCTTCAATCAAGTCCAGAGATATGAGAGACTGGCTGAAAACAAGGCTAAAAAAAAATAGATTAGTATTCATGGATTAGAAGGGTCACATAGTAAAGATATCACTTCTTCCCAAATTGACTTACAAATTCAACACAATTCTAATCAAAACCACAGTAGGAATTTCGAGAAATTAACTTCTATAAAGTTTATATGAGAATGCTGAGTAGCCAAAACAGAGTAGCCAAAATAACTTTGAAAGAGAAAAAGCTAGAGGCCTAACTCTACATGATTTCAACACTTAAAAAGCCAGAGTAATCAGAATGGTATAGTACTGATTAAAGGACAAACACAAATTGATGGAAGAGAATACAGAGGCCAGATATAGAGCCACACAAAACAGTTAGCTAACTGGTTTTTCACAAAGTGGCAAAGGCAATTCAGTGGAAAAAGGATCTTTTCAACAATGGTCTTGGCAGTCTTGGCAAAATTCAACATCCATATGCAAAAAATAAAAATGAACTTTGGCCTAAACCTCTCACTTTATAGAAAAAGTAATTCAAAATGCAGCACAAATCCAATTTTAAAATGTAAAACTGTAGAATGTTTACAAAAACTCAAGGAAGAAAATACTCATAATTTGGGGTTAGACAATTCTTAGACATAACACCAAAAGTATGATCAATGGGGAAAAATTGATAAAATGGATTTCATCAAAATTAAAAATTTTAGTGTACAAAAGAAACTACTTACAGAATATGAGACAAAGTGTTAACTATTAAAAGTATTTCAATAATTGTAGGCTTGTGAACATTCTAAAATACTTTGTTGTTCCATTTCAAATATGTCTGCAGATTCCTGATTCTCCACCCCAGTAGTTTTCTAACTCCTGTTTTGAACCATGAAAACTATTTGTTCACATTAAGTTTTATGTGGTATTAAAATGTAATAAATAATTTCAGGTGCACAATATAGTGATTCAATACTTATATACAACAACCTGGTGCTCATCACAACAAGTGCCCTCTTTAATCCTCATCATCTATTTAACACGAAACTAACATTGCACTGCATGTTAACTAACTAGAATTTAAATTAAAACTTTGAAAAATATATATAAGATACATATACATAGAATATAAATAAACAATAAAAGGGTGCCTGGGTGGCTCAGTTAGTTAAGTATCTGACTCTGGTCATGATCTCAGGGTTGTGAGATCGAGCCTCAGGTCAGGCCCCACACTCAGCTGGGAGTCTGCTTGAGATTCTCTCTCTCTTTCCCTCTGACCCACCTCCCACCCACCCCCCACTCATGCTCTCTCAAATAAAAAAAAATCTTTTTTAAACAAACAAAGCAGGGTGCTTCAGGCCTTGGGGGGAGAAGAAGGTAAAAGTGTCACTGGCCCCTTAGCCTCTGCTCTAGCCTTCTCTTTTCACCAACTTTCATGGGCTCTGAAAAACAGTGCGAAAACCACTGCTCTCATCTATCCCATTGGTGAGAAGTAGACATAATTTTACACAGGAAATGAAAAAATCTAGAAAGAGAATAAAGGATAAAGGAGGGCTCGTTTAAAGGAGGGCTCCCTTATATATGCAAAAAAAGTAGGTCAGTATACAAGGAACTAGATACCTGTCCAAACATACTGTTTGGTTTTATTTGATTCTGAAAGCTGTACTATAGGAGAGATGCTTTTATGACTCCAGAAGATCCTTCAACATTCATTGCTTGAGGTCTTCAGATTTAGTAGAACTAAAAACAACTTGAGTTATGAAACAGCTGTTGGAGTTTGTAACATGTGCATTGGCTATTGTATATGACTTCCTAAACTCTGCACTATGCAGTTCTACTGTCTCCCAGTTAGTACTCCTAGAATACTGGTAAGGAAATTACGTATTCCTAGTCCTCAGTGTAAATGACCAACAGTCTTGATTCCTCAATAGATTATTTTTCCTAGAATCACTTTATTCAATCAATTCTTTTTGAGCTGCAAATTAAGTTTTCAGCAGTTCTTATAACTGGGAAACTTAAATTCTTAGAAATACTAATTATTTATTTAATTGGAATTAATCTGGAATTTGGAGTACTATTCTGGAAAAAGGTTGACTTGAGTCTGCATTAAAGCTGGTTCTGGGAACCAGTGAGCTCAGAAAAATCTCACTATGAGAAAGGTGTTATTAGGACTAATTGGCTACATACTATTGGTTATCTCTTAATTTTTTCTAGTTGCAGGTAAGATGAACAACTACCGCCCTAACTGGTAATAATTTTCATCCTTGTATAAACTATTTTGGCTTTATGTATTTTATTAATGACCCATATAAAAATATAGAAGCAATACAAATCAAATTCATACATACCAAAAACAACTACAAATTAAAATTCAACCAAAATTTAATGCTTAAATGACATAAAATAAGTGAGAAGGGCTGGGCTGAATCCAGTAGTGTACTGGAATTAGCTGTAACTTGCTTTAAATAGGAAAGTGGGTTGGTAGCCTTTCTTACCACTACTGTTGGTAGCTTAAGACTGGCCACAGTTGAGAGTAGAGTATCATGGTTATCAGTAGCACATGCCACAAATTAGGGCTTAACGTGCTTCTTTGCTTTCTTTGTTATCATTTTTTGAAGTCAGTTGTCAAACATTTATCAACACACCACTGGCTAAAAATCACTAAAATTCATTATCTCTTGCCTCATGAAATATCAAATTTTCACTTGGGTCGAAAGATCAACTGCATAAATAGAGAATACATGAATCTGATTTGACAGAAGTTCTTCTTTTAAAAAAAATGAGTCTCAGTTGACCATAAGTTTAATATGAACCAACAGTGTTATTTAGATGTTAGAAAATCTCTCTATTGGATTGCATGGATGGGAGTATAGGGTCCAGAATAAACAAGAACTAGTTTCACTACAACTCTGTGTTAATCAAAACTCAGCTGAAGTATTTTGTTTACTATGACCATATTTTGAGATGGGTACTAAAAAACTGAAGTATGTTCAAGACCATATGGTCGGGACTGAAACTGCCATACAAAGAAGAGATCAACAAACTCAGAAGAAAAAGCTAAAAGTGACAAGAGAGATGAACCCACTATTTTTTGAAGAAGAGACAACTGAAACAGTAGTACTGATGTCTGCCACCCACACTGAAAGGCATCAGGAAAATAAGATGAATAGATAAACAGATATGTAAAAAAGAAAGTACAATAAAATACAGAATACAGTATAGATTCTAGGTGACAGGTATACGAATATTCACTGTAAAATTCTTTCTGCTTTATGTTTGAAAATTTCCACAAGTAAATGTTGGACAAATAAAAAATATTGGTAATTGCAGTAATCGAAATGCCATAGTTTTATAGTCCTAACACTGATAACATCTTTCAGTTGGGACTTACAGCTTTAAAAAAAATCACTATGAGTCTAAAAAAAGGGAGTAGATATGTTTAATTTTAAACCATAAGGAAAACAGCTATAGGGATAAAGTATAAACTGAAGGACATAATTTCTAAAAATATGAAGTATTCAACTATAGGCAGTCTTCTGAAATAGCAAATGTTCTATCATGGGAGAGGTTAGGAGAAGATTTATGATGAACATGGCAGAGGAGATTCTTGCACTGGTTAGGAAATTTAAAAACCACCAAAATCCCTTTCACACTCTTAAATTTTTTGTATGGTACTCAAATAAAAATTTTAAACTACCTACACTGATGGCAGAAAAAAAGCATGAGCATGTCACAGCAATAATCTCTCCTGAACATGTAGGAACTCTGAATTCAAATACCCACTTTCTACTTGCATCTCTCATGGGTATTTAATAGGCCTCTCAAACTTAACATGGCCAGAGCAGAATTCTTTACTACTTCTAATAAACTTAGTTCTTCGCTACTATTCTCCCTTCTAGTAAATAACACCATGATCCACCAGCCACTGAGTCTGGAAGCCTGGGAGTCATCTTTGACTACTCTCACATTCCTACTGCCCTGCATTAATGTACCAAATCCTACTGTTTCTATTCCAAAACATATCCTTTACCTCCAATACTACCACTCCATGCCAGGTCAACATCATCCCTTATCTGAACCACTTGTTTCTGTATAAAAAAAAAAGTGCAATATAGAGCAAAAATAAATTTTAGCGAGTACTTACAAAGTGCAAGGTATAGTGGTTAATAAATTCACTATCCAGTGAAAAGACATACAAGTATGTATATCAGAATGTGTTAATAGTAGAGGTATATTAAAAGATGGTATAGAAATATTAGCCATGGATCTATTCTCTTCCCAAGAAAGTTAAAGGAACTAAGTTTGAAACTTTTTTAAATAAAAAGTTTATTTTAAGCCTTATGTTAAATTGTTATTTAAAGAATCACAGATACATGTTAAAAATATTTTACAAACATATGTTGGGATGTTGTAATGAACCAAAAAGTAAGTCTGGTTCAAAATTTTTTTTAATGATTTTTTAATTTTTTTATTAACATATAATGTATTATTGGCCCCAGGGGTACAGGTCTGTGAATTGCCAGGTTTACACACTTCACAGCACTCACCATAGCACATACCTTTCCCAATGTCCATAACCCAACCACCCTCTCCCCCACCCCCGTAACCCTCGGTTTGTTTTGTGAGATTAACAAGAGTCTCTTATGGTTTGTCTTGGTTCAAAATTTTAAACGTTTTTTTAACTGTAACTTGAAGGATGAGGCCAAGAACAAAAACAAAGGAGAAAGGACAGAGAATAGTCGAAGAGGTGAAATAGAGTCTGAGAGGTATCCACTAGATTTGGGGGTTAAAAGATCACTAATTGACTTTAGGGGGAAAAAAATCTCAATAAAGTAGTAACCACACTGCATGGATTGAAAAATAATTTTTAAAGATGGTAAAATATAGATATCCACTAGAGACCTGGCTCAAAGAAATAAGTTCAAGGTGCAACAGCCAGAAAGGGAAAATAACACTGAAGAAACCACCAGAATATGTACTCAGAACTAGTGGCTTAGAAGGAAGACAGATGTTTATCACTACACTAAAGAAATTACATCTTCAGACAGGAAGAAAACAAAACAGATTTCTTCCAATAAATTGTTTAAACAACAGAAAGGTTATAAAAAGGTTCATTTATATAATAAAAACAGGAGAGAAACTTACACTTTATCCCCAATTTCCTCTGCCATTCGAAGAATTTCAAAGAGAAGTACCATTTTTCCAGAATGTTCTAAAACCTCAGCATCAGCATCTGTAACAAAATCTTTGTACCAGTCTGGAGCTGGGCTGCTTGGATTAGAAGAGGAAGTAGCTTTACCTAAATAAAATAAATGAAACAGAAATAAGTAGGCAAATAAGGAAAGAAACTCAAAGATCCAGAGAGGATTAAGAAAGAGACCTAGAGAAATGGAGAGGGGGGAAGGGGAGGGAAGAGAAGGGAGGAGGAGAAGAGGAAGAGGGAAAAAAGGGATGAGGGGGAAGGAGGGCACCCTCTGGCAAAAAGAGAAAAAAAGACCACCCAAGGAAAGAGAGAGCTTTACTGTATGGAAAAGACACAAGGTGGGGAGTGGAGTAGAGGAGACAAACCGAACTCTAGAAGAGGGAGAGAGAGACAGGGAGTGGGACACACAGAAACAGGCATATATGAATGCAAAGGAAGAAAAACATGGGGCGGGGGGGGGGGGGGGGAGGCAGGCACAACAAGTAAGAGAATAAGCAAGAGAAAGACTCCGAGAAAGTACAACTATGAGAAACAGTAGCTGGGAGCAGGGAATTCAAAAACCAGAGACCCTAAGAGACACCCCCCCGCCCCACCGCCAAGAGAGTATAACTCCCAACACAAACCCCAAGAGACAGAGACTAGGAGACAAAAGGATCTAAAGAACCAAAGAGAGACAGACAGAGGCAGAGAGAAGAGGGAGGGAAGAGAAATAGATGGACTCAGAGATCAAGAGAGAAAAGATCTTAGGGGCAGAAAATATTTCACAGTCCTAACAGAAGTCTGGAAAATAAAACGGATTCATCCCAGAATGCCCATATCATGTTATTTCATTTTGTTATTTTCCCCACAAACTTTGATTATAAAAGATATAAGAAAGTAACACAAAATAATCTATTTAATATCTAAACATAAATAGTTCGATGCAAAATTAGGAACATAAGGTTTACCTGTTTTTGTACCTTCCCTCAATTGCTTTTCAATGTAAAGTATTTTGAATTTTTACATATTTTGTTATACATATTTTAAATATTCACAAAAGTATACAGAATATGATGAACAGCCATGTTCCCACATCCTACCTTCATTAAATTTTACCACTTGCTAAATATGCTTCTGATGCAGCTGATACCTAATATGTGACGATACCAAATCTCATTCTCTTCTTTCCCTTGTGTTTTTCTGAGAGGTACCTAAAATCTAAATTCTATTAAGCTACGTGAAATAAGTCATACTAAGAAAAATAAATACCATATGATTCCACTCATAAATGGAATTTTAAAAAATGAATAAACAAACAGAAAGCAGGATCAGACCTATAAACACAGAGAAAAAATTGATGGTTGCCATAGGGGAAGGAGTAGGGGTTTGGGCAAAATGGGTGAAGGGGAGAGGAAGATGCAGGCCTCCAGTTACGGAATGAGTAAGTCAAGGGAATCTAAAAACAATACAAAGCCAAACAAATGAATAAACAAATAAAAAGCATAATCGGACCTATAAATACAGAGAACAAATTAAGTCACTGAATAAAAGGCACATGATATTGTCAATAAAAGTAAATTAAATTCTAATAGCAATGTAAAAGGACAGATGGCAGCTACACTTGCGGTGAATACAGCATAATGCATAAACTTGTCAAATAACCAGGTTGCACACCTGGAACTAATGTAATGTTGAGTGTCAATTATACTAAAAAATGTAAAGGAACAAAATAAAATTTATATCAAAATAAATAAAATCCTAAATTCTGTATTTACTATTTCTGTGTATGTTTTTATGTATCACTAAACTGTACATTACCTTTCATGTTTTCAAACTATATGTAAGCAGTACATACTGGTTGTATCTTTCTATGACTTTTCACTAAATGTAGCTTTTCATTTTTCACTCAAAGTGAGACTTATTCAATCACTCTAACTGCGTTGTAGAATTATACTGCATGAATATTTCATCATTTATGAGCTCTCCTCATATGCATTATAAGCATCTCCTCAGTCGTCTCAAAAATACTTAAATTATTTAATTTTTGGCTACTATCAAATGAAAAATTTTGTTATATTTTTCTAGAATACTGTCTACTTCATCTAAGTTTTAAATTTTCTGGCATAAACTTACACTTCTGATTTTTAAAATTACCACTTTAAACATAATATAGTCTTTATCAAATATTTCTATTATCATCGAAGGCCCTTAAGAATCTAATTATGCTGTTTATGTGTTAACTTTTGCCAGGCTGACTGCTTATTTTGTTGCTAACTTTTTTTAAAGTTAATTGCTCCCTCAGGTATTCCATCATCTTTTTAAAAAGATTTTATTTATTTATTTGACAGAGAGAGACACAGTGAGAGAGGGAACATAAGCAGAGGGAATGGGAGAGGGAGAAGCAGGCTTCCCGCTGAGCATGGAGCCCGATGCAGGGCTCGATCCCAGGACGCGAGGATCATGACCTGAGCCGAAGGCAGACGCTTAATGACTGAGCCACCCAGGCACCCCATTCTACCATTTTTATTTTCATTTCACTTTCAGTGTCGTTGTAATATGTGAGAACCCTGGGTAGAGATCATACATCTCCACTCTGCATCTGTTTCTGCCAGGTGCTCTAGGGGATCAACAACGCAGGATTACTTTTGAGGTATTGCAGCTTGAGATTTTTATTTATTATTTATTTTTTTAAAGATTTATTTATTTCGGTGGGAGGGGAGAGTGCGCCTGTGAGCATGGGGGAGAGGGGCAAAGGAAGAGAAGAAAGAGAATCTCCAGCAGACTCCCTGCTGAGGGAGGAGCCCAACAAGGGGCTTGATCCCACAACCCTGAGATCATGACCTGAGATGAAATCAAGAGTTGGTCCCAAGTTCAACTGACTGACCCACCCCGGCATTCCATCAGCTTGAGATTTTTAGACCACGTAACATAAATTCAAATCATAACCTATGTTAGCCCTTTATTATGAATCCAAGGAAACTATTTTTCTCAACCTGGAGACCAGGGTGAAGCAGATAAGCTTCCTTGAAATCTACCTGGATTGCTAGGCAAATTTTTTTTCTATCCTGCTCATCAATGGACTACATACCCTTTGAAGAGATTCAGCTTTAATCTGGGTTCAAAGAACTCTTCACCTTATACAGGACTCAAGGCCTTGTATCCTATTCCTGGGTAGGTGAAAACTAAAACTGCTAGTCTCAAGACTAGCATATCCCTAAGGCTTCCACAGCTTCCATATCTCTAAGGCTTCCACCTTCCTGAAATTACTGTTTAAATTATCAGTTCCTGGGGTGCCTGGGTGCCTCAGTGGGTTAAGCCTCTGTCTTTGGCTCAGGTCATAATCTGAGGGTCCTGGGATTGAGCCCCACATCGGGCTCTCTGTTCAGCAGGGAGCCTGCTTCTCCCTCTCTCTCTGCCTGCCTCTCTGCCTACTTGTGATCTCTGTCTGTCAAAGAAATAAATAAAATCTTTTAAAAAAGATTAATTTTTTAAAAATTAAAAAAATTTTTTAGAGATTATTAGTTCCTTCTTTGTATCTGGGTCCTGGTGATTTCGACTACTAATAGAGAGCTCATTATGTATTGATGTTCAAACCACAATGAACTACTGCCTAAACATGTCACATATTTGCAAGCACCCATAACTTTCCGTGAATGTCTTATATTATTTTCTCCCCTTCGTCGCCTGGAAAACTTCTTTTTATGCTTCACTATCCTTCAGGAATCAAATGAAATTTCATCTTAGAAAGCCTCTTTTGCAAGGCTGGCCCTATGCTGTTGTCTGGGTATTTGAATCATACACAGCTCCTTGTACTAATATAAAACTTTCCCTGATAAGAATGGCTCATTGTTCCTAGATTGTTTGTACAATGTGGTTTGTTCTGAACAAACCTGTTTTGTTTCTTGGAGTCTGAGATTTGGTAAGAGCTAGGCAGATAGTGTGTTTAAAACACATAAAAAACTTGGGTACTTGGTCTCCAATGAGCTTCCTTGGTAGATAACACTTTATATATGCTATCATAACATTTCTGGAGAAATTAGTACATCTTGGGTGACTCCATTGGGAGAAGACTCTTAGAAGGTTATGCCTGGTTTCCTCTGGACTCTACCCCATCTGCTTTTTTCCCTTTGCTGATTTTGCTTTGTACCATTTCATTGTAATAAATCATAGACCTGAATATGACTACATGCTAAGTCTTGTGAATCACTGAACCTGAGGGTGGTCTTGGGTGCTACTGACAAACAGCTTATCGAGCCAATGTCAAACTAAACTCCTTTCTACAACGGGCAAAAAACAAATGCCTTTAGGGAATACCCAAATATATAAACCCAAATATACTAAAGGTAATTTAACTGAGGTGAAAATGTTAGCAATAAAAAAATGCTAGCACAAAGTGAGTAAAAATAATAATTTCTGTGCAAAAGATTCCATTCTAATTTTGATCCTATTGGATATAATAAAATTACAGTAATGTCTAAAAAAATAAAAACTGATATAGGAAAATAAGGGCTACTCCAGTTAATAAGTACCCTGAATATGTAATTAGAACTTACAAACAGGTATTTCATGTTGAATACTCTTATTTCAATATCCACATGGATTAACTGTTATTTCTGTTATAACTTTGATCTTATATATATGACAAGAAACAGTACATTAATTAATCAAAGCCACTCCTTAATATCCACTCTGGCTATCACAAAATGCTTACAAGGTAAGGCACTAAAGAAATACAAACAAATAAAAAGCAACAACTTTAACCCTAATTTCTTGAAGTACATTTTTCTAAATATATATTTAACTACTGTATTTGCATCAAGATACACTGGAGTTTTATAAAGATACACTGGGGTTTTATAAAGAAAAGTAGCAATATCATTAAAGTATTATGTATCTATATAGTACTAGTAGTAGAACATTAAGCTCCATGAATGCATTTAATTGACTAATATAACCCAAGCTTCTATAGTAGTGCCTGGACCATATTAAGCACTCAAATAAATATTTGTTGAATGAATACATGTGGTATATTAGTGCTAATATTATGGTCCTACATCATGTACAAGGATTCTGTCACAAAAAGTTTATGTCCATATAAGAAACTGTATACATTTTAAAGTGTTAATGCTAACCAATAGATTAATCTAAAAAGAGCAAAATATTAAACTGAATACTTTGGTTTTTAATTTAAATTCCATTAATTAGAGTTCAGTAATTCATCAATCTTATATAATACCCAGTGCTCATTACATCATGTGCCCTCCTCCATGTCCATCACCCAGTTACCCCATCCCCATCCCCCCTCCCCTCTAGCAATCCTCAGTTTGTTTCCTATGCTTAAAAGTCTTTTATGGTTTCTCTCCCTCTCTGATTTTGTCTTGTTTTACTTTTCCCTCCCCTTCCCCTATGATCCTCTGTTTTATTTCTTAAATTCCATGTGTGACAGCATATGATAATTGTCTCTGATTGGCTTGTTTCTCTTAGCACAATACCCTCTAGTTCCATCCACATCATTGCATATGGCAAGCTTTCATTTTTTGATGGCTAAGTGGTATTCTATTATGCGTGTACATATGTATGTATTCTATTATGTATATATGTATACATATGTATGTATGTATGTATATTCTTTATCCATTCATCTGTCCATGGACACCTGGACTCCTTCTATAGTTTGGCTATTGTGGATATTGCTGCTATAAACACTGGGGTGCAAGTGCTCTTCAGATCACTTCATTTGTATCTTTGGAGTAAATACCTAGTACTACAATTGCTGAAAATTGAATACTTAGAAGTAGTTTATATATTCATTTACTCATGAAACAAACTGTCCTAACAAAATACTAAAACACAGAAATAGGAATACTGTAAGGTTAACGTAAAAGACTTACTCAAGATGTTGCTTCTGTAAACATTCAGAAAGCTATTATAAAAAGAATTAGATAGCAACTCTAAAGTAAAAATGAAATATGCAGTTAAAATATTATTATAGCTCAATTGTAGCCACCTACTTATTTAATATCTATTTCATATTCCAAATACAACACTTTGGCCCTTTAATCCTTCCTATTCAGGTTTTCTTACATTTCTTATCAGAAAGTAACTATGTTTTAAAAAAAGTTACAGTGTCAGCTATATATGTCCATGTACTATGATATACTCAGCCTTACTTGAAGTTAATCTAGATCTAAAAAAAATAGATTTTTATCATCATTTGTTCTGGAAAATATTTCTAATAGACTATACATATACACAGCTGAAGAAAATATAAAATACATCTATATATGAATGATTTCTATTTGACTGCACACACCTAAAATGAAAATTAAACAAAGACCTTATACAGGTAGTCAAAATTTGTCATTTGGAAACCACAGCCTTCCCTAACTGCTTTTAAGTTCACAATATGTAGCCATCTCTTCTCTGTTCCAATTCTTTCCAAACACTTTCACCTTATAAACAATAATGCTTTCGTACCAGGAGAAAACAGAAGAGGCTACTCATTTCTGGAGGTGACCCAGCTGCCTCAGACCCTACTTGTACTGCTAGGAGATGAAGGCAGCAAGACCTCAGCACTATTATTTAACCTGTTTACAGCACAGAATGAGACATACCAGTTTCTCTACTCTCCCTGTTCTCCTAAAAAAGTTATAGAAAAAAAAATTTTCAGCAAGAATATTTTAAGAAAAAAAAAGAATATTTTAAGAAAACCATTCCCAGGAACACATAAATTTTAAGCTATTTATTTATTAATGTCCAATGTGCCATTCAAAGCCTGTTTCCTTGATGATTTTCTGCTTAGATGATCTGTCCATTGATGTAAATGGGGTTTAATGTCACCACTATTACTGTATTATTACCAATGAATTCCTTTACATTTGTTATTAAATGTTTTATATACTTGGGTGCTCCCAAGTTGGGGGCATAAATATTTACAATTCTTAGATCTTCTTGTGGGATAGACCCCTTTATTATGCTATAGTGTACTTCCTCATCTCCTATTACAGTCTTTGGTTAAAAACTAGTTTGTCTGATATAAGTATGGCTACTCTGACTCTTTTGACATCCATTTGCAAGATAAATGTTTCTCCATCACCTCATTTTTCAATCTGAAGTTGTCTTTAGGTCTAAAATGCGTCTCTTGTAGGCAGCATATAGATGGGTCTTGTTTTTGTATCCACTCTGACATCCTATGTCTTTTGACTGGAGCTTTTAGCCCATTTACATTCAGAATGATTATTGATAAGATATGTATTTAGAGCCATTGTATTACTTGTTTTGTCACTGTTTCTGAAGATTTTCTCTGTTCCTTTCTGGACTTTGTCACTTTTGGTCTTTCTTTCCCACTCGAAGAGTCCCATTTGATATTTTTTGCAGGGTTTGTTTAGTGGTCATGAAGTCCTTTAGTTTCTCTTTGTCTGGGAAACTCTTTATCTCTTCTTCTATTTATTCTGAATCAGCCTTGCTGAATTAAGTATTCTTCGTTGCATATTTTCCCCTTCCAGCACTTTGATGTATCATGCCACTCTCTTCTGGCTTGCCGAATTTCTGTTGAGAAATCTCCAGCTAGCCTTATTTTAAGATATTTTTCTTTATTACTATATTTTACAAATTTAATTAGAATATTTCTTGGTGTTGGCCTGCTTTTGTTGATTTTGATGGGAGTTTTCTGTGCCTCCTGGATATAGATGTGTGTTTCCCTCCCCAGAGTAGGAAAGTTCTCGGCTATTATTCTTCCAAGTACACTTTCTGACCCCTACTCTCTTGACAAGAGAAATGTTTACGAAGGAATCACCACATTAGTTCAGGTACAGGCCTAAAATCAGCCAAGCTTGTTTGAACCCAGTGCCATTCACCAAGCTGGCCTCCATATCTCCCTTTTCACAGTCAACTGCTTTGCTATATGACTCTCAAATGACAAAAATTTAGACCTACTTACACTGTTCTGTCTTTAGATAATTTATATTTAAAATATTCAGACATTTGGTCCCAACTTTGGAGCTCCTACACACCTAGTCAGGCTGCACCAATAATATATGGAACCTCAACACTAATCCTTAAAATGTAGATATGGGTCAAGACACTTTTAGCCAATAAAAAATTCAGACTTTCACTTGTGTGTACACTCATGCACAAGAAAAGGAGAGAAAGGGAAAACAAAAGAGGTGACAGAGGAGAACACAGGCACAAACCTCTCTGACCTCTGCCATAGCAACTTCTTACTAGATACGTCACCAAAGGCAAGGAAAACAAAAGCAAAAATGAATGACTGGGACTTCATCAAGATAAAAAGCTTCTGAGAACCCAGGTGGTTCAGTCTAAGTGTCTGCCATCAGCTCAGGTGATGATCCCAGGATCCTGGATTGAGCCCTGCATCAGGCTCCCTGCTTGGTGGGAAGCCTGCTTCTCCCTCTCCCACAACCCCTGCTTGTGTTCCCTCTCTCGCTGTCAAATAAATAAATAAAATCTTAAAAAAAAAAATAAAAAATATAAAAAGCTTCTGCATGGTAAATGAAAATAATCAACGAAACTATAAAGCAGCCTATGGAATGGGAGAAGATATTTGCAAAAGACATATATGATAAAGGGTTAGTAGGTGAAATCCAGAAAGAACTTACCAAGCTCAACCCAAAATACAAATAATCCAGTTAATAAATGGGCAGAAGGTATGAACAGACACTTTTCCAAAAAAAGACATACAGATGGCTAACAGACGCATGAAAAAATGCTCAACATCACTAGCCATCAGGGAAATACAAATCAAAACCATGATGAGATACTATCTCACACTTGTCAGGATGGTTAAAATTAACAAAAGAAGAAACAACAGGTGTTGGTGAGGGTAGAGAGAAAGGGGAACCCTCTTACACTGTTGGTGGGAATGCAAATTGCTGCAGCCACTCTGAAGAACAGTACAGAGGTTCCTCAAAATGTTAAAAATAGAACCACCCTATGATCCAACAATTGCACTAATAGGTATTTACCCAAAAGATACAAAAATACAGATTTGGAGGGATACATGCTCCTTGATGCTTATAGTAGCACTATCAACAATAGCCAAACTATGGGGAGAGCCCAGATGTCCATCAACATAAAAATGGATAAAGAAGATGTGGTATCACCTCTTATACAATGGAATATTACTCAGCCATAAAACAGTAAAATTTTGACATTTGCAAGGAAATGGATAGAGCTAGAATGTACTATGCTAAGTGAAATAAGCCAGTCAAAAGAAAAATACCATATTATCTCACTCCTATGTGGAGTTTAAGAAAGAAAACATGAGCATATGGGAAGGGAGAAAAGAAAAAAGGAGAGGGGGAAACAAGCCATACTCTTTTTTAAAATGTTTTAATTTAAATTCAATTTAGTTAGCATATAGTTATTATTAGTTTCAGGGGTAGAATTTAGTGATTCATCAGTTGCATGTAATATCAAGTATTCATTACATCAAGTGCCCTCTTCTTTAATGCCTATCCCCCAGTTACCCCACACCATCCAACAACCCTCTAACCATAAGAGACTCTTCAGGATAGAGAACAAACTGAGGGTTGATAGAAGGAGATGGGTGGGGGATGGGCTAGATGGGTGATGGGTATTGAGGAGAGTACATATTCTGATGAGCACTGGGTGTTGTATGTTAAGTGATGAATCATTAAATTCTACTCAAGAAGCTACTACTGCACTGTATGTTAACCACCTAAAATTTAAATTAAAAAATAAAAATTTAAAAAGAGGTGATAAACTTTATGAAAAAGAGAAACCTTAAAAGTATGCAACAATTGTAGATTATGAAGAATTACAAAGGTAAAAGGCTAAAACATTAACATTAATTTCATTGTGTAAAGTTAATTACAATGATGCTCTATTACATGAAATGTTTCCAGTTATTTATATGTAGTTAATTGAAAGTACCACTGTGGCTCTGAAATTGGGTGTATCTAGGTCTAAATCCCACTTCTATCAACGATTTATAAACAATAAAGATACCAACAGTATTATAAGTCTGCTCAAGAATTAAGTCAGCTAACACATGGAATGAAAGTACAGCATTTAGTTTATATACATGTAAATAAACATTAGATTTTCTTTCTCCTCTTTCTCTTAAATATCAGAGAGAGCACAATGGCATGCTTGAAATTAAACATTCACCAGATACTTGTTATTATGTGACCTGATTATCCCAGATGCTTACTAAAAGCATCTAGGAAAGATAATCCTTTGAGTGAAATAGTAAGGATAAATTAGTAACTGAAAAAAACATGGACATGGTAATTTCTAAATCAATGTCCAATAATAAAGGCAACAGTCATTAGACTCACTTTCTTCCAGCTTTAATGAAACTGAGGGATTGCTTCCTGTTTCATCCACATTTCCTTCACCACCTCCTCGAGATCTTGAATTCCAGACTTTAATCACTTCAACATCATTGTCACTGCCACTGCCGCTTGAGCTACTATCTTTCTTCCCTTTTTTCCCCTTTGTCTTTTTCTTTCTATAAAAGAAACAAATTCAAACTGTTAGAGAAGCCCAGAAAAGATACAAATGCCAATTATGAGAGAACAATCAGCAATTTGGGATTTTAAATGTGTCAATACAGGACACAAAAATTATTCAATTTACTTTGTATAATCATCGGAGCTTAAACTCATGGAGGTTTCGTCGGAATCTGAAGCTATAAATTCATCCATACTGTCTTCATCAAAGTATCCCTAGAGGAAAAAAATGATGAATGTTTTAATAGTTTATTTCAACTTATATTGAAAATTATAATGATGTTTACTTTACCTGAGGGTAAGTTAATTGTCATGGGATAAGAAAGAACTGAAAGAACTACCACAGATTAGAAAAAAGAAAGGAGACATCACAAATATGATTACTAAATGCAATGCAAAATCTTGGATTGAATCATGGAAAAGAAAAAGGACATAAGTAACAAAAACTGATGAAGTCTACTGTTTATTAGTTAATACTATTGAGTCAATGTTACTTTTTACATTTTTATCATTTTACCATGTTTACACAGATGTTAAGAATAACATTTAATACTCCTTCCATAATCATAATGTATTCTAACATACAGAATTAACTAGAAATAAAACAGGTTGAATTATGGTACTACAAAGCAAAGGAAAATTCCAATATATAGAACTATATATATCAACCTTATTCCTAAAACTATTCTGCTTCCAACAGATACGTCTTAATCAATTTTAGGTTACCTGATTTACCTTATTTTCTTTGCTAATGTAGTCCAGCTGCAAACACCATGGATGAGTCCAGATTCTACTTAACATCTGAAAATCTTGGAAAAGTTTTGCACCTGCCTTTCCTCTTCCACCTTCACTGCTATTACCTACACCTGATCAAAAAAAAAAAAAAGGAAGCAGTTAATGTTAAGACATAAGAATTCGCTATGTCAGAAGAGGTGGGTGGAAGGATGGGTTAAACAGGTGATGGAGATTAAGGAGTACACTTGTGAATGAACACCTGATGTTATATGCAGTACTGAATCACCAAATCGTACATCTAAAACTAATTACACAGTATGTTAACTAACTGGAAATTAAATAAAAACAGGAAAAAAAGAATTCTCTATGTCAACCAACATGCTTCTAAATTAGGGATTTTAACTTTATCTGCACTATGGACTCTTAGCAATATAGAGAAGTTTATAAACATCTTTCTTCGATTAATGTTTTGAAACACATAAAGTAGGAAAACAAAAGAAACCCATTATATATAAATGATCAAAATAGTAAACATATTTGTGATACAGTAATATGTGTACTTTGTTAATGCATTAAATAACAAAATATAGCAGCAAGTCTAGTCCTAATAAGGGAAATAATTTTGAGATATCAGTAACAATAGAAATATTTTATTTCTATTGGTAACAAAGTGACAGTTATCACTAACAGTACTATGGTTTATTGCCCATATTATAATTGGAAAAAATGCTAATTTTCACAGGAGGTTAATAGAAATTAATGTGACTTTTTCTTATTTCAGTTCACATACTCCCCAATAACTCCATCTGTGGACCCTGGATTACAAACTCCTATCTTAAAACTGATGGTTAGCACAGGAGAGGCAAGTAGGGAGATGTGTTAAAGAGGTGATGGGAATTAAGGAGTACACTTGTCATGATGATCACAGGGTGATGTATGGAAGTGTTGAATCATTATATTGTATACCTGAAACTAAATTTACACTGTATGTTAACTCATTCGAATTTTTAAATTTATTTTATTGGGGGAGGCAGACAGAGAGACTGCTAAGCAGCTTTTGGCCGAAACTAAGACCTGGACACTTAACCGAGGCACCTTGGGCACCTAGAGCACCTGGGCACTCCCAACTAACTGGAATTTAAATGAAAATTTAAAAGCTCTTATTTTAGATAAAGCCTCTCTGTATCCAATCTTTCAGAAACTCTTTTCCAACTATTCTTAAACAAAAAAATGCACTCCTAAAAATATTTTTTCATGTTGAAAGCATTAGATTTCTTTTGCTCAGAGCAATTTCAACAAAATCGTATTTTTTTCTATGAAAGCAAAATGAAAATGAAATGAATGCACATTTTATTTATGACACTTATCAAGAAGATGCAAAACAAAGCTGATTAAATAAAAAAAGCAGCATTTAAGCCATAACATTTTTCTGCCCACAGTTTTAGAGATGTAAATTCACAATTAATAAGTCTTGCCTCCACTCCTGGCAAGAGAAAATTTAATGATATGAAACACTAATAAAAATGCATGAAAGGGGCGCCTGGGTGGCTCAGGGGGTTAAAGCCTCTGCCTTCGGTTCAGGTCATGATCCCAGCGTCCTGGGATCGAGCCCCACATCGGGCTCTCTGCTCAGCAGGGAGCCTGCTTCCTCCTGTCTCTCTACCTGCCTCTCTGCCTACTTGTGATCTCTGTCTGTCAAATAAATAAATAAAATCTTTAAAAAAAATGCATGAAAATCTGGTAGGGATTATTTTGCCTTGTAAGTGGTATTTCCACTGTGTATAATAGAAATCACTGCTGTGAAAATGAGAAATCTAATTTCTTGATATACAACTGCTTATAGCATTTCTTTATAATTTTTTGCTTCTGCAATATCAGTAGATATGTTCTTTTACACTCCTGATTTTAGTTGTGGCTCCTCTATTACTTTGTAAGTACAGCTAAAAAGATATCAATTATGTTGATCTTTTCAAAGAAGCCAATGTTGGTTTCAATGGTTTTTCTGTGTTTTTTTCCTCCTTTATATTTATTTCTGCTCTAGCCTTTATTCTTTCTTTCTATTTGCTTTGGGTTTAGTTTGCTCTTACTTTACTTCCTTAAGGTGAAAGTTTAGATTATAAACTCGAGATAATTCTTCTTTTTAAATAAGAGGCATTTACAGTTAAAATTTTCCCTCTTTAAGCATGCTTTACCTGCATCCCATATTTTAGTACCTTGTGTTTTTGTTTTCATTCATGTCTAAATATTTTTTAATTTTCCCTGTGATTTCTTTTTTTAATCTACTAGCTATTTGGGAGTCTGTTATTTATATACATTTGTGAAGGTTCTAACTTTCCTTCGGTTACTAGCTTGTAATTTCATTCCCATGTGGTTAAAAAACATTTTTTTTGTGATGTTGTCCTTTTATGCTAATTGAAACTGGTTTTATAATCCAAAATGTGGTCTATCTTGGAGAATACTCCACATGTACTTGGGAGGAATATGTATTCTGCCACAGCTCAATGGAGTGTTCTTTCAGAGGTCTGTTAAGTCTGGTTAGTTTATAGTGTTTTCTAAGTCTTCTATTTCCTTGTTGATCTTCTACCCAGCTCTTCCATCACTGAACACCTTATGAGTTAAAATTAATGTAAAGGAGGGGCACCTGGATGGTTCAGTCAGTTAAGTGTCTGACTCTTGATTTCAGCTCAGGTCATGATCTCAAGGTCATGAGATCAAGCCCTGTATCAGGCTCCATGCTGGGGATGGAATCTGCTTCAGATTCTCTCTCCCTCTCCCTTTGCTCTCCCCAACCCTACCACTCAAGTTCTCTCTCTTAGAAAAAATTAATGTAGGGGTGCATGGGTGGCTCAGTGGGTTAAAGCCTCTGCCTTCGGCTCCAGTCATGATCCCAGGGTCCTGGACTGAGCTCCACATTGGGCTCTCTGCTCAGCAGAGGGTCTGCTTCCCACCCCCCTGCCTGCCTCTCTGTCTACTTGTGATTTCTGTCAAATAAATAAATAGAATCTTTTAAAAAAATAATGTAAAAAGAGATTTTTTTAAAAAGAAGGTAATCTAAACTTTATCATTTTATACTCTAAGAAAGACTTAAAAGCCAATTCTTGTTTTGTGGAGGCAAAAACTACTCTTGCACATATCATAAATACCTTCTATCATAGAAAAACTTCCTAAGACTTTCAGGCCAAACTAGCTAAGATAGTAAAAGGGAGGACATTTTTAAAGGGAAAGAAATTCTACCCAAAAGGGGAAAAAACAGTTTTTTCTACCTACACCACTGATTTATATTAGAGTTGATATTCTCTGTGGGAAATGGGAACCACATAAAAAGGATATGTTAATAACCTAGCCAAATAAATATCCTGAAAAATGTTCTCTACTCAAAAGACCATTGACAATTATTACTGAATTATTCTATCTTTTTAAAAAAATGATTTTGACTCCAAATCACTTAATTTGGAAAATATACCAAAAAAGGTTAAATGAATACATGATTAATTAATCATGACAATCTGTTATTGAACCTCATTTACACATACAGATTTTACATGAGATGTTATTATGGGGTCTTTGGTAAACTGAATAATGGCCTCCCAAATATATTTACATTCTGATCCACCCATGAGTTATTCTATATGGAAAAAGAAAATGTGCAGATGCAATAAAAGATAAGGACCTGAAATTGAAGAAGACCATCCTAGTTTATCCCAGAGGATCCAATGCAACCACAAGAGTCCCTATAAGAGGAATCCAGAAGTGAGAGTTGGAGAAGGTGAATATGGAGAATATAGACAGCCACTAAAAGCTGAAAGAGACAAGGAAATATTTTCCCTCCCTAGAGAGGCCAGAAGGAACCAGCCTTGCTGACTTTAGCCCAGTAACACTAACCCTGGACCTTCAACGCCCCCAAAACCGTGAAAGAATAAACTTGTGTTGTTCTAAGCCATTACATTTGTGGCAATTTTCTACAGCAGCCAAGAGGAAATCAATACAGCATCCTAGTGAAATATTTATCTAACTAAAACTTGGCACACATCAAAATCACCTGGGCAATGTGTTATACACATCCTTGGATTCCATTCCTATAAATTCTGATTTCCTAGATATGTGATGAGGCACAAAAACCTAAACTTTCTAGGAAGGTTCTCAGATGCTTGTTGTGCTGCAAACTAGGGTACAAGTCATAAAGAAGAATGGCTGGGAAAACTCACTGCTTCAACTCGTTTGCTAGGGCTGCCACAGCAAATCACCATAAAACCAAAATCTTAAGAACACAGAAATATACTCCTTTACAGCTTGGGAGATCAGAAGTCCAAAATCTGTCCTACTGAGCCAAAATCAAAGTGTCCTCAGGGCCACCTACATTCCCCCTGGAAGCTCCAGTAAAGAATTTATTCCTTGCCTCCTCAGGCACATGGTGGCTGCTGGTATTCCCTGACTTGCAGCCACATCAGTCTTTGCCTCTGTGGTCATAATTCTTCTTCTGTGTATATCAAATCTCCTTCAGCCTCTCTCCTGCAAAGACACCTGCAATGGGAATTAGGAGCCATCTGGGACAATCCAGGACAACCGTCTCTTCTCAAGATCCTTAGTTAAATCACCTCTAAAAAATCCCCTTTTCTGGGGCGCCTGGGTGGCTCAGTGGATTAAACCGCTGCCTTCAGCTCAGGTCATGATCTCAGGGTCCTGGGATCGAGCCCCGCGTCAGGCTCTCTGCTCCGCAGGGAGCCTGCTTCCTCCTCTCTCTCTGCCTACCTCTCTGCCTACCTCTCTGCCTACTTGTGATCTCTCTCTCTGTCAAATAAATAAAATTTTTTTAAAAATCCCCTTTTCTTATAAGGTAACACAGGTTACAGAACCTAGGTAAGATCTGACATCTCGGGTGGTCATCGTTTCAACGTACCACACTGCCTTAAGTGCCCTTCGAGGTTATTCAAGGATGAAGATAGTAGACGTAAAGCAAACATTCTAAAAATACAATACTAAAAGCTTTTTATATTCAATTTCCCTTTTGACCCCTTAAAAATTACAATTATACTATTAAAATAAACCAGACTCACTGGCATATTCTGATGATCAATACAGCTATAATAAACAGGGAAATGGAGATGATCATAAGAAAATACCATGGGCTAGATCAATAAATTTTATAAAGTTTCCCTAAGTCCTGAAAATTATTTCAAAAAATTTTCTACATAAATGATTAAAAAGGGTTTATCTAGGAACCTTGGAAGCGGTTTGGCCACTAAGAATTTGGAAAGACCTTTTAGGATTTCCATACTGTTTTATCACAAAATCCTTACCAGTCACATATTTCCTTTGTACTATTTCAGAAATCTGATTTCGTTTCCTCCAATGCTCCTTCAGTTAACCTATAAGACTGAAGGCCACTTTTAAACATAACAAAGACTTAGGAAAGCCTAAAACCCAAGCAATAACGCAACTACCAAGAGGTACCCAAAATATTCTTCATATAATGAACAATAAGTGAAAAAGAGTATTTCAGTGATATTAGTTATTTCACTGCTTCAATACATCAGATTCTATAAGCTGACTATAAGCAGATGGCTTTGTTTTGATAATCTAAACATATGCTGTTATATCTGTTCAAGTCTAAATCTAAATCTTGTAGTCATACCACCTTCTGATTAGTCATATAGTATAGGAATCTCACATAAAAATTACCACTCTTGAACTATCACGCTAAGACCACTGAACTTGGTTAACATTCTTTAGAGTATGCTTATATATGCAGAAAGTAGAAGAAACAAAGTAATAATATTTTAAGTACCAGACAGCCCCCAGTTCATATCATCAAATAGCCCATCATTTGCCCAAATTCATACTAACTTAAAAAAGTTAGAAGTGCTTCAAGCACAAATTGTAATATCAAGGGATCTGAGACTAATAATATCTCCAGAGCCCTAGCAGAAACAACAGCAAATCCTTTCTGGAGTAACCAAACGTTATCCTGGGCCTCAAAGAATTACCACATATTAATATTCTAAGGGATATTAGGAACCTGTGGTCAAAAGTACTTAAATATACATAGCAACAGGCAACATGCCTGAAAAACTGACAGAAGTTAAAGAGATAAAAGAAATCTATTAGGATTTCAGAAACTGGAATAATTAGACACAGATTTTAACTGTTTACTATTGTTTAAAGAAATGTTAAAGATAATGCTGAAAGTACATGCAAGACACAGGAAATCATAAAGAATGAAGAATTAGATGGAAGATAACTAAATAAAACTTCTATAGGTAAAGTAAGCCCACCGAGGCTTTTTTAAGTTTTATTCAGATATAGTTCACAATTTACCATCTACAATTCTCTAGTGTATTCACAGAGCTGAGCAACCATCACCAAAATCTAGTTTTTAAAACATTTTCATCACCCTCAAAAGAAACCCTATATCCCCAAGCCATCATCCACCAATTTCTTTATTTCTCCTATACCCCTAGGAAACCACTAATCTACTCTGTCTCTATAGATCTGCCTACTCTGTACATTTCATCATACAACATCTGGTCATTTGTGATTGGCTTTTTTCACTTAGCATATGTTTTCAAGGTTGATATGCGTTGTAGCATGTATCAGCATCTTCTTCCTTTTCATTGCTGAATAACGTTCTATGATATGCATATATCAAATCTGTTTACTCCTTCACCACTTGATGGGCATATAGGTTGTTTCTAGCTTTTTAACTATTATGAACAATGATAGTATGAACATTCGTGTATAAATCTTTGTGTGTACAAGCGTTTTCCTTTCTGAGTATATACCCAGAAGTTTAATTGCTAAGTTATATGGTAACGCTACATTGAAAATTTGATTGCCAAATTGTGTTCCTCAGAAGTTACACCATTTGACATTCAAAATCCGCAAAACACAGGGTTCTAATAACTCCACATCCTCACCACTTGCTATTTTTCTATTTCTTGGATTACAGCTATCCCAGTGAGTTATAAAAGGTATCCCACTGTGGTTTTGATTCACATTTCCAATTATGTTGAGCATTATTTACAGCAGGCTGCAGGTACATCAAAATAACCTGTAGGGATTATAAAAATGCAGGTTCCTGAGCCCTACTTCAGATCCACTTAATCAACCTCTAAAGGGTGGCACTGGGATGCACGCATATGAATGTTCTCAATTTATGAGTACAATTCAGTGGCACTGAGTATAATCACAATGTTGTGCAAGGATCAACACTCCATTCCTAAAACATTTTCATGATCCTAGAAACTCTACACATATTAAAAATAACTGTATTTTCCTCTCCCTCAAACCTTGGTAACTACTACTTTCTGCCTCTATGAATCTGACTAATCTAGGTACTTCTAAGTGAAATGAAACAGTATTCGTCATTTTGTGTCTGGCTTATTTCATTTATCACGATAGCTTTGGGATTCATTAATATCATAAAGCATCAGCATTTCTTCTCTTTTTAAGAGCAAATAATATCCCATAGTATGTATGTATGTATGTATGTGTATGTATGTACGTATGTGTGTGTGTTTCTGTATATCACATTGCCTTCGTCTATTCATCAGTTAGAGGACACCAGGATTGCTTCTACCTTTCTGGCTATTATGAATGCAGCTGGTGTGTAAACATGAGTGTGCAAGTATCTGTTTAAGTTTCTGCTTTCAGCTATCTGGGTTATATACTTAGAAGTGGAGTTGCTGGATCACATACTGAATCACTATGGAAATAATTCTCCATTTAACTCTTTGAGGAATGGCCACACTGCATTTCAGATAGCAGCTGCAGCATTTCACACTGCCACCAGTAATGCACCAGGGCCATAATTTTTCCATTTCCTTGACAATATTTATTCTTTCTCGCTCTCTTTATTTAAAGATTTTATTTATTTATTTGACAGAGAGATAGAGAGTACAAATAGGCAGAGTGGCAGGCAGAGGGAGAGGACGAAGTAGGCTCCCCACTGAGCAAAGAGCCCAATGCAGGGCTTGATCCCAGGCCCCTGACATCATGACCTGAGCCAAAGGCAGTTGCTTAACCAACTGAGCCACCCAGGCACCCCCAGCCATGCTCCTTTAAGGGAAAAAAGTATCACTTATAGTTGGGTGGAACACCAAACATTTTCACAACTGTAAGATTCATGATATCAGATGATAATTTAACAAACATAAATTTTCAGAAAGAGTTAAGAGGCAGAGTAATAGGGGGAACCTATGCTTGCCTCCTCCAATGAACGCAGCTAGATAAATAGCAAATCATTCTGAACACCCAAGAAATCAATCTGAGGACAAAGAGAACAAACTGCATGACTAGAGGGAGGAAAGAGGCCAACCACATCATGAAAGTTAGGAGGTGAGGAGATGTGATTTGGAGAAGAAAAGAACTGGTGGTGATGATGCAGAGGAGAGGAAGCCCAGATCAGGAAAAGAGAGACAAAGACAGAGACAAGAAAAACACTTCCCCTACATCACTAATGAGGAAAATGAGAGGGGCTAATTATCACAAGTATCTACAAGCAGCAGAGCACAAAGTCTGGTTTTAGAAGTCCATGCCATGGCCAGGTGGAACCTGGGTGGCAAAGAGGTGCTCCTGTGAGGAAAGAAGGCAGAGGCCAGGGAGCATGATCCCCTGGGTTGCACTGGGAGAGACAATTCCCTTTCATGAAGAGCATTTGGGAGAAGGGCACTGCCTTTATGGGAACAAAATAGCAGGCAAGTGCCACTGAGCTGCCCCATTCTTTAGCACAGGAGACACCTGCTGAGAACAGCTAACATGCATCCTGGCTTCTTGTGATTTATGGTAAATTCCAAGCCCCTGTGCATTCCTGCAACTACCCTTCTGGGACAAACCAGCACTAGCACAGTATGAGGAGACCCTCCTCCAGAGGATCAGTCCATGTCCATGCATCGTAAGGTACCTAAAATTTAGAGTTCTGAAACCCAGTCTGTGTGCCTGCGATAAAACACAGGAGCACAGTGTCACAGGGTAGGCAGATGCTCAGAGACAGGGTGAAGGCATATATCTGAGGAATGCATGGGATAAGCAAGGGGAGACTGTTAACTCTTCTATGAGGGCTTTTTTGAACATTGGCAGGTGCAAACTTCCCTCTCTGGGGATGAGAGAGATGGCTAACAACATTTTTAGCCCTGCCCATCAGAACAGATAGATTGCAGTGAGAAACACAGTGCTCACAGTGGAGGCTTGAGCTGCTTACACCAAACCCCAGCCCCCTGAACTCTGGAGGTGGTTTTTGCTGTTGTTGTTGGGTTTGTTTTTGTTGTTGTTTTTGCCAGGACAAGTATGCCGAAGACTCAGAGCAGGAGTACCACACCTCACCCACCAGAAGACCAGCACAAACCCTCCACATGCACCAAGTCTGCTCACAGAAAGCTGAAAAGCTTCAGCTCTAGGTGAAATAGAATCTAGCCTGTTTTAACAAGTGGACCAAAAAACACATAGTTAAAACTCACCACACATTGGAAAAGGAGTAAACATTCCCTGCTGCAGGCAAGAAGAAACTATGCAGAGGACTGACCCGAAGGAAACAGCAACAAAAACACAACAGCAGAGTGTACCAGAAACACTTTCTGAAGCACCAGGCCCTGGACAGTATATGACCTCTTCTTAATACAACTATTACTCTCAGGAGCAGAAACTATAACGGGCTTTCATAGGACACAGAAGACAGAGACCTAGACAAAATAGGAAGATGGAGGAATTCACCCCAAAACAAAGAACAAGAAGAGGTCACAGGCAGGGATCTAATCAAACCACATATAAGTAATATATGTCTGACCCAGAATTTAAAACAACAATTATGAGGATACTAGTTGGGCTTGAGAAAAGCAAAGAAGACACCAGGGAGTCCCGTAATGCAGAGATAAAAGACCTAAAAATTAGTCACACCAAAATGAAAATACTATAACCAAGACACAAAACCAACCAGATGTAATGACCACAAGGAGAAAAGAAGAATGCTGAAAAGAAGAGGGAAATAAAAATGTTAGATCACGAATGTCCGTATAGGGAAATGAGCAACTCCATAAAGCATAATATCCACATCATAAGCATCCCATAAGTAGAGAAGGAAAAGGGAGCAGAAGGTTTCCTTGAGGAAACTATAGCTGAAAACTTCCCTAATCTGGGGAAGAAAACAGACATCCAAATCCAGGAGGCAGAGAGTGCTCCAATCAAAAAAAAAAAACAGGCCAACACCAAGACATATCATAGTAAAATTTGCAAAATAAAATACAGATATAAGGACAGAATCCTAAAAACAGCACTGGAAAAGAAATCGCTGGGACATCTGGGTGGCTATTCTTAATTTCAGTTCAGTTCATGATCTCAATAGGGACTGAGCCCCATGTCTGACTCCACACTTCAGTGGAGAGTCTGCTTGAGATTCTCTCTTCCCCTCTCCCTCTGCCCCTCCTAACCCTGCTCTTTCTCTCAGATAAATAAATAAAATCTTTAAAAAAAAAGAAAAGGAAATCCCTAATGTACAAGGGAATACAAATAAGGTTATCAGCACATCTAACCACAGAAACTTCACAGGCCAGAAGGCACTGGCATGATATATTCAACATGCTGAATAGGAAATACATGCAACCAAGAATAACTGATCCAGCAAGGCTGTTATTCAGAACAGAAGGAGACAAAGCTTCCCAGACAAACAAAAACTAAAAGACTTTGTGACCACCAAGCCAGACCTTCAAGAAATATTAGAGGACACTGTGAGTGGGAAAGAAAGACCAAAAGCAACAAAGACTACAAAGGAACAGAGAAAATCTCCAGGAACACCAATGTTACATTTAATACAATGGCACTAAATTCATATCTATCAATAATCACTGTGAATGTAAATGGACTAAATACTCCAATCAAAAGACATAGGATGTCAAAATGGATTTAAAAAAAAAGACCCTGTATGCTGCCTATAAGAGACTCATTTTAGACCTAAAGATATCTGCAGATTGAAAGTGAAGGGGCAGAAAAATATTTACCATGCAAATGTATGAAAAAAAGCCAGAGTAGCAGTACTTATACAAGACAAACTAGATTTTAAACCAAAGACTGCAAGAAGAGATAAAGAAGGGCACTGTAACAAGATAAAAGAGTCTATCAAACAAGGAGATGTAACAATTATAAATATTTATGCCCCCAACTTGGGAGTACCAAATATAAAAATCAGTAACAAACATAAAGAAACTCACTGATGACAACAAAATAATAGTAGGGGAGTTTAAAACCCCACTAACAGCAATGGATAGATCATCTAGGCAGAAAATCAACAAGGAAACAATGGCTTTGAATGACACACTAGATCAAAAGGACTTAACAGATATATTCAGAACATTTCATCCTAACACAGCAAAACACACATTTTTTTCGAGGGCACATGGAACATTCTCCAGAAGAGATCACAGACTAGGTCACAAATCAGGCCTCCACAAGTACAAAATGACTGAGATCATACTATACATGTTTTCTGACCACAATACTATGAAACTTGAAGTCAACCACAAGAAAAAATTTGGAAAGAACACAAATATATGTAAGTTAAAGAACATGCTACTAAAGAATGAATGAGTTAACCAGGAAATTAAAGGAGAAATAAAGAAATACATGGAAGCAAATGAAAATGAAAACATGACAGTCCAAAACCTTTGGGAGGCAGCAAAAGCAGTCATAAAAGGAAGTATATAGCAATGCAGGTTTACCTCAAGAAGCAAGGAAGTCTCAAACATAAAAACCTAACCTTAGCTCTCCCGCCGCCATTTTAAATCCAGCTCCATACAACGCTCCGCCGCCGCTGCCGCCACGACCCGGATGCACGCCAGCACCCCCCGGCCGACAGCTCCGCCGCCATGGAAGACATGAACGAGTACAGCAACATAGAGGAGTTCGCAGAGGGATCCAAGATCAACGCGAGCAAGAACCAGCAAGCAGGATGACGGTAAAATGTTTATTGGAGGCTTGAGCTGGGATACGAGCAAGAAAGACCTGACTGAGTACTTGTCCCGGTTTGGGGAAGTGGTGGACTGTATGATTAAGACAGACCCGGTGACCGGAAGATCGAGAGGATTTGGATTTGTGCTTTTCAAAGACGCTGCTACTGTTGACAAGGTTTTGGAACTGAAAGAACACAAACTGGATGGCAAATTGATAGACCCCAAAAGGGCCAGAGCTTTAAAAGGGAAAGAACCGCCCAAAAAGGTTTTCGTGGGTGGATTGAGCCCAGATACTTCTGAAGAACAAATTAAAGAATATTTTGGAGCCTTTGGAGAGATTGAAAATATTGAACTTCCCATGGATACAAAAACAAACGAAAGAAGAGGATTTTTGTTTTATTACATATACAGATGAAAAGCCAGTAAAGAAATTGTTAGAAAGCAGATATCATCAAATCGGTTCTGGGAAGTGTGAAATCAAAGTTGCACAACCCAAAGAGGTATACAGGCAGCAACAGCAGCAGCAGAAAGGAGGAAGAGGCGCTGCAGCTGGTGGACGAGGCGGCACTAGGGGTCGTGGACGAGGTCAGGGCCAAAACTGGAACCAAGGATTTAATAACTATTATGATCAAGGATATGGAAATTACAATAGTGCCTATGGTGGTGATCAAAACTATAGTGGCTATGGCGGCTATGATTATACTGGGTATAACTATGGGAACTATGGATATGGACAGGGATATGCAGACTACAGTGGCCAACAGAGCACTTAGGGCAAGGCATCTCAAGGGGGTGGCAATCACCAAAACAATTACCAGCCATACTAAAGGAGGACATTGGAGGAAATTGCTAAAGTTAACCCATCTTGGAGGACGACATTGAAGATTGGTCTTCTGTTGATCTAAGATGATCATTTTGTAAAAGACTTTCTAGTGTACAAGACACAACTGTGTCCAACTGTATATAGCCGCCAATTAGTTTTCTTTGTTTTTACTTTGTCTTTTGCTATCTGTGTTATGACTCAGTGTGGATTTGTTTATACAAATTTTATTTCATGTTAAACCTCAAATAAATGCTTTCTTATGTGATTGTTAAAAAAAAACAAAACAAAAAAAAAACCTCAAATAAATGCTTTCTTATGTGATTGTTAAAAAAAAACAAAACAAAAAAAAAACCCTAACCTTAAACCTAAAAGCTAGAAAAGAAATAGCAAATAAAGCCTAAAGCCAGCAGAAGAAGGGAAACGGCAAATACTAGAACGGACATAATGATATAGAAACAAAAAAGAACAGCAGAACAGATGAATGAAACCAGGAGCTCTTTGAAAATTTTAATAAAATTGATAAACCCCTAGCCAGACTTACCAAGAAGAAAACAGAAAGGACCCAAATAAATAAAATCACAAGTGAGAGAGGAGAAATCACAACCACCAATATAAAAATATAATTTTTTTAAAGATTTTATTTATTTATTTGACAGAGAGAAATCACAAGAGAGGCAGGCAGAGAGAGAGGAAGGGAAGCAGGCTCTCTGCTGAGCAGAGAGCCCAATGTGGGACTCGATCCCAGGATCCTGAGATCATGACCTGAGCTGAAGGCAGCGGCTTAACCCACTGAGCCACCCAGGCGCCCTAAAAATATAATTTTAAGAGAATACTAAGAAAAATTAGATGCCAGCAGATTGGACAGTCTGAAGAAATGGATAAATTCCTAGGGGTATATAAACTACCAAAACCAAAACAGGAAGAAATAGAAAACTTGAACAGATCAACAGAGAGCAAAGAAATTCAATTAGTAATCAAAAAAACTCCCCAAAAAGGTAAGTCCAGGATCAGATGACTTCCCAAGGGAATTCTACCAAACATTTAGAAAACAGTTAACACTGGGCGCCTGGGTGGCTCAGTGGGTTAAAGCCTCTGCCTTCGGCTCAGATCATGATCCCAGGGTCCTGGGATCGAGCCCTGCACTGGACTCTCTGTCAGCAGGGAGCCTGCTTCCCTTTCTCTCTCTCTGCCTGCTTCTCTGCCTACTTGTGATCTCTGTCAAATAAATAAAATCTTAAAAAAAAAAATTTAACGGAGAAAGACAACTACCATATGATTTCCCTGATATGAGGAAGTGGAGATGCAACATGGGGGGTTAGGGGGGTAGAAGAATAAATGAAACAAGATGGGATCGGGAGGGAGACAAACCATAAGTGACTCTGAATCTCACAAAACAAACTGAGGGTTGCTGGGGGGAGGGGGGTCGGGAGAAGGGGGTGGGGTTATGGACATCAGGGAGGGTATGTGTTATGGTGAGT
Source organism: Meles meles (assembly GCF_922984935.1). Classification (NCBI taxonomy): domain Eukaryota; kingdom Metazoa; phylum Chordata; class Mammalia; order Carnivora; family Mustelidae; genus Meles; species Meles meles. Next base: position 64,888,866 of record NC_060087.1, read on the forward strand.
GCTGTGAAGTGTGTAAACCTGGCGATTCACAGACCTGTACTCCTGGAGATAAAAATACATTATATGTTTATAAAAAAATAAAAAATAAATTTAAAAAAAGATAGCAGTTGTCCTGGAGAATAGAAATGACGAGTTACTTATTTTTACCTGTTCTCTTTAAATAAAAATTGAATATCAAGAAAAAAAAGATTTAAAAAAAAAGAGTTAATACCTATTCTTCTCCAGCTAGTTCGAACAAATGGAATGGAAGGAAAACTTCCAAAATCATTCTGGGAGGCCAGCATTACCCTGCTTTCAAAACCAGACAGAGATACCACTAAAAAAAAAACAAACAAAAAACAGGGAGCCTGGGTGGCTCCGTGGGTTCAGCCTCTGTTCAGGTCATGATCCCAGGGTCCTGGGATCAAGCCCCACATCGGGCTCTCTGCTCCACGGGGAGCCTGCTTCCTCCTCTCTCTCTCTGCCTGCCTCTCTGCCTACTTTTGATCTCTGTCTTTCAAATAAATAAATAAATAAAATCTTAAAAACAAACAAACAAAAAAGACCAAGTATAAGCCAATATCCCTGATGAACATGGATGCAAAAATTCTGAAAAAAAATACTAGCAAATGGAATCTAACACATACACTCAAAGAATCATTCACCATGATCAAGTGGGATTTATTCCTGAGCTACAAGGGTGGTTCAATATGCACAAATCAATCAATGTGATACACCAGATTAATAAAAGAAAGGATAGGAACCATATAATACTCTCAATAGACACACAAAAAGCATTTGACAAAACAGAGCATCCATTCTCGATAAAAACCCTCAACAAAGCAGGGACAGAGGGAATATATTCCCACATCATAAAGGCCATACAGGAAAGATCCAGAGCTCACATTATCCTCAGCTGCAAAATACTGAGAACTTTTCCTCCAAGGTCAGGAACAAGAGAGGGATGTGCACTCTCACTGTTATTATTTAACATGTCACTGGAAGTCCTATTCTCCCAAAGAGACAACAAAAAGAAAAGGCATCCAAAAGAGCAAAAAGTGCAAAATTTCACTATTCACAAGATGGCATGATACTCTATATAGAAAACCCCAAAGACTCCACTACAAGTAATACATGAATTCAGCAAAGTCAGAGGATAAAAAAATCAACATACAGATACCTGTTGCATTTCTATATACCAATAATCAAGCAGCAGAAAGAGAAATCGAGGAATCAATCCCAGTTATAACTGCAGCAAAAACTCTAAGATATCTAGGAATAACCTAAGCAAAGAGGTAAAAGATTTGTACTCTGAAAACTGTAGAATACTTATGAAAAAAAAGTGAAGTCACAAAGAAATGGGAAAACATTCCATTCTCATGGATTAGAACAAACATTGTTAAACAGTCTATACTATATAAAGCAATCTACACATTCAGTGCAATCCCTATCATAATACTAGCATTTTTCATATAACTGGAACAAACAATCCTAAAATTTGTATGGAGCCACAAAAGACCTTGAAAAGCCAAAGCAACCCTGAAAAAGAAAAGCAAAACTGGAGGCATCACAAATCTGGACTTCAAGCTATAGGATAAAGCTGTAGTCCATCAAGATAGTATAGTACTGGCATAAAAAAAGATACAAAGATCAACTGAACAGAATAGAAAAACCTACAAATGGACCCACAACTATATGTTCAAGTAATCTGAGACAAAGCAGAAAAGAATATCCAATGGAAAAAAAGACAATCTCTTCAAAAAATGGTGCTGGAAAAAGTGGACAGCTATATACATAAGAATGAAAATGGACCACTTTTTTTGTACCATAAACAAAAAAGAGCTCAAAATGGATAAAGACCTAAATATAAGACAGGAAACTATCACAATCCTAGAGAAGAATACAGACAGCAACCTTTTTGACTTTGGCTGTAGCAACTTCGTGCTATACAGATCTCTGGAGACATGGGAAAGAAAAGCAAAAATGAACTATTGGGACTTCATCAAGATAAAAAGCTTCTCAGGGCATGCGGGTGGTAAGTTGGTTAAGCATCCAACTCTTGGGTTTTGGCTTAGGTCACGATCTCAGGGTCAGGAGATCAAGCCCCATGTTGGGTTCCATGCTCAGCATGGCGTCTGCTTAGGATTCTCTCTTTTCTTCTCCCCTAGCCCTTCCCCTCGCTAGTGTTCTCTAAAATAAATAAATAAATTTTCTTATAAAAAAAAGATAAAAAGCTTCTGTACAACAAAGGAAACAATCAACAAAACTAAAAGACAGCCTATGGTATGGGAGAAAACATTTGCATGTGACATACCTGATAAAGGGTAGTATCCAAAATCTATAAAGAACTTAACAAACTCAACACCCTCCAAAAAGAAGTTAAGAAATGGGCAGAAGACATTAATAGACATTTTTCCAAGGAAGATAAGCAGATGGCTAACAGACACATTAACAGATGCTCAACATCACTCATCACCAGGGAAATACAATCAAAACCATGATTAGATTCCACATCACACGACTCAGAATGGCTAAAATTAACAACACAGGAAACAACAAGTGTTTGCGAGGATGCAGAGAAAGGGAACCCTCTTAACACTGTTGGTGGAATGTAAACTGGTGCAGCCACTCTGGAAAACAGGTTCTTTAAAATGTTAAAAGTAGAAATACCTTATAATGCAGCAATTAAACTATTATATATTTACCCAAAGGATACAGAAATACTGACTTGAACGGGTACATGATCCCTCATCTTTATCACAGCATTATCAACAGGAGTCAAATTTTGGAAAGAGTCCAAACATCTAAGATGCAGTGTGCATATACGATAGATATTACTCAGCCATAACAAAGAATGAAATCTTACCATCTGCAAGGATGTGGATAGAGGCAGAGTGTATTTTGCTAAGTGAAATAAGCTAGTCAGAGAAAGACAAATACTATGATTTCACTCATATGTGCAGCTTAAGAAACAAAATAGATGAATACAGGGGAAGGGAAAGAGGAAAAAAACAGAGAGAGGCAAACCATAAGAGACTCTTAAGTACAGAGAAGAAACTGAGGGCTGCTGGAAGGAGGTGGGCAGGGAATGAGCTAAATGCGTGATGGGTATTAAGGAGAGCACTTGCAATGAGCACTGGGTGTTATATGTATGTGATGAATCACTAAATTCTACTCCTGAAACCAATATTCCACTATATGTTAACTAACCAGAATTTAAATAAAAACTTTAAAAACAATTATACTTTACAAAGTTTAGAAGCTTTTATTAGTTAGTACTTTAGATATTTGCTATCAATTAAAATCACAATGAATAAGGCCCCCTTAGTTCTTAAATATTGCACCGCCCTCAACAGTATATACTTTAAAAATCTATATATGACCTATTAACATCTTTCTATTGGTTACTAAAGAAAAGTGATTGTCTAATATTTGAAAACACTGTGGCTGGCATTTTCAGTAAGATAAAACAAAATTTTCAATGAAAAAAAAAATTAAATTAAGTGACCAAATTTAGTACCCTTCGTTACTCATACATTAATGAAAGATAGCTCTGGACATCCCTTTTTTTCTTTAACTACACAGTAGCTCTCTCACTGGGATGAGTACACTTGGTTTCTTAATCATTGTCTCTAATTTCTGTCATCCAAAACATGAAGGCACATTAAATCTAACAGTTTTTGATATACAAATAAAAATGTGTGCCTCATTACAAGTGACTTTCTTCTAAAAGTCACTAAAAATGTGTTTATAATAGAGCAAAGGAGCAGCTCTGTAAAATACTAACATTCAAATTGTTTTCCCCAAAGCAAAATTATTCTTGAGAACCATCATCATTATCCTATTCTCTAAAATGCACTGCTGTTAAAAAAATAAAACAAAACAAAATGCACTGCTGTTATAAGATGTATCACTGTAACTAGTGATATGAAATGAGGTATCATTTTAAGATTCATGTACACACTTTCACCCCCTATTATTTTTTATAATTTGTTTTATCCACAACGGCCAATGGGTACTTTCTAACCTGTATCCTCTAAATAAAACTGACATTTCACTTGGGAAAAGTACCAGAATAAGGTGACTGACAAGAAAGAAATCTCACTCCAGACCAAAAAGAGACTAAGTTTAACAGTGACAACCTTGAGCATATAGTAACAGACACACACAAATACATGAATTTACTGATGATAAAACAACAACTATTCATTGTATTTTTTAAAAACCCATAGAAAAGAATAAGACAAAAATATCTGTTGCTTAATCCTCATAATGAATCCATCCTCATAATGAATCCTCATAATGATCCTCATAATGAAGATGATCCTCATAATGAATCCATCCAGAAAAAAAAGAATTCCTGTTAGCATTTTGGTTTATGTTAGACATTTGTGTATGTTTTTACTATAATGTTGGGAGCATAATATATATCCTGCCTTGCATTTTGCTTCTTTTCCTTCAACCTTTGTCAATTTGATAAATGAGAAATGATTTCATGGATTTGATTTATATGCCTTTTATTACAGTGATTCAATTTTTTAATAATATACTGGAATTTTATATATTTTCTTTTATGGAATTATTTACACAAATAATTTTCCTGAAATAACAGCTCTTTACAAATTAAAGGCATTACTCCAATACACTGTATATGATTTTTCACCAGTTTGTTCCTTAGTTTAGTTTGACGAGTTTTTTTTTTTAAAGATTTTATTTATTTATCTGACAGAGAGAGATCACAAGCAGGCAGAGAGAGAGAGAGAGAGAGAGAGAGAGAGGAGGAAGCAGGCTCTCTGCTGAGCAGAGAGCCCGATGTGGGGCTCGATCCCAGGACCCTGGGATCATGACCTGAGCTGAAGGCAGAGGCTTTAACCCACTGAGCCACCCAGGCGCCCCTGACGAGTTTTTTATTTTTTTTTATTTATTTTTTATTTTTTTATTTTTTTTTAAAGATTTTATTTATTTATTTGACAGAGAGAGAGATCACAAGTAGGCAGAGAGGCAGGCAGAGAGAAAGGAGGAAGCAGGATCCCTGCGGAGCAGAGAGCCCGATGCGGGGCTCGATCCCAGGACCCTGAGATCATGACCTGAGCCGAAGGCAGCGGCTTAATCCACTGAGCCACCCAGGCGCCCCCGAGTTTTTTAAATTAGAAATATTTTGTGCCTTTACAAGATGAACATATCCATTTTGTTCAAATGCACAACTGAAAAAGAACAACTTACATGGTAAAATTACTAAAACAACACTCACCAGGAAAAGAATGTCTTTTGAAGATAAAAACAGTAAGTGCTTTATTACCTGTTAAGTGATCTAAGTAGTACTGATAGAGCTTGCACTGAATAGGAGTCATTCTCACAGCTAATACATATTCATGTTTTGGAGGCAAGAACTTTGTTAATGCTGTATAATCTTTCCTCTGTAATTAATAAGAAAGAGAATGAAATTAGTTAACCTAAATATATGATAGGAATTGACTGCTCTAAGAATCACCATTGCTTGCAACTAAAAGATACACATAAAGAAATGGGTACCAAACATACAAGAAAACATTTTCTTAAACATATTTAGCCTCTTCAATCATGTAATCATCATTATATGATTGTAGTTAATATAGTTCATATGACTACACAATATGTTGCACTGGTAAAAGGACACTGCAATATACCAAACAGATTTTAAATTGAAGTGGTCATATTACCAAGTGGGTAATTTATTTTTTCAAATGGTTTTTTCTATACAGAAAAAAAAGAAAAAAGGCGTATAGGGGATACAATAAACAGTGTTAGGAAGAAAGACTTGCTTTAATCATACACTGAAAGCAATGAATCAATCTCTGATGCAGTCTAGTTTGTCCTTTGGGTAAGATGTGCCAGAGGATAACACATAACTTTTGGGAAACTGTTTACCTAGTTGAGAAAGGAAGCCATGTATACATACTCTAGATACCGTTTAATTATATGAACAAGAAGAAAGAACACTAATGTTCTAGGTACAAATGACCATTAAACCAGGAAAATACTGTCTAGGTGGTGGCATCAATACAAAAACAGAGAACCTGCTGGTACCTGTGGCTAACCTGAACAAAAAGGATAACTGCTTTATGTGAGGGTAGAATATCCAGCCAGAAGAACAGCCCAGGTTTGTTTGTTACATCTCTGTGGCTACAATTAGAATCTAGTGTCTAAAGAAAAAGTGCAGATTCTGAGATTTGCTAACTGCTGGCTCAATCTCAACTCTATTCATTAATACAGATTGACTAAATATCTGTATGTAAACACTATTAACCCACTCAGGTTAGTGTATGGTGTCATAATAATAAAACTGTTTCTTCAGGATCACATTAAAAACAGCTCCTCCACAATTCATAACTGCCTTCCTACAACTATTTCAAATAAGTGAGGTTCATGCCACTCTACTACAAAATTAGGGTGAGCACTGGAATTTCTTAATCATAATAGCTTTGTTCCTTTTACATACTCTCTATCTTAAAGATGGGGACTCTAAACATTAAAATATTAAAATATGAAGCTATATACCTGGTGGATGAATTAATCAATTGTGCTATAAATGGAACTCTTTTTTAAAATTTAAAGTTTCAAAAACTTGTGAAGACAATGCAAGGAGGTTTAAGTATAAAACTATATACTGAAAAAATGGGAAAGAAAACACAAAATAATTAAATTCAGAAAACATTTTGGGATGATAACAGTAATAATATTTTATTATATGGAATGTATTTGTACCTGAACACATCCAGCTAACATCTCATAGAGAATGTGAGCACGCTTTTTCATCACTCTGACATCTACCATGGTAGAATCTGCACACTGACCATTTTGGATTGGATTTATAAATCGATTCCTGAACTCCTTAATGGATCCCAGCAAATTTTCCTTGATAAAGTTAACCATGCAATGATCTAAGAGAGAAGACATTAGTTCACTAATAATAATACTGGCTAAAAGGGACTCAGAAAAATTCTCTGATAAAATGTTCATGTCAAAAACAAATGCCACAGAAGCATCAGAATTAGCTACAAAGGAAGAATAGCAAACTGTGTATAGACTAAACATTGGTTTTAAGTCTGATCTGGAACTGGATTACCCAAACCAGATGAGAAATTCAAATAAAAGCCATCCTTAAATTCTAGACATGAATATTTAAAAACAATACCTAAGAACACTTTATTCTAATCCACTATTCTCTGTAACAGATATAGAGTACAAAACAAGTATTCTATAATTCTAACCATGATTTTATGGTCAGCAAAAGGATCTTGTGAAAAATACATAGATACTGAATCAAAATAATAAAATCAGGTAATAAGCCATCATATCAAACTTTATATTAACTGATCTAGTTCCAGAAGCCCTTAACAGTTATCAGCTGCCTTATACTACATAGGACCACAATGTGAAATAACCATTTTTTCCACCATTTCAATATAATTTTATTAGTAGTTATTACATCAAAACTGATATTTATAGGATCCAAAGGACTGTCTTAGAAAATTCTAAAGAATACGTAATCAGATTTTAACAGTAAGATAGAACATATTCTCATTATAGCATTGCCCTTAAAAAGTCATGAATAATAATGAGAATTAAATGCAGTTCAATCAAAAACTTGAACTCTACATGCAATGTCACTTAAAGCAAAGTTCCATGGGAGTATAACATACTTCTATGGATGTGAATTTCATTGGCAAACACCACTGGTTTGCTTTCTTCACTGTTATCATAATACTCTTCTAACTAATATTTTATTGTTTTTGCAATGTGAAGTAGCATTTCTACAAATGGAGTAACAGAAAAAGGGGAAACTGGAACAGATAAAAATAAAGATAAAATATAGGTTACAGTAAAATAATAACCAGTTTTACAAATAATAAAAAACAGTTAAGTTACCATACACTAACGGAATGAAAATAATTAAAATAACGAAAAACTATTACAATGGATTACAATAGGAAATGTCAATTTGTTATCTGCTGAATAATTCATGTTCCCTCTTTAAGTATTACTAACACATATGAAAATGAGAGAAAATCACAAGTTATCTGGATTCACATCATCTGTCCTCAGTCTCCACAAATTCTATGCTGATACAGATTCAACACAGCTCTCCTTATCCCATCTCCACATTCCTAAAACATTCACACATGGTATTTCTTTTCAATTTCCTATAGTACCTCCCCATGAATTAGATATATTTTGTTACAGTATCTCCTGAATTTGTAAAGCAATCATTAAGACTTCTGGTAATTTTTCTAGATTTCAAATTCAAATTCAAATGTTTATTTTTGAACACTCAAAATAGCACACCTGTTGACTGTGGTTTACCATTCATATTTATAAAGCAGTCCACTTCAAATGTATGGTATTCTTTCACAGCAGACTAAGATGGACCTACGCAGATCATAGTCAAAGACTATATTAGACAGAAGAAAGGCAAATGGCAAAGTGGCAAAAATATATGTGAGGCAATGCCAACACTACAGCATAAATGCAGATATTAACTCACACTCAATTAGGTTATTTTGAAGTGGTGTTCCTGTTAAAATAATCCTCCTCCTTGAACGTATAGAATTCATAGCTTTCGAAACAGCAGAAGCTTCATTTTTCAGAATATGACCTTCATCACAAACAACAAAGTCAGGGCCTATAAAAATGTATAGAAAAACATTTAATTAGTATATAATTTAAAATGTAATTACAAATTAAATATGTAATCCATTTAAGCAAATAAGCTAACTCTTTAAAGTGCTGCTCTTGTGGGAGAAAAAATAATATCCTCATTAAGAATAGTCATATTTTACCTGTTGCTGTATTTACTGTATCTTGTAATGTGGCACTAACTGTATTAATTATATCCCAACAGTAGAGTATCAAATACTATATAGATGGTACTTGAGATTCTCTCAATAAGGAACAAAAATAAACAAAAATAAGAATAACCAAAAGATCCCCCCAACAGATTTAAGGTATTTGAAATATAAAATCTTTTATAATTGGAAAACAGTATCTAAAGATGTATTTCAGCACTAATCAAGTGAACAAAACTGCCTAAGACTACTAGCAATTTATATATATATATATATAGAGAGAGAGAGAGAGAGAGAGAGAAATTTCAAAAGTTACATTTTTAAAAATACTATATAAATCACAATAGAGGAGTGTCTGGGTAGCTCAGTCAATTAAGTGTCTGCCTTCGGCTCAGGTCATGATCTCAGGGTCCTGGGATTGAGGAGCCCTGCATCAGGCTCCCTGCTCACTGGGAAGTTGGCTTCTCCCTCTCTCTGGGCCCTTCCCACTCATGTTCTCTCTCTCAAATAAATAAAATCTTTAAAAAAATAAAAATAAATCACAACAGACTCTGCAGTATCTCCCATTTAACATATTCCAAATGATTAACACTCTTTGCAGGGGAAAAATTAACTGATAAAGGACAGCTAAATTGATTGTTACATGTCTATGGGGTACAGGGCAGGTGGGAAGAAAGAACACTTTCCAAGTTATAAAAGATCTTACAACTAAAAGTAACTCTTTCAAAAAATACATACACTTTATCAAAATAATATATTATTGTCTTCTAAAGCATGTTTTATACACAATTTGCTTGCTGGTTAATATACATACATACTACTTAAATATTGATTTCAACAATAGCAGTTGACAAATTACTCCCCATCTGCTAGGCATTAGAGAAAATTTATCTTCCACATAATTTCAAAAGTAAATGCTTCAGTATAATTGATCAAACAATGTAATTGTTAATCTGTATTCAGATGGGGCTACACAAATATTAAGACTTTTTAAAATCACTTACATACTTTCTTAAAAACTAAAATTTGTACCGTACTTTGTATTAAAAGACTACATACTGTTTTTTTTTAATCCCAAGAAGTTTTCTAAAGAGAAAAATTGTGTTCTACACATAATGTAAATGATTTTCAACACACCATATTCCCTGAAGCATTGCTTATTTTGGTGGAAAACTGAAAACAACCGAAAAGGTTTTCGAAGGGCAAGAATAAAACTATAACGGAATGTTGATGAACTAAAATTAATAATAAAGATCTCTATGTACTATCCTGGAAATATATGTCCAATACATTATTAAAAAGAAGCAAATTGCAGAATCTATATTATGATACTATTTGTATTTAAACAACCACCTCTGGGGCACCTGGGTGGCTCAGTTAAACATCCGCCTTCAGCTTGAGTCATGATCCTAGGCTCCTGGAACAGAGCCCAGCATTGAGCTCATTGGTCAGCGGGGAGCCTGCGTCTCCCTCTCTCTCTGCCTGCCATTTCCTCTGCTTGTATTCACTTTCTGTGTCAAATAAATAATTAAAATCTTAAAAAAGAAGCCCCCTCAAACAGGGTGATTTTACCTATGTATACATATATATAGTAAAGGATTAACACTGCCCAAAGCACCTGGGAGGTAACCTCTAAACTTGGAACATCCTGCCTGTGAAGATGATCTTTGTTTACCTGGATGGCTTGGGACACACACCAGACAGTCTAACGAGGTAATTTATGGGGGTAGGGGGCCTTTGGGCCATATGGCATCTTCTTGACCTTTGGAGGGGCTAAACACTAAGATCACTTACGTGGGTGGTCAGACATGTCTATGTGGCCTCTGAACACTAAGGCTTGTATAAGTGTACTTACTTAGCAATACTCCATACTTACATATCATTGTTATGTGCATAATGTTATGTATGTTATGTATCATTGGTGGGAGGAGTAACTGCTATCTACAGAATTCCACTGACAGATCAGTGTTGGAAGTCTCCTGGACCCCCCCCCCCCCCATGTGCCTTTTCCTGTTGCTGATTTTAACTTGTATCCTTTCACTGTAATAACCCATAACCATGAGTATAACAGCTTTTTTGCATTCCATTAAGTCCTAGTAAATTACTGAACCTGAGAGTAGTCTTGAGTTTCTAAACATTGCAACATAAAATACATGCTTTAAAAAAAAAAAACACCACACAATCTGATTAAAAAGTGGACAGAGGATCTGATTAGAGAATTTTCCAAAGACATGCAAATGGGCAACAGGTACATGAAAAAGACCTCAACATCACTAATCATCAGGAAATGCAAATCAAAACCACAAGGTTTTACTTCAAACCTAGAAACTACTTTTTTTTTTTACTAATACCTAGAAACAACCTCACCAGTCCTTTTGACAGGTGTGAATTACTTCACACCTGTCAAAAGGACTGGTGAGGTTGTGAAGAGAAGGGAACCCTTGTGCACCATTGCTAAGAATGTAAATTGGTGCAGGCACTATGAAGGCTCCTCAAAAATTGAAAAGTAGAACTACCACATGAACAAGCATTTCTACTTCTAGGTATACATATATCCAAGGAAACAAAATCATCTCAAAGAAGTATATGAATGAACTATCATGCTCACTGCAGCATTATTTGTAATAGCCAAGACAGTGAAACAACCTAAGTGTCCACTGACTGATGAATGGATAAAGAAAAAGTGGGGTGTATATATACATACAATTGTATATTCAGCCATAAAAAAAGGAAATCCTGCCATTTGTGACAACATGAATGTATCTTGAGGGCATTACGTCAAGTGAAATAAATCAGACCAAAAAGGCAAAAACTGTGATTTCACTTAAGTGGAATCTAGAAACAAAACAAACCAAACTCATAGACACAGAAAATAAATTGGTGGTTGCCAGCAGCAGGTGACAGGGATGAGTGAAATGGGTAAAGATGGTCAAAAGTTACAAACTTACAGTTACAAGATAAATAAGTCCTGGGAATGTAATACACAGTATGATAATCATAAATAACAATATTGTATTTATACTTAAAATTTGCTGAGAGAGTAAATATTGAAAGTTCTTACCACAAGAAAAAGTTTTAACTGTGATGGGATGTTAACTAGATTTATGGTAATCATTTTGTAATATATACATATACTGAAACATTATGTTGTACACCTCAACCTCTATAATGCTATTATGTCAACTGTACCTCAAAAAATACATGCTTGTTTGTATAAGCGCAAAAACTTTCTGGAAGGATATATATGAAACAATAGTGTGACAGGAGGAATGGAACTTCTTTTTACTATGTGCCTTTTCCTTCTGTTTATATTTTGCTCAAGAACATGTAGTGTTTTTATAACTTAAAAAGAACTGTTTATCAGTGTGGCAATGAAAGGAAAGGGGGTCCTATCTTTAGTAAGGGTATCTGAGGGAATAAAAGTAGGAACAAAGAATAAAAGTAAATATACTCATGAATAACTGACTCAACAAAAAAGCTAAAAGATATTATTCCTATTCTGTTTACTAGGACAGGAATGTATATAACATTCTAATATTAAAAAGTTTTAAAATCTTTAGAACAAATAAGTTTTAATAATCTTGGAAATGTATTTTCTGGAAAACCTCATTCCAGTGAGGTGGCAGGATTTGAAAACAGCTATTGCAGAAATCATTCTAGACAAAGAGAGAATGCAATCATGAGGCTCTGGAGAGTGGAAGAAAAGGGACCTTAGCAAGAGGCTTAAAGAAAAGTTTTCCTGTTCAAAAATTAAGCCTAACTGAAATAGTTCAATATGCCATGAAAATTTACCATTATTTTATATAATTACATAAGTCTATTTTATTGTTTAAATCAAACAGTACCTTAAATTAATATTGTGTGTGTGCATAAAGGACTGAGGTACTGGTCACATGCTACAACACAAATTAAATCTTGAAAGCCTTATGCTAAGTGAAAAAAGTCAGATATTGTATGATTTCACTTTTACAAAATGTCCAGAATTATTTTCATGAAGGTCCAGAAAAGGCAAATCCACTGAGACAAAAAGTACACTGGTAGTTTCTAGGGGACAGAGCATTTAAAAATGACTGCTAATGGGTACCGAATTTTTTTTGAGGTGATGAAAATGCTGTGGAGTTGAAGAGAATAGTTATCATAGTTACAAAAACATTGTGAATATGCTAAATGTGACAGAATTGTCAACTTTAAAATGGTAAAATGGATTTTGTTATGTGTAGTTTTACTGCAATAAACTCTAGTCATTAAAGTGTGGAATGATGTAGATTAATATTCAAGCTACCACAGTGAATAAATGCTCAGCATGACTTAAAGTAAGTAACTGTGCTATGAATTAAAAAAGGCAAATATAATAATGAGGTTATAAACAGGTTATTCATTTGTCAAAGCCCAATAAAAGCTATACTACAAAGAATAAACTTTAGTGTATCCAAATAATAAAATAAAGGAACTGACCTAAGTGACTTTAGAAAATGTTATAACTATAAATTATAAAGCCAGGGACGCCTGGGAGGCTCAGTTAGTTAAGTGTCTGCCTTCAGCTCAGGTCATAATCTCGGGGTCTGGGGATCGAACCCTGCATTAGGATCCCTGCTTAGTGGGGAGTCTGCTTTTCCCTCTCCCTCTCCTCCTGGCTTGTACTCAATCTCTCATTCACTCTTTCCCTCAAATAAATAAAATCTCTTTAAAAAATTAAAGGTTATTATATATGAATCTCATGATAACCACAAACTGAAAACCTATACTAGATAAACAAGACACAATGAGAAAAGAATCTAAGCGTAACACTAAAGAAAGTCATCAAACCACAAGAGAAGAGAGCAAGAGAACAAGAAAGGAAAAGAGGACTATGAAAACAATCAGAAAACAATTAACAAAATGAATCAAGTCCCACATCAGGCTCCCTGTTCAGCAGGAAGCCTGCTATTCCCTCTGCCCCTCCCCCTGCTTGTGCTGTTTCTCTGACAAATAAATAAATTAAAAATAAATAAATTACAAAGCCATAGACAAAAACAATCATGTAAACACTGTACTATGGTTGGTAAACTTGTTTCTTAACAGAGGTACAGGTTAACAATTCTGAAATTACTTTGCATGTATAATGAATCTGGACAAATAAATAAATGGATGGTGGATAGCTGGAGTCAGGATTCTCACAGTTGGAAAAGTAGTAACAGATTAACAAAGAAGGTGAAAATGAACACTATGATACTGGATTAGATGACACCATTATGAAATCAAGTTTATCTCTATGTCCTCACACACAAAGGGATAGATTCATGTGTAGATGTAGATTGGTACAATTATCACCTAGCCTTTGTCTGCTGAGAGGACCTAGAAACAATGATACTCCAGTAGCAACAAACCATTTTCCAATAAAAGGCACCATGACATTACTGAAATGGTTAATTCTGAGGCAGGAGGCAGAGAAAATATAACATAAGCCTGGAGTACCTTATAGTACCAGAAAGTAATTAAGTGCTTAAAACAACAACAAAAGTATGACGCATCAAAGGGATACAGGAACCAATCTACAAACCTGAAAGAGCTCCCAATGGCCAAACTGGAACAATTTGAACAACAAAATAAATAACATAGCATTAGTTTATAATCTAACATATAAACTAGTAAATAGGTAGTTCATCTATACTGTTATAAATCAATGATAGATTATATAAACAAGTAGAAAGGACAAATCTTTCTTAAAGAAAAATTCTAGATTTTATGTGCAGATAATGGCCACTAAGGGAGACAGAGCTTAATTTCTGCCTTCCCCCAATTTGGGTAAGCTAGACTATGTGACCGATTTCCAAAGAACAGAGTAGAGATAAGTGAAAATAGCAAATCCGGTAATGTCATGTAAGTCTAATGTACCCTGGATATGACGTGATGAGAAAGGTATTTCACCTCTGGTAAATTTTTTTTTTAATATTTTATTTATTTGACAGAGAGAAATCACAACTAGGCAGAGAAGCAGACAGAGAGAGAGGAGGAAGCAGGCTCCCTGCGGAGCAGAGAGCCCGATGTGGGGCTCGATCCCAGGACCCTGAGATCATGACCTGAGCCGAAGGCAGAGGCTTTAACCCACTGAGCCACCCAGGCACCCCATGGTAAATTTTTTCAAAAATGTATAACCCCAGTTTAATTACAAGAAAACAACAAACATACTAGTGAACATTCTACAGAATACTTGCACAACACTCAAGACTGACAAGATAATGAAAAATTAAGAATGAGAATTTGTCACAGACCAGACAAGACTGTGGAGACATGATAATTAAATGCAGTGTGATATACCCTAAATCAGATCCTGGAACAGAATGTAGACATGAAAAACTGTGAAATTCAATTACAGTTTGGAATTTAGTTAACATATACCAACAATGTATCAATTTCTTAGTCTGGACAAATCCACCTGGCAATGAAAAATGTTAACAGTGGGAAAACTGGGTGTATGAAATATGGGAGCTTTTTTTTTTCTACTATCATTTCAAATTTTCTACAAAAAATTATTCCAAACTAAAACATTTTTAAAATGTCACTAAATGATTTGTATGAAAGTAACAAATGTTATTCTTCATGTCAAGCTTGAATTTTTTAAAGATTTATTTCCTCATGAACAAATCACAATGTTAAGCATCTGAAACTGTTGTTTTACCTATCTAGAGCAACCTTCTTAAAAATCTGTTTCAATATTATTTACTAGCTTAAAGTTCTCTGATGATAAAACCACCATAGAACTTTCAGACAAATACTTGATAAACTTACTGAGCCTTAGATTTACAATGGCAATATTACTTTGTTAATTGTTAATTAAATGTTAATTAAATCATTATAAAAAAGGCAAAACAGTACATATATTGTTATAAGATGAATAAGATCTAAGAATCTAATTTATAACATGGTAAGTATAGCTGATAACACTGTACTATAAAACTAAAATTTGCTAAAAGAATAAAACTTATATGCTTTCACCAAAAAGAAAAAAAAATGGGGATAGTAAATACGTGAGGTCATGGATATGTAACTCAAAAGGGTGAATCCTTCTGTTTGGCAGGAAGCTAAGCCTAAGGAATAGGAGGATGGACCTTAGACATCCCGATGGAGAGCCCCAACTGAAGACCACCCAGGGACCACCCCATTCTACCCATCTAGCAGTAAGTTTGCAGTTACAACATCCCAACAGAGTTAGAGTTAAGTTTGTTGTGTTTGTTGCACTTGTGTAGAAAGCAGTCACTCGTCCTTATGTCTCCACAATAGAAATAATCTTGTGGTTTCCTACCCCTTTAAGGCATTTCAAATTTACCTTGGGAAAGGACATGGATTGTTGGCTAATTATTAAATAATCTAGGCCTGTCATTCAAATGTTATGATCCTAGAACCCACCCAAAAGAAGAAACTGATATAAGCCCACACCCAGGAGTTTCTGGGCCTTTGTCTCTCTTGAGCGGCCAATCTTTCCCTTGGAGTACATGTTAATAAAATGTTGCTCTGCCTTTCTTTCATCTTGCTATCCTATAATTCTTTAATGTGGGCAGTGAAAATAGCTGAGGCTTCTTTCCTTTTCATTCTCTCAGTAACACTTCCAAAATAAATTCATTTATCAAAATCATATACTGTACATTTTAAATATTTTACAACTCTGTCCATTATACCTGAATAAACCTCAAAACAATAAAATTTAATAAAAAAGGAAGCAAACTGATGGACTCTAAAGAACACTGACATTTTTGACAGTGAAAATTAGACCTTTTTTTAAAGATTTATTTATTTATTTATTTGACAGACAGAGATCACAAGTAGGCAGAGAGGCAGGCAGAGAGAGAGGGAGAAGCAGGCTCCCTGCTGGGCAGAGAGCCTGATGCGGGGCTCCATCCCAAAACCCTGGGATCATGACCTGAGCCGAAGGCAGAGGCTTTAACCCAGGCGCCCTGAAAATTAGACTTTAACACACATCTAAAGCCTCAAAGTATCTCAAAGTAACACAGTAGTTTAAAAAGAAAAGACACAAATAATTAAAAATTAGTTTTGTGAATAATACGATTTGCTGCTTTTCCAGGTGCCAAATAAGAAATATTTGGATCTTGTATTATGAGAATTACTGTCATAGGCTAGACAGTATTGTAAATATTAACCTTCCATAGTGATGACACTTTAAAACACAGGAAAAAAACCAGCAGCAATTCTTCTAATGACATAAAGTTGGGAAAGAAATTTAACTGTTTTCAGAGTATAGAGAGAGGACTTGTTACCATCTAATATTCAGATAGCTGGAAGAAACTGCAATTGTGACTTAGGCACCAGATGCATTTTTATTTTTTACAAGATCTGCCCTAAAATCCCTAAACACTTTTAGACTGAAAAATTAGCAACATTAAGAGTGCTTTCACCTTAATAAAATTATTCTAAGAAACAGAAAGAAGGAAAAAAAAACAGGACAAATGAAACAAAAACCAGATACTTAGTAGGTGTTAAACAGAACATCAGCATATTTTTTATTCAACTTGCTTATTTATCTCAGTGCCTGTTAATATATTACCTGGATCAACCAAAGCTTTGTTAAAGATTTCCTTAAGTTTCCTACTCTTCACATTCCTTCCTTGAGCAAGATTTCTGTACATCTCATAGCCTATGATCATAACACCACCATCTTCTTGCCACCTCTGCAGCATGTAGCTTCTCTCCTGAGGACGTTTCACAGTTGCTAATTCAGAGACCTTTTGTGGGAAAATAAAGATTTTTAAAGGTAGCTATTAGGAATGTAGGAATACTGCATATTCCCATGGAAATATGCATAAATGGTAATTAAAAATCTTTTTCTTTTACTGTATGAATTTCATGCAGTTATTTTAATAAAAGAAAATATTTAAATTACAGTACCTCAAGCTTCTCATCATCTTTTAATCCCTCCTGCCACTTCTCAAATTCATTCATCCAGTTCAAAGCAGTATTAAGAGGACAAACCACCAAAGCTGTGCTGAAATCCAATTTGTCGCACAAAAGAACTGTATGAAGAAAACTTACCACCTACAAGAAAACAAATTAAGTTATCATCATCAACGAAAATATCTGAAAAAAGTTAAAGTAATCATACAATTTACTAGTTTTGCTTCTTTTACCTTCAAACAATAAAGCAACCAACCAACGGTCATAATTTCCAAACCAGGCAAAGTATGGGGAAAGAGATATAATATATAAAAAGATGGAGTCTGGGGCACCTGAGTGGCTCAGTTGTTAAGCGTGTCTTTGGCTCAGGTCATGATCCCAGGGTCCTAGGATCAAGCCTGCATCAGGCCACCTGCTCTGCGGGAACCCTATTTTCTCCCTCTCCCACTTCTGCTTGTATTCCCTCTCTTATTGTCTCTCTCTCTGTCAAATAAATAAATAAATCTTTAAAAAAAGATGGAGCTTGATTACATGATATATAAAGTTCTTCTAACTCTAAAGCTTCATGATCCTGTGATCAATAACAATAAAAGAAATAACCACACCAAAACTAAGTCCCTAGTCTCTGCACAATGTTCCTCCCTACAAACTTCAGAAACTGCCATTGCCAATTTAGAAAAAAGTGGTGTTATACAGTATTTTTTTCACTTTAGATTGTTCTGAATTGATATCTTGTGAAGATGGAAGTGGAGTATGATGATCCTAGGCTCACCTCATCCTACAAATACAATAACTATCAAATCATCATAAATATCCCAGAAATTAACCTAAGACTGGGAGAACAAACTCCATAAGTGAAGGTAGAGAAAAGGCCACATCGAAGAAGGTAGTAAGTACAGCCATGTGGTTTGGGACAGAAACAGATCAAGGCCACCGTGGTGGGCAGAGAGATGCAGTCATGGAGAAGGATAAAAGACAATCTACTACAGAGGGGAACAAACAGGAAAAATGAATCCCAAAAGCAATTGGCTTGGAAAGTGAGGGGGCCGAATTTGGTGAGTTCTTGCAACCAGTGCAGCTTAAAGTCCTGAGTTTTAAAGGTCAGCAGGCATGGCTGAGATACAGTATCCTGAAGGATACTGTGCTGCTCTTGGAGAGAAGGCAAACAGTGCATGGACATATAGCATGAAAACAGTGAAATGAAGGGCACCTGGGGCACACAGTAGGGAGGGTATTTGCTCATCTTGGACCGCATCCCAGGGAAAGAGCATTCACAAAGAGACCTCTCCAGGAACAAAGAAACCAGTCAAACCCCTCCTCAGCATAAGCACAAGGGCACCTGTGGGAAGCAGAAAAGCACTGACACTTGTTACCTACCTTGCTTAGACTAAGCCCCAACTGCCAGCATTTGAGCAAAAGCACCCTTCTGGGTCATGCTTCCCTTAGTCCCAGGGCAGAAGGCCCTCTTCCCCAGAAGACCTGCCCAAATCACTGCTCACACCATGTCTCCTGAACTGGAAGTTTTCAGGATCTCAGCTCAGTAGCAGTTATAACACTTTTCATTTCAGAAGCAGACCTGAGCACACCTCGTTAAAGCAAGGAATCACACTGCCCACAACAGGCAAAGAGAGCCTCTACAGAAGGCTTCTGTGAAGGATAAAGCGGCCAGGACAAAACAACAAAGTACACACAGCACCCACTGGAGACACTGCCACAAACACCAGACCCTAGGGAGCAGGGGACACTATATGTCATGGCACTACAAAACCTTTTCTTCATAAGGCCATTATTCATTATTCTAAAGAACAGGAAACCGAGCTCAGTTTTCTAACACAGAGAAACACACACAGAGGTGTAGACAAAATGGAAAGCTAGAGAAATTTAACCCGAATGAAAGAATACAACAAGGCCACAGTCACATATCTAAACAGAACAGATATAAGTAATATACCTGATAAATAATTTAAAGGAATGATCATAACGATACTTACTGGACTTGTGAAAAGAGAGGAAGACATGAGTGAGACCCCTAACAGAGGGATAAGAAATAACATAGCAGAGATAAAAGGCTTAATAAATGAAATGAGGGCTGCCTCGGTGGATCAGTTAGTTAAGCGCATCTGCCTTTAGCTCAAGTCATGATCCTGGGGTCCTGGGATAGAGCCCTGTATCAGGCTCCTTGCTCAGTGAGGAGCCAGCTTCTCTTTCCCCCTTCCCTCCCCACACTCACTCATGCTGTCTATCCTGCCCACTCTCAAATAAATAGATAAAATCTAAAAAGGGGGGGGCGTCAATAAGTGAAATGAAAAACAGGTTAGATGGACTAACAGCAGGCTGGAAGAAGCACAGAAATGAATTAATGACCTGGAAGACGGAGTAATGGAAAGTAATCTGGCTAAACAAAAGAGGAAAAAAATATTATGCAAAACGAATAGAAACAGGGAAATGAGTGACTCCATCAAACATAACAAGATTTGTATTACAGGAATCCCAAAGGAAGATGACAGAGGAAAGAGGGCAGAAAATTTATTTGAAAAAAATAATAGCTGAAAACGTCCCTTATTTGGGGAAGGAAGCAGATATCTAGTTTCAGGAAGCACAGAGAACTCCCAACAAAAGCATACCAAGGCATACTATAATTAAATCAGCAAAAGATACTGAAAAAAAAAATGTTTAAAGCAGTAAGACAAAAGAAGAAACGACCATAAAATGAACAACCCATAAGGCTACCAGCAGCTTTTAAAGCAGGAATTACAAAGTGAAAAAAGCATGTAGAAAACTACATGGAAACAAATGAAAATGAAAACACAATGACCAAAAACATCTGAGATGGAGCAAAAAAAGCAAGGTTACACCAATACTAGCTACCTTAAGAGGTAAAAAATATCTGAAATAAACAACCCAATCTTATACCTAAAGAAGCTAGGAAAAAAGCAAGAAACAAAACCTAAAACCAGCAGAAGAAAGGAGATAATAAAAATCACAGCAGAAATAAATGATTCAGAACATAAAAAATAGAGATCAATGAAACAAGGAGCTGGTTCCTTGAAAAATATCAATTAAATATATAAACCTCTAGCTAGACTAAGAAGTAAAAAAAAAAAGAGTTCTCAAGTAAATAAACATGATAACTCTGTAGAAAACCTGAAAGACTCCAACAAAAAACTGATACAACTGATATACAAATTCAGCAAAGTCAGGATATAAAAGCAATTTACAGAACTCTGCTCCCTGTCTATACATCAACAATTAAGCAGCAAAAAGAGTAATCAAGGAATTGATCCCATTTATGATTGCACCAAAAAACATAAGATAACTAAGAATAGCCTAACCAAAGAGGTAAAAGATTTATACTCTGAAAACTACAGAACACTTATCAAAGACACTGAAGAGGACACAAAGAAATGGAAAAAAACATTCCATTCTCATGGATAGGAAGAACAAATATTAGTGAAATGTCTATACCACTGAAAGCAATCTACATATTTAATGCAATCCCTATCAAAATACCATTAGTATTTTTCACAGAGCTAGAACAAACAATCCTAAAATTTGTATGGAACCACAAAACACCCCAAATAGCCAAAGCAATCTTGAAAAAGAAAAGCAAAGCTGGAGGCATCATGATTTCAGATCTCAGGCTGCCTTACAAAGCTATAATCACCAAGACAGTGTGGTACTTTCCTAAAAACAGATAGATAAAGCAATGAAACAGAATAGAGACCCAGAAATGGAACCACAACTATATGGTCAACTGACAAAGCAGGAAGGAATATCCAATGGAAATAAGACAGTCTCCTCAACAAATGGTGCTAGGAAAAATGAACAGCAATAGGCAAAGAATGAAACTAGACTACTTATTTCCACCACACACAAAAATAAATTCCAAGTGGATGAAAGATCTAAATGTAAGACAGAAAACCATCACATTCTTAGAGAAGAAAACAGGCTGCAACATCTTTGACCTCAGCCATAGCAACTTCTTACTAGACATTTCTACAGAGATAAGGAAAACAAAAGCAAAAATGAACTACTGTGATTCCATCACGATAAAAAGCTTTGGCACAACAAAGGAAACAACAAAACTAAAAGGCAACCTACCCAATGGGAGAAGATTCTTGCAAATGACATATCAGATAAAGGTCTAGCATCCAATATCTGTACAAAAAACTTATCAAACTGAATACCCAAAAAATAAATACTCCAGTTAAGAAGTAGTCAGAAGGGGCGCCTGGGTGGCTCAGTGGGTTAAGCCTCTGCCTTTGGCTCGGATCATGATCTCAGGGTCCTGGGATCGAGCCCCACCTCGGGCTCTCTGCTCAGCGGGGAGCCTGCTTCCCCCTTCTCTCTGCCTGCCTCTCTGCCTACTTGTGATCTCTGTCTGTCAAATAAATAAACAAAATCTTAAAAAAAAAAAAGTAGTCAGAAGACATGAACAGAGATTTCTCCAAAGAAGACATGAAAAAATGCTCATCACTCATCATCAGAGAAATGCACATCAAAACCACAATGAGATACAACCTCACACAGGTCAGAATGGCAAAAATAAACAATTGAGGAAACAACAGATGTTGGTGAGGATGTGAAGAAAGGGGAATGCTCTTACAATGTTGGTGGGAATGCAAACTGGTGCAGCCACTCTGGAAAGCAGTATGGAGGTTCCCCAAAAAGTTAAAAATAGAACTACCCTACAACATAACAATTGTACTACTAGGTACTTATCCAATGAATAACAAAACTACTGATTTGAAGGGGCACATGCACCCCTATGTTTACAGCAACACTATCAACAATAGCCAAATTATGGAAAGAACCCAAACGTCCATTGACCGATAAATGGATAGTTAAGATATGGTAAATCTATACAATGGAGTATCACTCTACCATCAAAAAGAATGACACAAGGGCAGCTGGGTGGCTCAGTGGGTTGAGCCTCTGCCTTCAGGCCAGGTCACGATCTCAAAGTCCTGGGATTGAGCCCCACATTGGGCTCTTTGCTCAGCAGGGAGTCTGCTTCCCCCTCTCTCTCTGCCTGCCTCTCTGCCTACTTGTGATCTCTCTCTCTCTGTCAAATAAATAAATAAAATCTTTTTAAAAAATGACACATTGCCACTAGCAAGAACAAGGATGGAACTAGAGTGAAATATGCCAGTCAGAGAAAGACAAATACCGAATGACTTCACTCATATGTGGAATTTAGGAAACAAAATAGGT
Source organism: Meles meles (assembly GCF_922984935.1). Lineage (NCBI taxonomy): Eukaryota > Metazoa > Chordata > Mammalia > Carnivora > Mustelidae > Meles > Meles meles. The sequence continues at coordinate 64,911,770 of NC_060087.1, forward strand.
GAATATAGTGGAAGGGAAGGGGAAAAAGTAGGGTATAAACTGAGAGGGAGGCTGGGGTGCCTGGCTGGCTCAATTGGTTAAATGCCTGCCTTTGGTTTGGGTCATGATGCCAAGCTCCTGGGATCATGCCCCACATCAGGCTCCCTGCTGAGCAGGGAGCCTACTTCTGCCTTTCTCCATGGCTTGTGCTCTCTCAAAGAAATAAATAAAATCTCTAAAAAAAAACTGAGAGGGAGGCAAACCATACAAGACTTAACTATAGAAGGTTGTTGGAAGGGAGGTCGGGTAGGCTGGGAGGATGGGCTAAATGGGTGATGGGCATTAAGGAGAGCACTCGTGACGAGCACTGGGTGTTATATGTAAGTGGTGAGTTACTAAATTCTACTCCTGAAACCAATACTACAATAATACAACAATTAATATTGTTAAGTAACTTGAATTTCAATAAAATCTTGGAACAAAAAAAGAACCTTAAAAGCCAAAACAATTGGTTAAAATGTTAAAAAATTTAAAAAAATAAAGTGTTCTGACTCACTAAATCTATAATTATTATCTCATGGCTTCATATTACATATATTCAAAAATATATATACATATATATTCAAAAATATATATACATATATATTCACTAATGTCATCTCTGCCACAAGTCCTACCAATCAGAAAATCAGTATTTTAATAGTGAAAAATAGTTTATATTCTCATTACTATAGGATCACAGACTATTAAAAAAAAAGGAAGTTCATTTCCACCTCAGAATCTTTGCAGTTTTTACTGGCAACGCCTTGTAACCCCAATCCTTCACTTCATTAGGATCTCCGCTCATACATCACCTCCTTGAAGTTGCATTCCCTCTCTATTCTCTTTGAATACTTACTATCTGAATGTACATATTTCTTATTTGATTAAAATCTCTCAACTGCACTACAATATAAGCTTCCTGAGGGAGGGCTCTTGTTATTCTTGTTTACTGGCTGCTATATCTCCAGACCCTATAACTTTGCCTGGGACAGAGAATATAATCCAACATATAATCCTGAATTCATGAATGCACAAGAACAGAACACCTTCATGTTCTTACCTGTAAAGTCTTACCAAGGCCCATGCAGTGTGCTAGAATGCATCCTGAACCTGGAGACTTCTTTGTTTTTTTTACAGATTCACAGCAGCAATCCCACATAAACTGAACACCTAAAAATGATAGCTTCATTGAGTTTTAAGATCCAAGTTAAAAATCTTCCTTCACACACATATCAAAAACTTTTAAAAAACAGAATCTTAAAATGAGATAAAGAATCTCTTAAGTATATATGAAATCCCCCCACCCTCACTAAGGTTAATTAGAAAAAAAAAAAAAAGATAGTAAACTGAAGCATACAATAGGGCAATTTTCCTTCATTTGTCTATTCTATTTCCCTGGGAAAATCTGAAGAAACATATGAATAATCTAATATACAAATGTTATCTAAAATTTTACCTAATTTATAGATTCCTATCAAATATTATTTCAGGTTTATTGAGTTGATTAGGAAAACTACCCAGGCGATAATTTATCATTTCCTCTTTCATTCACTTATAAAGACTAAAGAAGAAAGGGGGCTCACTACTCAAGGAATAAAACTGTAGAACTTCCTTTATGAAGTCCTTCACATACACACTCAAAACTGACTTACTGATTCCACTTTGACAAAACAGAGAACAGGGATAATTTGGTATCTTTCAAAATACCAATGTCAGAATATTAACAAACATACCTGAAAAAAATGTTGAAACAGAATTTCCTAAAAAAGGCTTTTAGCTAATGGTGGTATCTCTCCTTACCCTGCAGCTGCCCCTACCCAACCATGGCAAACTATATGAAATCCACTTGCAGTATGTACCCATTTGTATGTGGCACTTATTTTGCCTCTACAACACTCATTTTCTTTGCAATCATTCAACTGTTTCTCCTCATTTATTTATGAGCTCTATAGGGGACTGGGTTCACGTCTGTTTTGCTCACCAATGTGCCTCTAGTGCTTACCAGAATGTGAGGCACACAGGAGACACCAAATACTGGTAAGACTTAATTAAAAATGCTTCAATCATGCTCAGTTGGATAAGTATCTGACTCTTGATTTAGGCTCTGGTCTTGATCTCAGGGTCACGAGTTCAAGCCCTACATTGAGCTCCATGCACTGGGGAGAGCCTACTTTAAAAAATGTTTTCATCATAAAATTGTTTCTTACCATCTACTTGATGTGGTTTCAATTTGATAACCATATTTCTATGAACCTGCACTAAAGGTTCTTTGGTTTCTTCATCTTCATCTAAAACCAACTTGGTTGTTATTGGACATTTGGTGGGTGAAGCATCTTCAATTTCTATCACCTATAAGAAAGGGAATTATAGTTAGCTAACTCACAGAAATCTTTCAAGCAATAGTGGAGTATTAGTGTTATTAAGGGAAATTTTCCAAAATATAGACATATCTACTTATACACCACACATCCACTATTTTGGTTCAAGTAAGATCAGGACAGGGCACAGGTTAATACATGTTTTCCAAAATTTATACTTATATAAGACTTTGAATCACTGTGGAAATATCAGTAATTTAACTCATCAGTTCTCACCCAATATATCTCAACACACACAATAGGTACAGTTGTGAGAAAACCAGTACTCTAAAATAAACTACAGTACCACCTTACAATTTTTAACAGACACATGGGTCCCAAACAAAGATGGTTTTATTTTCCTAGAAGACATATGAAAAATGTGCAAGGGCACTTAAGGTTGTCACAATGACTGGTCAGGAATGTTACTTAATACAGGCAGAGAGGAAAGTGAATACAGATATTCAGTAACGTAAAAGTCATAAACAAGAACTGTTTCACCCAAAATGCCAAACAATTCCCACTGCAAAACAATGTAATTATGTGTTATGAAAGGGAAAAACTTTTAGAAACATTGGTTTGAGAACCACAGGCTCAAAAAAAAGTTACAAAAATATAAAATATCCTCTAACTGTAAAAGGGAAACAATAATCTCGGGTTTCTTATATAAGAAGAAACAGATACAAATACATGTGAATACATGTATGTGTATACATTTTTTGCTGTCTTATCCCAGTATGTATCCATTACATACTACATTCAAGAACTGTAAAAGGTAGGTACAAATATTCCCATTTTACAAATAAAAAGAAGTGAAGGACACAGAAGTTAAATAACTTACGCAAAGTCATACAACTATTAAGTATTACAACACTAAGATACCCAGAGGATCAGATATTAGAGTCCTTGCTCTTAAGCACTACACAATACTGCTTTAACAAAGGCAGTGCTTGTCTTAACAAACAACTTTATGATTCCATGAAAACCAATAAAGATCCATTATTTTGTTTTTTATAAGATTCATGGTTTTAAAAATACAGACATTATGACCTTTAAGGAATACAATTTACCCAGTATTTCCTTTCTTATTTAGAACTGTAACAATGTACCCATAGCAGGCTGGGATAACATCACGTCACAGGAGTTCACTTAGATAGTTCTTAAACCATTCTGAACACCTACAAATCCAATAGGAGATCAAAGGAAAGAGCAGCAATTCTAGGAACAGAAAATTGACCACTTTCTGGAAGGTAGAACGTGTGAAGAAGTGAATCCGAAGAGACGGGAAGATACACCACGGGGGGAGAGGCCGGCTCCTGGCAAGCAGCGGAGCAACAGAACACAAAATCAGAACTTTTAAAAGTCTGCTCCACTGAGGGACATCGCTCCAGAGGCTAAGCGGAGGTGGAGCCCTTGTGGGGACAGCATGGTCTCAGGTCCCGTGGGGTCACAGAAGGATTGGGGGGGTGTCTGCGTGTAGCAGAGCTCAGAGGTATTAGAGCAGGGAAGCCGGCTGGCTACAGAGACGGAGCTGATGAGTGAGCACCCCCCTTGAAGACCACAGCAGCAGGAATCTGGTGGGTTTGGAGACTCCAAATGGGCTGTGTGCCAGAGAGAGAAACACTTGGTCACAGGCCAGGTGACATGAGAGTGCGCTCAGAGACCAGGAAGATGGGAGTGACTGAGTGCTTTTCTCCAAGGGTGCACTGAGGAGTGGGGCACTTAGCTCTTGGTTTCTCCCAGCCAGAGATTGGGAGGCCACCATTTTCATTCCTGTCCTCCAGAGATATACAGAAAGTGTTCAGGGAAAAAAGCTCCCAAGAGCGAACCTGAGATTACTTAGCCCAGCCCCTGGCAAGGGCGGTGCAATTCCTCCTCTGGCAAAGACACGTGAGAATCACTATAACAGACCCCTCCCCCAGAAGATCAGAAAGAACATCCAATGAAGACCAAGCTCACTGATCAAGGAGAGCAGCGGAATTCCAGAGGAGGGGAAACCAAAGCATGGAATTCATGGCTTTCTCCCCATGATTCTTTAGTCTTGCAAAGTTATATTTTTATTTTAATTTTTTTCTTATGCTAGTATTTTTTACTCTTTCCTCTTTTAACATTTTTTAATGAGTCTACCTTAACAATACTTTTCTTTAAAAAAATCTTTTTGAACCTTCATCATCATAGTCATATTTTATCCTTCATTTTAACTAACTTTATGTCTTATAGACATACAGGGTTTTTTCTTCTAAAAAATTTTGGGATACAACTTCTTATAATACCAAATCATTCTGAACACCTACAAATCCAACAGGAGATTGAAGAGAAGAAAAGCAGCAATTCTAGAAAATTGACCACTTTCTGAAAGATAGGACCTGCAGAGAAGTGAAGCACCAGGAAGAAAGACCATGGCAGGAGGGGCAAGCTCCTGGCAAGGGGTAGAACAATGGAGCACAAAATCAGAACATTTAGAAGTCTGCTCCACTGAGGAACATCACTCCAGAAGCTAAGCGAGGGTGGAGCCCTTGAGGGGACAGCGTGGTCTCAGAAGGATCAGAAGTATCTGAAGGTAGCAGAGCTCACAGGTATTAGAGCAGGGAAGCCAGCTACAAAGATGGAGCAGAGGAGTGAGCTCTCAGCTCGGGGTTACCTTAAACTGTGATCCATGGCACAGTCATAAGCAAGGACACCAAAAGTGGCAGATCCAGGGAGATCCCCCCGGAAGAGTGGCAAGGATCAACTGGGAGACTCCAAACGGGGCTGTGTACCAAAGACAGAAATGCTCGGTCACAGACCAGGTAAGCTTGGAGTGCGGCCGGACACCAGGGAAACAGGAGTGATTGAGATCTTTTCTCCAAGGGCACACTGAGGAGTGGAGCCCCAAGCTCTCCACTCCTCTGGGCCAGAGATTGGGAGGACACCATTTTCATTCTCCTCCTCAAGAGCTCTACGGAAATCGGAAATCATTTAGGGAACAAGCTCCCGAGCTAACCAGAGCAGATTACACAGACTGGCCCCTGGCAAGGGCAGTGTAATTCCACCTCCGGCAAAGAAGCTTTAGAATCACTACACAGATCCCTCCCCCAGAGGATCAGCAAGAAATCCAGCAAAGACCAAACTCACTGATCAAGGAGAACAGTGGAATTCCAGAGGAGGGGAAACCAAAGCATGGAATTCATGGCTTTCTCCCCGTGACTCTATAGTCTTGAAAACTTAAGTAAATTTTAAAAAAAATTTTTCTTATTCTAAATTTTTTTAACTTTTACTTTCCTCTTTTAATGCTTTTTAACTAATTTATCTTAACAATGCCTTTCTTAAAAAGTCTTTTTGAACCTTTATTATTATAGTCATATTTTATCTTTCATTGTATGTAACTTTATTTTTGCATACACATAAGATTTCTTCTTCTAAAAAATTCTAGGATATAACTTCTAATAGATCAAAATATACAATACATCTAGCACAGGGTATGCTACAGTCTCCAGCCTGACCAATATCTCTCCACTTTCTTTTTCTTTCTGTTCCCAACCATCTTATCAACTCCTTTTTTAGAATTTTGTTAAAATTTTCAACTTTACACCCATATTCCATCCCTTCATCATGTTTACTCTTAGTGTGTGTGTGTGTGTGTGTGTGTGTGTGTGTGTTTCTTTCTTTAAAATTTTGGGAGGGAGTTTCTGCTAAGAGACCAAAATATACCCAAAATCAAGTGGGTATCTCTGTTCCATTCACCAATCTAATTAATAAATATCTTTTTTGTTTAATTTTCCTTAAATTTTTTTGGACTTCTTTTTATCCCCTTTCTTCTCCCCATGATTTGGGGTCTCTTCTGAGCTGGTTAACACACATTTTTCTGCGGTCTTTGCCACCCTTTCAGTAATTTATTCTCTTGTTCATATATTCTTATCTGGATAAAATGAAAAGGTGGAAAAACTCAAAAAAAAAAAAAAAAAGAAGAAGAAGAAGAAGAAGAAGAGAGTACCGAGGGTTAGGGACCCAATCAATACATACATTGGTAATACATCAGATTACAGTTCAGAATGATGATTTGCAAGGTGGTAGCTGGGCTTGAAAAAGTCAAGGAAGATATTAGAGGAACGCTGTCTGGAGAAATAAAAGCCCTTTTTGGAGAAATAAAAGAACTACAATCTAACCAAATTGAAATAAAAAAAGCTATTAATGAGGTTCAATAAAAAAAGGAGGGTCTTACTTCTACGATAAATGAGGCTGAAGAGAGAATTAGGGATACAAAAGACCAAATGATGAAGAATAAAGAAGCTAAACACTAGAGAGACAAATAACCACTGGACCACAAGGGAAGAATTCGAGAGATAAGTGATACGTTAAGACGAAACAATGTTAGAATAATTGGGATTCCAAAAGAAGAAGAAAGAGAGAGGGGGGCTGAAGGTATAATGAAGCAAATTATTGTAGAGAATTTCCCTAATATGGCAAAGGGAACAAGCATCAAAATCCAGGAGGTGCAGAGAATCCCCCTCAAAATGAGTAAGAACAGGTCCACACTCCATCATCTATACTAAACCATATAAGCCTAGTGACAAAGAAAAAATCCAGAAAGCAGCCTGGGACAAAAAGTCTATAACATAAAATGGTAAAAATATTAGACTGGCAGCAGACTTATCCACAGAGACCTGGCAGGCCAGAAAGAACTGGCGTGATATATTCAGAGCACTAAATGAGAAAAACATGCAGCCAAGAGTACTATATCCAGCTAGGCTATCATTGAAAGTAGAAGGAGAGAAAAAAAGCTTCTAGGACAAACAAAAACTAAAACTATTTGTAAAAATCAAACCAGCTCTCCAGGAAATATTGAAAGCGGTCCTCTAAGCAAAGAGAGCCTAAAAGTAGTAGACCAGAAAGGAACAGAGATAATACACAGTTAACAGTCACCTTACAGGCAATACAATGGCACTAAACTCATATCTCTCAATACTTTTCCTGCATGTAAATGGGCTAAATGCCCCAAACAAAAAACACAGAGTATAAGAATGGATTAAAAAAAAAAACCATCAATATACTGTCTACAAGAAACTCATGTAAGACCCAAAGACACCTCCAGATTTAAAGTGAGAGGTTGGAAAACAATTTACTGTGCTAATGGATATCAAAAGAAAGCTGGGGTGGCAATTCTTCTATCAGATCAATTAGATTTTAAGCCAAACACTATAATAAGAGATGAGGAAGGACATTATATCATACTCAAAGGGTCTTTCCAACAAGAAGATCTAACAATTTTAAATATCTATGCCCCTAACGAGCAGCCAGCTATATAAAAAAATTAGTAACAAAATCAAAGAAACACATCGACAATAATACAATAAATAGCAGGGGACTTTAACACCCCCCTCTGAAATGGACAGATCAGCCAAGCAAAAGATCAACAAGGAAATAAAGGCCTTAAATGACACACTGGACCAGACGGACATCAGAGATATATTCAGAACATTCCATTGCAAAGCAACAGAATACACATTCTTCTCTAGTGCACATGGAACGTTCTCCAGAATAGATCACATCCTGGGTCATAAATCAGGTCTCAACCTGTACCAAAAGACTGGGATCATTCTCTGCATATTTTCAGACCACAATGCTATGAAGCTAGAACTCAATAACAAGAGGAAATTTGAAAAGAACCCAAATACCTGGAGGCTTAAGAGCATCCTACTAAAGAATGAATAGGTCAACCAGGAAATTAAAGAAAAATATTTAAAAATCCATGGAAGCAAATGATAATGAAAATACAACTGTTCAAAATCAGTGGGACACAGCAAAGGCAGTCCGAGAGGAAAATATATAGCAAAAATCGAGTCAAAATGGATGAAAGACCTCAGTGTGAGATAGGGATCTGTCAAAATCTTTGAGGAAAACACAGGCAGCAACCTCTTTCACCTCAGAAACACCAACTTCTTCCTAGACATATTGCCAAAGGCAAAGGAAGCAAGAACAAAAATGAACTATGGGGACTTCGTCAAGATCAAAAGCTTTTGCAGAGCAAAGGAAACAGTCAACAAAATCAAAAGACAACTGACAGAATTAGAATGGGAGAAGATAGCTGCAAAGACATATCAGATAAAGGGCTACTATCCAAAATCTCTAAAGAACTTATCAAAGTCAACAGTCAGAGAACAAATAATCCAATCAAGAAATGGGCAGAGGACATGAACATACATTTCCGTAAAGAAGACATCCAGATGGCCAACAGACACATGAGAAAGTGCTTCACATAACTCGGCATCAGGGAAATACAAATCAAAACCACAATAAGATACCACCTCACACCAGTCAAAATGGCTAAAATTAACAAGTCAGGAAATGACGGATGGTGGCAAGGATGCAGAGAAAGGGGAACCCTCCTACACTGTTAGTGGAAATGGAAGCTGGTGCAGCCACTCTGGAAAACAGCATGGAGGTTCCTCAAAAAGTTGAAAATAGAGCTTTCCTACGACCCAGCAATCGTGCCTCTGGGTATTTACCGTAGAGACACAAATGTAGTGATCCGAAGGGGCACCTGCACCCGAATTTTTATAGCAACAATGTCCACAATAGCCAAACTATAGAAAGAATCTACATGTCTATCAATGGATTGATGGATAAAGAAAATGTGGTGTATGTATATATATATATTTATATATATATAAATATATATATATACATACATACACACACACACACACACACACACATGCACAATGGAATACTATGCAGCCATCAAAAAAATGAAATCTTGCCTTTTGCACCGATATGGATGAAACTATAGGGTATTATGCTAAGTGAAATAAGTCAATCAGAGAAAGACAATTATCTCATGATCTCCCTGATAGGAAGAATTTGAGAAGCAACGTGAGGGGTTTGGGGAGTAGGGGATGAAAAAATGAAAGAAGATGGGATCGGAGTGTGACAAACCATAAGAGACTCTTAATCTCACAAAGCAAACTGAGGGTTGCTGTGGGGGGGGGCAGGAAGTGAGTGGTTGGGTTATGGACATTGGGGAAGGTATATGCTATGGTGAGTGCTGCGAAGTGTGTAAACCTGGTGATTCACAGACCTGTTCCCCTGGGGCCAAGAATACATTATATGTTAATAAAAAATAAACTATTTAAAAAAAAAGATACAATGATTTAAAAAAAAAACTGTAACAATCAATTACATAATATTCACCACGGAAATTTTCAAATGTAAAAAAAAGTAGAACAGCATAATAAACCCTGTTCCCCATTACCCAACAACATCAAATATTATCAACTACTGTTCAGTTTTTTTTTTTCAGTGAGAGCCTCCTACTCATTCTCCAACTCCTCATACCCCACAAATGATTTTGAAGCAAATGTCAGAAAGCATGGAATTTCATCTGTAAATGTTTTTAAATGTCTCCTTAAAAGAACACTGTCTTTTTTAAACTGTAACTACATTATCATTACTGGATGTAAACAATTATAACATAAGTCACAAGTTTGTGATAAATTTCCTGGAAACTGCACTTACATACAAATGCTAATGATACAGAAATCAAGATTAATACTAGGTGACACCATGGTGGAGTATAAACACTATGAACCATTTAGATCCAAACTCCATTTTAACAAGTTATTAAACCCTCTTAGCTTCAGTTTTTTCATCTATAAACTGGGAAAGATTATACACAGCCCTTATGTGGTTGTTGTGGAGATTAAATAAGACAATCTATGCAAGGTAACGGACAAAGACTAAATATTCACTAAATTTTTATAGTATTCTAGTTTGGATTGTATCCAAGCTTCATATCACTAGGGCAAATCCATTAAACAAAATCGAAAATTCCCTAAATGTCTTGTTCTTTTTGCAAAGTGCAGCAGGCAGAATCAGAAAAATGGTTCCTAAGATCCCATCCTCTAGTATACACATCCTGTATAGTCTGATGCCTTTCATTATGGTTGAGATCTGTAAATACGATGGGATATCATTCCCATAACTGAGTTAGTAATCAGTTGGGCTTGACTTAATCAGAAAGAGGGTTCTCCTAGGTGGGCCAGAGCTAACCAAGTCTAGCACTTTAAAAGACTGAAGTGTAAGAAATCCTCTCTTAACAGTCTTGAAGCGATTTTGTAGAAAAGCGTCTAGGAGCTAAGGACCTCCATGTTACAACTATAAAAAACCTGAATTCTGACCCAAAAAAGGAGCTTAAAAAGGACACAAAGTCTTATATGAAAATCTGAACTCTGGCTAACAATTAGTATCTACTCAGTGAGACACTGAGCAAGTTACCCATTAGAGTCATACTCTCAGTTAAGCCACTCTGAAATTCCCAACTTATAAGGACTATGAGGTAACAATATTGTCTTGTTTTAAGAGGATAAGTTTTTGATAATATCTTAACACATCACTAGAAAAATAATACACATTGCTGTAATTAAGACCTTGGGACCATATGTTCGTTAGTGATTTGCATGATATTTTTGTTACTAAGTGATGTCTTTGGATTGAGAATTAGTGAATCTTCATTCTGAATATAGGAGGAGATAATTTATCTTTCTCATTTTATTCACCATCATAAGTGTACTCTTTAATATCTTAAAACATCACTAGAAAAATAATACACATTGCTGTAATTAAGACCTTGGGACCATATGTTCATTAGTGATTTGCATGATATTTTTGTTACTAAGTGATGTCTTTGGATTGAGAATTAGTGAATCTTCATTCTGAATACAGGAGGAGATAATTTATCTTTCTCATCATTTTATTCACCATCATAAGTGTACTCTTAATTCCTCATCCCCTATTTCCTCCAAATCCCTGCCCACCTCCCCTCTGGTAACAATCAGTTTGTTCTCTATAGTTAAAGAGTCTGTTTCTTCGTTTCTCTCCTCTATTTTTCCTTTACTCTTCCATTTTGTTTCTTAAATTTGACATGAGTGAAATCACATGGTATTTGTCTTTCTCTAGCTGCTGTATTTTGATGAGCATTATACTCTCTATCCCTAGCCATGTCATTGCAAATGGCAAGATTTCGTTCTTTTTATAGCTGAATAATAATCCATGTATATATATAACACTTTTTCTTATCCATTCATCTATCGAGGGACACTTGAGCTGCTTTCATAGATTGGCTACTGTAAATAATGCTGTAATAAATGTAGGGGTGCATGTATCTCTCTGAATTAGTGCTTTTATATTTTGGGGGTAATACCCAGTAGTGTTATTCCTGAATCATAGGGTAGCACTATTTTTAATTTTTTGAGAAACTTCTATACTGTTTTCCAAAATGGCTTCAACAATGTGCATTCTCATCAATAGTGCAAGAGGGGTTCATTTTTCTCCACAGCCTTGCCAACCCTTTTGTTTCTTGTGTTTTTCATTTTAGTCATCCTGACAGGTATGAGATGATATCTCAACATAGCTTTGATGTACAGTTCCCTGGTGATCAGTGATTTGGGGCATACTATAATGCAAAGTTGTTGAATCACTACATTGTTCACCTGAAACAACTAAAACACTGTGTCAACTATACTTTAAAAAAATACAAACAGGGAAACAGGTCAAGATGGTGGAGAAGTAGCAGGCTGAGACTACATCAGGTAGCAGGAGATCAGCTCAATAGCTTATCTAAACATTGCAAACACCTACAAATCCAACGGGAGAGCGAAGAGAAGAACAGCAACTCTAGAAACAGAAAATCAACCACTTTCTGAAAGGTAGGACTGGCGGAGAAGTGAATCAAAAATGACGGGAAGATAGACCGCGGGGGGAGGGGCCGGCTCCCGGCAAGCGACGGAGGAACGGAGCACAAAATCAGGACTTTTAAAAGTCTGTTCCACTGAGGGTCATTGCTCCAGAGGCTAAACCAGGGTGAAGCCCACGCGGGATCAGCGTGGCCCCAGGTCCCACAGGGTCACAGAAGGATCGGGGGTGTCGGAGTGTCGCAGAGCTCACAGGTATTAGAACGGAGAAGCCGGCTGCAGAGACAGAGCCGAGGACTGAACTCTCAACTCGGGGTTACCTTGAACTGGTCGCGGGCTAGGTGAGCTCGGAGCGCGGCTAGAGGCTGGGGATACGGGAGTGATTGGGTGCTGTCCTCTGGGGGCGCATTGAGGAGTGGGGCCCCAGGCTCTCGGCTCCTCCGGGCCGGAGACTAGGAGGTCGCCATTTTCATTCCCGTCCTCCGGAACTCTACGGAAAGCATTCAGGGAACAGAAGCTCCCAAAAGCGAACCCGAGCCAATTACTTAGTCCGGCTGCCGGTAAGGACGGTGCAATCCCGCCTCGGGCAAAGACACTTGAGAGTCACTACAACAGGCCCCTCCCCCAGAAGATCAACAAAATATCCAGCCAGGACGAAGTTCGTCTATCAAGGAAAGTAGGTTCAATTCCTAAGACAGCAGCGCAATTAAAGAAGAGGAGAAAACAAAGTACGGAACTCATGCCTTTCTCCCCATGATTCTTTAGTCTTGCAGCTACTTCAATTTTTTTTTTCTTTTTTCAATTTTTTTTCTTTTTTCTTTTTTCTTCTTCTTCTAAATTTTTTAAAACTTTTACCCTTTTCTTTTTTAACGTTTTTTGACTACTTTATCTAAATATATATATTTTTTCTTTCTTTTTTATATTTTTTCTTTATTTGTTTTCTTTTTTAAATTTTTTTCTTTTTTTTTTCTGAACCTGTTTTTATCCCCTTTCTCCCCCCCCACAATTTGGGGTCTCTTCTCATTTGGTTACAGCGCATTTTACTGGGGTCTTTGCCACCCTTTTAGTACTTTATTTGCTCCTTCATATCCTCTTATCTGGACAAAATGACAAGGCAGAAAAAATCACCACAAACAAAAGAACAACAGACAATACCGAAGGCTATGGAACTAATCAACACAGACATTGGTAATATATCAGATCAAGAGTTCAGAATGACGATTCTGAACATTCTAGCCGGGCTCGAAAAAGGCATGTAAGATATTAGAGAAACCCTCTCTGGAGATATTAAAGCCCTTTCTGGAGAAATTAAAGAACTAAAATCTAACCAAGTTGAAATCAAAAAAGCTATTAATGAGGTGCAATCAAAAATGGAGGCTCTCATTGCTCGGATAAATGAGGCAGAAGAAAGAATTAGTGATATAGAAGACCAAATGACAGAGAATAAAGAAGCCGAACAAAAGAGGGACAAACAGCTACTGGACCATGAGGGGAGAATTCGAGAGATAAGTGACACCATAAGACGAAACAACATTAGAATAATTGGGATTACAGAAGAAGAAGAAACAGAGAGGGGAGCAGAAGGTCTATTGGAGAGAATCATTGGAGAGAATTTCCCTAATATGGCAAAGGGAACAAGCATCAAAATCCAGGAGATGCAGAGAACCCCCCTCAAAGTCAACAAGAATAGGTCCACACCCCGACACCTAATAGTAAAATTTACAAGTCTTAGTGACAAAGAGAAAATCCTGAAAGCAGCCCGAGAAAAGAAGTCTGTAACATACAATGGTAAAAATATTAGATTGGCAGCAGACTTATCCACAGAGACCTGGCAGGCCAGGAAGAGCTGGCATGATATATACAGAGCACTAAATGAGAAAAACATGCAGCCAAGAATACTCTATCCAGCTAGGCTATCATTGAAAATAGAAGGAGAGATCAAAAGCTTCCAGGACAAACAAAAACTGAAAGAATTTGCAAACACCAAACCAGCTCTCCAGGAAATATTGAAAGGGGTCCTCTAAGCAAAGAGAGAGCCTAAAAGTAGTAGATCAGAAAGGTACAGAGACAATATACAGTAACAGTCACCTTACAGACTAATAATGGCACTAAATTCATATCTCTCAATAGTTACCCTGAATGTTAATGGGCTAAATGCCCCAATCAAAAGACACAGGGTATCAGAATGGATAAAAAAACAAAACCCATCAGTATGCTGCCTACAAGAAACTCATCTTAGACGCGAAGACACCTCCAGATTTAAAGTGAGGGGGTGGAAAACAATTTACCATGCTAATGGGCATCAGAAGAAAGCTGGGGTGGCAATCCTTATATCAGATCAATTAGATTTTAAGCCAAAGACGATAATAAGAGATGAGGAAGGACACTATATCCTACTCAAAGGGTCTGTCCAACAAGAAGATCTAACAATTTTAAATATCTATGCCCCTAACGTGGGAGCAGCCAACTATATTAATAACAAATTAATAACAAATAACCAATTAATAACAAAATCAAAGAAACACATCAATAATAATACAATAATAGTAGGGGACTTTAACACTCCCCTCACTGAAATGGACAGATCATCCAAGCAAAAGATCAACAAGGAAGTAAAGGCCTTAAATGACACACTGGACCAGATGGACATCACAGATATTTTCAGAACATTTCATCCCAAAGCAACAGAATACACATTCTTCTCTAGTGCACATGGAACCTTCTCCAGAATAGATCACATCCTGGGTCACAAATCAGGTCTCAACCGGTATCAAAAGATAAGGATCATTCCCTGCCTATTTTCAGACCACAATGCTCTGAAGCTAGACCTCAATCACAAGAGGAAAGCTGGAAAGAACCCAAATACATGGAGACTAAACAGCATCCTTCTAAAGAATGAATGGGTCAACCAGGAAATTAAAGAAGAATTGAAAAAATTCATGGAAACAAATGATAAAGAAAACACAACGGTTCAAAATCTGTGGGACACAGCAAAGGCAGTCCTGAGAGGAAAATATATAGTGGTACAAGCCTTTCTCAAGAAACAAGAAAGGTCTCAAGTACACAACCTAACCCTACACCTAAAGGAGCTGGAGAAAGAACAAGAAAGAAACCCTAAACCCAGCAGGAGAAGAGAAATCATAAAGATCAGAGCAGAAATCAATGAAATAGAAACCAGAAAAACAATAGAAAAAAATTAATGAAACTAGGAGCTGGTTCTTTGAAAGAATCAATAAGATTGATAAACCCCTGGCCAGACTCATCAAAAAGAAAAGAGAAAGGACCCAAATCAATAAAATCATGAATGAAAGAGGAGAGATCACAACTAACACCAAAGAAATACAGACAATTATAAGAACATACTATGAGCAACTCTACGCCAACAAATTTGACAATCTGCAAGAAATGGATGCATTCCTAGAGACATATAAACTACCACAACTGAACCAGGAAGAAATAGAAAACCTGAACAGGCCCATAACCAGTAAGGAGATTGAAACAGTCATCAAAAATCTCCAAACAAACAAAAGCCCAGGGCCAGACGGCTTCCCAGGGGAATTTTACCAAACATTTAAAGAAGAACTAATTCCTATTCTCCTGAAACTGTTCCAAAAAATAGAAATGGAAGGAAAACTTCCAAACTCATTTTAGGAGGCCAGCATCACCTTGATCCCAAAACCAGACAAGGATCCCACCAAAAAAGAGAACTACAGACCGATATCCTTGATGAACACAGACGCAAAAATTCTCGCCAAAATACTAGCCAATAGGATTCAACAGTACATTAAAAGGATTATTCACCACGATCAAGTGGGATTTATTCCAGGGCTGCAGGGTTGGTTCAACATCCGCAAATCAATCAATGTGATACAACACATTAATAAAAGAAAGAACAAGAACCATGATACTCTCAATAGATGCTGAAAAAGCATTTGACAAAGTACAGCATCCCTTCCTGATCAAAACTCTTCAAAGTGTAGGGATAGAGGGCACATACCTCAATATTATCAAAGCCATCTATGAAAAACCCACCGCAAATATCATTCTCAATGGAGAAAAACTGAAAGCTTTTCCACTAAGGTCAGGAACATGGCAGGGATGTCCATTATCACCACTGCTATTCAACATAGTACTAGAAGTCTTAGCCTCAGCAATCAGACAACAAAAAGAAATTAAAGGCATCCAAATCAGCAAAGAAGAAGTCAAACTATCACTCTTCGCAGATGATATGGTACTATATGTGGAAAACCCAAAAGACTCCACTCCATAACTGCTAGAACTTGTACAGGAATTCAGCAAAGTGTCAGGATATAAAATCAATGCACAGAAATCAGTTGCATTTCTGTACACCAACAACAATACAGAAGAAAGAGAAATTAAGGAGTCAATCCCATTTACAATTGTACCCAAAACTATAAGATACCTAGGAATAAACCTAACCAAAGAGGCTAAGAATCTATACACAGAAAATTATAAAGTACTCATGAAAGAAATGGAGGAAGACACAAAGAAATGGAAAAATGTTCCATGCTCCTGGATTGGAAGAATAAATACTGTGAAAATGTCCATGCTACCTAAAGCAATCTACACATTTAATGCAATCCCTATCAAAATACCATCCATTTTTTTCAAAGAAATGGAACAAATAATCCTAAAATTTATATGGAACCAGAAAAGACCTCGAATAGCCAAAGGAATATTGAAAAAGAAAGCCAAAGTTGGTGGCATCACAATTCCGGACTTCAAGCTCTATTACAAAGCCGTCATCATCAAGACAGCATGGTACTGGCACAAAAACAGACACATAGATCAGTGGAACAGAATAGAGAGCCCAGAAATCGACCCTCAACTCTATGGTCAACTAATCTTCGACAAAGCAGGAAAGAATGTCCAATGGAAAAAAGACAGCCTCTTCAATAAATGGTGCTGGGAAAATCGGGACAGCCACATGCAGAAAAATGAAATTGGACCACTTCCTTACACCACACACGAAAATAGACTCCAAATGGATGAAGGACCTCAATGTGAGAAAGGAATCCATCAAAATCCTTGAGGAGAATGCAGGCAGCAACCTCTTCAACCTCAGCCGTAGCAACATCTTCCTAGGAACAACGGCAAAGGCAAAGGAAGCAAGGGCAAAAATGAACTATTGGGATTTCATCAATATCAAAAGCTTTTGCACAGCAAAGGAAACAGTTAACAAAACCAAAAGACAACTGACAGAATGGGAGAAGATATTTGCAAACGACATATCAGATAAAGGGCTAGTATCCAAAATCTATAAGGAACTTAGCAAACTCAACACCCAAAGAACAAACAATCCAATCAAGAAATGGGCAGAGGACATGAACAGACATTTCTGCAAAGAAGACATCCAGATGGCCAACAGACACATGAAAAAGTGCTCCATGTCACTCGGTATCAGGGAAATACAAATCAAAACCACAATGAGATATCACCTCACACCAGTCAGAATGGCTAAAATTAACAAGTCAGGAAATGACAGATGCTGGCGAGGATGCGGAGAAAGGGGAACCCTCCTACACTGTTGGTGGGAATGCAAGCTGGTGCAACCTCTCTGGAAAACAGCATGGAGGTTCCTCAAAATGTTGAAAATAGAACTACCCTATGACCCAGCAATTGCACTACTGGGTATTTACCCTAAAGATACAAACATAGTGATCCGAAGGGGCACGGTACCCGAATGTTTATAGCAGCAATTTCTACAATAGCCAAAGTATGGAAAGAACCTAGATGTCCATCAACAGATGAATGGATAAAGAAGAAGTGGTATATATACACAATGGAATACTATGCAGCCATCAAAAGAAATGAAATCTTGCCATTTGCAACGACGTGGATGGAACTAGAGCGTATCATGCTTAGTGAAATAAGTCAATCGGAGAAAGACAACTATCATATGATCTCCCTGATATGAGGACATGGAGAAGCAACATGGGGGTTTAGGGGGATAGGAGAAGAATAAATGAAACAAGATAGGATTGGGAGGGAGACAAATCATAAATGACTCTTAATCTCACAAAACAAACTGCTGGGGTTGCTGGGGGGAGGTGGGATTGGGAGAGGGGGAGGGGGCTATGGACATTGGGGAGGGTATGTGCTATCGTGAGTGCTGTGAAATGTGTAAACCTGGCGATTCACAGACCTGTACCCCTGGGGATAAAAATACATTATATGTTTATTAAAAAAAAAAAAATTTGGAAGGGGAGGTGAACCATAAGAGACTATAGACTCTGAAAAACAACCTGAGGGTTTTGAAGGGTCAGGGGTGGGAGGTTGGGGGAACAGGTGTTGGGTAATAGGGAGGGCACGTTTTGCATGGAGCACTGGGTGTTGTGCAAAAACAATGAATACTGTTACGCTGAAAAAATAAATAAAATGGAAAAAAAATTTCAAAAAAAAAATACAAACGGGATTTAACAATAGTATGAACACACAGAATAATTAACAAACATGAAGGTGGCAACTGAAATTATAAACCTACAGAGCAGAAAGAAAAAAGAATGAAGAAAAATGAGACTAGGGGCTTGTGGGACACCATCAAGTGGACCAACATATACATAATGAGAGTCAAAGAAGAGAATGAGAAAGGGGTAGAATGATTATGTGAGGAAATCCTGGCCCTAAATTCTAAAAAATTGAGTAAAGACCAGAATCTACAAATCCAAGGAATGCAACAAACTAGAAATGAGATAAAGTAAAAGAGACCCACACTGAGCACATTATACTCAAAGCTTTGAAGGCCAAAGACAAAGATAATCTTGAAAGTAGCTAGAGAGAATCTGTCAGATATTAAAATCATCAATAACATTATCAGCTGACTTCTCATCAGAAACTTGGGAGGCCAAAAGGCAGTGTGATAGTATTTTTTTAAAAGAGAGACAGACTGATTGACTGATTTCTTAGAGTGAGCAAGAGTGAGCATGTGCGAGGAGGAGGGGTAGAGGGAGGGAAAGTCTTAAGCAGACTGCATGCAAAGAATGGAACCCAACGTGGGTGGGACTCGATTTCATGATCCAGAGATCATCACCTAAGTGGAAACCAAGAGTGGAATGTTTATCTGACTGTCCCACCCAAGCACCCAGATAATATATTTTAAAGTGTTCAAATAAAATAACCGTCAGCTGAGAAATTCCTAGCAAACAAAATATCCTTCAAAAAAAGAGGGAGGAAAAAGGAGGGAGAAATTGAAACATTCCTAAACTGAGGGAGTTCATTAAAACTACGCAAGAAATGCTAAAGGAAGGTGTTCAGGTTAAAATGGAAGGAATGCTATATAGTCATTCAAAAGATGTATGAAGAAGTATCTATGGAAAAGATACCTATAGGGGCAAATATAAAACCCATTACAATTGGAATTTTGGTTTGTAACTCTAGGTTTATTCTCTATGTATTTAAAAGACAAAAGCAAAAAAGATATTTAGAATATGTTACTAGGCATAAAATGTACAGAAATATAATTTGTGACATGAGAAACAGAGCTGTAGAAAACTACAGTTCTGTATATGATTCAATTAAGTTCATATCAATTCAAAACAGGCCATTATGACATTAGAATATTTGATATATTTAATACCATAATAACCATGAAGCAAATATCTAATGACGATACACAAAAATGAGATGGGAGTCACAATGTGTCCCTGTTTGAAAAAGACAAACAAAAAAAGAAGGCAGCAATGGAGAAAATGATGAAAAAAAAGCAGTAAGATAAACAAAAGGTACCAAAATGGCAAAAGTAAATTCTTACTCATCAATACTTACTTAAAATACAAATGGATTAAACCCTCAATTAAATGACATAGATTGAGAAAATGTATTAAAAGATGATGTAAATGCTGGTCACCTACAAAAGATTCAACTTAGATTAAGAGACACAAATAAGCTGAAAAAGAAAGAATGATAGAATATATTTCATGAGAACTATAACTAAGAAAGCAGGGGTGACTACAGAGACATCAGACAAATGGACCTTAAGTCAACAAACTATTACAAGTGGCAAAAAGATATTGTACATTGATAAAAGAATCAATTTATCAAGAAGATATAACACTCATAAATATAAATGAGCCAACAACAGAACACCAAGATATATGAAACAAACACTGACAGAATTAAAAGGAGTTCTATAATAATAGTTTGGAGACATCAACACCCAACTTTGAATAATGCATAAAACAACCAAAAAAAATCAGTCAGAAATTAGAACTTGAAAACATGATAAAACAATTTACCATAACAGATATATAGGTAACATTCACACAATAGCAGGATACAAATTTTCACAAGTATACGTGAAACATTAAAAAAGACAAACCGCATGTTGGGGCACAAAACAAGCCTTAAAAAATTATAAAGGACTGAAATCATAAAAAGTTATATTTTCTACTGAAAACTAAAAGAAGCTAGAAATCAGTAACAGAAGGAAAACTGGAAAAAATGCAAATATGTGGAAATTAAACAAGATACACTTTAAAAAAAAACAGGTCAAATAACGAATCACAAAAAAAAAAATAGAAAAAAACCATCAGAAAAATGAAAACAAAACTAACAGACACACGAAAGGATGCAGAACATCACTTATCATCAGGGAAATACAAATCAAAACCAAGATGAGATACTACCTCACACTTGTCAGAATGCCTAAAATTAACAACACCAAGATACAACAGGTGTTGGCTACGAGGCAGAGAAAGGGGAACTGTTTTGCACTTGGTGCAAATTGGTGTAAAACTCTGGAGAAAATTATGGAGGTTCCTCAAAAAGTAAAAAATAGAACTACCATACAATCCAGCAATTGCACTACTAGGTATTTACCCAAAGGATACAAAACAGAGATGTGAAGGGGTACATAGCCAAACTATGGAGAGAGCCCAAATGTCCATCCACTGATGAATGGCTAAAGATGATGTGCAATGGAATATTACTCAGCTATGAGAAAGAATAAAATGGTACCACTTGCAAAGATGTACTATAGCTAGAGCATATTATGCTAAGTGCAATAAGTCAAAGAAAGACAAATACATTTCACACATATGTGGAATTTAAGAAACAAAACAGATGAATATGTGGGAGGGGAAAATAATGGGAGAGAGGGAAACAAGCCATAAGAGACTCTTAAAGAGAGGAGCCTCGGTGGCTCAGTCACTTAAGCATCTGTCTTCAATTCAGCTCAGGTCATGGCCTCAGGGTCCTGGGATCAAACCCTGCATTGGGCTCCCTGCTCAGGAGGGAGTCTGCTTCTCCCTCTCCCCCTTCTTCTCCCCGTTTACGCTTTCTCTCTCTCTCAAATAAATAAATAAATACCTTAAAAAAAGAGACAGAGACTCTTTAAGATAGAGTACAAATATCTGGGGTAATGGATAGAGGCGTGTAGGGAATGAATTAGAAGGGTAACGGGTATTAAGGAGGGCACTTGATATGAACAGCATCGGGTTTTGTATGTACGTGCCAAATCACTGAATTCCATTCCTGAAACCAACACTGTACTCTACATTAACTAGAATTTAAATAAAAGTTTGAAAAGAGGGGTGCCTGGGTAGCTCAGTGGGTTAAAGCCTCTGCTTTCGGCTCAGGTCACGATCTCAGGGTCCTGGGATCGAGCCCCACATCGGGCTCTCTACTCAGCAGGGAGCCTGCTTCCCCCCCTCTCTCTGCATGCCTCTCTGCCTACTTGTGATTTCTGTCAAATGAATAAATAAATTTAAAAAAAAAAAACTTAAACTCTGGAGTGCCTGGGTGGCTCAGTGGGTTAAAGCCTTGGCCTTCGGCTCAGGTCATGATCCCAGAGTCCTGGGATCGAGCCCCACATAGGGCTCTCTGCTCAGCAGGAAGCCTGCTTCCTCCTCTCTCTCTCTGCCTGCCTCTCTGCCTACTTGTAATCTCTGTCAAATAAATAAATAAAATCTTTTTAAAAAAAAGTTTGAAAAAAAAATAAAGTAGAAAAATAAAAACATCAAATACCTTGAATATACATTTTTCAAATAAATTATACAAATGGCTGATATGCATGTGAAAACCATGATGTTCAACATCATTAGTTATATAGGAAATGCAAATCAAAACCATAAGACTTCACTTCACATCCATTATCCAAAAAATAAATAAATAAATGAAAAAAAGAAAGAAAAAAGAAAAGAAAAAAATTCTGGTGAAAATGTGGAGAAATTAAAACTTGTATGCATTGCTGGTGGCAACATAGAAGGTGCAGGTGTTGTGGAAAGTGGTATGGCAATTCCTCAAAAAATTTCATCCAGAATTACGTTATGTTCAGCAATTCCACATGTGTATATAAGCAACGGAACGGAAAGCAGGAACTTAAAGAGATACTCGTATACCCATGTTTATAGCAGCATTATTCACAACAGCCAAAAGGTCGAAGAAACCCAAATATCCATTGACAGATAAATGGATAAATATAATATATGTATACCACATATTATTCATTCTTAGAAAGTAATGAAATTCTGTTAATAAAATGGAGAAATCTTGCAAACTTTATGTCATGCAAAATAAGCTGGAAAGAAAAGGACAAATACTGTGTGATTCCATTTATATGAGGTACCTAGAACAGACAAATACTTAGAGACAGAAAATAAAAGAGAGGTTAAAGGGGGAAGGGAAGAATTCGTTTATTTTTCAATGTGTACCTTCTGTTTAGGGTAATGGTAAGTTCATAAAAACAAATGGTGGTGATGACTGCATGACACTGTGAATGCACTTCATTGAACTATGCACTTAAAACACTTAAATTGTAAATAATTTGGCGGGGTGGGGGAAGCAGGAGAGACAGAAAAAAAGGAGAGAGGGAGGGAGCTAAAGAATCTTAAGCAGGCTCCACGTAGAACACGGAGTCCAATGTGAGGCTCAATCTCACAATATTGAGATCGTGACCTGAGCCAAAGTCAAGAGTCAGACACTTAACTGAGCCACTCAGATGCCTCAGTAAAATTTTTTTTAATAAAAGGATCCGAAGAAGCACAACAAAAGTCATTCTAATATGTAACAGGATATTCCAATTTAGTGAAAAATGTCCAAACCACCTAACTGTCCCTCAAAAGAAGATTTAGAGATGGTAAGGACTGATGGTACTATACCCATTCAAACAGTAAGTTATACCACAGTTAAGGGCAGACACAACAGGTATAACTTTCCAAACAGTAAGGGAAAGGAAAAAAGCAAGCTGAAGAAAACCACAAAAATATGTAAGATAGATCTGTGTATTCCATGGTATGTTGAAAAGAAATATACACTTAACATTAGTACATTTCACTAAATGTAAATTCCATATAAAAAGGAAACCTTGTAAATCTTTAAAAATTCCAGCTCACAATATGCATGCTAAGGGTGCCTAGGTGGCTCAGTTGGGTAAGTGTCCAACTTTTATCTTGGCTCATGTCTTGATCTCATGGTTGTGAGTTCAAGCCCCACATTGCATGGAGCCTACATGAAATTCTTTTTTTAATTTTTAAAAAAGATAGGCATGCTAAACCATTTGGGTTAAGTGAAATGATGTCTATAATTGACACTAAAATGCATAAGATGTGTAATAATGGATAGAGAGCTTAGCAGATAAACAGAAATGTAATAAATCAAGTATACTAAAACATTAATGGAACACTCAAGGAGGTAAGCTTATGGGAAATTACTGTGAAATTCTGTTCACTGTGCTGTGTGCTGGAACTTTTCATCATAAAACATTGGAAAAGAGAGATGGAATAGAAAATATTATTAACACATAAAGGAGGTAACATTTCAGATGAAGGAAAGTTAAAGAGATAAAAGGGTGCATCACTAGGGGCACCTGGGTGGCTCAGTGGGTTAAAGCCTCTGCCCTCGGCTCAGGTCATGATCCCAGGGTCCTGGGATCGAGCCCCAAATCGGGCTCTCTGCTCAGTGGGGAACCTGCTTCCTCCTCTCTCTCTCTCTGCCTGCCTCTCTGCCTATTTGTTATCTCTGTCTGTCAAATAAATAAATAAAATCGTTGAAAAAAAAATTGTCTATCACTAGAAAGACAATTTTACATGTACATGTACCTAACAACAGAGCTTCAACACACAAGAAAAAAATGAGAAATGCGAGAAAACACCAAATCAACAATTATAATGGGAGACCTCAACATTCTCTCTCAATATTAGACAGAACACCATTAGATATAAAAGCCCTGATTATAATCAACCAGTAAAACTTAATTAAAATTAAAATAATTAATTAAATTTATTAATTAAATTTATTAAAATTAAATTACTGCAGCTAGGAACAATAGAATAAATGGAAGGAATAAATTTTAAAATATACACCATTTCTAGGTTTTAAATTAGAGAAGACTCTGAACACAGTAAAAGTGAAACAAAAGCACCAAAATTCATATGGCACAGTGTTTAAAACAGTAAGGGAATTTATACCATCAAATGCATATATTTTTTAAAAAGCAAGATCTAAAGTCCACCTTAATTAGGTAGAAAAAGAAGAGTAAATGAAACCCAAAGAAGATGGTAAGATAAAAATAAAAGTAGAAATCAGTGAAATGGAAAAAGGTGAAACAACATAGGAATCAATGAAACCCAAAGCTGGTGATACTAAAATGCTACTTCTTTGAAAATGATGCTAAAATTGCTAAACCTCTAAAGAGACTAAGCAAGGAAAAAAGGTGAGACACAAATGATCAACAGAAATGAAAGATGAGAGACCATGACAAAGTCTAAAAGTCTAAAAAACCCAGAATATTATGAACAAATTTACACCAATAAATTTGACTGTTTTAAATGAAATGGGCAAATTCATTAAAGACAATATTTATCAAAACAGATCTAAGGAGAAATAGTCTAAATAGCCTTACATTTATTAAATAAACTGAAGTTGTGAAAACACACACACACACATACAGAAAACTACAGGCCCATGACTTCACTGGCGAATTCTATCAAACGTCTAAGAATGAAACTTCAAGAAGATAGAGGAGGTGGGAAAACTTCCCTACTCACTCTGTATGAGAACAGTATTACTGTGATAGCAAAACTAGAAACATATATAAGAAATCTATAAAGGAACATGCATACTTAATACTGAGATAAAAACATGGTTGAAATACTAGCAAAAGAAATACAACAATAAGGACCCCTGGTTGGTGCAGTCACGTAGGCACCCAGCTCTTGGTTTTGACTTGGGTTGTGATCTCATGGTCAGTCATGGGATCCAGCTCTGTGTTGGGCTCTGCACTCGGTGCAGCGTCTGCTTGAGATTCTCTCCCTCTGCCGCTCCTGCTCCTGCTCATTCTCTCTCACTCTCCCTCTCTCTCTCTAATAAATAAATACATAAATCTTTAAAAAAAAAGAAATAGAACAATATATAAAAAGTGTAATGTACCATGACTAAGCAAGGCTTATTCTAGGAATGCAAGACTGACTTTTCTACATTACCGAGACAGACACATTAAGAAGCATTTGAAGAAAGTAAGCATCCACCACACCTGGCAGGTGGTTTCAGCTAGTACCAACCACCAACCCACCCTGGCAACCAGGCTCCCACCTTCCACACTTGATAGGTGGCCTCAGCTGGGACTGGTGTCCCTCCAAAGTGGCACTTGAGAGTGATGGCTCCTGGGGGTGATGGTGGCTAACCTTGCCTACCAGCATACCTGAAACAGTTTCAAACCAGGCACAATAGGAAGATGCAGGCAGCCCACACAAGGGACAACTCTGAGGGCCTGGTTCTGGTTGACCAGTGGGGACTGCACTTCTGGGCCCCAGAGAGGATGCCTTTTACATAAAGCCACTCCTTCAAGACCAAGAGCAGTAGTAATACATAAAAACAAACATAAAGAGAGAGAAAGAAGACACAGAAGAATGTGTTCCAAACAAAATAACAAGACAACACCTCAGAAAAAGAACTAAACAAACAGAGATAAGCAATCTACCTGATAAAAAGTTCAAAG
This sequence comes from Meles meles, assembly GCF_922984935.1. NCBI lineage: Eukaryota > Metazoa > Chordata > Mammalia > Carnivora > Mustelidae > Meles > Meles meles. The sequence goes on from NC_060087.1 coordinate 64,937,770, forward strand.
TAATGGCCATAGAGATGCTCATCAAACTCAGGAAAAGGATAAAGACAGTGAGAACTTCAACAGATATAAAATATTTTAAAAGAACCGATTAGAGCAAAAAGAATACAATAACTATTACTGTATACTTGATGAAAAAAATTGATGTTACAAATATATAAAGAGATATACCATGCTCATGCACTGAAAGAATTAATACTGTTAAAATGTTACTACCTAAAATGATCTATAGACTCAATACAATATCTATCAAAATATCAATAGCATTTTCTACAGAACTAAAAAAGAGAATCGTAAAATTTGTATGTAGACCACGCGGGGAGGGGCCGGCTCCTGGCAAGCGGCGGAGCAACGGAGCACAAAATCAGGACTTTTAAAAGTCTGTTCCAACGAGGGACATCACTCCAGAGGCTAAACCGGGGTGAAGCCCACGCAGGGTCAGTGTGGTCCCAGGTCCCGCAGGGTCACAGAAGGATCGGGGGTGTCAGAGTGTCAGAGAGCTGGCAGGTATTAGAACGGGGAAGCCGACTACAGAGACAGATCCGAGGACTGAGCTCTCAGCTTGGGGTTACCTTGAACCGGTCGCAGGCTGGGTGAGCTCGGAGCATGGCTGGAGGTCAGGGATACGGGAGTGATTGGGTGCTGTTCTGGGGGCGCACTGAGGAGTGGGGCCCCGGGTTCTCGGATCCACCAGGCCAGAGACTGGTAGGCCGCCATTTTCACTCCCATCCTCAGGAACTCTACGGAAAGCGTTCAGGGACCAAAGGCTCCCGAAAGCAAACACGAACAGATTAATTAGTCTGGCCCCCGGTAAGGGCGGTGCAATTCTGCCTCGGGCAAAGACACTTGAGAGTCACTACAACAGGCCCCTCCCCCAGAAGATCAACAAAAAATTCAGCCAGGACGAAGTTCATCTACCAAGGAAAGCAGGTTCAATACCTAGGACAGCAGCGGAATTCCAGAGGAGGAGAAAGCAAAGCACGGAACTCAGGACTTTCTCCCCATGATTCTTTAGTCTTGCAGTTAAATCAGTTTTTTTCTTCAATTATTTTTTCTTTCCTTTTTCTTCTTCTGCTAAATTTTTTTAAACTTTTACCCTTTTCTTTTTTAATGTTTATAAACTAATTTATCTAATATGTATATATTTTTTCTTTCTAATAGTTTTTCTTTATTCGTTTTCTTTTTTAAATTTTTTTCTGAACCTCTTTTTATCCCCTTTCTCCCCCCCCCCACGATTTGGGGTCTCTTCTGATTTGGTTAAAGCGCATTTTTCTGTGGTCTTTGCCACCCTTTTAGTATTTTACTTGCTCCTTCATATTCTCTATCTGGACAAAATGACAAGGCGGAAAAAATTCACCACAAAAAAAAGAACAAGAGGCACTACCAAAGGCTAGGGACCTAATCAATACAGACATTGGTAATATGTCAGATCTAGAGTTCAGAATGACAATTCTGAAGGTTCTAGCCGGACTCGAGAAAGGTAAGGAAGATATTAGAGAAAACCTCTCTGGAGAGATAAAAGGCCTTTCTGGAGAAATAAAAGAACTAAAATCTAACCAAGTTGAAATCAAAAAAGCTATTAATGAGGTGTAATCAAAAATGGAGGCTCTCATTGCTCGGATAAATGAGGCAGAAGAAAGAATTAGTGATATAGAAGACCAAAGGAGAGAGAATAAAGAAGCTGAACAAAAGAGGGAAAAACACCTACTGGACCACAAGGGGAGAATTCGAGAGATAAGTGACACCGTAAGACAAAACAACATTAGAATAATTGGGATTACAGAAGAAGAAGAAACAGAGAGGGGAGCAGAAGGTCTATTGGAGAGAATCATTGGAGAGAATTTCCCTAATATGGCAAAGGGAACAAGCATCAAAATCCAGGAGATGCAGAGAACCCCCCTCAAAGTCAACAAGAATAGGTCCACACCCCGACACCTAATAGTAAAATTTACAAGTCTTAGTGACAAAGAGAAAATCCTGAAAGCAGCCCGAGAAAAGAAGTCTGTAACATACAATGGTAAAAATATTAGATTGGCAGCAGACTTATCCACAGAGACCTGGCAGGCCAGGAAGAGCTGGCATGATATATACAGAGCACTAAATGAGAAAAACATGCAGCCAAGAATACTCTATCCAGCTAGGCTATCATTGAAAATAGAAGGAGAGATCAAAAGCTTCCAGGACAAACAAAAACTGAAAGAATTTGCAAACACCAAACCAGCTCTCCAGGAAATATTGAAAGGGGTCCTCTAAGCAAAGAGAGAGCCTAAAAGTAGTAGATCAGAAAGGTACAGAGACAATATACAGTAACAGTCACCTTACAGACTAATAATGGCACTAAATTCATATCTCTCAATAGTTACCCTGAATGTTAATGGGCTAAATGCCCCAATCAAAAGACACAGGGTATCAGAATGGATAAAAAAACAAAACCCATCAGTATGCTGCCTACAAGAAACTCATCTTAGACGCGAAGACACCTCCAGATTTAAAGTGAGGGGGTGGAAAACAATTTACCATGCTAATGGGCATCAGAAGAAAGCTGGGGTGGCAATCCTTATATCAGATCAATTAGATTTTAAGCCAAAGACGATAACAAGAGATGAGGAAGGACACTATATCCTACTCAAAGGGTCTGTCCAACAAGAAGATCTAACAATTTTAAATATCTATGCCCCTAACGTGGGAGCAGCCAACTATATCAACCAATTAATAACAAAATCAAAGAAACACATCAATAATAATACAATAATAGTAGGGGACTTTAACACTCCCCTCACTGAAATGGACAGATCATCCAAGCAAAAGATCAACAAGGAAGTAAAGGCCTTAAATGACACACTGGACCAGATGGATATCACAGATATGTTCAGAACATTTCATCCCAAATCAACAGAATACACATTCTTCTCAAGTGCACATGGAACATTCTCCAGAATAGATCACATCCTGGGTCACATATCAGGTCTCAACCGGTATCAAAATATTAGGATTATTCCCTGCCTATTTTCAGACCACAATGCTCTGAAGCTAGACCTCAATCACAAGAGGAAAGCTGGAAAGAACCCAAATACATGGAGACTAAACAGCATCCTTCTAAAGAATGAATGGGTCAACCAGGAAATTAAAGAAGAATTGAAAAAATTCATGGAAACAAATGATAATGAAAACACAACAGTTCAAAATCTGTGGGACACAGCAAAGGCAGTCCTGAGAGGAAAATATATAGCAGTACAAGCCTTTCTCAAGAAACAAGAAAGGTCTCAAGTACACAACCTAACCCTACACCTAAAGGAGCTGGAGAAAGAACAAGAAAGAAACCCTAAACCCAGCAGGAGAAGAGAAATCATAAAGATCAGAGCAGAAATCAATGAAATAGAAACCAAAAAAACAATAGAACAAAGAAAAGAGAAAGGACCCAAATAAATAAAATCATGAATGAAAGAGAGATCACAACTAACACCAAAGAAATACAGACAATTATAAAAACATACTATGAGCAACTCTAGGCCAACAAATTGGCATAGAGAAGAAATGGATGCATTCCTTGAGACATATAAACTACCACAACTGAACCGGGAAGAAATAGAAAACCTGAACAGACCCCTAACAAGTAAGGAGACTGAAACAGTCATCAAAAATCTCTAAACAAAAGCCCAGGGCCAGACGGCTTCCCAGGGGAATTCTACCAAACATTTAAAGAAGACCTAATTCCTATTCTCCTGAAACTGTTCCAAAAAATAGAAATGGAAGGAAAACTTCCAAACTCATTTTAGGAGGCCAGCATCACCTTGATCCCAAAACCAGACAATGATCCCACTAAAAAAGAGAACTACAGACCAATATCCTTGATGAACACAGATGCAAAAATTCTCACCAAAATACTAGCCAATAGGATTCAACAGTACATTAAAAGGATTATTCACCACGATCAAGTGGGATTTATTCCAGGGCTGCAGGGTTGGTTCAACATCCACATATCAATCAATTTGATACAACACATTAATAAAAGAAAGAACAAGAACCATGATACTCTCAACAGATGCTGAAAAAGCATTTGACAAAGTGCAGCATCCCTTCCTGATCAAAACTCTTCAAAGTGTAGGGATAGAGGGCACATACCTCAATATTATCAAAGCCATCTATGAAAAACCCACTGCAAATATCATTCTCAACGGAGAAAAACTGAAAGCTTTTCCGCTAGGGTCAGGAACATGGCAGGGATGTCCACTATCACCACTGCTATTCAACATAGTACTAGAAATCCTAGCCTCAGCAATCAGACAAAAAAAGGAAATTAAAGGCATCCAAATCAGCAAAGAAGAAGTCAAACTATCACTCTTCGTAGATGATATGATACTGTATGTGGAACACCCAAAAGACTCCACTCCAAAACTGCTAGAACTTGTACAGGAATTCAGTAAAGTGTCAGGATATAAAGTAAATGCACAGAAATCAGTTGCATTTCTGTACACCAACAAGAAGACAGAAGAAAGAGAAATTAAGGAGTCCATCCCATTTACAATTGCACCCAAAACCATAAGATACCTAGGAATAAACCTAACCAAAGAGGCTAAGAATCTATATACAGAAAACTATAAAGTACTCATGAAAGAAATTGAGGAAGACACAAAGAAATGGAAAAATGTTCCATGCTCCTGGATTGGAAGAATAAATATTGTGAAAATGTCCATGCTACCTAAAGCAATCTACACATTTAATGCAATCCCTATCAAAATACCATCCATTTTTTTCAAAGAAATGGAACAAATAATCCTAAAATTTATATGGAACCAGAAAAGACCTCGAATAGCCAAAGGAATATTGAAAAAGAAAGCCAAAGTTGGTGGCATCACAATTCTGGACTTTAGGCTCTATTACAAAGCTGTCATCATCAAGACAGCATGGTCCTGGCACAAAAACAGACACACAGATCAATGGAACAGAATAGAGAACCTAGAAATAGACCCTCAACTCTATGGTCAACTAATATTCAACAAAATAGGAAAGAATGTCCAATGGAAAAAAGACAGCCTCTTCAATTTATTTATACAATTTATTACCACTCTCCTATCTTCTTCTGCCACCAGTTCTTCTGTGTATTTGTGTTTGTCCTGGTAGTATATAAATCTTATGCTTGGGGTTCGTTTTGATGAGGTTCTTTTTTCGCTTTGCTTTTATATATATATATTTCTTTTTCCACTTGTCATCTACTTTTGTCAGTGTTTTTGTCTATTTTTGTTTGTATACCTATAAATCTTACCTTAAGGCCCATTGGGGCTGGGCCTTCACTTTAATTTTATCTTCCTTTTTTTTCCTATCTCTCTCTTACTCTCTCTCTTTTTTTTCTCTCTTTCTTTTTTCTTTCCTTTGGGTGGGGACTCTTGATTGTTCAGAAGCATTCCAGGGTGCACCTTGACTGCACCACTGTTGATACATCCATCTACATCCATTCAGCCATCTCTCACCAAAATGACTAGGAGGAGGAATGCCCAACAGAAGAAAATTCAGAGATTGGGTATTCTGCAACAGAGCTAATGGCTATCGACATAGACAATATGTCAGAAAGGGTATTCAGGCTAACAATTATCTAGGCAATAGCTAGGTTGGAGAAAGCCATGGATGACAAAATGGAATTGATTAGGACAGAACTGAAAGCCACCAGGGATGATATTCACAATGTTAGGGCAGAACTGAAAGCCACCAGGGATGATGGTCACAATGTTCTCATGAGTTCCAATCTAATCTAAATTCTCTAAAAGCTAGGAAAACTGAGACAGAACATAGAATTAGTGATCTGGAGAACAAACAGAGAGAAAGGTTCAGGAGGAAGCCTGGAACAAACAGCTTAGAAGCCACGAAAACAGAATTAGGGAAATAAATGACGCCATGAAACGTTCCAACATCAGATTTATTGGAATCCCCGAAGGGCAGGAGAAAGAAAGAAGTCTAGAAGACATAGTGGAACAGATTCTCCATTAAAATTTTTCCAATCTCCCAAATGGAACCAGTGTTTATGTACTAGAGACAGAATAGGCTCTCCCCAAGATTATAGAATCTAGAAAAAACATCAAGGCACCTAATAGTAAAATTGAGAAATCATAATTGTAGACACGATCTCTTGAAAGCAGTTAGGACAAAGAGGGCTCCTTATTGTACAGAGGAAAGCCCATCAGAACAATGTCAGACCTGGGGCGCCTGGGTGGCTCAGCGGGTTAAAGCCTCTGCCTTCGGCTCAGGTCATGATCCCGGGGTGCTGGGATCGAGCCCCGCATCGGGCTCTCTGCTTAGCTGGGAGCCTGCTTCCTCCTCTCTCTCTGCCTACTTGTGATCTCTATCTGTCAAATAAATAAATCTTAAAAAAAAAAAAAAAAAAAACAATGTCAGACCTGTTCACAGAAACTTGGCAAGCCAGAAAGGGCTGGAAAGATATATTCAGGGGACTAAATGAGAAGAACATGCAGCCAAGAATACTTTATCCAGCAAAACGGACATTCAAAATGGATGGAGAGATAAAGAATTTCCAAGACCGGCAAGGCTTAAAAGAGTATGCGACTACCAAGCCAACACTGCAGGAAATATTAAAGGGGGTTCTATAAAAGAGGAAAAATCCTAAGAATATCCAAATCGGCAAAGAAGAAGTCAAACTATTACTCTTCGCAGATGATATGGTACTATATGTGGAAAACCCAAAAGACTTAACAGAAATATGGAGACAATCTACAGAAGGATAGACTTCAAAGGTAACATGATGTCAATAAAAACTTATCTATCAATAATCACTCTCAATGTGAATGGCCTAAATGCACCCATAAAATGACACAGTGTTGCAGATAGGATAAAACAACAGGACCCATCCATATTTGTCTATAAGAGACCCATTTCTGAATCAAAGTATACACCCAGACTGAAAGTGAAGGGATGGAGAAGTATATTTCATGACAATGGGCCTCAAAAGAAGGCCGGGTAACGATTCTCATATCAGATAAATTAGATTTTAAACTAAAGACTGTAGTCAGAGATACAGAAGGACACTACATCATTCTTAAAGGGACTATCCACCAAGATGATTTAACAATTGTAAATATCTATGCCCCCAATATGGGAGCAGCCAATTATATAAGAAAACTATTAATCAAGATAAAGAGTCATATTAATATGAATACATTAATAGTAGGAGGTCTTAACATGCCTCTCTCGGTAAGAGACAGATCATCCAAGCAGAAAATCAATAAAGAAACAAGAGCATTGAATGACACATTGGACCAGATGGACCTCATAGATATAAACAGAACATTCCCCCAACTCCACCCCCAAACTACTAGAACTCAATGTACAGAAATCAGTTGCTTTCTTATACACTAACAATGAAAATACAGAAAGGGAAATTAGAGAATCAGTTCCATTTACCATAGCACCAAGAACCATAAGATCCCTCGGAATAAACCTAACCAAAGAGGTAAAGGATCTATACTCGAGGAACTACAGAACACTCATGAAAGAAACTGAAGAAGACACAAAAAGATGGAAGATCATTCCATGCTCTTGGATCAGAAGAATAAACATTGTTAAAATGTCTATACTGCCTAGAGCAATCTATACTTTTAATGCCATTCTGATCCGAATTCCTCCGGTATTTTTCAAAGATCTGGAGCAAAGAATCCTAAGATTTGTATGGAATCAGAAGAGACCCCGTATTGCTAAGGAAATGTTGAAAAACAAAAACAAAACTGGGGGCATCATGTTGCCTGATTTCAAGCCTTACTACAAAGCTGTGATCACCAAGACAACATGGCACTGGCATAAAAACAGACACATAGACCAGGGAACAGATTAGAGAGCCTAGATATGGACCCTCAACTCTATGGTCAAATAACCTTCGACAAAGCAGGAAAAAATACCAAGTGGAAAGAAGACAGTCTCTTCAATAAATGGTGCTGGGAAAATTGGACAGCTATATGTAGAAGAATGAAACTCGACCATTCTCTTACACCGTACACAAAGATAAACTCAAAATGGATAGAAGACCTAAACGTGAGACAGGAATCCATCAGAATCCCAGGGGAGAACATAGGCAGTAACCTCTTCGATATCAGCAACAGCAACTTCTTTCAAGATATGCCTCCAAAGACAACGGAAACAAAAGTGAAAATGAACTTTTGGGACTTCATCAAGATCAAATGTTTCTGCATAGCAAAGGAAACAGTCAACAAAATAAAGAGGCAACCCAGAGAATGGGAGAATATATTCACAAATGACAGTACAGACAAAAGGTTGATATCCAGGATGTATAAAGAACTTCTCAAACTCAACACACACAAACCAGATAATCATGTCAAAAAATGGGCAGAAGACATGAACAGACACTTCTCAATGAAGACATATGAATGGCTCTCAGACACATGAAAAAATGTTCATCATCACTAGCCATCAGGGAGATTCAAATTAAAACCACATTGAGATACCACCTTACACCACTTAGAATGGCCAAAATTAGCAAGATAGGAAACAATGTGTGTTGGAGAGGATGTGGAGAAAGGGGAACCCTCTTACACTGTCGGTGGGAATGCAAGTTGGTACAGCCACTTTGGAGAACAGTGTGGAGATTACTCAAGACATTAAAAATAGAGCTTCCCTATGACCCTGCAATTGCACTGCTGGGTATTTACCCCAAAGATACAGATGTAGTGAAAAGAAGGGCCATCTGTACCCCAATGTATATAGATCAATGGCCACAGTCACCAAACTGTGGAAAGAACCAAGATGCCCTTCAATGGACGAATGGATAAGGAAGATGTGGTCCATATACACGATGGAGTATTATGCCTCCATCAGAAAGGAATAATACCCAACTTTTGTAGCAACATGGACGGGACTGGAAGAGATTACGCTAAGTGAAATAAGTCAAGCAGAGAGAGTCAGTATCATATGGTTTCACTTATTTGTGGAGCATAACAAATAAATGGAGGACATGAGGAGATGGAGAGGAGAAGGGAGTTGAGGGAAATTGGAAGGGGAGATGAACCATGAGAGACTATGGACTCTGAAAAACAATCTGAGGGTTTTGAAGGGGCAGGGGGTGGGAGGTTGTGGGAGCCAGGTGGTGGGTATTACGGAGGGCACATATTGCATGGAGCACTGGGTTTGGTGCATAAACAATGAATTCTGTTACACTGAAAAGAAACTAAAATTAATTAAATGAAAAAAGAGAAGTCAATAAGGAAGAAAACACATAAAATATATAAAGCTGAAAAATGACTTGTATACAAAATAACTATCTTAACTAAATAAATAGACTAAACTCCCCACACACAAAAAAGAGGAAAGGATTCAAATAAACACATCACAAGGATATATATAAATGGCCATTAAACCCATGAAAAGATGTTTAACCTCATCAATCACCACAAATGCCAATTAAAATAACAAGGAAATAACACTACACATTAGTTAAAATGGCTGAAATTTTAAAAAGTGCCAGTAACTATTATTGCTGAGGACACAAAGAAATTGGAATTCTCATATATTGCTGATGGTAATTCAAAACGTTATAGCCACACGAGAAAACATTTTGGCAGTTTATTATAAAGCCAATCATCAATCTACATAGGCTCATACATATTACAGATATTAAGTCGAGAATTAGTAACCTTCCAAAACAGAAAGCACCACTGGTGGGTTTACAGGTGCATTATACCAATTCTCTACAACCTTTCTTAGAGGATAAAGCAGAGGGAACACTTCCTAATTCAATATACCAGGCCAGCATTACCCTAATCCCAGCACATGATGTGAAACTACAAGCATCTCTCATAATCATAAATACAAAAGCCATCAACAAGCCGTTAACAAATAAAATCCAAAAATGTATTAAAAGAATTATATACCATAACCAAGTAGGATTTATCCCAGATATGGAACACTGGTTCAACATTCAAAAATCTACACAATCTGTCATATCCACAGGCTTTAAAAATCACATAATCATAACAAGAGATGCAGCAAAAGTATCTCACAAAGATCCAGCACCCATCCATGATAAAAATTCTCAGTAAGTAAGACATAGAGGGGAACTTCACAACTTGATCAAGAGTACTTACAAAAAGTCAATAGCTAAAATAATACTTAATGGTGAGAAACTATAAGCTTTCACACTAAGGTCAGGTAAAGGCAAGGATATCCCTTCCTACCACTCCTTTTGAACATCGTACCAGAAATTTTAGTTAATGCAGTAAAACAAGAAAAGCAATTAAAAGGTACACACATTACGAAGGAAGAAAAACTGTCTTTGTTCTTAGATGAAATGATTTCATATAGAGAAAATCCAAAACAAATAATGAAAAAATTCAGGAACTCAGTGACTAGAGCAAGGTATCAGGATGTAAGGTTAATAAAGAAAAGATAGTGCTTTCCCATATACCAGCAATGAAGAAATGGAATTTGAAAAAAAGTTAAACATGCACATACCATATGGCCCAGTAATACCACTTCTAGATATTTTTCCAAGGGAAATGAAAACATCTTTCTACACAAAGACCTGTACAGAAATATTTTTTTAAAGATTATATTTATTTATTTGACAGAGAGAGATCACAAGTAGGCAGAAAGGCAGAAAGAGAGAAAGGGGGAAGCAGGCTCCCGGCTGAGCAGAGATCCTAATGTGGGGCTCGATCCCAGAATTTGAGACCATGACCTGAGCTGAAGGCAGAGGCTTTAACCCACTGAGCCACCCAGGCACCCCTGTACAGAAATATTTATAAGAAATTGATTCATAAGCCAAAAATAACCCAAACGTCCATCAATAACTAAATAACCTGTAGCCTATCCATACAGTGGAATAGTACTCTACAAACATAAAGTACCTGGAACACATAAACATGGATGAATCTCAAAACTGTTAAACTGTAAATTACATAAAAGAACATTATGTGATTTCATTGACATGAAACTTTAAAAAAGACAAATATAATCCATAGTGATAAAAGCAGATCATAGATTCCCTATAGCCAGGTATATAGGGTTGAGGACTGACCAAGAAGTACTGATTAAAGTTTTCTACATCTTAATTGTGGCAATGGCTACTAGGAAGTATACTTTTGATAAAATCCTGATTGTGAACTTAGTATAGGAAATACATCATACGTAATTGGTGGCTATCCAAAAGTATATTAAATTTCTTGGGAAATGGGGCGCCTGGGTGGCTCAGTCAGTTAAGCATCTGCCTTCGGCTCGGGTCATGATTTCAGGCTCCTGGGATCAAGCCTCACATCAGGCTCCCTGCTCAGCAGGGAACCTGCTTCTCCTCCTCCTCCTTCCTCTCCCTCTCCCTGCTGCTCCCCTGCTTGTGCTCTCTCTGTCAAATAAATAAATAAGATCAAATAAATGAATGAATGAATGAATGTATTTCTTGGAACAGTTTACTTAGGCAAAACCATTGTAAGTGGCTAAAAATGGTGGAATGAACTTATTTCTTCAATAAAATGATATGAAAGAACAAAAAAGTTATAATCCCATAGGTGAAAAAGAAAAAAGAGGAAGATCTTGGCAGAAATGAAACATTAACAAAACTGTGAAAGCTAGAAGGCATATGGACAAATGTCACATGATATAACAAAATAAAGAAGGCTGAAACTCAAGTTCCCATAGAGTAGAAAAATAACAAGAATCACATATTTGATATTCCTCAGAAGTTTAAGGACAAGGAGGCATCAGTTAACTATACAAATAGTTCAGGAGAAGTGTGGAGTGAAAGCAGGAAAATTGCTTGAAAGGTTAAATAAGGAAGAGTCACACCTACCAGATCATCAAATTAGTCCATTATTAAAGATGACTAACCCAACTGAAAATCTCTGGGAAGTATAGTGCATGGGAAAATAAGTATCTATGAAGTAAGAGATCCAAAACAAGAAATGGGTGAGATGAGGAAACTCCCAGAAGAGTGAAAGTAATGAAATAGACCAGATTAGAAGTGGGGAAAAAAGGCTCCATCAGTGTCATTTCAAACAAACAAAAAAAAACAAACTAACCTGATCATTCAGTTGATGTGTTAAAGTTACTGAGGAATTTTAGAGTTCTGCCAAATACATAGGAAATTAAGTAGTCAAAAGTATGCAGAAAGTAAGACAAAAAAATCCAAAACATTATTAATTCTAGGAAAAGCAAACAAAAAAGGACAAAGGAATGTAATCATCATGCACTATGTGTATATACATATACATATATGTGTATGTATGAGAAATATATGCAATATACACTATGTATCCCTTTTGTGATTATTTAAGTAGATACAGTCATGCAAACAGCGACAAATAATTCCACGAGAACTGTGGTATAACCACACTAAGTAATGGGAGGAGGAAAGTCTGTCTTCGGCAGGCAGTATATGACAATTAAATCCACAACTATCATATAATAATGGTAATGTCTAAAACTGAAAAATAAAAAATAAAATTATATGCCTACTAAACAGAAACATAAAAGTAAAAGCAAAGAATAGCTAGAAGAATTGAGTCATTACCTTTGAATACAGTCTGGGTAAAATGGAAGACTACTGATTTTTCAATACAGCCTTATGGTAAAAGTTGATTTTTTAAAAGCACATAGATTCAATTTAGTAAATGAAAAAAGTTAATTAGAAAATAAACAATATAAAACAATGAAATGTACGGGGAACCTGAAATTATATGAAATAAAAGAGAAAGGAAAATACAGCATATACAGTCACATACAGTGACTGCAGTTATGTGAAAAACATGTCTATATACTGACAGGGATCAGAAGAAGAAAATGATAATATAGAATTTTAATGTCTACTTATCAAATGCTATTATTCAAATTTTTAAATAAAATTTAAATAACATCACAAAAAGGGACACCTACTCTTAGATGTACCTCGAAGTAAGATGCAAGATGAGGTATATATTACCACCCATGAGTATTTTTGCCAAGAACTGAATCTAAATCTGGTCAGACCTCTATATCCAACAGTTTATAGGACATACAGGAACCAGTGAAAATACACCACAGAAATGGGACCAGTAAAGCTCAAAATATAGGAAATTCTACACAAATAATCTAGCTTTTTAAACTCTTGTGCTATAAGAAGAAAATGGAAAAAGGAAAACTTCCTTTTTAAAATGAAAATAGACACGAGGTATAACATCCAAATGCAACATAACATGTAGTAAGACTTTCTTAATTTCCTAATTCATACCACACGTTTTTAAAACCATTATATTTGGGCACCTGGGTGGCTCAGTTCATTAAGCATCCAACTCTTGGTTTTGGCTCAGGTCATGATTTTGGGGTCATGGGATGAAGCCCTGCATCAGGCTCTGAGATCAGTGTGGAATCTATTTGGGATTCACTCTGTCCCTACCCGCCACCCACGCTTTATCTCTTTCTCAAATAAATAAATAAATCTTTAAAAACCACTAATATGTTTCTGAGGAAAATGAAAGAATTTGGAGTATTAGCTAGATATTTGATGATACTATGGAATTAATGATAATTTTTAAGTGTAATAATGGTACTATAATAATGTCTAAGGGTATTTATCCTTTGAAAATATATACTGAACTATATATACACAGAATGAGATGATGTCTGAGACTTCTCGAAAGTAATCGGAAGAAAATAGATGAAACAAGACAGCCATGTGTTGGTAACTGCTGAAGGTGAGTATCTGGTACATGGAGATTTGTAGTACTATTCCCTCTGCCTGTAAATGTGCTTGAAAACTATCATGATTAAAAAAAAAAGTTTATTTAAAAAATTAAAATCTTTGGGAAGCCTGAGTGGCTCAGCCAGTTAAGTGGCTGCCTTCAGCTTAGGTCATGATACTAAGGTTCTGGGATCAAGTCCCACATCAGGCTCCTTGCTCAGCAGGGAGCCTGCTTCTCTCTCTGCCTGCCTCTCCCCCTCCCCCTGCTTGTGCATGCACACTTGCTCACTCTCTCTTTCTCTGATTTAAAAGAAAAGGCTTAACCAAAAAAATTAAAATCTTTTATGAATTTAAGCAATATATTTAAATATTTTAAATATTTAATTTATATTTAATATTTATTATTTATTTTTATTATTGAAATTATATTTAAATATTTAAAGATTTTTCTGCCCCAGATAAAACACAATCACTTTGGCGAGAATTCAAGAATCTTAAGTCATTTCGTGTATCTAATTATACTAATATAGCCTAATGAAGATTTTTAAGTTGCATAAAGTAGGGGTGAGTGGGTGGCCCAGTCGGTTAAACATTCGACTCTTGATTTTAGCTCAGGTCATGATCTCAGGGTCATAGGACCAAGCCCCACGTTGAGCTCTACACTCAGTGCAGAGTCTCCCTGTCCCTCTCCATTTGCTCCTTCCCCACTTGCGTACTCACTTGCTATCTCCAAAATAAATAAATAAAATCTTTTGAAATTAAAGTTGTATAAAATACTGTTAATAGGGAAAAGCAAGTATAATTAAAAATCTGTGGGGATTATAACATTCTATTCTTAAAATACTGAGTAATATATGTGTGTGTGAAGCTATTAAAGTCCTATTTTTTTGAAATCATAAATAAAAACTGGTTTACCTCTCTCAGTTTTTCTCGCTCACGTTCCCTCTCAGCAATACGTTTTCGCCTCTCTTCCTCTTCCTTAAGAGCATTCTGTGTCTCAGTTCTTAGTTTATCATCTTTAAGAATTTTTCTAATTTTCTTTCTGCCTTTTCCAGGAGACTTGGAATCATCATTTTCATCTTCTTCTTCTTCCTCTTCATCTTCCTCCTCTTCTTTATCCTCTTCAGAATTACTCTATGGAATTTAAATGATCAAAGGTAAATACCACAAAGTTGTCTAATTTACCCATTTCATATTCCAATAATTAATATACTAAGAAAAGGTTAAAGAAAACATACTGAAAAAGCTTTAGAATTATACTTCGCAAGAGCATTAAAAAACACCCCAGAAAAGGGGGCAAAGAAATACAACAAGCATTTCTCCAAATATGATAACCGAAAAATTCAGTTAATCATGTGAAAAGATGTTCAACATTACTTATCATTAGGGAAATTTAAATCAAAACCATAAAGGAGATACTATCTTGCACCCATTAGGATGGGTATTAGAAAAAGACAAAAAAAAAAAAAAAAGAAAATAACAAGTTTGGGTAAGAATTTGGAATAACCAGAACCCTGGTACACTGGGAAAACAATGTGATGGTGCCTCAAAAAGTTAAACACAGAATTACCAGATGCTCCACCAATTCCGTATTTCAGATTATAACCAAAAGATATAAAGCAGGGACTAAAATATTTCTACACCCACATTCACAACACTATTACTCAAAATAGCCTAAGATGGAAACAATCCCAATGTCCATCAACAAAAGAATGGGTAAACACAATGATATATACATACAACAGAATATTATTTAGCATTAAAAAGAAGGAAATTGTGATAAAGTCTACAGTATGGATGAACCCTGAAAACACTGTCAGTGAAATAAACCGCACACAAAAGGACACATAACTATATGACTTTTCTTAATGACGTACCTAAAATAGGCAAATTCATAAACAGAGAAATTAGATGAGATTACAAGGGGCTGGGTACAGAGTTTCCAATTTTGAATTTAATTAAGACCACTGAAATGTACAGTTAGAAATGTTTAAAGGACCATTTTAAAAAAAGACCACTCCCGTCCCTGGCCAAGGAGAATGTGAATGCATCATGTTACAGATTCATTCTGTACTCACAGAGTGAAACATATTACACAGAATTTCTACTTTACATAATCCTGCTTATATACAAGAAACAAATTTGCTAACATCACTTCTGGAAGAAATTTACTCACACGTGAGTCATTATTCAGAATAAAATGTTATATGTCTTCAGAAAATAGAACACTACCCATCAACTTTATAGGCCCAAGAGCATAAAACAATGAAAAGAGCAACTTAAAATTTCCATCAGATTTAGTTAAGAAACAGAAAAAAAAAAAAACCCGATAATGTGTCATAATATTTCTGCATACTTATACATTCAGTAAGTCGATCCTTCCACAAAAGTGTTAAAAATAAACCAGCAGAATTACACTAATGAATGGAATGCAAAACAGGAAGTAACATATTCAGTACACTCTACTGTAGTTATAATTCAAGCACATAATGTCATTACCTTGTTTTCACTGGATGAGTCTTCTTGAACCTTAATGCGTCGCCTTTTCTTTTTCTGTTTATAACTCCGCTGATTTTCTTCCAACTCTGCTTTCTTTGCAGACCTAAAAAAACATTTAAAATCCAAAATGAAATACTTCATGATGAATTTCCTTAATTACATACTATTCTACAGCTTATTTACTTTTGCATACATTCCTAAAAAAGGAAAACAAAAAGCAAAAAAAAAGTCTTCACTAGATAACCCTTAATTTTAATCCAACAATCAATATTTTAAGTTATAGAGAGAGGAGGTTTGGCCTAAGTAATAAAATGGATGAGGGGACCTGGGTGGATCAATTGGTTAAGAAACCAACTCTTGATTTTGGCTCAGGTCATAATCTCAGGTCATAGGATCCAGCCCCATGTAGAGTCTGCTTTGAATTCTCTCTCTCCTTCACCCTCTGCCCTTCCTCCCACCTCACTAATGCTCTAAAATAAATAAAATTAAGAAAAAAAGATGGAAGGCCTTTAGAAATATTAGTAGCTAGTATACAAATGAAAAATATTCACCATCTCTTAGAAAAAAAGAAAACAGTAACAACAACTTCTGGCAAAAAGAGTACTTCTGGGCTTAGAAACTGGTGGACAAAGTTACATTTATAAAGACAGTACATTCAGGTCATAAATAACAGACATAGAAATCAATGAAAGAGAAATGTTGAGTCCAGAAATAAAACATTACATTTGTGATCCACTGATTTTCCACTAGAGTGTCAAGAAAATGCAACAGGTAAAAAAAAACATCTTTTTAATAAATGGTGCTGAGGCTAGTTATCTACACGCAAAGCAATGAAGTTGGACCCTTATCTTACATCATATATAAAAATTAACTCAAAATGGATCAAAATCCCCCTAAGATATAAGTTCTACCTAAGAGACTACTCACCATTCCATTGTTGAAAAGTGAAAAAATGATTTTTACATATTATGCTGGGGGGAGAAAAAAATGACCTCTATAAGATACTTTGAAAATATGTATGACAGGAGGGAGTTAAGATGGCAGAATAGTAGAAGGACCCTAGGCTTCCACACCCCTCAAACACAGGTAAATAATTATCAAAATCATTCTAAATACCCAAGGAATAGACCTGAAGACTGACAGAGCAAGCAGCACAATTAGAGGGGAGAGAAGAGGGCACATTCAAGAAGGGAGTAGTGCGGAGAGGGGGTTTTGGGGAGAAATGTATCATGGGTGCTGCAGCAGTGAGGGAGCCCTGGTGGCAGAGAAAGGCAAGAGAGAGCAGAGCACACAGGGATATGCACAAGATGAATACTGCCCCAAAGCCACTGTACGGGAAAACAAAAGGGGCTGATTTTCATGAATTTTTGCAACCAAAAGGACTCAAAGACCGGAGTTTTAAAGGCCCTGGGCTTGGCTAGGATAGAGACCTGAGGGCGCTGCCCTACTCCTGGACAGAAGGCAGGCAAACAAGCAACTCACAGGCAGATGACACAATCTGAGGCTCACCTAAGGTGCAATGGGAGACTGTTCCCTCCTCCTGGAGTGCATTTATGAGAGGTGGCATTGTATGTCCAGGAAGAAGAGAACCAGTGGGTGCCATCCCCCCGACACCACACACCTCAGCCTAGGCGCAGACAAACCTGCTGAGGGCAGCTAAACTGAACACTGGGTATTTGGCCTGATTTACTCCAAATCCGATGACCCTGCACTCTGGAGTGACCACTCTTCTGGGTCAAACCTGCATTAGTCCAGGCATTAGTCAAACTTGCATTAGTCCATGCGGCAAGACCCTCCCACAGAAGACCAGTGCAGATCCCCACCACACCAGGTCGCTAAAGTTTGGAATTTAAAGTAAGCAGGCTTAGCGGGGTAGAGCCCAAAGTGCAATACATTGCCAGGCAGGCAAGCAACGTGGAGACAGTGTGAAAACAATGATCTGAAAAACACCTAGAATGTACGAAGGGAAATTATTCACTCATCTGGGAGTGCTTCATTGACAGTAGCAAGCACAGACTTCCCTCTACAAGGAAAAAAGACCTAGCTGACATCATTTCCCTCAGCCACCCCTTAGCATAAACCAACTTTAGGAAATTGTACAACACCTAATCTGCTTATACCAAGTCTCACACCCCTGAGCTACACTGTTACTGCTTTTCTCAGGTATGTATTACTAAGGACCACCCCAGGAGACCCCCCTCCCCAGAAGACCAGCACAAACCCAGGCATGCAAGACATCTATTTACTATAGTGTGCTGCAAAGCTTCCATTCTAGTAGAAATAGCATCACATTTCTTTTAGAAAGCAGATCAAAGCACAGCTAGTTAAAACTTGCCATACTCTGGCCACACTCCAAATACCAGGCAAGGAGACCCTCTATCGACAACTAAACCGAGGGACAGAGCAACCAAAATCCAGCAGCAGAGTGCACTCAGCACACACCAGAGATACTTCCTGAAGCGCCAGGCCCTGGACAGTATATGACCTCTTCTTCATAAAGCTGTTAACTCTCAGGCAGAAAATATAACAGGATTCTCTAACACAGAGAAGACAGAAACCTAGACAAAATACCAAGAGATGGAGAAATTCATCCCAAAAGAAAAAAAAAAAAAAACAAGAAAAGGTCATGGACAGAGATCTAACAGAAACAGGTATAAGTAAGATGCCTGATGGATAATTTAAAGCAACAATCATAAAGATACTCACTGGACTTCAGAAAAACATGGAAGACATCAGAAAAACCCTTATTAGAAATAAAAAAGGTAAAAAGACAATTAGGCAGAAATTAAAAATGTAGTAACTAAGATTCAAAAGAGACTGGATGTAATTACCACAAGGATGGAAGAAACAGACATAGAAGCAAGTCATGTAGAAGACAGAATTATGGAAAATAATGAAGCTGAACAAAAAAGAGGAAAAATAATGACAGATCACAAGAGTAGACTCAGGGAATGCAGTGACTCCAACAAATGTAATAACATTTGTATCATGGGAGTACCAGAATAAGACAAATTAAAGGGGGCAGAAGGTATATCTGAGAAACTAATAATGGAAAACTTCCCTAATCTGGGGAATAAAACAGACATATAGATCCAGGAGGCACAGAGAACTCCCATCAACATCAATAAAAGCAGGATAACAAGACATACTGAAGTTAAATTTGTAAAATATAGTCACAAAGAAAAACTCAAAAGCAGGAAGACAAAAGAAATCCTGAACTTACAACAGAAGACCCAAAAGAATAGCAGCAGATTTCTCCAAAGAAACCCGACAGGCCAGAAGTCAGAGGCATGATATACAAAACATGCTGAATGGGAAAAATATGCAAACAAGAATACTCTATCCCCAAAGGCTATCATTTAGAAGAGAGGTAGATATAAAGAGTATCCCAGACAAACAAAAACTAAAGGAGTTCATAAGCACTAAAACAGCTCAGGAAGAAATATTAAAGAGGACTTTTTGAGTGGGAAAGAAAGACCAAAAGCGAAAAAGACTAGAAAGGAATGGAGAAAATCTCCAGAAACAACAAAGGCACAAAATCCATATATATCAATAATAACTCTGAATGTAAATGGACAAAATGCTCCAATCAAAAGACGAAGGATGTCTGAATGGGTAATAAAACAAAACCCATCTATATGCTGCCTACAAGAGTCATTTTAGACCTTAAAGCACCTGCAGATTGAAAATGAGGAGATGGAAAAACATTTATGTTGTAAATGAATGTCAAAGAAAGCCAGAGAAACAATACTTATATCAAGCAAACTAGATGATAAACCAGAACTGTAATTAGAGATAAGGAAGGGCATTGTATCATAATTGAGGGGTCTAACAAGATCTACTAATTATAAATATTCATGTCCCCAACTTGGGAGCACCCAAATATATAAAACAATAACAAACATAAAGAAACTCATTCACAATAATACTAAGGGACATTAACACCTCACTTACATCAATGGACAGATCATCTAAGCAAAAAATCAATAAGGAAACAATGGCTTTGAATGATAAACAGAAATAGATGGACTTAAAAGATATATTCAGAACATTACATCCTGAAGCAACAAAATACACATTCAAGTGTACATGGGACATTCTACAGAACAGATCACATAACTAGATCACAAGAAAGACTGAGATCACACAATGCATCTTCTCTGACCACAAGACTATGAAACTTAAAGTCAACCACAAGAAAAATTTAGAAAGACCACAAATACAAGGTTAAAGAACTAAAGAATGAATGGGTCAACCAGGAAATTAAAAAAGAAATAAAAAAACACATGGAAACAAATGAAAATGAAAACATAACAGCCCAAAACCTCTGGGATACAGCAAAAGCAGTTGTAAGATGGAAATACACAGCAATACAAGCCTACCTCAAGAAGCAAGAAAATTCTCAAATAACCACCTAAAGGATCTAGAAAAAGAACAACAAATGAAGCCTAAAGCCAGCAGAAGAAGAGAAATATAAAGATTAGAGCAGGAATAAATGACAAACAAAAAAAACAGCTGAAAAGATTAAAAAACTGAAGGTGGTTCTTTAAAAAACTTAATAAAACTGATAAACCCAGAGTCAGGCTTATCAAAAAGAAAAGAGAAAGGATACAAATAAACAAAATCACAAATGAGAGAAAAGAAATAACCAAAGCCACAGAAATACACAGAAACACAATTATAAGAGAATATTATGAAAAATTATATGTCAGCAAACTGTGCAATCTGGAGGAAATGGATAAATTCCTAGAAACATATAAACTTCCAAAACTGAAACAAGAAACAGAGAATGTGAACAGACCAATAATCAGCAAAGAAATTGAATTAGTACTCAAAAATCTCCCAACAAACAAAAATCCAGGGCCAGATGGTTTCACAGGAGAATTCTACCAAACATTTAAGGAAGAGTTAATGCCTATTCTTCTGAAACCATTCCAAAACATAGAAATGGAAGAAAAACTACCAAATTCATTCTATGAGGCCAGTATTATTCTGATACCAAAACCAGACAAAGACTCCACTAAAATAGAAAACTACATGTAGGCCAATATCCCTGATGAACATGGATACAAAAATTCTCAACTACTAAGAAATCTAATCCAACAGTACATTAAAAGACTCACTGGCCATGATTCAAGGGAATTTATTCATGGGATGCAGGGGTGGTTCAATGTTCACAAATCAGTCAATATCCATTCATGATAAAAACCTTCAACAAAGTAGGCATACAGAGAACATACCTCAACATCGTAAGGGCCATATATGAAAAATCCACATCTAGTATCAACCTCAGTGCAAAAAAAAAAAAAATGAGAGCTTTTCCTCTATGGTCAGGAACAAGACAGGGATGCCCACTCTTACAGCTGTTTTTTAACACTGCACTGGAGGTCCTAGCCTCAGCAATCAGACAACAAAAAGAATGAAAAGACATCCAAATCAGCAAGAAAGAAGTCAAAATTTCAGTATCTGCAGATGACATGATACTCCACATAGAAAATCTAAAAGACTCCACCAAAGAACTGCTAGATCTGAGACACGAATTGAGTAAAGTCACAGGATACAAAATCAGCATCCAGAAATCTTTGCATTTCTATACATCAACAACAAACAGCAGAAAGAAAAATCAAGGAATCAATCCCATTTACAATTGCACCAAAAATAGTAAAGACACCTAGGAATAAACATAACCAAAGAGGTGAAAGACCTGTACTCTGATAACTACAAAACACCAAGGAAAAAATTGAAAATGACAAAAAGAAATGGAAAAACATTCCATGCTCATGGATTGAAAGAACAAAGATTGTTAAAATGTCTATACTACCCAAAGCAACCTACACATCTAATGCAATCCGTATCAAAATACCACTAGCATTTTTCACAGAGCTAGAACAAACAATCCTAAAATCTGTATGGAACCACAAAAGACCCTGAATAGCCACAGCAATCCTGAGAAAGAAAAGTAAAGCTGGAGGCATCAGGATTCCAGACATCAAGCTATATTACAAAGTTGCAGTCATCAAGATAGTGGGGTACTAGCACAAAAAATAGACACAGATCAGTGCAATAGAATAGAGAACCCAGAAAGGGAACCACAATTATATGGTCAACTCATCTTCAACAAAGCACGAAAGAATATCCAATGGATAAAAGATAGTCTCTTCAACAAATGGTGTTGGGTAAACTGGACAGCCACATGTAGAAGAATGAAACTGGACCACTTTCTTACACGATACACAAAAAATAAATTCAAAGTGGATGAAAGACCTAAATGCGAGACAGGAGAGGAGAATGCAGGCAGTAACCTTGCCATCAGCAGTAGCAACTTCTTACTAGATAGGTCTCCTGAGGCAAGGGAAACAAAAGCAAAAATAAACTACTGGGGCTTCATTAAGATAAGTTTTTGCACAGCAAAGAAACCATCAACAATACTAAAAAGCAATCTTTGGATTGTGAGAAGATATTTGCAAATGACATCTGATAAAGGGTTAGTAACCAATAAAGAACTTATAAAACTCAATACCCACCCAAAAAACAAATAATCCAGATTAAAAATAGACAAAAGACATGATTAGGTATTTTTCCAAAGAAGACATACAGATGGCCATCAGACATATGAAAAGATCCTCAACATCACCCATTATCAGGAAAACACAAATCAAAACTACGATGAGATATCACCTCACACCAGTCAGAATGGCTAATATTAACAACACCAGAAACAACAGATGTTCGCCCCGCGTCAGGGCTCTCTGCTCAGCAGGGAGCCTGCTTCTTCCGTTTCTCTCTGCCTGCCTCTCTACCTACTTGTGATCTCTGTCTGTCAAATAGTTAAAATCTTTTTTAAAAAATACTACACAAAGAAGTAAGCAGAATTTTAAATAACTACTATCAGTAGCTATGTGTATTAAGAGAACAAACAAATCTTAATTACTATAATACTAGTATATAATTAACATTCAGGGAACATTTACTATCTGCCAAGTAGGCATATTATAAACCCATTCAATGTCCATAATAACCAATTAAGTACTATTGTAATCACCATTTTAATGACAAAGAAGCTGAAGCACAGAGTATTCATACAAAGAGCAAATAGTAAAGCCAGGAGGTAGTTTGTCTACAGAGTCTCTTATTTACTACACTGTAGCATCCCCCTATAACAACCAAAAAGTACAGTCAAGAGCGTTTTTGCATTCTGAAAGCCCACCTAATTTATAAGACATAGTTCAACCATATATGTTTATATGTACGTTTTTTATTTTCATAATTAGTACCAAATCAAAATATTAAATATTTTACTTTATTAGTAATAGCAACCTTTCTATAAATAACTTGAAGCATGGTTATTCATATGAATTCTTACAATTTTTGAAAAAGTGATACAATATTTACCTTGTTCTGGGCCGTTGTTCATCTTCAGATTCACTAACTTCTTCACTAACTCCTGATTCCTGGAAATCAGAATCTTCAGAATCTTCACTGCTCACTTGAATAAAAAAAAAAACTAAGTTATTAAACACTTCCCAACAAAAATTCAATTCACCAAATTTCTCATGTTCACATTAAAACATGGGCCACTGTGAGACTATCTATAGTATATACATTCGTGGATATTTCACTCATACAGATAAGACCAGTTAATAACTCAAATAGTATTTATAAAAATAATTCAAATGTATTCCAACTATGGTTATATATTGAAATATAAGTATTAACTGCGTATGAATTGACAAAATGAAAATTTAACTATCAATAAAATAAATTCATTAGTACCAAAGGTGAATGAATAGAATTCTAGTTATTCAAAACAAGCAGAGTAGGCTGACCAAGATAGAGTAAGGGCAAATACAGACTCTTCTGCCATTTATGACAACTAGAAACTATGAACAGAACACATAAAGAAGTGACCTAAGCACTATGAAAAGGAAACAACAGCAGGCAGACTGGGGACTGAAATAAAAACCATTCATGATCCCTATAAAACTGGGGTTGAGGCAGTGAGCATCCTACGTTTTTTTCCCCTCCTTTCTTCCTGGTTTCAACAAGAAGGCAGGCTGAATTCCAAAACTATTGCGAAGGTGCTGACAGTAAAACTGGGAGAACTCCATTTCTAGCCACAGCACTGAGAAAAGGGAGCTGGGCCCTACAAATAATGAGAATAAAGGGAATCCCCAATTTTATTTTTTCTCTCAAAAATTTTATTCTTCTGTACCAAAACTGCCACTGTGACACAGGTATCCAAAACCCCAGGAGAATACCAATCTTTCTGGCCAGAGGAAGCCAGGCAGGGAAAATACAAGATGAGCTTGAAATATCTTGTGGTGCCAGAGAGTAAAGCAGTGCTCAGAACATTATGGGGGTATATTCAAAGGACACGTGATCCAACTTGAAGGAGCTTCCAATAGCCAAAGCTGAAACAATCTAAGTGACAAAATGAATAAGTGGATCACAACTCATAGAATAAAATATCTATAAACTCATATTAACATAAGAAATGGGATAAATAAATAAGGGAAAACAGACAGCCCTTCCTTACCATTACTAATTGTATAAGTAAGGAAAGAAGTAGAAAATCACTGCTAGATAAACATCACAGTAATTGCTTCAGGCAAGATGAATGCTAGAATTAGTGAGCTGAAGTATGATGAGACATAGGATATTTGAATAGTCTCTCTCCACAAGATATTAATTCAATGTGAATAGAAAAATAGATATTTTTGCAGTAGAAAATCCCAGCAGACACCAAATGAACAAAGCAATCAATATTATTATTACCAGTAATAAGACCTATTGCCATCATATAACCTTGGTGTATGATTAAATGTCACTTCTGTGGTACTCTTGTCAAAATGCATAATAATCTCAATCTAATCATAAGAAAACAGTAGACAAATACATACAGATGGACAGTCCAGAAAGTAAGTGATTAATACTCTTCAAAACTGTCAAGATCATGAAAGAAAAGGAGAAACTGTCACAGATTGGAGTAGATGAAGGAGACATCACAACTAAAAGCAATGTGGCATCCCTACATTGGATTCTGGAACAGAAAAGACATTAATGGGAAAACAAATAAAAAGCACGTAAGATCTATAGTTAACTTCAGAGGTCAGAAAACATTTTATGTGAGAAGTCTGATGGTTAAGTATTTTCAGCTTTGTAGGCTATACGGTCTCTTCTGCAACTACTTACCTCCACTCAACGTTGCCACTATAAACACATGAAAACAGTGAGTGAGTAAGTAAGTAGGTAAGTATAATGTGGTTCAGGTACAGCCTTCGGGTACAGTTAGCCAACCCCCCAGTTTAACTAATTAGTATTGTATCAATGTTAATCCTGGTTTGGGTTATCATACTATAGTAAGTTTAATGTGTTAAATTAGGGAAGCTGGGTAGAAGTATAAAATTTCAAAAAAACATTGCTGAATGGGAAGAAATCAGAGAGGGAGACAAACCATGACAGACTCTGGACTCTGGGAAACAAACTGAGGGTTACAGAAGGGAGGAGGTGTGGGGGGAGGGGGTAATCAGGTGTATTGAGGAGGGCATGTGATGTGATGGGCACTGGGTGTTATATGCAACTAATGAAACACTGAACACTATATCAAAAATTAATGAGGTACTAAATGTTGGCTAACTGAACATAAAAAATATTGCTAAAGATCATGACCTGAAATCAGAATCTAATATCTGTTCTATCCAAAAAATAATAGTAATAAATTAAAAAAACACAGGCTAACATAAAGAATTGCTATTGGGGGAAATGAGAATAAGGAGTTAGTGTTTCAAGTTTTAGACTGGGATGACGAAAGAGCTGTGGAGACAGAATGTTGACTGTTGTAGAACAATGTGAATATACCTAACATCACTAAACTGCACACTTAAAAATGGTTTAAGTGGTTAAAATTTTGTTTTTTGTTAATTAATTTTTGGTTGTATTTTACCACAATAAAAAACAAAAATAAGGGTGCCTGGGTGGCTCAGTTGGTTAAGCGACTGCCTTCGGCTCAGGTCGTGATCCTGGAGTCCCGGGATCAGGTCCCACATTGGGCTCCCTGCTCGGCAGGGAATCTGCTTC
Organism: Meles meles; assembly: GCF_922984935.1. NCBI lineage: Eukaryota > Metazoa > Chordata > Mammalia > Carnivora > Mustelidae > Meles > Meles meles. Next base: position 64,964,006 of record NC_060087.1, read on the forward strand.
TCCTGCTGACCTTTCTCCGCTCATATTCTCTCTCTCTCTTTCAAATAAATAAATAAAATCTTTTTTTAAAAAAAAACAATAATAATAAGAAAAGAACTAAGCAACTGGGAATGTGTGGGAGCACATAGGTCCACATGCACATACATACAAATCCTCTGATTAAGTAAAATTCTAGGAGCACCTGGGTGGCTTAGCTGGTTAAGCATATGCCTTCAGCTCAGGTCATGATCCCAGGGTTCTGGGATCGAGCCCCGCATCAGGCTCCCTGCTCAGCAAGGAGTCTGCCTCTCTCTTTCCATCTGCCTCTCCCCCAGCTCATGCTCTCTCTTGAACATTCTGTCTCACAAAAATAAATAAAATCTTTTTTTAAAAAAAGTAAAATTCTAAACCTATTATTCATTTTTCATCACTTTATCTTGAAAATTTTCAAATCTACCAAAAATTTGAAAGCATTATCAAATGAACATCTACAGCCCTTCTCCCTTTTACATCCCTACAATTTACTTATTGTTAAGTTTATCGCATTTGCTTGCTTGCTCTCTATATATGCACACTTTTTTTATACTGAACCGTTTTATTTTAGTGCAGAAATGACACTTTACCCTTAAGCATATATAACTTGTCCTATATAACTAAATAACATTATCACACTTAGAAAAATAACATCAGGGGCACCAGTGTGGCTCAGTCAGTTAAGTGTCTGCCTTCAGCTTAGGTCATGATCCTGGAGTCCCAGGGATCGAGTTCCACATCACATTGGGCTCCCTACTCAGCAGGGAGTCCCTTCCTCCCTCTGTCTCTCACCCTGCTCTATTTCACTCTCTCAAATAAATAAAATCTTTTAAAATAACGTCAATTTAATATCATCTAATACAAAGACAATAATTACATTTTAAAAATTATCACCAAAATAATATAAGCTTTTTCAAATTTAGGTGGAAACTGGGAGTTCATATGTTGCCCCTGATTTACTAAGTCAGCTACTCTCTTGATTTCTCCCCACCGCCTAACTTAAGTTTCCAGACAACAGAGGCACAACAGAGTTTGCAAAACTTGGAAAATCATGCAACTTTAAATGTAATATCAATCACTATGATCATAATCCATATTAGAAACATAAATATGATGGGATTTTAGTTTACTCCCTCTTTCACAAACAACTGAAAAAAACACGTGGGTTATAAATTACCCACAGAAGAGACAGTGGAAACCGGTCAAGTCACAAAAAACAAGGTTTTAATAAAACATTTCGAATATAACTGTGCCTGCTAAAGGACTCTATATTCTGAACTGAGCCCTCAGAGGCAAAATCCCTATCTCCCCCTTTGCTGAAGATGCACAGGAATCATATTAAGTTATATAACCTGCTTAAATTGCTCAGTTGCTTTATAGAATCTGAAAGATAAGCTTATAGTCATACTGCAAGGAAATCTTTAAATTAAGCATTCACAAAATAATGTATCATTATTTATTTATTAACAAGAAAATGTCCTTGACATATGAAGTTTATGTGCATGGGGAGAAGCCCTCCTCTTCCTTTTAAATGAGTAACTTCTGATCAACAGCCCTTTAAATATTCAGGGTTCCAAGATTCTTTCCTTAGCCCTTCATCTGTACAACATTACAAGCTCTCCTAGGCCATCTCATCTAATTTGTCATATTATACATATACCATGACAACTCCAAAAACCTGACAGTCATCCCAGACTTTTTTCTTTCACATAAGTTAGGGCTAACAATTCAGTCTATGACACAAATCTATTCTCCTCTTCAACAACCACACTTGGTATCAACTATAGCAGTATCCTCCAAGTAGATGCAAATCTAAGCTCTGAGTATCACAATAATAGGCAACTAATCTGATCATATTATATTCTTGGTTACAATTTTTCAGTGGGAACAATGAGTGGTTGGGCTGAGGCTGTGATTCAGAAGTACTAGTAACCAATGTCCTGTGCCATACATGTTCATCAAGCTGTCAGCTTATAAAATTTGCCCTTGTCTGTATGTATAGTATACATCAAAGTTGTTCTAAAAAGTGGTGATATTGCAGGGTGCCTGGGTAGCTCAGTTGATTAAAGCGGCTCCCTTTGGCTCAGGTCCCCCTGCTCATGGGGGAGCCTGCTTCTCCCTCTCCCTCTGTCTGCCACTCTGCCTACTTGCTCTATCTCTCTGTCAAATAAATAAAATCTTTAAAAAATAGTGGTATTCCTCTGTGGATATACTAAAAACAACTCAGTTTGCCTCTAAACAGGCAAACTGTATAGTATATGAATTATATCTCAATACAGCTACAATTCAAAAAAATTTAAAAATAGAAATATTTTTTTAAAATTAAAGAAATAAAGGAAACTTTCTATGGCTCTTCAGCTTATAGAGCCTATTGTACCTCTCAGACACTTCCGAGAATGTTTTCCTATTCCTAGTGGCAAAAAAGGAGTTTATCTGCCCTCCAGGGGTTTGGCAGTAAAGTTTTCAGAATCTGCCCCTAAGAAACCAGTTTCTCTGAACACTTTGTTAGCCAAAATGTTCAGGAAAATTTCACATTTAATTTTTCAATATAAATTCCACACTTAATTTTTCAATATTAAAAAATTAAGTGATTACTTAAGAATGCTCTCCCTCAATGTTCAAGTAAAAAGGACACACCAAAGAGGTGTGCAATGTTTACTCTACAGCCTCACATACCCGTGGGTCCACTGCCAAGTATTCCAATTTAAGAAACAAAAGCTTAGTGTGTAAACCTGGCAATTCACAGACCTGTACCCCTGGGGCTAATAATACATTATATGTTTATTAAAAAATAAAAAGGTTTTAAAAAAAAGAAAGGAACGAAAGCTTACAAGTGTCTCCAGTACTTGGTGTCTGTCTTGGCCCAGCTTCATTTCCTGATGTTACTTTCCCTATTCCCTCCTACAGTCTAGCTATACCATGTTAACTGCATCCTGTCCACCACCTGCCAAACAGCTTGCAGAGGCTTCTAAAGTTTTTTTCCCTGCTTATATTATAAATCTTCACATCTACCTGCTCCTCAATTACAACTTGGTCTGCTGAGTGAAACTCTTCATCTTTGTGAAGTCATCTCTGGGGATAACTGCCATCCCCCAAGAAGATAAAGAAATCTTCATTTGTGCCACACTATACAATACCTCTGTTATAGAAAACATCCCTCATAGTGCTAAAGTTCATATATTATTAATGTCAATAATTCTCATAAAACTATTGACACCAAACCTGGCTACATATCAGAATTGCATCAGAGGTGGTCTATAAAATATGTGGATACCTAGGTTTCACCATCACCATTTATGCTGTAATTGGTTTGGGATGGAGTCCTGTCATACATAGATTTCAAAATCCCCAAAATAATCCACATGTGTAGTCAGGCTGAAAACCACCATACAAGACAATGATTTCCTTATTCATTTTTGTATTCTCAATGTTTACTATGATGCTGGAAATATGTAAGCACTCAATGCATTAGAATTCAGACTTCTAATGTAATGAAAATTTACAAGGTTTGTATATAATAAATTTACCCAAATTAATTGCATCTTCTATTCTTCCTTAGGAAAGCATTATTTCTTCCTGCAGATACAGACAAGCATTTTATTTACTGTCATATTTATCTTTTTAGTCTAAGTGCGTATGACTACTGAAGGTTAAAAATATTCTTTGTGTCATCTCTAAGTTTCTGGATTCTCTTCTCACTCTAAATTCTTTATTTTATTCTCATGTAAGAAAACAACTGTTACCAGTGTGCTGATATTCACGTAATATAGCTTGTCCAGATATACTCAAATTTCATTGCTATAATTAGTTTATAAAACCAGTATGTTCCTGGGGCACTTAGATGGCTCAGTCAGTTAAGTGTCTAACTCTTGATTTTGGTTCAGGTCGTGATTGCTGGGTCATGAGATCAAGCCCCACGTTGGGATCCACACTGAGTGTGGAGCTCGCTTGGGATTCTCTCCCTTTCCCTCTGCCCTCCTCCTCTTTCTCACTCCCTCCCTCTCTCTCTTTTTAAAGATTTTATTTACTTAAGAGAGAGGGAGAGAGAGAAAGAGAGAGAAAGCACAAGATGGGGGAGGGTCACAGGGAGAAGCAGACACCCCACTGAGCAGGGAACCAGATGCAGGACTTGTTCCTGGGACTCTGGGATCATGACCTGAGCAGAAGGCAGATGCTTAACTGACTGAGCCACCCACGTACGCCCTCCTTAAAAAAAAAAAAAAAAAAAAAAACAAACAACACAGTATGTTCCTTACATTCAGAATTAAAATGTCTTACCTTTCCTTCTATTTCTGCCTTTGGCTTCTTTGTGTTCTTTAGGCTTCATCTTTTTTTCTTCTCCAGATTCTCCATCACTCACAGTGAGTTTGTGCCTCAAAAGCCTATGTCTGTACCTTGGCTTCTTAGATTCTTCAGAATCTGAATCTGATTCAGAATGGAGTTGAATTTTTGCTTCTAAATGGAGAAAATCAGTAAAGCCTTCAGACTTTTTTCCTTTAAAATGTTTTATAAAACTATTTAATTACCAAGACTTACGAAAAAGATCAGAGCTTGCATTTACTTTGATAACAATAGTAATACCAGACAATCTCATGTATCAGACTTGATTACTATGATTAAATATTGATTAAAAATCACCAATAGGCACTTATAGATTTTTTGAAAAGTAAAAAATATTTTGCTTTAAAAATCATCTGTTTATTGGCAAAAACTGACAAAACATGCACAATTACTACCAGATACTCAAAACGAGTAAAAATAGTAGTAAAGTTTTAAATATTTTAATAAACTCCAAATGCATATATTATGAAATTTCATGCTCAGATAGTCCTCAAAGACTGAACTGGTCAAACAATCAAGTTATGAAATCCTATACTTCTCGTTGGAGCTCACCCTCATCTCCCAGGTTTTCTTCACTGTGTTTTCCAGTTCTTTTTTTCCCCTCTTCTGGTTCATCATCTGAAGATCCATCCTCATCAGAGGAAAGATTGGCTTTAATTTCTTCTAAAAGCATCTTCTTGGCAATTCTTGAGTAAAAAGACAGTAAAAAAAAAACTATATATTTGGTGGTGAAGTATAACGAATTAAAAAAAAAACTTCTATCAAAATAGAAATAAATGTGCAAAAAGATTTTATGCTGTCAGTAGAAGACTACCAAAACCACATTTTAACTAAGCTACCCACCAAAACTTTTGAAAATGCTCTTAGTACTGATTTTTTTTTCTTCCAATTCTACATACTTCTGTAATTTATTTAAAAATCTGAGGGACATTTCTACCATTTTGACCAACTGTAATTTCATGCTGCATAATCTTCTAATCCTGTATTTGCTCTGCTGCCATCATAAAAAAACTACAATATCAGACAGGCCCATGTAATAAATCAACTTATTTAGAAAAGTAGCATTCCAAGAGAAAACTCCACATGAAAAGACTATTCAAAGCAAAACAATTCTTAGAAAATCAATGTGTAATAAACCACTTTCTTATCAAACAGTGCCTCAAACTGGTGAAAAATATTTTTGGCACTTAAATTTCAATTTAACTCATAAATTCTGTTAATGAAATGAAAGCATATACCATATACTAAGTATTGAAGCAATCAGAAATCCCTAATAATATTCAAACTAGGGCAGATAAGAGAAGGGACATGAGTGCTATTAATTATACACATGGTAAAAGAACATAAAATACCATAAATGAGTCTTCACTTTCCAAAAAAGTAGACAGTGCAGTAGTCTCACTCATACCAAAATTTCTCAAGATGTTCCTCAAAGACCAATTTGTTAATGGAAAAAATGAACTACTAAAAGCATGAAAAAATATTTCTTTAGTGTCATCTTATGTTAAAATAAAATATAATCCTAATAAATTTCCATGTTTACGTTAAAGGAAAACACCTGAAAATATAAGATAAAAGCAATCATGCAGCTTTTGTATAAGATGAGGTGTTTTGCACCTGGCGTGTCTTTGTGATATAAATTTATAAATCACAACAACAAAGGAATACCTTATAAAAAGGTTCAAAAGGAAGGCAGCATGATTCTTAGTTTTCCATGAACTAATAACAACTCTTATTATGGGATAAACATCCATTCTGCAATAAAGATTCTCTCTAGCTCAGTCAAAAACTTCCAGGTGGCATTATGGAACTTCTGTTATTTCTGGATTTGAAACCCTTCTTTAGATTTCTTAACATACATTCACACTTCAATCAAGATTCACTCAACAGTAGGAGATGTTAATGCCTTGGTAATTTTATTTGAAAGGCAGACTGTTCACTACTAGTTTTATTCAAAGATACATACTAAAGGCACCAAATAAGACTGAAGCAAATAGGTAATCACTTCATAAATACTTATTACCTGCCTTTTGGTGCTTCCTTCCCTAAACAGACAAATTAGAAATATTTAGACAACACAGAGAGTTACTAAGTGCTAAAGGAAACCACAGATAAGTTTGCTTTTTTGAGGGTTTTTGACCTGATTTGTTTCAATAAAGTGAAGATTAGATCACTCCAATTTAAATCCTACTGGAGTTGAGCTATAAAGTGTTATTACACTTTTACATCAATGGTTTGCTGACTTGGATTGTACATAGTAAACTTTTTAAAATGGAGAACAGTACAGGATTGTCAAGTTCTCATTTGCCAAAAATAAAAATATAAAGCCAAAATTGTTTATTTTCATCATTTTATAAAGTAAAGATTATTTGAACATACCCTCCACAAATTAGGAAACAGTTTCAGAATGAAGGGTGGTTCTTTAAATTTAATAAAAGCTTACGTCTAGAAAAACCCTCTAAAATCTTCAATACACACTACATTTGTCATTTCCCATGGACAAGGAAAAACTTTCTTGAACCAATTTGGGTAAAACCACTGTTTTGGAATGAATGTGTGTGGGTGTACACACACACACATAAGTGTCGAATAATAGATTGCAAATAGAAAACAGTTCACTTGCAGTTACAAGATCTTATATAACCATTTGGGTAGTACAATAATAACCAATAAAAATACAAGTACTAAGTTAGTTACACTAAAAGTTACTTCAATCACCTGATTTCAGTTTGTATTTACAAGTTCAAAAAAAGTCTAAAATTCTATATTATCTGTAAAGACTTGGTTCATTTTAAGAAATCATAAGATTTTTCTTCTTTCAAACTCTAGACTCTTAAGAATATGTCTACCAAATGGAAGGTCAAAATATGTAAACCTATCTAATTCATACTCAAGTTTTAGACTGTCATGAAAAAACTGAGAAATATGATACACATGATATAATAAGATACAATTCTATGTTAACTGTGAAATTACATAATAAATCATGGAAAATTAAATGAGATCCATACACTGAAAAATTACATGTTTTATCAATCAACAACCTTCATTAAGAACATAATATATAGAACAATCACAATCACTTTAAAAACAGGGAAAAAATTACAGAATTCAGAGAATGGTCATTTTTCTCCAAACTGAAGTTACATACAGAGTGATGGAGATTCCCTTAGCTTTACCTCCCTAAGATGGTTTAGATTTACCCTCTAACACCTTCTGACCAATGGAAAACCTAATGTATAGTCCTGTATATTAAGCCCTAAAAAGAATAAAGTTAAATCATCTTTCATGACTGATGGCTCAAGCCCACTCCATCAAAGACACACTGTATCATAAACCTAGCCTATCACATAACCTATACCTCAGTTAGAACTTAGTTTGAAGGACCTAAGGGCTGAGGCTGACCTTCAACCTGAGTAGTCAGCAAACATGCTGAGGTGAGATGTGTCCCATCTACAAAGCCTGCTGTGAGATGCTTTAAGGGAAACTCCACTACCTTAACTCTTGAGTCACGGGCCATAGAGACTTCAAGGACATCATCACTCGAGAACCAGCTGAGGCTGGCAAAGCATCATTTTGGAGGCCTCGGCCGGACCCATGCTGGTATGCATGTGATGGATGTATAGTCATGATCCCTAGATGATTTGTTTGCTCTGAAGTTTCCTTTCTTGAGGCTTTCCAGGACGTTTCTGAGAAAATCATCCAGGCCACAAGGTACTGCCCCCCTGGAATCTCAATGCTCAATATTACATCTTGGGACAGGTGTAGCATCCAAAGCAGTCACGAGTCTATCAGAAGTATTAGAGGCACAGGCTGTGCCACTCTGTGGCAGAGAACCTGGGCAGGGCTGGAAGTAATGGAGCCACTCCTCCATTTTCCTGAAAGGGAGGGAAGGGAGAAGGGGAGAAAGCAAAACAATATGGGAGGAAGGGTAAAAACCCACAAAAAAAAACAATGATTGGAACTGGTGCACAAGAGAATAATAGAACCCCAAAACCCAAACAAGCTAAGGCTTCTAAATCACATTAATACCAAAATAATGTCTTATTACCCTTTACACCTTCAACTACTATAAGGAAGCAAAAATAAAATAAGGAATCACCCCAAAAATGCAAAGATGAACACCCAAGCAGGAAAAAGAGAGAGAGAGAAAGAGAGAGACAAGAAAGCCTTTAGTTATTCTGATCCTACCTAGAAAGGAAATGCGTAAATGTTCCTTGTGTAAGCACTCAAACAAAGAAAGTAAACTACCTCTTGCTGGTACATAAATCAATAATTCAAAACATTTAATTTCCAAAATAGGAGCAATCAAGAGAGGGATCTGGTGCACCATGGAGGTTTTAGAGAACAGCCATTACAAAAGCAACACAAAATTTTAGAGCCCCAATTCTGCCATTTGACAGAGGAGGAAAGAGGCGCAGAAAGGGAAAATGACGTGGCCAAAGAAACAAAGCTAGTTAGTGGCAAAGCAAGAAGCAGCACCTAAGATGAATCCTGAATCCTAATATTCTCTAACCTTACTATGCTAGTGTTATAGTTTCTGCTCATTCACTACTACTATGGTTATGAGTACCTAGTGAATCTACAACAGTCACATTCTTAAAGATAATTGTATTTTATTGATTTCCAAATATGTATTTAGAAATCAAAGTATTGAAGCTTCAATTTTTAAAAATTAAAAAAAAAAAAGTTCTAAACATCTTTAGTCCAGTATGCTCCATCTCTAAAATGCTCTTGACAGGCCATCTCAGATACATCCCTATAATCTACTGTTTTATCTTTTAAGAGGTTCTGAAAACAGGTTTGAAGAAAACTGCTAAGTAAAAAATACCAAAAACTATGGTGCACCCATACACAAAGATGACAAATTTTTTTAAAAAGTTTTTACATTTTGTGTACAATACAATAGAATTAGTTTAAACAGAGAATTGTTTTTTCTAAACAGAGAATTCTGAATAAGATTATAGGTTTAAATGCATACCCTTTAGAGATACAAAACAAGTATCTAAGTATATGCTATCCTCAAATACAGTACCATATTCAAAATGTTGAGATGTAAAACAATTCAAATGACTACAGCCGAAGAATGTTTAAAACTTTTTGTAAAAACAAGGTTGAACCCATATTCTTCCAGTAAAGTGTGAGGCATTAACAAATGTTATATATACTTCAGGGTTGATAAAAACAAGTATTTCAAACTGGGTGATGGACATTAAGGAAGGCATGTAATGTAATGAGCACTGGGTATTCTATAAGACTGAAGAATCATAGGCCTGTACCTCTGAAACCAATAATACATTATATGTTGACTAACTGAATTTAAATTAAAAAATGTTTAAAAAAAAACTAAAGTATTTCATAGAATTACTATGGAATTCCTCATCTTCAAAATCTGTATTAGCATTTTTTAACTCCTTAGTTCAAAATTAGTATTCTTGATATGAACCCTTCTATAAAAAATGACTAAGGCATATGATCTGTACCCAAAAATGGTAGAGTTTATGAGATAATAATGATGTAACTAAAGAATCAAAAAGCTAAACAATAGTTTCAAACATTTGTTAGTCATATGTCCTACAATGTTTGCAGTTACCGAAAAGCAGCACTGTTTCCCTTTTTAGTGAGGGTACCAGGAACATTAGTATCAAATAACTTTTTTAAAAAATCTTAGTAGAAATATAAAATCTGTATGAAATTAAGAACCCACAGTTTATTAGCAATTTATACACAGGCTATAATGTTTGACTAAATTCAAATAACAAAATGTGCACTCCCTGATTTTATGTAAAATCTAAAGCAGTTTTAGAGGAAATTTAAATAAGAAAAACTTTATTAACACTAATATAAATTTAGAAAATTTGATATTAAAGAGCTAGTTTAATATGTTCTTATACTTGAAAGGTAAAAACAGGATTGACTCCTCTCATTTTTATTTATAAACTTCAAAGCTAAAGACAAAGGAGACATATATTAAGTCAGAAAAATGAATCATTTTTGTTATCACTAGAAAATGCAAACTCTGGGGGTGGGGGTGAGGGTGGGGCTATTTTCCATTCTCTAAAAGTCCCAATATCACCAAAGAACAGAGAACAGGAAATAAGGCTAGATATAATGTTTAAATCTTAAGCAGAGAGATCACCACTACTGACCATGTTTATTTCTTTGCTGAAAATCCTAGCATGAGAAAGAGATCTTATGACAACTGCAACCAGTTTAGTTATCTACAAATGGATCCTATATACAGACTAGACATCTATATGTACTTAAATGACTTACAATACTTACCTGCACTACAAAGAAATAGAGTAAACTGAAATGGAGTTACCTTAAAATTGCCAGGCATTTAAAACCCTTACTCAAACATAAAAACAAGTAAAATGCTTCATTTAAAATGCTAGCTTTGTTTTTCAAAACAATAAAGGAGAAGAACCAAAGCAATTTTGGTAGCCAAACAGGACCACCATGAAAAAAAAAAAAAACATTTCACAGAGAAAAAATTATTCCAGATTTAGCAAATTCATATAAAAAATAAAGACATGTGTAGAAAATAAACATTCTAAAAAGTGCTTAAAATAATAAATAATAAATTATTTATAAATAATTTATATATAAATATTATATATTTATATATAAATATAAATATATAAACAAATATATAATATATAATTATAAATAATAAAATTTAAAAATTTTAAAAATAAAATAAATAAAAATTTTATTTAAATTTAATTTAAATTAAAATAAATTTAAAAAATTTTAAAAAGTGCTTAAAAATAAACCAAATGAACAGTCTTTTGTTGAAGGGACCTGAGATATACTCAACCCATTAAACACTGCTGAGATCAGGTAAGCAATCATTAAATATCTTCATTAACACGAACAACATCCAGGAAAAATTAATTACTTTTGAAAATATGCTGAATTAATAGTACAGAACCTTTATCAACAGAATACCTCCACCAAATCAGTAGGGAAAAACAATCATTTGTGTATTTTCCAGTTGAAAAGTAAAGTATTACCAAATAACAAAATAAGTGGAAATCTTTAAGGGTACAGTGTAGTCCCACTATAATTAAGTAGAACTTCTTTTAACAACAATCTTTAAGCAATCTCCACATCAAATTTTGCTTCTATGTAAGCATTTAGCCCCATTAAGAAAGAAACTATGAGAAAACTATGGAGTATTATTAGACCCAATTAAGCATTCTTCAAATAGAAGGTAAATGTTTTTATGTGTGTGCCAGGGGAGGGTATCCATACAAAAATCTCAGCTTTTAGTCAAATTCTAATAAAAAAAAGAATGCTTAGAAAAAAAACTACAAATAAAGGACATACTGAAAATAATTCTTTTTCAGAGAGAATGGACTCCTCACTGATTTAGTATGCAACCTCTAAAGACAAGCCTGGTTTAATGATCCTCAACACTAACACTGTTAAACTTGAACAAACTAACATCTTATCACTGAGGCTAATTCACAGTATAGGTATTCAAATACAGGACATTAGAAAATGTCTGGTCAAAATACCCCTTTTACAGAATCATAATGTATCTTTGATGCCAGCTAACTGTAGAAATGCAACCATAATTTTAAAATTACATAAGTAAATGTTTTTTCAATGAAAGAACCAATTTAAAATGCAATAGGTATTTGAAAGGCAACTTAACATAATGGCAAATTAAAATAACGGACTTTGTAAAATAACGGACATGTGTAATTTAAATAACTTTACAATCCATTTCATATTGTTCTCCCTTTTAAAAAGTACATAAAGTCTAAACTACAAAATTCTAAGTAAATTCCCAATTATACAAAATTCAAACTGTAACGTTAGTCTACTATTTATATTTTTTCCTAAAAAGTTCAACCAAAAAAAAGTTAAACTGTCAATATGAAATATTTTTTCATTGTTTATTATATAAATGCAATTTAACAGAAATTATTTACAATTTAGACCACTCTATCTCACAAGAGTATACATTTACTTTCAAATATGAATGATGCTACATAACAGTATGCTAAAACAACAAATTTATATATCCACACCTACTAAAATATTCAGGACATGACTAAGTTTTCTAAATAACTCCACAAACTATCATAGCTTTAAAAATAGAAAAGACAGAAACAGTAGTGCAATCCACTATAAAACTCTCCCATAAATTTATATGTAAGTATATACTTCATATATAAGTATATATGTTTAGGGAATTATAAAGTATTTACTTCCCCAATATCGGAAATATCAAAACTTCTCTGGCTACAAACTAACTTCCTTATCTTGATTTTAACAAATTCTTTCAACTTTCATGAAAAGATGCATTATAATTAAAATTAAATGCTTGAACAAGAAAAAAGTTTTATAGAAATTTATTGCATCCAAATACTTAAGCATTGGCATTAATACACTATTTACCTCTCCATAAATGTCAAAACTGAAAATGTATTAACAACATGGCGAAAAAGTCGAAGCATATGAAATGTATACACAATTTATACACAATTACACAATTGTGTACAAATTTACACACAATCACAATATGCTGTATACTAAAAAACATCCTACTCAAAAATGTGAAAATGGTAAATATAATTCCAAGTCTTAATCATGATCCACAAATAAATTTTTAAAAGTCGCTTAGTGCATATTCAAATATGCTCAAATACATCATCTATGCTAAAGCAGTTCCAGTGGGTATTTGTATGCCCACCATGGGTATTAGATACCTCTTTGGTATGTTGAAAATGAAACAAGTTACTAATGATATATTTTATAACGGCACACTTAAATAAGTATAATGAAAAACATGTTCAAGATAAAATTCATTTTTCTCAAAAGTACTGAACAGTGTTGTAGTTTTTAATCAAAAATACAAGATGGAATTAAATATACCTTCCAATAAAATATCTGCCAGTTACAGAGAGATATAATCAAGCAACTTAAAAGATGAAAGTGATATTCATATTTTGACAAGTTCTAACACAAATATAAAATTATCATACCTCAATGACACTCATTTGGTGGCTAAATATGAGATTAAGGTTCATCACGTATGTAGTTAAAATGGAATATAGCATGCTTTAAACATTATTAGCCTTTTAATAGTATTTGAGTCCTCATGGTTTACAGGAAAACAAATTAGTAGTCTAAATAAAGAGGAATTAGAGCATTCTAAAAGAGATTTTTTAAATGCTTTCATAATCCTGCTATCATGAACTATAAAAATTGCTGATGAATAAAATGTATGTCTTTACCAATCCATTCTGGACCCCACCTCATCTCATAAAATAAGTGGATACATGTATTTTTTAATAAAAAAAATTAGTAGGTAAGCAGCATCTGAATCATTGTGCCCATGACTGATCTCTATTTAAAAGTACAAAATAAAATTGTTCATTTACCTTAATAAAAACATTCTCCTATTAGAAGAATGCTGATCTTAAAAACAGAAAACTCTATCAGCATCAACAAAATATAGAAAACAGAGTTACAATAATAGCTGGCTCACAGAATTTACTAATTTAAAGTTAATTTCTTACAAAATTATGACACAAAAATTACATGCATATTTTCATGTTTTCTTAATATTGTAACTTACTACTAGGAATAAATGTATGGTTAATATAATGTTCTTTAGTAAAACCATCAAGTCTATCATTGATAATAGGTGTTAGAATTAATCAGGGAAAATTTCATCCAACCCTTTCATTTTAGAAATCAAAAACTTTTGGTAGAGTAATTAAGTCACTTGCATACAATCACACAGACAAAAGAAGTTAGAACTAGAAAAAAAAAAAAAAAAAGAAGTTAGAACTAGAAATCAGATATTCTTATCCCCATTATTCTAAAATTCCACCTACCATACCACACGCTCTTGTTGAAGATTATGAGTGTGGGATATACTGTATTTCAGGAAGGGTTTAAGAGGTCGAAAAATTAGGGTTATATTCTTTAATACATTTCCATTATTCTTCATTGTTAGGATATGGGTGTGTCTTTGTATTTTTTCTTCTCCCAGCCATCCCTCAGGTTAAGTGAATCTGTGAAGACTACACTGTTTACTTCTAACCTACTGTGTAAGTCTTATTAAAATTAATACTATCATACTATTTTATTTGAAAAATGGTTAAAATCCAAATCGGTCTGGACACTTTATAAATTGATACTTATTCTGAAAAGAATTTCTTAATCTTACATATCAGAGCAATCTCCTTTTCATCACTTTGAATGGGTCTTAACAGGACCACCATATTAGATGGCAATTAAAAACAATAATCAGATATTGAGAGAGATGTCTGTTGTCACCATTTATTGAAATATGATTTATTTTCATCAATAAAATAATCTGCCAAAATTAAAATATTCTCAAAAAATTATCACAGTTTACATGGGAACGTAAAGTTGACAGTGCTGCATTTATAACACACCCTATGCTAGGTGTGTAATATTTATATTTACTTTTTCTTAAGGTTTCTGAGTTTTAGCCCATTTTCTGGCCTTTCTTTCAAACTTGCAGGAAGACTGTGAGCGAGTCTTTCTAAGGCAGGCACTCCTGGTTTTTACAACCGGTTTGTGGTTCCGTTGCTGCTGTTTGTGCCCATGCCTAGGGTGTGTTATAATCTTTTTAAAGTCCTTACAGATGGAATCATACCTATTCTCAGGATCATTGTCGTCATCATCATCATCCACTGTGACAGGCACTGATTTAGATAAGGCTTCATCTCCTTGAGGGGAAAAAAGTGCACTTAAAATTAGCTTTAAATTATCTATATAAGTAAAATCATGTAAAATAAAACTGAAAGCCAAAAACGTCAGAACAACTAGTGGGTTCTAAACTGTACTGTGGTTCCAAAACATGAGTAAAAAATGTACAGGGAAAGCACAATGGGGAATTTATGAAGTTTCAACAATAAAACAATATGGATTTTATATATTTCAAAGTTCCTTCCCAGAATACAACAGTTTTAAAGCTAATCCTTCCCAGTAACAAGCCTTCATCAATCTGGCATCACAGTACCATAACTTTCTTGCTGAAATAAGCTTTGCAGTGATCCATTTTAAGTTTAAAGTTAACAGATGTCTTAACCTGTTAAACTGAAGAATAATAAAATTGCTATTAATATTTTGGTAGTAGGAAGTAAAATATACTTAAATCTGTATCGTAGTCGTGATCAGAATTACCCAGAAATATATTCAAGTATAGTAAAAGTATAGATTTCCTTCTAAAAGCTACACTACTATCCTTTGATTAAAAATCTAAAGAGGTTAAGATTGGTGCTCTTCACTGTATGTAAATTTTACCTGAAAAACAAACTTACATACTGACCTCTAATTAATACTATGTAGGCTGAAATAACTAGGGAACAGTACGCTGATGTTTATTTACCATTTATTTTGAAATGCATCAAGGATTTCAAGGGCATTACATTGAGTGAAAAAAGCTGATCTCTAAAGGTTACACACTTCATGACTCCACCCCAAAGTAACAAAATTAGAGATAAAAATGAAATTAACACTTGCCAGGGGTTAAGAATGGGGATAAGCATGGGGATGTGTATAAGGGTAGTACAAGGGAACCTTGTGGTAATGGAATAGTTGAGTATCTTGGTTGTAGTACTGGTTATAAAAAGCTACACATGTGGTAACTGCACAGAACTATACTTACATATACATACACACAGAAACAAATCAGTGCATGAAAAACTGGTGAAATTGCAATAACTCTTCAGCTTCCTGGTTTTGATACTGTATTACAGTTATACAAGATGTCACTACTGGGGGAAACTGAATGAAGGGTATTGTTCCAGCACTCCCCATTTTTTTTTTTTGCAATGTCCTGTGAATTTATAATTAATTCAAAGTGAGCAGTTAAAAGGCAAAAAAAAATTAGGTACACTGATGGATAAACAGAAGGATATATAAACAGATATGTGATAAAGCAAATACACGACAATGTTAATGACAGAAACTTTTCTGTATTATTCTGCTTTGAGGGCACCTGGGTAGTAGCTCAGTCAGTTGTGTCTGACTCTTGATTCCGGCTCAGGTCATGATCTCAGGGTCATGAGATTGAGCCCCACATCAGGCTCTCTGCTAAGCATGGAACCTCCTTGAGATTCTCTCTCCCTCTCCCTCCCCAAGCTCAAGCTCTCTCTCATTCTCTAAAATAAATAAATAAACCTTAAAAAATAAAATTGCTTTATAATAAAATATACAGAGAAAATATTGGGAGGAAAAAGATCCATAAAGAACACAGAAAGCTATAGGTTCAGAACAGAAATATACTAAATACAGAAAGGCAAAAATAAATCTTAGAATACCCTACCAACCATAAGAGACTATGGACTCTGAAAAACAACCTGAGGGTTTTGAAGGCTCGGGGTGGGAGGTTGGGGGAACAGGTGATGGGTAATAGGGAGGGCATGTATTGCATGGAGCACTGGTGTTGTGCAAAAACAATGAATATTGTTACGCTGAAAAAAATAAATTTAAATACTAAAAAAAAAAAAAAAAGGTTAAAAAAAAAAAGAATACCCTACCAAACTCACAATAAATACCTCAAGCATGACCAATCTTCAATTAAATATTACTAGTAATATTACTGTCATTCCCTATTGCACTTTTCAAAATATGACGCATCCTTCAAAGTTGAGTTCAAATGTCACCTGTTCCTCTTCCTCTAATATTTAGATTAATTAAGTAATTAATTAAGTCTTCCTCTAATATTTAGATTAAATGGCCCACTTGCTATTTATTACATAGCCCCATTTTAGTTTTATATGTTTCTTCTGCTGTTTTTTAAAATAATAACTTATCTATATCTATCTTGTTCACTGGACTGCAATATTCTAGGACCACATTCTTCACTCTGGTTGCTCATGCCATTCTCAAGTCCCAATTTTTCTAGTAAACTATTGTACCTCATAATAGGATACCCAACTATGGCTGAATAAACTGGAATCACCTAAACATATGGGAGCAGGGGAGCCCTTTTAAAAGCTCAAAAATATTGTTCCCTTAATTAAGCTGGACAAATTAGGAAAACATACTATGTTTATATACGCATATAAACAAATTATTAAGGAATGCCACTTATGCATAGGGCTTCATGCTCAATGGAGAGCCTGTTTCTCCCTCTACCTGCCAACACCCTTATGCACTCCCAAGAGCTTGTGCACTCTCTCTGTGACAAATAAATAAATAAAATCTTTAAAAAAAAATAAAGTAAAAGGAATGCCACTTATCTTTTGGCTTACACCCAAACTTATCTTGAAACAGTATTTTTGGGGTACCTGGGTGGCTCAGTGGGTTAAGCCTCTGCTATGGCTCAGGTGATGATCTCAGGATCTTGGGACTGAGCCCCACATCAGGCTCTCTGCTCGGCAGGGAGCCTTTTTCCTCTCCCCCCATCTGCCTCACTGCCTACATGTGATCTCTGTCTGTCAAATAAATAAATAAAATCTTTAAAAAAAACACAGTACTTTTTATAGTGCTTATTTTCATAGTCTTTTCTGCTTAAGGATTTTTACAAAGGCCCATTTTTAGACGTGTTAATTCCCAAGCAAAATTATCTTCTTCTTATCTTCTGAAGTAATCAGTTCCAAGAAATAGCCAGGGTAAAGAAAATCCAATCTAAACAACAAGGCTCAGTGGGTTGAGCCTCTGCCTTCGGCTCAGGTCATGGTCTCAGGGTCCCGGGATTGAGCCCCATATCGGGCTCTCTGCTCAGCAAGGAGCCTGCTTCTCCCTTTCTCTCTCTCTCTGCCTGCCTCTTTGCCTGCTTGTAATCTCAGTCTGTCAAATAAATAAAATCTTAAAAAAAATAAATAAAATAAAATAATTTAAACAACAAGGCTAGGCTTATTCCACCAAACAGTTGAGAGACTGGCATCTGCAGAAGAGCTCAATTCTCAAGCCTTCTGTGGATACATGCATGAAAAAAGGATCACCTCCTAAATAGCATGATGATCCTTCAGAAAAAGTTACATGGAACACAATGATCAAAATGGAACACAGTGATATAGACCAGTGCTCAGGTAACGAATTATTGGGAAACACACCCTACAAATAATTGCCATACAATGCCATCTCTTCTTAAGATCCAATGAATACAAACTACTTATTACACTATGTATTAATAGTTCCAAACAGGAGAATCATGGAATCCTCTCATATGTGTTTTGGGGAAATGAAAATTAGCAATTGAAATCAAACACGCTGATTTCACTAGGGAAGCAGTTTAATCACGGAAATCGGTTCCCAAAGTTTAAGATAAACCAATAGCCTACAATTTGCCAATGAGAACACTCCAAAACTCACAATTTATTATTCTTATACTCTAATCTTTAATAAGAGCTTTCCCAACTAACCTGATAACAAAACATTGACTTTGAATACAATCTCTTATACTACCATATAGCTGAGCCTTGAACATGGCTTTGAACTGCACAAGTCCATATATACATGGATGTCTTTTTTACAGTACACCAATGTAACTATTTTCTCTTCCTTATGATTTTCTTGTTATTTCCTTTTCTCTAGCATACATTCCTGAAATAATATAGTACATAAAATATAAAAAATATGTATTAATAAACTATTTATGTCATTGGTAAGGCTTCCAGTCAACAGTAGGCTATTAAGAGTTAAGTATTTGAGAAGTGAAAGGCTAAACATGGGTTTTTGACTGAACAGAGGATGAGCATCCCTAACCTCTGCATTCTTCAAGGGTCAACCAAAATTCTTAAATCAATGCTCTCAGAACTAAGTTTACAAGTTGCTGCCAAAGTTCATTTGGCAGCAAAACCTGATCTAAACTGTTTATTCCTTTAAGTATCAATGTTCACACGTTTTGCTGCAAACATATGGATTTGTTTAATTATGGGAGTGTTGCCTCATAGGGGACTGGGGCTATTACATAATATATGCTAACTAATTGATATTATCTTTCTAAAAGTTGAAAATTCTGAAACACACAAGGTCTGACAATTTTGGGGACAGGAGTTAAAAGTCATACAGGCAGAAATCCATATAGGCATCTGATACAGCCAGGCATTAAACTGAATATGCCATGAAAATCACACTTGCTTTTCAAAACAACTTATCAGATAAATATTCTATATAAGGAATGTAAAGTTTTATTTAAAAACAACACTGAAGGATGCCTGGGTGACTCAGCTGGTTAAGTGTCTGCCTTCAGCTCAGGTCAGGATCCCAGGATTCTGGGATGGAACCCTGAGTCAGGCTCCTTGCTGAGCAGGGAGTCTGCTTCTCCCTCTCCCTCTTCCCCACCCACCCGCCACTGATTCTCTCTCCTCTCTCTAAGAAAATCTTTTAATGAAATAAAAAAATAAAAATAAATAAAAACTTTAAAATCCGCACATGGAACATTCTCCAGAATAGATCACATCCTGGGTCACATATCAGGTCTCAACTGGTATCAAAAGATTTGGATCATTCCCTGCCTATTTTCAGATCACAATGCTCTGAAGCTAGAACTCAATCACAAGAGGAAAGTTGGAAAGAACCCAAATACATGGAGACTAAACAGCATCCTTCTAAAGAATGAATGGGTCAACCAGGAAATTAAAGAAGAATTGAAAAAATTCATGGAAACAAATGATAATGAAAACACAACGGTTCAAAATCTGTGGGACACAGCAAAGGCAGTCCTGAGAGGAAAATATATAGCAGTACAAGCCTTTCTCAAGAAACAAAAAAGGTCTCAAGTATACAACCTAACCCTATACCTAAAGGAGCTGGAGAAAGAACAAGAAACCCTAAACCCAGCAGGAGAAGAGAAATCATAAAGATCAGAGCAGAAATCAATGAAATAGAAACCAAAAAAAACAACAGAACAAATCAACGAAACTAGGAGCTGGTTCTTTGAAAGAATTAATAAGATTGATAAACCTCTGGCCAGACTTATCAAAATGAAAAGAGAAAGGACCCAAATAAATAAAATCATGAATGAAAGAGGAGAGATCACAACTAACACCAAAGAAATACAATTATAAGAACATACTATGAGCAACTCTACGCCAACAAATTCGACAATCTGGAAGAAAGGGATGCATTCCTCGAGACATAGAAACTACCACAACTAAACCAGGAAGACACAGAAAACCTGAACAGACACATAACCAGTAAGGAGATTGAAACAGTCATCAAAAATCTCTAAACAAACAAAAGCCCAGGGCCAGACGGCTTCCCAGGGGAATTCTACCAAACATTTAAAGAAGAACTAATTCCTATTCTCCTGAAACTGTTCCAAAAATAGAAATGGAAGGAAAACTTCCAAACTCATTTGATGAGGCCAGCATCACCTTGATCCCAAAACCAGACAATGATCCCACCAAAAAAGAGAACTACAGACCAATATCCTTGATGAACACAGATGAAAAAATTCTCACCAAAATACTAGCCAATAGGATTCAACAGTACATTAAAAGGATTATACAGCACAACCAAGTGGGATTTATTGCAGGGCTGCAAGGTTGGTTCAACATCCACAAATCAATCAATTTGATACAACACATTAATAAAAGAAAGAACAAAAACCATGATACTCTCAACAGATGCTGAAAAAGCATTTGACAAAGTACAGCATCCCTTCCTGATCAAAACTCTTCAAAGTGTAGGGATAGAGGGCACATACCTCAATATTATCAAAGCCATCTATGAAAAACCCACCGCAAATATCATTCTCAATGGAGAAAAACTGAAAGCTTTTCCGTTAAGGTCAGGAACACAGGAACATGGCAGGGATGTCCACTATCACCACTGCTATTCAACATAGTACTAGAAATCCTAGCCTCAGCAATCAGACAACAAAAGGAAATTAAAGGCATCCAAATCAGCAAAGAAGAAGTCAAACTATCACTCTTCGCAGATGATATGATACTGTATGTAGAAAACCCAAAAGACTCCACTCCAAAACTGCTAGAACTTGTACAGGAATTCAGTAAAGTGTCAGGATATAAAGCCAATGCACAGAACTCAGTTGCATTTCTGTACACCAACAAGACAGAAGAAAGAGAAATTAAGGAGTCAATCCCATTTACAATTGCACCCAAAACTATAAGATACCTAGGAATAAACCTAACCAAAGAGGCTAAGAATCTATATACAGAAAACTATAAAGTACTCATGAAAGAAATTGAGGAAGACACAAAGAAATGGAAAAATGTTCCATGCTCCTGGATTGGAAGAATAAATATTGTGAAAATGTCCATGCTACCTAAAGCAATCTACACATTTAATGCTATCCCTATCAAAATACCATCCATTTTTTTCAAAGAAATGGAACAAATAATCCTAAAATTTATATGGAACCAGAAAAGACCTCGAATAGCCAAAGGAATATTGAAAAAGAAAGCCAAAGTTGGAGGCATCACAATTCTGGACTTTAGGCTCTATTACAAAGCTGTCATCATCAAGACAGCATGGTACTGGCACAAAAACAGACACACAGATCAATGGAACAGAATAGAGAGTCCAGAAATAGACCCTCAACTCTATGGTCAACTAATCTGTGACAAAGCAGGAAAGAATGTCCAATGGAAAAAAGACAGCCTCTTCAATAAATGGTGCTGGGAAAATTGGACAGCCACATGCAGAAAAATGAAATTGGACCACTTCCTTACACCACACACGAAAATAGACTCAAATGGATGAAGGACCTCAATGTGAGAAAGGAATCCATCAAAATCCTTGAGGAGAACACAGGCAGCAACCTCTTCGACCTCAGCCACAGCAACATCCTCCTAGGAACATCAGCAAAGGCAAGGGAAGCAAGGGCAAAAATGAACTATTGGGATTTCATCAAGATCAAAAGCTTTTGCACAGCAAAGGAAACAGTTAACAAAACCAAAAGACAACTGACAGAATGGGGGAAGATATTTGCAAACAACATATCAGATAAAGGGTTAGTATCCAAAATATATAAAGAGCTTAGCAAACTCAACACCCAAAGAACAAATAATCCAATCAAGAAATGGGCAGAGGACATGAACAGACATTTCTGCAAAGAAGACATCCAGATGGCCAACAGACACATGAAAAAGTACTCCACATCGCTTGACATCAGGGAAATACAAATCAAACCACAATGAGATATCACCTCACACCAGTCAGAATGGCTAAAATTAACAAGTCAGGAAATGACAGATGCTAGCGAGGATGCAGAGAAAGGGGAACCCCTGCTACACTGTTGGTGGGAGTGCAAGCTTGTGCAACCACTCTGGAAAACAGCATGGAGGTTCCTCAAAATGTTGAAAATAGAGCTACCCTATGACCCAGAAATTGCACTACTGGGTATTTACCCTAAAGATACAAACGTAGTGATCCAAAGGGGCACGTGCACCCGAATGTTTATAGCAGCAATGTCTACAATAGCCAAACTATGGAAAGAACCTAGATGTCCATCAACAGATGAATGGATAAAGAAGATGTGGTATATATACACAATGGAATACTATGCAGCCATCAAAAGAAATGAAATTTTGCCATTTGCGATGACGTGGATGGAACTAGAGGGTATCATGCTTAGTGAAATAAGTCAATCAGAGAAAGACAACTATCGTATGATCTCCCTGATATGAGGACATGGAGATGCAACATGGGGGGTTAGGGGGATAGGAGAAGAATAAATGAAACAAGATGGGATTGGGAGACAAACCATAAGTGACTCTTAATCTCACAGAACAAACTGAGGGTTGCTGGGGGGAGGGGAGTTGGGAGAGGGGAAGGGGGGTTATGGACATTGGGGAGGGTATGTGCTATAGTGAGTGCTATTAAGTGTGTTAATCTGTCGATTCACAGACCTGTACCTCTGGGGATAAAAATACATTATATGTTTATAAAAAAATAAGAAATAAATAAAAAATTTAAAAAAAATTTAAAAAGCAATATTCAAGTTAAATGCACAAAGCCCAACTGGGATAAAGGGAAAATTTAAATATTCTGCCCATGCTGGGAACACATTTATACCTAAAATCTCCTTTATAAAATTTTAAAAATAAAGTTCAGGTGGATTTCTGGTGAAGATGGCAGAGCAGGAGGGTCCCAGATTCACCTCATTCTGTGATTCTATCTACATAACAGCCACATCAGTGCAAATAAAAAAGAAAATGATCTGAAGAGTGACAGATTCTCCACAGCGAAATGTACAGACAAGGCCACTATAAAGAGGGTAGAAAGGATGAAGATGCAGTGCAAGGCAAAGTGACCTGTGGATTTGTCAGAGGAAAGGAAGGATGCCACGGACGCATACAGAGAAGAGCAGACCCCACGCTATGCACCCCAGGCATGGTAGACTCACACGCTGGGAGGCAAATCTCAATAACATTTGGCTTTCATAACCAGAGGGACCTAACTTTCCAAGAACTTGCAATGGGTGGGGTGTCACACATTAAATTTTTTAAATCAGCAGGCTCTACTTTGGAAGAACCAGGGAGCAGTAGGAAATTGAGTCCCCATCCTTAAGAGACAGCACAACAAACCAACCCCACTGAGATACAGCATACAAACAGCAGTTTGAAAGGGGCCTGGAGTATATGAGAAGGTGGTTTCTTTACTAACTTCAGAGTATGAGCTGCAAGGGCAGGAATCACTGGGAGAGTTCTGCAAGACCAAAGAGCTAGCAGGTGTCATCACCTCATCACTCCTACAGGAACCAGCATAGCACTAACACTCTAGACATGCTAAAAGCATGTCCCACCCCACTAAGTCTTCTGTAGACTTACCCCCTCCACACCAGTCTGGACTCTGGACAGTTTTCTCAGGTGCCTGCAAAACACTATCCACACAGGAGTGGCATCGACCTTACTGGCACCACACAAAACCTGCCCCCATGTTCTTTTACAGACAGCCCCCACCAACATACCCTTGGCAGAAGACCACCCAAAGAAGTGACACAAACTGGGGAGTGTGCTTACAGCCCCAAGAGTGGCCAGCACCACTTCAAAATGACTCCCACCCAGGAGCAGAGGGAAGAATAAGCACACACACGAGTCAGAACTGTGCCCCAGCAGCAGAGTGAGAGCAGACATCCAGTCTGATGGCAGGCTCAGTACCAAGAAAAACTTCTCAGGAGGGGCGCCTGGGTGGCTCAGTGGGTTAAGACCTCTGCCTTCAGCTCAGGTCATGATTCCAGGGTCCTGGGATTGAGCCCTGCATCGGGCTCTCTGCTCAACGGGGAGCCTGCTTCCTTCCTCTCTCTCTCTGCCTGCTTCTCTGCCTACTTGTGATCTCTGTCAAATAAATAAATAAAATCTTTAAAAAAAAAAAAAAAAGAAAGCAATCAAGGTGAAGAGAAGGGAGAAAGAAAATAATAAAAAATGAAAATATACTTAAGGAACTCAGTAACACAATCAAGCATGATAACAGGCACATTATAAGGACCCCAGAAAGACATGAGGAAGAAAAAGGGACAGAAATTTACTTGAAGAAATAATAGCTGAAAACTTCCCAAATCTGGGGAGGGAAACATATATCTGGATTCAGAAGGCACAAAGAAGCCCCAATAAAATCAACCCCAAAAAAGTCCATACCAAGACATATAATAATTAAAATAGGAAAATGTAGTGATAAAGAGGGAATTTTAAAAGCAACAGAAGAAAAGAAAACAGGTACAAGCAAGGGAAAACTCCATAAAGATATGAGCATATTTTTTCAGAAGAAACTTTGCAGGCCAGAAGAGACTGACATGATATATTCAAAGTAGTGAAGGAAAACAAAACTGTAACCAAGAATACTCTCGCCAGCAAGACAATCATTCAGAACAGAAAGAAAAATAGAGTTCCCCAGACAAATAAAGTTAAAGGAATTCATCACAACTAAACCAGCCGTACAAGAAATATTAATGGGGATTCTGAGTGGAAAAGTAAGACAGCAATTAGGAGTAAGAAAAGTAGGTAGCACTAAAGCAGTAAAATTAAGTATACCGATAAAAATCAGTTAAAGATTTACAAAATACAAGGAAATAAAGTATATATCTAAAATATGGAGGGGAGGGGGTAAAAATTTAGTACATTCAAACTTAAGCAACCATTAACTTAATATAGACTGCTACATACAGAAAATGTTTTATATAAAACTAATGACAACCACAAATCAGAAACAACTAATATGTAAAAAAATGAAGAGAAAGGAATCCAAGCATACACTAATAAAGCCAACAATCCGAGAAGAGAGCCAGAGAAGAAAGGAACAGACAAAAACTACAAAAACAAACATAAAACAAGTAGCAAAACGGCAATACATGCCTACCAATAATTACTTTGAATGTAAATGGACTAACTGCTCCAATCAAAAAACAGAGTGACTAAATAGATAAGCAAGAAAGACCTACCTGTATGATACCAATAAGAAACTCACTTCTGACATAAAGACATTAAGACATAAAGTAAGGGGATGGAAAAATATTTATCATGCAAATAGATGTAAAAAGAAAGCCAGGTAGCAATACATGTAATGGAAAAACCAGACTTTCAAAAGACTGTAACAAGAGACAAATAAGGATAACATATAATCATAAGTAGTACAACCCAGAAAGAAGGTATAACAACCATAAACCCATTTACGAACCCAACACTAGAACACCCAAAAATATAAAACAGCTAATAACAAAAAAAGTAATCAACAGTAACATAATAATAGCAGAGGACTTACATCATTCAAACTGAAATCAATATGAAAACAGTAGCTTTGAAGGGCATACTGGACCAGATCGATCTAACATATAGTCAGAACATTCCATTCTAAAAGAGAACATAATCCCTTGTATGTGCACATGGAACATTCTCCAGACTAGACCACATGTTAGGCCACGAAACAAATTTTAACAAATTCAAAGAGATCAAAGTCATACCATCCATCTTTTCCAACCACAATGCTATGAAACTAGAAATCAACCACAAGAAAAAATCTGGAAGAACACAAATACATGGAGGTTAAATACACACTACTAAACAATGAATGTGTCAACCAAGATATCAAAGAGGAAATCAAAAAATGCAAGAAGACAAATGAAAATGAAACCACAATGCTCCAAAATCTTTGGCATGCAGCAGAAGCTATTCTAAGAGAGAACTCTGTAACAATACAAGCCTACCTTAAGAAGAAAAAACTCAAATAAACAACATAACCGGGGCGCCTGGGTGGCTTAGTGGATTAAGCCGCTGCCTTCAGCTCAGGTCATGGTCTCAGGGTCCTGGGATCGAGCCCCGCATCGGGCTCTCTGCTCCGCAGGGAGGCTGCTTCCCTTCCTCTCTCTCTGCCTGCCTCTCTGCCTACTTGTGATCTCTCTGTCAAATGAATAAATAAAAATCTTTAAAAAAAAAAAAAACACAACATAACCTTACACCTAAAAAAACTACAAAAAGAACAAATGAAAGCCAAAACCTGTGCAAGGAAGAAAAAATAAAGTTCAGAGCATAAACAAAATTCAAACTAAAAAAAAAAAAAAATCAATGGATCAATGAAACCAGAAGTTGGTTCTTTGAAAAGACCAACAAAACTGTTAAACTGCTATCCAGACACATCAAAAAAAAAATAAGACAGGACCCATACAAAATAAAAAATGAAAGAGGAGAAATAACAATGGACACCACAGAAATAAAAAGGACTGAAAGAGAATATTATGAAAAATTATATGCTAACAAAATGAACAAAATAGAAGAAATGGATAAATTTCTTGAAACATAACCTCCCAAAACTTCTTCGCCAAGAAATTTAACATTTGAACACTGACTGCCAACAGTGAAACTAAATTATTAGTCAAAAAACTCCCATAAAACAGAAGTCCAGAACCACATGCCTTCACAGGTGAATTCTACTAAATATTTTAAGAAATTAATACCCAATTCCTCTCAAATTATTCAAAAAATGGAAGACAAATGAAAGCTTCCAAATTTACTCTACAAGGCCAGCATTACCCTGATACAAAAGCCAGATAAAGATATTCCTAAAAAAAGAACTACAAGTCTTATCTCTGAAGAACACAGATGCAAAAATCCTCCACAAAATATTAGCAAACAGGGGGCACCTGGGTGGCTCAGTGGGTTAAAGCCTCTGCCTTCGGCTCAGGTCATGATCCCAGGGTCCTGGGATCCAGCCCCTTGTTGGGCTCTCTGCTCAGTGGGGAGCCTGCTTCCCCTCCTCTCTCTCTGCCTGCCTCTCTGCCTACTTGTGATCTCTGTCTGTCAAATGAATGAATGAATGAATGAATAAATCTTTTTTAAAAATGTTAGCAAACAGAATCCAACAATACATTGAAAAAAATCACACAATCAGGTAGGATTTATTCCTGGGCTGCAAGGGTGATTAATCAACCAATGTGATACCTCATATCAATAAGAGAAAGGCTAAGAAACATATGTTCATTTCAATAGATGCAAAAAAGCACCTGACAAAGTATAAAATCCATTCATGATCAAAACTCTCAACAAAGTAGGTTTAGAAGGAACATACCACAACACAATAATGGCCATATGTGAAAAACTCACAGCTAACAACATACTCCACATTCACCATGCAGTTCACTGAGAGCTTTCCCCCTAACATCATAAATAAGACAAAGATGTCCACTCAAACCACTTTTATTCAACATAGTACTGGCAGTCCTAACCACAGCCATCAAAAAACAAAAACAAATAAAAGATATCCAAACTGGTAAGGAAGAACTAAAACTTTCATTACTTGTGGATGACATGAAACCATAAATAGGAAACCACCAAAAAACTACTAGAATTGATAGGTGAATTCAGTAAGGTCACATGATACAAATCAATGTACAAAAAAACCACTGCATTTCTACACACTAATAATGATATACAAATGTCATTAATAATGAATTACAAATTAAGAAACTGTCCCATTGACAACTGCACCAAAAATAACAAAATAGGGCGCCTGGGTGGCTCAGTGGTTTAAGCTGCTGCCTTCGGCTCAGGTCATGATCTCAGGGTCCTGGGATCAAGTCCTGCATCGGGCTCTCTGCTCAGCAGGGAGCCTGCTTCCCTCTCACTCTCTCTGCCTGCCTCTCTGCCTACTTGTGATCTCTCTCTGTCAAATAAATAAATAAAATCTTTAAAAAAAAATTACAAAATACCTAGGAATAAAGTTAACCAAGGAAGTGAAAGAATTGTACTTTGAAAACAATGAAACACTAATGAAAGAAATTGAAGTTGATAGAAACAAATGGACAGATTTTCATGCTCATGGACTTGGAGAACAAATACTGTTAAAATATCCCTACTTCTCAAAGCAATCCACAGATTTAATGCAATCCTTATCAAAATATCAACACCATTTTTCACAGAACTGGAACAAATAATCTTAACATTTGTATGGAACCACAAATGGCCAAAGCAATCTCAAAAAAGAAGAGCAAAACTCAGAGGTATCACAATCCCAGATTTCAAGATATACTACAAAGCTGTAGTAATCAAAACAGTATGGTACTGGCACAATAACAGACACACAGATCAACAGAACAAGATAGAAAGCCCAGAATTAAATTCAACAGTATATGGTCAATTAGTTTTCAACAAAATTAATTTTTTCAACAGAAGAAAGAATATGCAATAGGAAAAAAATCTCTTCAACAAATGGTGTTCACAAATCTGGATAGCAACATGCAAAAGAATGAAACGGGACCACTTTCTTATACCATAGACAAAAATAAATTCAAAATGGATTAAAGACCTAAATGTGAAACCTGAAACCATAAAAATCCTAGGAAAGAGCATAGGCAGTAATCTCTCTGACATCTACCATATCAGCATTTTTTCTAGATATGCCGTCTGAAGGCAAGGGAAACAAAAGCAAAATTAAACCACTGGGACCACATCAAAATAAAATGCTTCTGCACAGCAAAGGAAACAATCAACAAAACTAAAAGACAACCTACAGAGTGGGAGAAGATACTTGCAAACAATATAGCCAACAAAGGGCCAGTATCCAAAATATATAAAGAATTATACAACTCAACACTAAAAAACTTCACAAATAATCCAATTAAAAATGGGCAAAAGACATCAACAGACGTTCTTCCAAAGAAGACATAAAGCTGGCCAACAGATACATGAGAAGATGTTCAACATCACTCAACATCAGGGAAATGCAAATCAAAACCAGAATGAGATATCACTTGACACCTATCAGAATGGCTGAAATCAAAGACACAAGAAATAAAATGTTTTTTGGTGAGGATGTAGAGAAAAAGCCATCTGTTGGTGGGAATGCAAACTTGTGCAGCCACTGTGGAACACAGTATGAACATTCCTAAAAAATTTAAAAAGAAAATTACTATATGAGCCAGTAATTCCACTAGTATTTACCCAAAGAAGATAAAAAGAACACTAATTCATGAAGATATAAACACCCCTATAAAGTTTATTACAGCATTATTTACAATAGCCAAATTATAGAAGCAACTCAAATGTCCAATGAATGAAGGATAAAGATGTGGTATATATCTCTACAATGGAATAATTACTCAGCCATAAAAAAGAAAGAGATCTTACTGTCTCCAACAACATGAATGGATCATGAGTATAATGCTAAATAAGTCAAAGAAAGATAAATACCTAATGTTTCACTCACATGTAGAATTTAAGAAACAAAACAAATGAACAAAGAAAAAAGACAAACACAAAATAACAAACTCTTAACTACAGAGAACAGGTAACCCCTTGGTTACCAAAGGGGAAGGAGGGAATGGGTGAAATAGGGGAACGGGATTAAGAGTATACTTATCACAGGAAACAACATGTGTTAGAGAGGATGTGGAGAAAGGGGAACCCTCTTACACTGTTGGTGGGAATGCAAGTTAGTGCAGCCACTTTGGAGAACAGTACGGAGATTCAAGAAATTAAAAATAGAGCTTCCCTAGGACCCTGCAATTGCACTACTGGGTATTTACCCCAAAGATACAGATGTAGTGAAAAGAAAGGCCATCTGTACCCCAATGTTTAAGCAGCAATGGCCACGGTCGCCAAACTGTGGAAAGAACCAAGATGCCCTTCAACGGACGAATGGATAAGGAAGATGTGTTCCATATACACTATGGACTGATGGAGTATTATGCTTCCACCAGAAAGGATGAATACCCAACTTTTGTAGCAACATGGACGGGACTAGAAGAGATTATGCTGAGTGAAATAAATCAAGCAGAGAGAGTCAATTATCATATGGTTTCACTTATTTGTGGAGCATAACAAAGAACATGGAGGACATGGGGAGATGGAGAGGAGAAGGGAATTGAGGGAAATTGGAAGGGAAGGTGAACCATGAGAGACTATGGACTCTGAAAAACAACCTGAGGGTTTTGAAGGGGCGGGGAGGGTGGGGGGGTGGGAGGTTGGGGAAACCAGGTGGTGGGTATTATGGAGGGCATGTATTGCATGGAGCACTGGGTGTGGTGCAAAAACAATGAATACTGTTACGCTGAAAAGATATAAAAATTTTTTTAAATTTTTTTTAAAAAAAAAGAGTACACTTATGACGAGCACAGTAATGTATAGAGTTGCTGAGTCACTATACTGTACACTGGGAAACTAATATAACACTGTATGTTACACTTACTGGAATTAAAATTCAAAGAAATAAAGTAAGTAAGTAAATAAATAAACAAGCAAGCAAGCAGCTGTGAGTTGTAATATAAATTAAATATATTTTTAGAATGAATGAATGAATAAGTTTAACATGTCCCTAGTTAACTGATACGTTTACTAACTTAAAAACACAATGCAAGTGACATATGCACATGTATTATAAACTGATTTTTAAGAACTGCAACAGTAATAAAAATTATTTTTATAACTCTTTTTTGTGGGGAGGGGAGTAATCACTGACTGTTTGACCCATATCCTAATTGTCCTAGTTCTCTATCTCCTCAGGGTAAGGTAATTCATCTACTTTCTGAATTTTTCTTTTATTTTGTTACTGTTATAGACAGAAACATCTGTTCACGTGATTAGAAAAAATTGACAAGGAGCAGCAGTGGGTTTAATGATGTAAATTTAAAATTTTCAGGGGCACCTGGGTGGCTCAGTGGGTTAAAGCCTCTGTCTTCAGCTCAGGTCGTGATCCCAGGGTCCTGGGATCGAGCCCCGGGTCAGGCTCTCTGATCAGCAGGGAGCCTGCTTCCTCCTCTCTCTGCCTGCCTCTCTGCCTACTTGTGATCTTTGTCAAATAAATAAATAAAATTTAAAAAAATAAAAATAAAATAAAATTTTCAGAGAATTTCACCGGACACAAAGTTAGTCTGTTCAATTTAAAAAGTCATATATGTGCAGGGATGCCTGGCTGGCTCAGTTAGAAAACCATGATCTTGATCTCAGGGTTGTGAGTTCAAGCCCCACACTGGGTAAAGAAATTACAGAAAGTCTATGCATAGCAAGGCAGTTAAAGCTTCCACACCCTATGGTATACCAGCACAAAGCACACATCTCCATTACATGAATATATACCTACTGAACTACCGGCACACATCTGATTTTCCTTCATAAACTACTATTTATTCCTCCAGAAAAAGCACTAAACATCGGTAAAGAAATTCTGTCAGGTACCCAACAAATCTGGTATATCTGACACAGAATACTAAAGATATTTGGAATAACTTCCAATGATGGCATAAAAATAAATGAAGGCTTTTTTTAGTACATCTTTAAAGAATTTTTAAAGAGCCTTTTCCTAAGCAGTAACCTTGCATATGATTGGCTTCAGGGAAAATTAAACCATGTAGTTACTCAAGATAGTAAAAGCATAAATTATGAATTAATTTTTTTGCATACCTGATGATTGGCAAAATCCAGTATGTGAAGACAGCACTAAATTTTCAGTCACAGGCTTAATTTTCTGCTCATCACTGCTCCCCTCGCCTACAGAATTCTGATCATCATCTCCTAAATCAGAAGAAGATGATGATGTAATGTCAGCTTGCTTCCTTTTAGTGCTTGTTCTTAAGGAGTTTCTCATTTTCTCCTTGACACCGCCTGTCTTCTTTTTCACTGAAGTTCTCTGTTTCTTCAGCTTTTTACTGTCTTCAGAACTTTCCTCACCATCAGATGATGATGAGCCACTATGTACTTCCTTGGTATTTCTCTTTGAATTTAAATTTCTTCTTTCTCTCAGTTCTATTCTTTTCAGTCTCTTATCAGAAGAATCACAACCATCTTCTTTCAAGGAATATTTCTCAGTATCAGATGATGAACAATCTTGTCTCTTCCTCAAACTCTTTTCAGGCAAGTTGCATCTTTTCTTCACTCTACTGGACGCCCCGTCCTTACTCCTTTTGTCTTCTGAAGAATCACAACTATCTCTTTTTCCCTGTAATTTCTCAGTATGATCAGATATTTCATCCTTCTTTTTAGAAGTTTTATCTTTTATTTTCTTACTTTTCTTTTCCCCATAAGTTGTGTCATTCTTATTTTGTTTTATGCCTTTAGGAAAATGAGAAATTTCTTCTCCCTCGGGTAACTTCTCAGTGCTATCAGATGATGATTCATACTGTTGTTCCATCTTAATTACATTTTTCTTCAAGTCTATTGTTTTCTTTTCTTTTATTCCAATTCCCTTTTTGCTCTGCTTTTTATCATCTTCAGAGGATTCATCACTCTGCTCCTTCTTTGGGAAATTCTCGGCAATGTCAGATATGCCAGCCTGTACTTTCTTACAGGATTTGGTTTTCAAATGCTTACTCTTTTCTTTAGTTTCAGCAACCTTTTTGTCTTCTGGAGAATTAAAACTCTCCTCTTTCCCTGAAGGCAGCTTATGAGAACCATCAGAAGAAACACCTAACTGCTGCTTCTTAGAAATTCGATCTCTCAAGTCCATGTTGGTCCTGTCTTTATCCACTGTGCCTTCTGCTGGAGTGAAATTCTCTCTCTCACATTTCCTTTCAGCATCATCAGATGATCCTTCTTGTGCAGTCTTCAAATTTTTCTGCCCTTGATTATCCATTCCTTTTTTTCTGTGTTTTTCATCTTCAGAAGATTCAAAATCTTCTTTATTTGGAACTCTTTTTTTGGTTGTTTTGGCAGCCCCAATTTTACTCATACTCTTTATCTCTTTTTCTAATTCTGAGTCATAATTGGAAGATTCAGACTGGTTTTGTCGTTTCTTTTTAGAAATTATAGACCTCTTAGCTGATTTACCTTTTTTAATATCATAATCTGAACCAGAAGTAGAACTTTTTCGTTTCCTTTTTCCTTTATCATCTTTCCCTGTTTGAGTCTTTAAATCATACAAAGTCTTCTCATGATTTGTATGAGTTTCATTGATATCAGTATCTGAAGAAGAACTGTGACTCATCCTGGATACCTCTTTGAGGATTGCTAACATTTCATCAGAATCTGAATTCTGATCCACAATCTCCGACTGCTTAGATTTAGGCAATTTATTAGGTTTAGGATTATCTATAGCACTGTCAGAAGAATTTCGCTTATCCTTTTTTCTCACTGGAACTGATAGTTTTTGTTTCTCCTTAACTGTTTCATTACTTTCTTCATCTGAATTAGATGTTGCAGGATTGGTTTCTGTCTGTCGCCTCAAGGGAGTAGTCTTTACACGCGGAGATCTTCGAAGATCAGATTCTTCTGAAAGTAATGGAACTTCACTTTCAAACAAATGCTCACTATCATTCTTTTCCTGTCCAACTCCACAGTTCTCTGGCTTGGGGTTCATACCAGAACTTTTACAGCCATCTTTATCTTGTGGTACTTCCTGACAATCAGCACCTTTAATTGGAGAATTAGAAAGGGAAACAGGGGTGAGTTTAACATATAATTCTTTTGTTACTTTAGCAGTAGTTTTTGACTTAATACCTCCTCTGTTGTCTTTTGAAGTAATATTTATTTTTACAGAAGAACTCTCCAGTTCTTGGTCAGTTCCACTATTGCCATCTCCATGATTATCAGCAGAACTCTGAACTTCCATAGCTGTCTCAAGATTCTCAAAAATGTCTTCTGGAACTGAGGAAGGAACAGAAACAATATCCATGTCTAAATCTTCAGAAGTGTTAGCAGGTTCATACTGAGGTTCTTCTTTTTTATCAGATTTCTTATGTTCACCAGTGGCATTTTTATTTGCTCTTTGTTCCTGTACTGTAATATTCTGATCCATTAGCTCACTATCCACCTGCTTTCTTGCCAGTTTAGCTTCTGATTTTGAAGTATCTTTTTTTTCTAAAGCACAGGGTTTTTCTCCTTTTCGTACTTTTGTTTCAGACTTAGCATCTATGACCTTATGCTCTTTGGTATTTTTCTCTTTGTTTCCAGCATCCAAAGCTCGAATCTCTGAATTCAACTCTTCTTCTAATGCAAGATGAGCTTTCTTGATATCAGCTAACACAGATTTAAAAGCCTTAAGCTGGCGTAACTTTATAGCAGAACTGGTTTCTGAATTATCTGCTGCCTGCTTCAAAAACTTAACGTAACTGGAGTTCATGTTAGATGTGGTCTCAATCAGTTTTTTTGCCTTCTTAATCATCTCTTTGGGCACAATTAGTGCTGAATAAGAGTAGGTTACTGAACCAGAACATGAATCATCTAATTTCTTTTCTTCGCCATTACAACTGGAACTATTTTTCTTTGGAGAAAATCTGGGTGTGTGATCATATACTTTATTACTCTTTTCATTGTCAACTTTTATCTTCTTCTTATTTTGTTGCAACAACTGTTCTAAATTTTCAAATACACTATTACATGCAGTGACCAAGTCCAACAAAGGTTCTGGGTGACAAATGTAGCAATACCACTGGTTGTTTTCATCCATTATTGAAGAGAGCTCCTTTCGACCAAGGTTGCGCAGAATGCATTTCTTGCAGAAGGCATTATGGCAAAAGTCGCAACAAATCAAGTTTCCACCTTCTGCACACCACCTGAAATTATTAAAAGATGAAAATATTATTCCAAAGTGAAACTCACTCTAAATTTTTTTCATTATTAAAGCAATTTAAATTTTCCTGCCAGGAACTCTAATAGTAATTTGGGTCATCTGCTTATTCTTTACTGGAAACTTAAACATAAACCTAAGGTTTTGTAGAAAAGAATAACCTTCCATTAAAGACATCAATGATGATACTACAAAGAAATGGACAGAATAACATACTATGTAAGAATTTCCTCCCAAAAAGTAGACAATACTGAATTTTAGTTCATCTTGATTCATTACCTACCTACATTGCTCATCCATTCCATCAGAGTCACGGCTAATATCATCACTCATGTAATATTTAAAGCAATTCTATTAAAAGAAAAGGGGAAGGGAAATTTTATATTCGAAATGCATAATATTCATAAAGGACAAAAACTTTATTTTCAAGTCATTTAAAAAAGTAGAGAGAATGTGTGTGTATTTGTGTGTTTGTTTTAGAGAACCAAAGCAAAATCACTCACTACCCAATACTAGTATTTTCCAGACACAGAAATACCTCAACAAATTAATTCCTTGAAATAGATTTCCGTATCATCAAGTACCACTCTACTTTATATAATGTTTGTAAAAGATTTTGGCAAATCAGGATTCTAATTTCATATGACGAACTACTAAACCTCTACATAAAGATGTATCAGATGCTGCTACTTCATGTATGTAGTAACCTTCATATATAAACACCTGCTATGTGTATGGCTAAGCAACATTATCCTACATAAACTTTCATTCTCTTTAAATCTCCAAACATAATACACAACTGGAAGTATTACACCCAATTTGAGAGAAAAGGCTAATATGTTAGTACATCTCCTCAAGTCATACAATTAGGTAACAGGCAAAGCTGGTACTCAAATCCAAGTCTGACTGACTTTAAATTCATTTTCACTAAGCCTGGAGAAAGGGAAGCTTCCTTACCCAGTGATGAAAATAACCAATTAATAAAATGGGCCAGGCTCAACAGACCAGGCCTTGAAAAAAAATTACATATTTTAGAAAAGAGAAAGGAAATGCACACTATAAATCTAGCCATATGAAATTCAACTATCCCATTTTAAAACTAGAAGCTACAACATGTCCCCCTAAATAGGCTCCTGGTTGAACTGAATTCAAGCAATGAAGGGACACAAATTGCTAAAAGAAAAAGTAAATTCAGTCTACTTAAGTAGGTCTATATCAAAAACTCATACAATGAAATACCTAGAGGGGCACATGGGTGGTTCAGTCAGTAAAGACTCTGCCTTCAGCTCAGGCTGTGATCTTGGGGTCCTGGGATCAAGCCCCACATCTGGCTCTCTGCTCAGCAGGGAGTCTGCCTCTTCCTCTCTCTCTCTCTCTTTCTCTCTCTCTGATCCTCTACCCCACCTGTGCTCTCTCACTCTCAAATAAATAAATAAAATCTTGAAAAAAAAAAAAAAAAGACCCAGAACCGGATCTCTGAGGAAAATCTAGTCTGCTCCTGCATTTCAAGGAAGCATTTTGTTGGAAAACAAACTAACCCAGAATTAATCTTAGCAGTAATGAGTTAGGGAAATCATAACTTTGATAATATAGATATTTAAAATTAACTTCAAGGTATCACTAATAAAAGAGTACACTAATAAAAGAGTATAGACTGTTAAAACTATCTACAACACATATGAAGCGTTTTTAACTCTATCATCACCAACTTATGTCAAAACCCTGTCCCACATGGAGAGTTGAGATTTGGGTAACCAGAATACATGAGAGGGAAGGTTATAAAACATACATCTGTGCACATGTATACTCTTCAGATTTGCCAACACACCATGCTCTGCTTCACTTACCAGCCTTTGAATACCATGTTGCCTCTGCTTAGAATATGCTGAGCCAATCCCACTCCACCAGGCTAATTCCTATTTACAGCTCAGATATCAGCTTATAGCATCTCCATTATAAAGTTCCCCAACCCAACTCCAGAGTACACAGGCTTCCTGTATGTTCCCACATTACACAGTACTTCCCCGATCATAGCACTTACTGGGCTTTTTGTAACGTCTCTTCTCCTCATTACAATATAAGCCCTCCAAAGACAGAGACCAGGCCCATCCTCTTCATCACTATGCACCAAAAGTCTGACACTGTAAACCAAATATCTAACACACAGTAAACATTCAAATATTTGTGGAATGAATTATAAACAGATCATTGCATACCTTACAAATAAGTACTTGCAGTGAAGGATGTCTGTAAATGGAATCTTTTTGAAAATGATTGACCTGTTGTCCACAAGCTGTGCAGCTCACAATCCCATGAAGCCCATCTTCTAGGAGAAAGGAGTGACCATTATTCAGACATACACACACACACATAAAAAAAGATATTTACTTTAGTCAGCATTTTGCAATTTTCATACTGGAAATTAAACACTTCGAAATCCTTAGAAAAGTGACATTTTGGACACAAAAGGCTAATAATTTTATGGACTTACTAAAAACATGACAACCTTGGAAAATTCCAGAACTACAAATCCTAATCTGTTTCCTTTTACAGATGCAAACCCTATTTCTCAACATGATAAAACATGAAGAGATTCCATAAGAGAAGTTCTAAAAATAGGAGTCAAGAACTCTTTTTCATTTTGCTATTGCTCTGCAATTAAATTATCAGTTCTTAAAGAATGGGGAAGCAAGTGACATATGTGGAACAGTCTTTTGCATCCTTATTCTTAAAAATAAGGTATCCTCAAAATGAAAATGTCTACACAGACTCTTCCAATAGAGTACATGAAAACCTGGTAATTTTAAATTACCAATTTCTTACCTTAGATTTATTTCAATACTATCTATAATTCCCATTACCTGTCTATCTCACTATCCACTACGTTATCAGCACTGTCTACTATTTCCAATTAAGGACAAATGAGACTTGCAGGTATATCTATCGATGTTGACAGCAAAACCTGAGAATGACTTGGAGGAAGGGGAAGGCAGAGCCCCATTCCACAGTGTCTGCAGGAAAACAGACTAAGGATAACCCAATACAACAAAGAGGAAACCTCTCCTGCCTCACTTTTATCCCTAGTTCTGCTTAGGGCAGTGCTTCACAATCTGAGCTGAGCATCAGAATCATCTGAGAAACTTTTTAAAAGCAGAGACAGTCATTCCCACCCCTAAACCACTGAATAAGAATCTCCTAGACTTTTTTCTTCTAGTTTTAACAGATGATTCTGGTGTGCAACCAAGATCTTGACAGAAGATGACAGATTATGATTCCAAACAGGCCAATGAAAATGCCTGCATTCATAAATAAAAAGAAGATAATTAAAATAATAACCTATATCCCCTAAATAAAAAACAAAACAATACATACATTTCCCACCTCTCAATTTTCTATTGTTTTTTTCTTCCTCTTTAGGTCCAAATCACCATGGACCCGAATATCACAAATATTCTTATTTGCAGAAGTTAAGAAAGTTTAACCAAGTTTTAAGGGTACCATCATACTTTTCCAGACAATATAGAGAATTTGAAGACTCACTATGTACGTTGCTAATATTTTATATCATACTGTCCTATGTTAGTGTTTGACCTTGAGTGTCCATATACTCTGTATTTGTTTTAAGAAAAACAGTGTGCGGGTGCCTGGGTGGCTCAGTGGTTTAAGCCGCTGCCTTCGGCTCAGGTCATGATCTCAGGGTCCTGGGAT
Organism: Meles meles; assembly: GCF_922984935.1. Lineage (NCBI taxonomy): Eukaryota > Metazoa > Chordata > Mammalia > Carnivora > Mustelidae > Meles > Meles meles. The sequence continues at coordinate 65,002,967 of NC_060087.1, forward strand.
CGAGTCCCGCATCAGGCTCTCTGCTCCGCAGGGAGCCTGCTTCCCTCTCACTCTCTCTGCCTGCCTCTCTGCTTACTTGTGATCTCTCTCTGTCAAATAAATAAAATCTTAAAAAAAAAAAAAACAAAAAAAAAACCAGTGTGCTTCATTTCAAATGACTTCATTAAGATACACTAATAAAAGAGAAAATGAATGTTCATCCAATGTTAACATAATATTAAGCATCTTCTATATGCTTTTGTACATATATCACTCAAAAATTAAAACTAAGTGATCCTTTGGAGAATTCTCCCACATGTGCACAAAGAATCGTATATATGATATTCACTGCAGCACTAAGTAGGAAATTAGAAAACTTCAAAAACAAAAAATTGGAAATAATTTCCATCTGGGAAATGGACAGTGGTTTATTCACATAACAAAATTTTATAGAGCAGTGGAAAATAAAAAACCAGATGTATATTCACTGAGATGGACACATTTCAAAAGCAATGCTGAATGTGAAATGTTGCAAAAGGATATACACAAGATACTACTTTATATATTTTAAGTGAAAAATAAATGCTTTATGAATAAACATGAACAGGAAAAATATAAAAACATGTATGAAAATAATATACACACATGAATACAAACTTCAAAATAATCATCATTGGGGGGGGGCGGAAATGGAGGAGTAAGACTGAACCAGTATTTCATTTAAGCGAGATGTAAAGCCAATACTGAATAATGGTGAAATGTTACTTCATGTACTTGTTTCTATACGTAAATGCTTAACATTTTTACTTTTAGCTATGAAATACCTTAAGGATTATAATATAATGTGTAAATGGAAAAGAGGCATTTTCATTTCTGAGCTCAACGCATTTTAATAGATTTAAAGAGAACAAAATTCTATAAAACATTAATGATAAAAACTGAAGATGACACAAAGAAATGGAGACATTCCATGCTAATGGATTAGAAGAACAAATATTGTTAAAATGTCTAAAATTACTCAAAGCAATCTACATATTTAATGCAATCCCTATCAAAACATCATGGTATAGCACTTTTCACAAAACTAGAAAAAACAATCCTAAAATTTGCAAGGAACCACAAAAGACCCCAAATAGCCAAAGCAACCTTGAAAATGAAAAAGCTAAAGGTATCACAATTTCAGACTTAAATTATTTACAAAGCTGAAGTAATCAAAACAGTATAGTACCGGCACAAAAACAGACATATAGATCAATAGAACAGAACACAAAACCCAGAAATAAGCCCATAATTATGTGGTCAATCTCTGACAAAGCAAGAAAAGTCTATCCAGTGGGAAACAGACAGTCTCTTCAACAAATGGTGTTGGGAAAACTTGATAGCTACATGTAAAAGAATGAAACTGGACCACTTTCTTTCACCACATACAAAAATAAACTCAAAATGGATTAAACACCTAACTGTGAGACCTGAAACTAAAAATCTTGGAAGAGGGACACCTGGTTGGCTCCATCAGTGGAGCGTGCAACTCACAATCTCAAGATTTTAAGTTTGAGTCCCATATTGGGTGTAGAGATTACTTAAAAAAAAAATCCTAACTGGGTTTTATACACAACCAATGAATGTACTATATGTTGGCTAATTGATTTTAAATTTTAAAAAATCCTAGAAGAAAGCAAAGGCAGTAATGTCCCTGATACCCACCATCATAACACTTTTCTAGATATGTCTCCCGAGGCAAAGGAAATAAAAGAAAAATAAACTCTTGGGACTACATCAAAATAAAAGGCTTCTGCACAGTGAAGGAACAATCAGCAAAACTAAAAGGTAACCTACAGAATGGGCGAAGATATCTGCAAATGATATCTAATAAAGGGTTAGTATCCAAAACATATAAAGAACTTATAAATCCCAACACCCAAAAAAATGAATAATCCAATTTTAAAATGGGCAGAGAACATGAAGAGACATTTCTCCAAAGAAGACATCCAGGCAGCCAACAGACACATCACTCATTATCAGGGAAATGCAAATCATAAATACAGTGAGATATCAACCCACACCTGTCAGAATGGCTAAAATCAAAAACACAAGAAAAACAAGTGTTGACAAAGACGTGGAAAAAAAGGAACCCTCTTCACTATTGGTGGGAATGTCAACTGGTGCACTCATTCCGGAAAACAATATGAAGGTTCCTCAAAAAGTTAAAAAACTATTCTACAATCCAGTAATTGTATTACTGGGTATTTACCCCCCCAAATACAAAAACACTAATTCAAAGGGACACATGCACATATTTAGAGAAGCAGTATTTACAACGGCCGAATTATGAAGCAGCAAAAGTATCCATTGACAGATGAATGGATAAAGAAGACATGGTATATATACACAATGGAATATTATTCAGCCATTAAAAAAAAAAGAATGAAATCTTGCCATTTGCAATGACATGGCTAGAACTAGAGAGTGTAATGCTAAGGAAAATAAATCTGAGAAAAACAAATACCATATGATTTCACTCATATGTGGAATTTAAGGGAAAAAAAGGAGCACAAGAAAAAAAGAGAGAGATAAGCCAAGAAACAGATTCTTAGCTATAGCAAACAAAACTGATGGTTACCAGAGGGAAGGTGGGTATAGGGATGGGTAAAATAGGCAATGGGGATTAAGAAGTACTCCTGTCATGATAAGTACTGTGTGATGTATGGAATTATTGAATCACTATGCTATACACCTAAAACTAATATAACACAGTATGCTAACTATACTGGAATTTAAAATAAAAGAAAATTATTGTGCCAGGTAGAAAAATTAGGTGTAAAATATACTTTCTAACAAACTGCAGGAAAGGTTGTCAGTAGGCTATGGTGTTTTTAAAAAGTGGCTCCTGAAATGGTGGATAAAACTATACCTTTAATTTTGTTTCAAATCAATACAAGATTACTTTATACAGAGTTTACCTTCTTGACAGTTCCCTAAGCTACGCTTTAATTATAGAACTTTCCTAGGAAGCTTGAATATTAACTAGCAATTCAGTACCTCAGATCACTGGTTTATTCATATACATGTATATAAGTAAACAGTTAAATTCACTGTATAATTTCTGACAATTTAAAGATACAGCAAATCATTAAGACAAAAATTAACATGAGAGATTTAGGTACTACTATAGGTCTATAAACATACCTTTCATTAAGCATAATATAAACATTCTTACACAGAACACTCAATAAAATGTTCGAAATGTATCAGCTTAGACCCAACACCAGCAGCATAGAAATGGCACTAAGAATGCATTCCCCATTGGTGGGGGGGGGGGGGAGTGCTATAGTGAGTGCTGTGAAGTGTGTAAACCTGGTGATTCAAAGACCTGTACCCCTGGGGCTAAAAATACATTATATGTTTATAAAAAATTTTTAAAAAAGAATGCATTTCCCAACAACTGTGCTTTTTTCATTTTCCTTTTGGGCCCTTATACACATTCTAGACACTGAACAAGAGTGCCTCCCCAAAGACCCCACTTAGATACTAATTTTGACACAATGCAGTATACTTAGTTATCTGTTCTCCAGACTCTTGCTACTGATCCCTACAGTCACCTTCAACTTGCTGATTCTCTTTCTTTTAAGAGAACTATTCAGCTTTGGTGAGCTCTGCTGCTGCAATGGCCGTTTCCCTACTATGAACTACATTCTCCATAAATCTTCCCTATGCTTGAAAGAAGCAGAACGCCCCCTTGTGGACAACAGACTAAACATTTCTTTGATTTTCTCCAACAACCTAATGAGTTATTTAATCCAAAAATAAATAATACAGATACATTTTACTAATTCCATCAAGAAAAGCATAGAGCACTGAAATAAAAATCTGCACAAAATTTCACCAATATAAGTACTATGCTATAATTTCACAAGTAACATGATAAATATTAAAGACATGCTTCCATTACACTTCTACTTAGAAATTTAGTGTCATGTTCTATTTTTTAGAGATTTGTTCCTTTTACAGTCATGGATTATGGCTCTGTAAATCTGCCCAAAAAATATACAGGCACTATTTAAAAATCACACAGAAAAAAATGGGAAACATACCCCACTGTCATAAATTTCTAAATGAATCCTCCTTATGCTAACTTTCTACAGATTATTAGTCAACATGGTGTGTGTATAAGTGGGGGTAGACAGACAAAAGAAGAAACGGCTCAGACAGCTGGAAGGAAGGTTACTAGCTCTAGCTCCCTTCTCCTTCCTACTCATCTCTACATTATTATCCTTACATCAGTTGATCTCCAACTTTAATATACAAAAGAACAAAATGGGGCTCATTCTTGACATCATCCCCCAAAATTCTAATTTGTTAGTGGAGTTAAGGGACTTGCATTTTTAATAAGCACCCCAAAGAATACTAACACACAGGTAACTCTGTGATACAATGTATTACGTATATAGCTACATATCTATATAGATATGTAGATATGTATGTATAGTTACCTGAAGGCCACAGGCAAGATTTTGTCCAAATCTGAAACTCTTTCCGGGTGAAAGGGAACACATGGTATTTTGGCATATAGGCATTACAGAACTAATATTCAAGAAGGAAATGCTAAGCTTCTTGAGATAACTTTATAGCCACTGAAGGCAAAGGTATTTTGATAAATGTTTAACCTTTTCTGCTTCAGAGCTCAGAGAGAAACAGAAGTTATTTTTAAGTAGTGCTTTTAATAAACAACGGGCAGAAAAGTGGAGGTATTTTTAATAAGCACATCAGATTTTCCAATATGGTCATAAACAGCAATTTAAACTCATGTTTTCATTTCCACTTGTATTTACCTCCGCGTTTTTTGAGATTTTCAGTTTTCATTTTACTTCTGCTTCTAAATTCAGGCCCTTTAAAATCATCTTTGTCTTCATTCAGCACTGGCTCTGGTTGTACAATCACTGTACCTAGAATGATTTCATTTAAAAAACCATTACACATATTAAATGTGCAAATGAAGTACAAGACTTCAGTTCAGATAAAGCCAACATTGCTGGTACATAATTTTGTTCTTTCAAGCTTTCAATACTTCAAAACTAAATAAAACAGGGAAATAGTAAAAGGGCCAGGTGTCAGCAATAAGATTACTTGTTGGAATATAATTAATAAACAATAGGGTGGGGGTATTATGAACTGATTATAACAGAAATGTGTGAATAAAGTAGAAAGCCTCAGCCCAGTTATGAATTTTTAATGCCTAACACAAAAACTGTTTTGAGTATGAACACCATGCTAAGCTCCAAAAAAAGTTTATAAAATAGAAGGACCAGAAGGAAAATTTTAAAAAGACATCCTATTCTTCTCATAATCCAAATCACAAACTCAGAAAAAGATTTGTAAGGGTTTTTTTTTTAATATTGTTTTGGGGGAGGACAGTGGGAGGCAACATGAGAAGTTAATTCTGCTATTATTGCTATACCTATTCTGAGGCATTTCCCAACTAGTATGTCAAATTTTTAGTACCCTGAAAAGTCCTTAAAGAGTCTTAAAACAGGGGCGCCTGGGTGGCTCAGTGGGTTAAGCCTCTGCCTTCGGCTCAGGTCATGGTCTCAGGGTCCTGGGATCGAGCCCCGCGTCGGGCTCTCTGCTTGGCAGGGAGCCTGCTTCCCCCCTCTCTCTCTGCCCGCTTCTCTGCCTACTTGTGATCTTTGTCTGTCAAATAAATAAATAAAATCTTTAAAAAAGAAAAAAAAAGTCTTAAAACAGAAGATTGCCTTAAGGTATTTAAACTCAGCTATTCTAACAATAAACTGTAGAATGAGGTCAATTATTGGTCACTATGGAATATTTTAGAAAGAATGTACTTCTTAGTATAAAACACGTGATCTGAGAAGACAGGTTGTTAATTTAAGTTTTCATTATAATCTCTCAAGAGCAAATAAAGCAGGAGCATAGTAAAAAGGGTCCAGGTCTCACATTTACCTACATTGCTGGGCTTGGTAAATGGGCATTATTGGCAACATTTAAGAAATTAAAACCCGTGATTTGTCAGGGGCAGTATCCCTGAAACATGGGCCTATGTTATTCAGCACACAGATTCTGGCAAGGTATAACATCTAGTAATATGTATTTCTGAGTCTCTGGAAAAAAGGAAGGGAAAGCAGGCATAGAGGATTGAGTTTTTACAAACTGGTGAATTTAAATAATCTACACACAAAAAACCCTTCATTTACAACAACCATTTCACATACATACTCTCAGAGAAGCCATAGCATTTGAAAAAGCTCAAGATTTATAATTAATGAAAAAATAGAATTATTTCTGAAGAGTCTTCTCTAAATGGAAGCAAAGCAGTAGAGTGGAGAGAGCACTCACTAGCTTTGGATTCAAGCAGACCCAGTTTCTCAATTTAAAGCTTGAAAAGTTCCTTGAGCTCTGAATCTGTTCCTTTATTTCTACAAGTAGAAACAGTAACTACCTTACAATATTGGTTTGAGGATTAAATGAGTTAGCTCTATAAGAGTCTGGTACCTATACACACTCAATATAGCATTATAATAATCATCACCCAAATTCTACCTTATGAAATGGGTCTATTTTTGGTTTGGTGGGAGAGAATTATGATTAATTCAGGTTAAAAACATACCATACTTTCTGCCACAGTATCATTAAAGGAATGAATTTAACTCCTATTTCTTAGCTCAGCCAGTAACCATCATAAGGACTCCCAGCGACAACCACTGAGAATGGAACAATCCAAAATGAGTCACTGCCTATGGGACTCACTCCCTCAGTCGTTGTTTCTGCCCTTGGCCACCAACCATGCATAAAATTGTCACAGGTGATTTGCAAAGACAAGTAAATGGTAGGCCCATCAATTTTCTTTGTTTCTACTTTCTCTCATTCATTATTTTTCCTCATTTCATATTTCATCTACTATAACTCCTAACTTGTCCTAGTCAAGTACTATCTTATGCTCCTTCCCACCATTTTCTTAACTTTCATAATCAAAAAATGTGTCGCAAAAATATAAATGTAGACAGAGAACAAAATTTAGTAAACACTGCTATTAATGATCTGTAAGGATAAATTTGAAAAATCTAACATACTTCCACATATTATTAATAGAGAAAAAATCTAAATGTTTGACTCTGAAACACCATGAAATTACCAAGACCTTTATCATTACTCTTATCATGTATCATACTTCTCTCAGACTTGGGCTATGAAACATCCAAGATTTTTATTTGGCTTTTTTCCCCCAATCTAATTAATGAGGTTTTAAGGTTAGAACTGCAACAGTTGAAAGGCATGTGACAAGGCATTTTAAAGAGATAATTACAAGAAATACACCTAAATCTATCTTTGATAATTAACTTCAGCTTTCGGTCTTAGAGAATTTAAGAATGCGGTAAGATGAAACCAGATTTTTAAATGTTTTCTTCAAGTTTTAAGAATATTTGTATGTTAACCTATAAAGAAAGCGTATTTAAATTTGCTGAGCCAAAACTAAATATAAACATTTAAACTAACTTCCACATTCAAATACAATTTAGAAACCAAAATCTCTTTTCTAAAACCCAATGAAAAGAGAAAATAAGTTTTGTTCTTTTTCAAACTTGACTGCATATATTCTAATTTTTTAACCTCAGTAACACACATTTTCATTACCATTCTAATAATTTCTAGACAACCACTATTAAAATGCTAGCTTTGCTCCTTTACACAAGCTAACAATAATCAAGCCCCAATCTTATAATGACATTTAAAAATACACTTTAATTTCATATGAAAAATCAATATACATTACCTTTTGGCAAGCTTTGCATAGTAATATCATTTTCTGAATTTTCATTAGAAGCATCTTCATTTACAGTTTCATCCAAAGGTTTTTCATCATCAGATTCAATATACTTTGTTACAATTGAAGGTTTCCTATGAAAGAATTAAGTCCATAGAATTATGGACATTTCTGACAGACTAATAACCAAAGAACATGTGTAGATTGAACGGTGATTCTTAACCAGAGATACACATCGGACTCACCTACAGAAGCACACATCCCTGTACCATATTACCAAAAATTATGATTCAGTAGGTCTGAAGTAGGATCAGGGTATGTTCACTCTAAAAAAGCTACTGGGAAGAATCATAAAGGGATCTCTTCTTTAAGAATCATTACTTTAGGGCGCCTGGGTGGCTCAGTGGGTTAAAGCCTCTGCCTTCGACTCGTCATGATCCCAAGGTCCTGGGATCAAGGTCCAACCATCCGGCTCTCTGCTCAGCGCGAGCTTGCTTCCCCTCCTCTCTCTCTGCCTGCCTCTCTGCCTACTTGTGATCTCTGTCAAATGAATAAATAAAATCTTTAAAAAAAAAAGGAATCATTACTTTAGAAAATAAGTTAAAATAAAGCTGTGGTTATTAAGTGACATGCCCACTAGTAAGAAATAATGAATGCCCAGGGCACCTGGATGGCTCAGTCAATAGAGCATCTGACTCTTGATCTCCAGGTTTTGAGTTCAAGCCCCACACTGGGTGTGGAGCCTTTTTAAACACACACACACACACACACACACACACACACACGCACACACACACCCCAAAAACCAACAACAAATGCCCAATAAACTGCAAACCTCTAATAAAATCAATACTCTGCAGTATATTATGCTTTATAGTATGATTGTAAGTATTTTCAGTCCTTACATACAATTCGTTTTGACAATTTAAAACAGAAAAGTATCTTTACCACTCTATGATCTCCTTATAACTTCCTTGTAAGTGTAATGGCTTCCCCTCCCCATCATCCTGGACAATTTAACATAATCCTAAAAAACCCGTATTGCTTCATGAGGCATTCATTTCATTTTCCCTCTGTCCTTCTTTTGAGCACATATATGATCTAAAAGAAATGATCAGGGGCGCCTGGGTGGCTCAGTGGGTTAAAGCCTCTGCCTTCAGCTTGGGTCATGATCCCAGGGTCCTGGGATTGAGCCCCACATCGGGCTCTCTGCTCAGCGGGGAGCCTGCTTTCTCCTCTCTCTCTGCTTGCCTCTCTGCCTATTTGTGATCTTCGTCAAATAAATAAATTAAAAAAAATGATCAACATATTGCAAGGACCACTAGGCATAATAAATCCTCCTTGGAAAATTCCATTAAAATTCAAAGTCAGGGGACGCCTGGGTGGCTCAGTTGGTTAAGCGGCTGCCTTCGGCTCAGGTCATGATCCCGGCGTCCTGGGATCGAGTCCCACATCCGGGTCCGTGCTCGGCGGGGAGCCTGCTTCTCTCTCTGTCTCTGCCTGCCACTCTGTCTGCCTGTGCTCGCTCTCTCTCTCTCTCTGACAAATAAATAAATAAAAGTCTTTAAAAAATAAAATAAAATAAAATTCAAGGTCAGAATGAATCAGTTAATTGTTGAAGTTAATTAATGAATACAAAAGAATTCATTATACTACACTGTCTAGTTTTTAATGGGTACATTTGTATAAAATACTTAGAACAAGGGCACCTCAAGTTTCGAAAAGATTATTCTTAGAAAAAGAAAATAAAACAATCTGAAAATGTTTTCCCTTCAATATCAACCAACCTTTTTGATCGTGATGATCCTGATGATTTGGATTTTTCTGAAGAGCTAGCTCCCTAAATGTGAGAAATAAATAAAAAAGTGAATACAACTCTCAAAGAACAACCCTACAATTAACTATTTCCTTATACCAAAATCTCTGATGTAGTTAACATAATGGGATATTACCTTTAAGTCTAAAATATTTTTTAAAAGGAACTTCAAAAACTAATTATCATTTATTCTCAGGCTTCCTTGAGTTGAGATTAACTTCCTGGTTGTTCTTATTAAATTGTTTCTATTGAACTTTGTGTGTAGGTGAGGATATACTAATACACCAGGATCTTCACCCAAGTCAACAAAGACAAAACAAAGATACAGAAATAATCAGATCCTAACGGATCTAAAAAGAAATGTGTCATTTTCTCTATCCTAACATATGGCACAAAGTACCTTCTATAATTTTCTCTGAGATACTAAATTTGTCCTCATTTTGCCAATATAATCAATATATTTTGTGGATTAAAATCTTTATACTAGGTAACATAGGCCTGGGTATCATGAGTGAAGGATATCAGGATGGGTTCCTATAATAATGCTTAAGATACTCTAAATATCCAGTTTTGAGAGATGTCAAAACCATGGAATCTTGCCCATAACAACAACCTTGAGCACCACTGCAATACAATAATGTTCAAATACTTATCTGTTAGTAAGTCTTCAGTTGTCTGACTTTAGGTATATTGCTAAAGTGAACCACACAATAATAAAAACAATGAACACCTTCTAAAAATAAACAACTACCCAAAATGAAGTATCATAATACTTCAGCATAACAGTAAACTTAAATAGAAGCAATCTGGGGTGCCTGGGTGGCACAGTCGGTTGAGTGTCCAACTCTTGGTTTCATTTCAGGTCATGATCTCAGGGTCATGAGACTGAGCAATGTGTTGGGCTCCATGTTCAGCGTGGAGTATGCTTGAGTCTCTCTCTCTCCCTCTCCCTCTTCCCCTCCCTGTTATGTGCTCACTCACTCTCTCTCTAAAATAAATAAATAAATATTAAAAAAAAAAAACAGAATCAATCCAGTAACATATACTCTAGTTGGTTATTAGCAATTAGTAAGTATCTTTTAAATGCTTTTAATTAGTCTTACCTCTTCCTTGCTGTTTTCCATCATATCTGAGTTATTTCCAGAACCACTGACTTTTTCTTAAAAGAGAAGAAATAAAAACTTTATTTATCTCTTCAAAGCATTATCAAACAGAACACCAATACTACAACTCCAAGAAGACATTTTTCAATCTATGAAGTACAACAGTACTGGTACTATATTACTCACATTAAAATATTCCTAGAAGAATTTTCTCACCAGAACCACTCCCTTGACACACTAACTCCTTCTTTAAAAGGCACTAAGTTTCTAGGGATGCCTGGGAGGCTCAGTCAGTTAAGGATCTGCCTTCAGTTCAGGTCATGATTCCAGGCTCCTAGGATGAGTCCTGCATCAGGCTCCTTGCTCAGCCGAGGACCCTGCTTCTCCCTCTGCCTGCCACTTCCCTTGCTTGTGCTCTCTCTCTCTGACAAGTAAACAAATAAAATCCTTAAAAATAAATAAATAAAAATAAATAAAAACACTAAGTTTCCAGGGAGCCTGGGTGGCTCAGTCATTAAGAGACTGCCTTCAGCTCAAGTTATGATCTCGCAGCCCTAGGATTGAGCCCCACATCGGACTCCTTGCTCAGAGGGGAGCCAGCTTCTCCCTCTCCCTCGGCCCACTACTCCCCCTACTTGTGCTTGCTCTCTCTCCCTCTGTCAAATAAATAAATAAAATCTTTAAAAAAGAAGATGTTTTTTAAAAAGCACTAAGTTTCTGAAAACAGTAGTTTGGTGTCCAAACATTTCTTATTGTAATCTTCTCAGTATTTTCTCTTAAAATTTAACCTCCATCTTTTACTAACAATACAATCATACTATTATTAAATTTTATATCCCCTCACCTAAGACACTGGAAAAATAACAGAAAACTAAACCTAAAGGAAGCAGAGGGAAAGAAATTATAATAAGGATTATAGCTAAATTTAATGAAACAGAATAGAAAAATCACCGAAACCCAAGTTAGTTCTTTGAAAAGATTAACAAAATTAAGCAACCATAAGCTAGACCAAGAAAAAAGAGCTGAACTCAAATTACTAGAATCAGACATTAAAAAGGGGACATTACAAGCTACCCTAAAGAAATAAACAAATTACAAAGGAATATCATGAACAATTGTATGCCAAAATATTAGAAAACAAAATATGGACAGATTCCTAAACACACATAAACTAACAAAACTGACTAAAGAATACACAATGTGAATAGACCCATAACTGAAGAGACTGAATTAGTAATCAAAAACTACTCATAAAAAAGCAAAGGTTCAGATGCCTTCACCACCGAAATATACCAAACATTCAAAAAAAATTCTTCAAAAACTCTTCCAATATAAAAAGGAGGGATACTTCCCAATTAATGTTTATGAGACCAGTATCATACCAAAACCAGTAAAGTTACCACAAAAAGAGGAATCTACAGAATGCTATCACAAATATAGAAAGAAATGTCCTCAACAAAATACTAGCAAACTTCAACAGAATAAAAGACAAGTCTTTCTCCCACAGAGGGGGAGAAAATCTGCAAAAGACAAATCTCATAAAGGACTATCATCTAAAAGATACAAAGAACTCAATAATAATAAACAACATCATTAGAAATGGGCAAAAGATCTGAAGATATCTTACCAAAGATACACAAGTGACAAGCACATGAAAAGATGCTCCACATCACATGTCATGACGGAACTGGAAATTAAAACAAGCAGATAGTACTATACAATCAATGGATAAATGCAGAACACTGACAACACCGAATGCTGGTGAAGATGTGGAGCAACACAAGTCTCCTTCAATAGCTGTTGGGAAGGGAAAATGGTACAACCACTCTGGAAGACATTTGGGCAGTTTCTTACAAAATTAACTATTCTCTTACCATTTGATCTAGCAATCACACTCCGTGATAATTACCCAAATAAGATGAAAACTAAATCCACTCAAAACCTGCACACAGATGCTTATGAACACCTTAATTTTACATAAACACCCTTTTTATTTATGTAAAGATCTTTATGAGTAGCTTTATTCATAATCACCAAAACATGGAAACAACCAACATATTCTTCACAAAGTGAATAGGATAAATTAACCCTGGTACATCCAGACAATGGAGTAGCAGTCATCACTTTAAAAAAAAAAAAGAGATGGAGGAACCCTGAATGTTTATTACCAAGTGAAAGAACCCAATCTGAAAAGGCCACCTATTATGACATACTGGAAAAGGCAAAGCCATGGAAACTGTAAAAATATCAATGATTGCCAGGAGTTTAAGGGGAAGGGAAGAAAGCATAGATGGAACAGAGAATTTTAGGTGTAGTGAAACCAACCTGTATGATACTACAATGGTAGACCCATGTCTTTACACATGTGTCAAAATCCTTACAATGTATAACACCAAGAGTGAAAGCTAATGCAAACTATGGGTTCTAGGTGATAATGGCTTGTCAGTGTAAGTTCATCAACTGTAAGAAATGTACAGGTGTGGTGTTGCCTGTTGACAATGGGGTAAGCTGTGCATGTGTGGGGAGGAAGATATAGGAAATCCTTGTACTTTTCATTCAATTTTTCTGTGAACCCAAAACTGCTCTGGGGTACCTGGGTGGTTCAGTTCGCTAACCACTGCCTTCAGCTCAGGTCATGATCCCAGAATCCTGGGATGGAGTCCCCACATCCAGCTTCTTGCTCAGCAGGGAGACTGCTTCTCTGCGCCTCCCCTGGTTTGTGCATTCTCTCTCTCTCTCTCTCATTCCCTCTCTTAAATAAATAAAATCTTTGAAAATTTTTAAAAAGTAAAACAGCTCTAAAAACTAAAAGCTATTTTAATAGACCCTAAAAAAAAGGGAACATCCTCAACTATCTACAAAATACCCACTGGTTAACATCATATTAAGGGTGAAAGACTGAATCCTTTCCTCCCCAAGATTAGAAACAGGAAAGGAAATCCACTCTTGCCACTTCTATTCAATATTATAATGGAGATTCTAGCCAGAGCAAGCAGTCAAGAGAAAGAAATAAAAGGCATCAAGATTGAAAACAAAGAAGTAAAACTATCTCTCTTTGGAGATGACATTATCTTATATGTAGAAAATCCATGGAATCCACCAAAAAAACTATTAGAACTAGTAAAAGAGTACAGAGATTGAAAAATACAAGAATAATATAAAAAAGTCAACTGTATTTCTACTCACTTATAAAGAATGACCTGAAAATAAAGAAAACAATCCAACAGTAAGATGATAATAGTCCCCAAACTGATCCATTAATACAATGCAATCCCTGTCAGAATCCTAGCTGACTTTTTTCTAGAAATTGACAAGCTCATTCAAAAATCTGTATAGAATTAAATAGGAATAGCCAAATTTGCCTTCAAAATAAAAAACAAAATAGGAAGATTCACACTTCACAATTTCAAAACTTACTATAAAACAACTTTAATTAATATAGTGTAGTACTGGCAAAAGGATGGACAAAGGATAGTCAAAAAAAGAAAAACCTGAAAGTCCAGAAATAAAACCATGGTTGACTGGTTTTCTTCCCTTCCTCACCTCCCCCCGACTGATTTTCAATAAGGATGCCAAGATCATTCAGTGGGGAAATAGTCTTTTTAACAAATGATGTTAACATAACTATGTATCCACATGAAAAAAGTGAACTTGGAGCCCTGCCTCACACCACATACAAAAGTTAACTCCAAATGCATCAAAAATCTAAAGAGTTAAAACTGTAAAACTCTTAGAAGAAAATATAGGGGTAAAATGCTGTGACCTCAAGTTTAGTACTATGAATTCTTAGATACCAAAAACATGAGCAATAAAAAGAAAATTAGATTAACTGTACTTTATCAAAATCAAAAGCTTTTCTGCTTCAAAGGACACCATCAAGAAGATGAAAGACAACCAACAAAATGGGAGAAAATATTTGCAAATCATGTATCTGAACCAAGTTCCCCTTGACAGATGAATAACAAAACATGCTATGTACATACAATGGAATGCTATTCAGCTTTAAAAAGGTCATTCTGGGGGCGCCTAGGTGGCTCAGTGGATTAAGCCTCTGCCTTCAGCTCAGGTCATGATCTCAGGGTCCTGGGATTGAGCCCCGCATCGCATCGGGCTCTCTGCTCCACAGGGAGCCTGCTTCCTCCTCTCTCTCTGCCTGCCTCTCTGCCTACTTGTGATCTCTCTCTCTGTCAAATAAATAAAATCTTTAAAAAGGTCATTCTGATATAGGCCACAACACTGATGAACCTTGAAGGCATTATGCTAAGTAAAATAAGCCAGACACAAGAGGACAAAAGCTGTATTAGCCCTCTCACTTATATGAGGATCCTAAAGTAGTCAAGATTATAGAGACAGAAAGTAGAATGGTGGTTGTCAGGAGCTAGGGAAGAGAGGATTGGAAAGTTAGTGCTTAATGGGTACAGAGTTTCCTTTAAAGAAGAAAAGTTCTGGAGATAGATGGTGGTGATGTTTGCAAAACCACATGAATGCACTAAATGCCAGAGAACTGTATACTTAAAATTGGTTAAAATGCTAAATTTTATCATAATAAAAAGTCTGGAATATATAAAGAATGCTAAAAGTCAGTAACACAAACAAATACCCAATTAAAAACTGGGCAAACAGTCTGAAGAGACAATTCTCCAAGGAAAATATATACAAATTACCAACAAACACATGAAAAGATGCTCAATATCATTAGCCATAAGGTAAATGAAAACGAAATCCAAAATGAGACGCAACTTCACATGCACTACGAAGGCTAAAAATCAAAAAGAAAGTAACTGTTGTCATGGATGCAAAGAAATCAGAATCCTCATACACTGCTGAACATAAAAAGGTGCAGACACTTCGGAAAACATTTTGGCATTTCCTCAAAGGATTTAATGTAGTTACCATACAACTCAGCAATTCTAGTCATTAAGTGTGTACCCAAGAAAAATGAAAATACACTGCCATACACAAACTTGTTTACAAATGTTTATAGCAGCATTATTCACAACAGCCAAAAGCTGTAAACAAGACAAATATCCATGAACAGATAAAATAAATGTCATATAAAAGAATGTTACTTGGCCATAAAAAAGAATTAAGTATTAAAACATGCTACAACACAGATAAACCTTGAACACATTATACTAAGTGAAAGAAGCCAGTCACAAAAGACCACATATTATACAATGCCATGCATAAGAAAAGTCCAGAGGGAAATCCATAAAACCAAGAAAGATTAGTGAGATTGCTTGGTACATTAGTGAGGGGGTGGGGATGTTTCTTTCCATGTGATAAAAAGGTTATACAATTATGGTGATGGTTACACATCTGTGAAATATAAAAACTACTAAATTATATACTTTAAATGGGTAAATTTTATGCTATACAAATTATATCTCAATAACAGTGTTAAAAGTGTTATTAGTCATTAGGCAAATGCCAATTAAAACCATAAGATATCATTAATTATCTCCCACAGTACATAAAATTAAAAAGGAAACAATGGTAACACCAAATGCTGGTATAGATGCAGAGAAAGTGAGTCACTCATACATTGTTTTGGGAATATAAAATGGTGGGTCCCCTCTGGAACTCAGTTTACAGTTTAGGAGTATCTTAAAATAAATAAGCAACCATCACATGACCCCACCAACTGCACTCCTAGGCATTTATCCCAGAGAAATGAAAATGTAGCTCACACAAATGTTCACCAGCAGTTCTATTTGTAATATCTCAAATATGGAATCAGTCCAGATGTCCCTTAACAGGTGAATGATTAAACAAACTGTAGTATATCCATACCATGGAACACTACACACTGCAATAAGAAGGAAATAACTACTGGTACATGCTATAAAATTCAGATGAGTCTTTAGGGAATTACACTAAGTGAAAAAAACAAATCCCAAATACATATATACATATAATTACATTTATTTAACATATTTCAAATGACAGACCTTTAGAAATGGAGGACAGATTAGTGATTGCCAAGTGTTAGGCCTGGGCAGGAATCGGTTAGGGAGGTGAGCATGATTATGAAAGGGCAAGATGACTAATCTGTGACAGTGGATATATGACAATAGAGGTGGAGCTATGAAGCAACCCAAGTAATAAAACTGTATAAAACTCAATAAACCCATACAAATAAAGGAAAACTTAGGAAATCTGAACCAGATCTGTAGATATCAATAACTTGATTACAATAACATATTATAGTTTGAGAAAGTGTTACCATTATGGGGAAAATAGACAAAGTGTATATAAGACCTCTATATGTTGTTACAACTGTATGTGAATCTATAATTATCTGAATATAAATGTCACTGTAAAAAATAATCAGAAGACTAGTAATAGAGGGAAACATCCTCAACTTGACAGTCTTTACAAAAATCATTTTTACAGGAACCATCATACTTAACAGTGAACGATTGACTGTTTTACCACCAAAATCAGAAACATCAAGAGAACGTGTGCCATCACCATTCAAGATAATGATGGAAAATATAAAAACTCCTATCCAGCATAATGAGGCAAGCAACAGAATTAAAATGCACACAGACGAAACAACTAAAACTGTCCCTATTTTCAGACAAGATTACGTAGAAAATTCCAAGGAATCTACAAGGTAAAAAATAAACAAAAACCCTCCCTACAGGGGCGCCTGGGTGGCTCAGTGGGTTAAAGCCTCTGCCTTCGGCTCCGGTCATGATCCCAGAGTCCTGGGATCGAACCCCACATCGGGCTCTCTGCTTGGCAGGGAGCCTGCTTCTTCCTCTCTCTCTGCCTGCCTCTCTGCCTACTTGTAATCTCTGTCAAATAAATAAATAAAATCTTAAAAATAAAAAAACCCTCCCTACAGCAAGTTCACAGATGCAAGGACAACATAAAATGAGAATAAAATTCCTACATACCTGCAATGAACAAATAAAATACAAAATACATATAACAACAGATTTTAAAATAGCACCCCAAATACCTAAAACATTTATGTAAAAACCTAACAAAATATATGCAAAATTAGTATATGGATAACTATAAAATGCTGGGTCCACTGAGAATTTCCACTGACTTTTTTTTCCTGAGCATGGATTACATAATCTTTCTTACTCTTTGCATGCATTTGATTGATAACTATACAGTTTTACTAGGGAAAAGCTTTGAAGAGCAAGTATCCACACACTTCCTTTTTTAATGTTTTCTAGTCTCAAATGGATAAATTCTATTAGTCTGTCATCAAATTCACTAACATTTATACTGCTACCTTTAATCTCCTGTCAAGTACAATGATCTGTTGTTCAAAATTGTATTTTTTAGTTCTAGAATTTCAAAATGGGGTTTTACAGTTTTTACGTCTATGCTAAGATTTCCTATCTCTCTGTTCATCATAAACATATTTGCCTTTTTGTGCTTGAGCTTAGTTATAATTGCTGCTTTCATGTTCTTGTTTGCTAATCTCAAAGCTTGAGTCATCTGCAGATTGGTGTCTATTGATTTTCTTTCCTTTTCGAGCATGGGTCACATTTCTTATTTCTTCATCTATCTAGTATTTTTGGATTGGTACAGGTCATTTGTTAAATATAAAATGAAGACACTGCAGCCTACTATGTTCCTCCAAAGAGCTGATATTTCTGTTATGAAGAGGCAGGCAGTTAACTTAATTGAAATCAAACCCCAAACTGTTTACCCTGTACTGGAACCAACTAAAAGTTTTCTACTGTTCTTTTAGCCCATAACTGAGCTACCTGGAATCTGGGCTGCACTTGAACAATTCAATCACAGGTATGGTTGGAGTTTTTGAAGCTTTTGGAGTTCTCAATTTGTAGCTCTCTTTTGAATGGAATCCACCCCCTTCATTTTACAAAAGCTGCTAGGGTTCCCCTAAATTTCTTCATACTTCATCCAATATGAATGCAGATTTCTATGCAAGTCTTAACTGCCCCCAACTGAGCTAAATGGCACTTTCCATAAGGAAAAAAGGCTTAACAAATGTGAATCCACAAAGTATTTCCTTCCTCCATGTGTTCACTCCCCTCCCATTTGTGTCTGCTTTTTGTCACTTTCCAGTTCCTTCAAATAATTATTTTCAGTATTTTGGTCAGACTTTATATCTGTGGGAGATAATCTGCTTGTGTAAATGAAGCCAGTCTACCACCGCCAGAGGCATAATTCCCCATCTACCCAAACACAGAACTCTTGACAATATAATGTCATTCTAAAGACAAAGAAAATTTAAAGCAAATACTTAATGCTAGTTAGGTTTCTCTGTTGTGATGGTATGGTTAGCAAATTTGAAACCAGGTAGATAACATGAGGACTGAGCAAATGAGTACAAGAAGTGAGGACAGCAGGGCCAGATTTCTGTTACAGAAAGAAGTTAAAATACAAAAAGAGGAAGACTACAATGAAATCTGTGGTAACAAATTAGAATTAAAAGTATCAATATCAACTTTAGGAGACAATACTGGAGTAGAAGGGTCCTAAGCTCCCATTCACCCATGGAAACACCTAAATAACACCTACATCAGTGTAAATAACACAGAAAACAAGCCAAAGACTGGTAAAACAGATTCTCCACAGCAATCATAGAGAAGAGGTCGCATCAAAAATGGTAGAGGGGGGGCGCCTGGGTGGCTCAGTGGGTTAAGCCGCTGCCTTCAGCTCAGGTCATGATCTCAGGGTCCTGGGATCGAGTCCCACATCGGGCTCTCTGCTCAGCGGCGAGCCTGCTTCCCTCTCTCTCCCTCTGCCTGCCTCTCTGTCTACTTGTGGTCTCTCTCTGTCAAATAAATTAAAAAAAAATGGTAGAGAGGGCACAGACATGGTTAAGAACAAAATTGACCCACAGACTGTCTGCCAGGGTAAAGGAAACCACAAGCACAGAGAAGGGAGAAGAGCAAACCCCATACCGGGTTCCCCAGGCATGGGGGGCCTGCACTGGAAAGAAGGAGCCCCATAACATTTGGCTTTGAAAATGAGAGAAACTTAAAAAAAAAAAAAAAAAAAAGAAAGAAAATGAGAGAAACTTAACATTGAAAATTCTCATAATCAGTGGGGCTCAATACTTTGAACTTCAAAAATCAGCAGCCTGGGCTCTGGGAAAACCACCGAGCATGAGGAAATGGAGTCGCTGCCCTTAAAGAGCCAGCATGAAAAACAACCCCAGTGAGATACCACATAGAAGCAAGTTTACGGTAAGGAAACTGATTTATTTACTTATCTGAGAACCTGCACAGGAGGGGAAAGGATCTTCAGGAGACTACTCCAAGAACAAAAGAGTGGGCAGGTACCACTTAACCTCCCCAACCTCTAGTCCTGATACCAGGAACCAGAGAACACTCTTCACCTAACTTGCAAACAGTAGACCATGCCCTCTGTTAGAGTTCTCTAAAGCATCTCCAGGTCCCCTCTAGAGCAGATTAATGTGCATATGTTGCTGATACTATGGGCCCTGCCCACACCCCCACCTCTCCTTCCAATATGGCCCATTGAACCCAATAGCAAAAGTCCACCTAAAGAAGAACCAAAACACTAGCACTGTGCAAGCAGACCTAAAAGTGGCCAGAACAATACAACAAAATGACTCATGCCCTGGGGGAAGAGACAAAGAAGCATACAGACAAGTTCAAATGCAGCCCTGCAGAAGGCGGAGGGCAGACAAATGGTATGATGGCAGGCCCCACTCACTTATGCAAGTCTCAGGGGACAATACACGGAGAGTACCCTGTAGTTCAGTTAAGTGCACCCTGCAAATGTCTCATATAAGCCAACTCAAACACAACTGTCCCCAGACTGGCCTATTAACAATGTAGGGACCAAACTTTGTCCCAAACATTGGATCCAACTGCACTGAAGAAAACTGTGGCTCATCCACAACAGTATGGTGCACATAACACATACAGGAGAGACCCCGGAAATGCAAGGTTCTGGTGAACAGGGGATATTGCAATGCAGAGAACTACAGGAAATCTTCCTCAAAGGACCATTACTTACAAGTATAAAACACACAGATGACTTTCCTAACACATATAAATGACACAGAGAGTGAGACAACATGAGAAAAAAGAATATGCACCAAATGGGGGGAAAAAAATGACAGGAAGAAAAGCAAGCAAAACAGAGATAAGCAATATGCCGAAGAGAAATTTAATGTAATGGTCCTAGAGATACTCACTGGAACTGACAAGAGTGGAGGATCTCACTGAGAACCTCAAAAAGAGATTAAAAAAAAAAAAGCAGTTGGGGCACCTGGATGGCTCAGTGGGTTAAGCCTCTGCCTTCAGCTCAGGTCATGATCTCAGGGTCCTGGGATAGAGCCCCACATCCAGCTCTCTGCTCAGCAGGGAGCCTGCTTCCCCCTCCCCACCGCCTGGTGCTCTGCCTCCTTGTGATCGCTCTCTCTCTCTCTCTGTCAAACAAAAATAAAATCTTAAAAAAAATAACCAAGCAGAGATGAAGAACACAATAAATGAAATTAAAACTACACTAGAGGGAATAAATAGTAGACTAGAGGAAGCACAAAAACACATCAGTGACCTTGAAGACAGAGTACTGGAAGGTAATCAAGCTACACAAGAGAAATAACAGAATAAAAAATGAGAGCAGATTAAAGGAACGCAGCAACGCCATCAAGCATAGGAATGTATAGGGATCCCAGAAAGAGAAGAAAGACAAAATGAGGCAGAAAGTTTATTTGCAGAAATAATACCTGAAAAATTACCACATCTAAAGAAGGAAACAGAAATCCAGATCCATAGAGAGATACAGAGAGACTCCCCAAAAAAATCAACCCAAGGAGGTCCACACCAAAATTGGGGCGCCTGGGTAGCTCAGTGGGTTAAAGCCTCTGCCTTCAGCTCAGGTCACGGTCTCAAAGTCCTGGGATCGAGCCCCGCATCGGGATCTCTGCTCAGCAGGGAGCCTGCTTCCCTTCCTCTCTCTCTCTCTCAGCATGCCTCTCTGCCTACTTGTGATCTTTCTCTCTGTCAAATAAATAAATAAGATCTTTAAAAAAAAAAGACACACAGTAATTAAAATGGCAAAAAATAGTGATAAAGAGAGGATATTAAAATTACAGAATATTTTATCCTAAAGGAGCAGAACACACATTCTTTCAAGTGCACATGGACATTCTCCAGAACAGATCACATATTGGATCACAAATCAGCCCTAAGTACAAAAAGATGGAGATCAGACCATTCATATTTTTGATCATAATACTAGGAATCTTTAAGTCAACCACAAGAAAATAATTGGAAAGACCACAAATACATGGGGGTTAAAGAGCATCCTACTAAATAATAAAAGGGTTAACCAGGAAACGAAAGAAGAAATAAAAAAAATACATGGAAACAAATGAAAATGAAAACACAACAGTCCAAAACCTTTCGGATGCAGCAAAGGCAGTCCTAAGAGGGAAGTAAACTGAAATATAGGCCTACATTAAGAAGCAAGAAAAGGTTCAAATAACAACTTAAACTCAAACCTAAAGGAACTAGAAAAAGGAAGAGCAAGTAAAAACCAGGAGAAGGGAAATAATGAAGATTAGAGCAGAAATAAAGGATATATAAACAACAACAAAAACAAAACAAAACAAGAAAAAAAACAGAACAGACCAATGAACATAAGAGCTCATTCACTGAAAGAATTAATAAAACTGACGAACCACTAGCTAGAATTAAAAAAAGAGAGAAAGGACCCAAATAAATGAAACCACCAATGAAAGAAGAGAAATTACAACCAATGCCACAGAAATACAAACACTTATAAGAGAATATTATGAAAAATTACTTGTTAAGCAGCTGCCTTCGGCTAAGGTCATGATCCCAGCATCCTGGGATCGAGTCCCACATAGGGCTCCTTGCTCGGCAGGGAGCCTGCTTCTCCCTCTGCCTCTGCCTCTGCCTGCCACTCTGTCTGCCTGTGCTCGCTCGCTCTCTCTCTCTCCCCATCTCTCTCTGACAAATAAATAAATAATATCTTTTAAAAAAAATTACTTGCCAACTGGGCAAACTAGAAGATAAATTCCTAGAAACACACAAACTACCAAAACCAAAACAGCAATAGAAAATTTAAACCGACTGAGTAATCAATAATCAGTAATCAAAAATCACCTGGTGGCTCAGTCATTAAGTGTCTGCCTTCGCTTCAGGTCATAATCTCACTGCTGGGATAAAGCCCTGATGCCCCCATCAGGCTCCCTGCTCCACGGGAAGCCTGCTTCTCCCTCTCCCCCTCCCACCCCCACTTCCCCCGCTTGTGTTCCCTCTCTTGCTGTCTCTCTGTCCTCTTCCTTTCTGTCAAATAAATAAATAAAATGTTAAAAAAAAAAATCTCCCGGGCGCCTGGGTGGCTCAGTGGGTTAAAGCCTCTGCCTTCGGCTCAGGTCATGATCTCAGGGTCCCTGGATCGAGCCCCACATTGGGCTCTCTGCTCAGCGGGGAGCCTGCTTCTCCCTCACCCCGCCCCCGCCTGCCTCTCTGCCTACTTGTAATCTCTGTCAAATAAATAAAAAATAAAATCTTAAAAAAAAAACCTCCCAACAGGGTCACCTGGGTGGCTCAGTCAGTTAAGCATCTGCCTTAGACTTAGCAGGGAGTCTGCTTCTTCCTCTGCTCCTCCCCTCAACTTTCTCTCTCTCTCTCTTATATAAATAAATCAATAAATCTTAAAAAAATAAATCTTCCAACAAACAAAAGTTCAGGCCCAGATGGCTTCCCAGGGGAATTTTAACAGACATTTAAAGAAGTAATGCCTAGTCTTCTCAAGATGCTCAAAAAGTAGAAAGGGAAGGAAAACATCCAAGATCCTTCTACAAAACCAGGATTACTTTGATTCCAAAACCATACAAAGACCCCACTACAAAGGACAATTACAGGCCAAGATCCCTGATGAAAAAGAATGCAAAAATTCTCAACAATACATTAAAAGGATTATTCACCATGATCAAGTGGGATTTATTCCTGGGCTGCAGGGTTGGTTCAATATATGCAAATCAATGTGATAAACCACATTAATAAAAGAAAGGAAAAGAATCATATGATCCTCTCAATAGATGGAGAAAAAGCATTTGACAAAATACAGCATCCATTCTTGCTTAGCAATTAAGGTATAGATAGAACATACCTCAACATCACAAAGCCCATATACCAAAGACCCACAGCCAATAACCTCAATGCAGAAAAAGATAGTTTTTCCTCTATGGTCAGGTACAAGACAGGGATATCCACTCTCACCATTACTATTTAACATACTACTGGACGTCTTAGTCTCAGAAATCAAACAAAAAGAAAAGACATCCAAATTGACAAGTAAGAAGCCAAACTTTCACTATTTGCAGATGACATGATACTCTATGTAGAAAACCAGATGGGGCGCCCGGGTGGCTCAGTGGGTTAAAGCCTCTGCCTTCAGCTCAGGTCATGATCCCAGGGTCCTGAGATCCAGCCCTACATCGGGCTCTCTGCTCAGCGGAGAGCCTGCTTCCTTCTCTGTCTCTGCCTGCCTCTTTCTCTGTCTCTGCCTGCCTCTCTGCCTACTTGTGATCTCTGTCTGTCAAATAAATAAATAAAATCTTAAAAAAAAAAGAAAACCAGAAAGATCCCACACACAAAGAAATGCTAGAACTAGTACATGAATTCAGCAAAATCAAGGTACAGAAATTGGATGCATTTCTATACACCAAAACACCAAAATGAAGCAGGAGAAAAAAAATAATCAAGGAATCGCTCCCATTTACAACTGCACCAAAACCCATAAGATATCTAGGAATAAATCTAACCAAAGAGGTAAAAGATTTGTACTCTCTAAACTATAAAGCACTGATGGAAGAAACTAAAGAGGGCACAAGGAAACCGAAATACATTCCATGCTCAAGGACTGGAAGAAGATACATGGTTAAAATATATTTATTACCAGGAGCCTAAGTCCTCTCAGTGTAGGAGGATTCTTCAGCCACTATGTCAACTGGCACAAATGTTTCTCTTTCTTCATATGATGAAGACCAGGGATCTAAACTTATCCCAAAAGCTAGAGAGGAACTGATTGTTCCTATTGGAATGGTGGCATCTGCAGCAATTGTTGCATAGGGATTATATAAATTGAAGAGGAGGGGAAATACTAAAATGTCTGTTCACCTGATCAACATGTGTGTGACAGCCCAAGGCTTTGTTGTGGAAGCAATGACTCTCGGTATGGGCTATTCCATGTATAAGGAATTCTGGGAAAATCCTAAACCTTAGAAGAAGAGAAACTGTCTCGGTTTTGTTGGTGTTGCTTGCTTTAGTTAGGCTTCTCATGTTGAGTTTATATGTTTACGCTGAAAATAAATTGTTTGAATGGGTCAGATAATTAAAAAAAATGTTGGTATCACAATTCCAGACATCAAGATATATTACAAAGCTACAGTGATCAAGACAGTATGGTACTGGCACCAAAAAAGACACTTAAATCAATGGAACAGAATAGAGAATCCAGAAATGGAACCTCAACTCTGTGATCAACTGATCTTCGACAAAGCAGGAAAGAATATCCAATGGAGAAAAGACGGTCTCTTCAACAAATGGTGCTAGGAAAACTGGACAGCAACATGCAGAAGAATAAAATTGGACCACTTTCCTACATCATATACATAAATAAATTCAAAATGGATGAAAGACCTAAATGTGAGACAGGAAACCAACAAAATCCTAGTAGAGAACACAGGCAGAAACCTCTTTGACCTCAGTGGTAGCAACTTCTTACTAGACATGTTGACTAGAGGCAAGGGAAACAAAAGCAAAAATGAACTATTGGGACTTCATCAAAATAAAAAAAACTTCCACACAGCAAAGGAAACAATAAAATTAAAAGGCAGCCTATAAAATAAGAGATGATATCTGCAAATGACATATCTGATAAAGGGTCATTATCCAAAATCTATAAAGAACTTATCAAACTGATCACCCAAAAAAATGAATAACCCAGTTAAGAAAGAAAAAAAAAAAAAAAAAACCCAGTTAAGAAATGGGCAAAAGGCATGAATAGACATCTTCTCAAAAAAAAAAAAAAATCCAATGCAGTTGGTAAGTGCCTATATCTCCTCACTATAAAAACTTGTATGACACTGGATACCTCTCCTTCCTAATGGTTGTCTAAAGTTGTAGTATATACTTATCTTTATGATTGTTTTTCAATGTTTTACTCATGTTATAAGGCTGGGTACATGTGTTCTTTTACTCAGCATTTTGTATCATTACCTAAACAATAAATGATTACATAATCATTTATTATTAAATAATGAAGAAATTTAAATTTGAAAATACTTTATTACAGTAAATCATTTAATATTTAAAAAATATAAAGTATGAAAAAATAAAGTTATAGCATCAATATTCAGACAAAAATCTGACCAGCAGACATATGAAAAGATGCTCAACATCACTGAATGTGAAAAACAGCTACCCTAGACATACAGACGCCCAACAAACCCATGAAAACACGCTTGACATCAGTGATCATCAGAGAAATACAAATCAAAACTTCAATGAGATAACACCTAACACCTGTCAGAATAGCTAAAATTAGTAACACAGGAAACAACGGATATTGGCGAGAATATGGAGGAGGGGAACCTCTTACACTGTTGGTGGGAATGCAAGCTGGTGCCACTCTGGAAAACACTATGAAGGTTCCTCAGAAAGAGGAAACAGACCTATGCTATTACCCAAAAATTGCACTATTAGGTATTTACCAAAAGGATACAAAATTACAGATTTGAAAGGGTACATGCACCCCAATGTTTACAGCAGTATCAACAATAGCCAAACTATGGGGAGAGCCCAAAGGTCAATCCACTGATGAATGGATAAAGAAGATGTGGTGTACACACACACACACACACACACACACACACACACACAGAGAGAGGAATATTACTCAGCCATCAAAAGGAATGAAATCTTGCCATTTCAGTGACATGGATGGATCTAAAGTGTGTTAAGTGAAATAAGTTAGTCAAAGAAAGACAAATACTATATGATTTCACTCATATGTGAAGTTTAAAAACAAAACAGATGAACATATGGGAAGGGGGGAAAATAAACCAAAAGAGACTCTTAATGACAGAGAACAAACTGAGGGCTGATGGAAGAAGGTAGGTGGGGGATGGACTGAATAGGTCATGGGTATTTAGCAGAGTACTTGTTGTAATGAGCACTGGGCTTTATATGTAAGTGATCAAGCACTAAATTCTACTTCTGAAACCAGTATTATACTATTATATTAACTAATTGGAATTTATAAAAATTTGAACAAAAAAGAGTATTCTACCAACAATGCTAT
The DNA here is from genome assembly GCF_922984935.1 of Meles meles. NCBI lineage: Eukaryota > Metazoa > Chordata > Mammalia > Carnivora > Mustelidae > Meles > Meles meles. The sequence goes on from NC_060087.1 coordinate 65,029,953, forward strand.
CATTCACAGAAGGATAAAGAGCTCCCAGACAAATAAAACTTAAATTCGTCAATACTAAACCAGCCTTACAAGAAATGTTAAGAGGGATAATCTGAGTGAGAAGGTTATACCCTAAGGAGTAAGAAGAAAGGAAGCACAAAAGCAGTAAAATAAAGTAAATCTAAGAAATAGAAGAATTCACAAAATAAAAGGATGAAAAATAAGACACCATATATGACAATATGGTGGGGTGGGGAGAAAAGTAAAACTTTAGTGCGTTAGGAATAGGTCTGAACTTAATCAACCATCAGCTTATATTCAGAAGATGACATATATAAGCATAATGGTAACCAGAAGTCAAAAGCTCGTAAGGAATACACAAAACATAAAGAGAAAGGAATCCAAGCATATCACTAATGAACAGAAGCAAACAATGAGAGCAAGAGAAATGAGACAGAAGTACTACAAAAACAATCATAAAATAGATAACATGCCAATAAATACGTAACTATTAATAATTACTTTGAATGTAAATGGACTAAATACTCCAATCAAAAGACATAAAAGTGAAGGAAGCAATAATAAAGCAAGATCCAGGGGCGCCTGGGTGGCTCAGTGGGTTAAGCCTCTGCCTTCGGCTCAGGTCACGATCTCATCAGGGTCCTGGGATCGGGCCCCACATTGGGCTCTCTGCTCAGCAGGGAGCCTGCTTCCCCCTCTCTCTCTACTTGCCTCTCTGTCTACTTGTGATCCCTCTATATATATCAAATAAATAAAATCTTTAAAATAATAAAAAAATAAAGCAAGATTCATTAATGTGCTACCTACAAAAGACTCACTTCAGACCTAAAGATACATGCAAGTTGAAAGTGAAGGATGGAAAAATATTTATTATGTGAAAGGAAGTGAAAAGAAAGCTAAACTAGCAATATTTATATAGGACAAAATAGACTTTAAAACATCAACTGTAAGAGACAAAAAAGGAGACTACATAATCATAAAGGGAACAATCCAAAAAGAAAATACAACAACTGCAAATATATATGAACCCAACATGGGCGCACACATAAAAACAAAGCAGCTAATAACAAACCTAAAGGAAGCAACTGACAGTAATTCAATAACAGTAGGGGATTTAATTTACATCAATATATCATCCAAACAAAAAATCAAAAGTAAATAGTGACTTTGAAGGACACATTGAACATATGAATCCAATAGATACATTCAGAACATTCCACCCAAAAACAGCAGAATACACATTCTTTTCTCATACACATGGAACATTCCCCAAAACAGATGATATGTTAGGCCACAAAACAAGTCTCCAAAAATTCAAAAAGGTGAAAATCATACCATGTATCTTTTCTAACTCTAGCACTATGAAACTAAAATCAACCACAAGAGGGTGCCTGGGCGGCTCAGTGGGTTAAGCCTCTGCCTTCAGCTCAGGTCATGGTCTCAGGGGTCCTGGGATTGAGCCCCTCATGGGCTCTCTGCTCAGCAGGGAGCCTGCTTCCTCCCCAACCCCCGTCTGCCTCTCTGCCTACTTCTGATCTCTCTCTCTGTCAAATAAATAAATAAAGTTTAAAAAATTATAAAAATAAAAATAAAATCAACCACAAGAAAAAAATGTGGAGAGCACATAAAAACATGAAGATTAGGGGGTACCTAGGTGGCTCAGTGGGTTAAAGCCTCTGCCTTCAGCTCAGGTCATGATCCCAGGATCCTGAGATCGAGCCCCGCATCGGGATCTCTGCTCAGCAGGGAGCCTGCTTCTCCCTCTCTCTCTCTGCCAGCCTCTACTTGTGATCCCTGTCTGTCAAATAAGTAAATAAAATCTTAAAAAAAGTGAAGATTAAATAACATGCCAATAAACAGTAAATGGGACAAACAAACAAGAAATCCAAGAGGAACTAAAAATAAACGTAAATAGGGGCGCCTCGGTGGCTCAGTGGGTTAAGCCGCTGCCTTCGGCCCAGGTCATGATCTCAGGGTCTTGGGATCGAGTCCCACATCGGGCTCTCTGCTCAGCAGGGAGCCTGCTTCCCCCTCTCTCTCTCTGCCTGCCTTTCTGCCTACTTGTGATCTCTCTCTGACAAAAAAAAAAAATAAAATAAAAAAATAAATAAATGTAAATAAGTGAAAACAAAAACACAATAGTCCAAAATCTTTCCAGACACAGCTATTCCAAGAAGGAAGTTTACAGCAAAACAGGCCTACCTCAAGAAGTATGAAAAACCCCAAATAAACTTACACCTAAAGGAACTAGAAAAGAATAACAAATGAAACCCAAACAGCAGAAAGAAATAATAAAAATAAGAGCAGAAATACGGGCACCTGGGTGGCTCACTCGGTTGAGGGCCCAACTCCTGGTTTAGGCCCAGGTCATGATCTTCCCAGTTAGAAGATGAAGACCTGCATCAGGATCCCCACTCGTAAGGGGGTCTCCATCTCTCTGCCCCTCCCACCGCTCGCACGCATGTGCTCTGTCAAATAAGTAAGTAAATCTTTAAAAAAAAAAAGAGCAGAAGCAAAAAAGAAACAAAATACAACAGATCACTGAAACCAGGAGCTGGTTGTTTGAAGAAATCAACAAAATTAAAAACCTTATCCAGACTCATCAAAAAATAAAGAGGGAGAACACAGAACTGGAAATGAAAAGAGTTGAAATAACAACCAACAACACAGAAATACAAAGGATTATATGAGAATATTAAGAAAAAGTATATGCCGGGGCACCTGGGTGGCTCAGTGTGTTAAGGCCTCTGCCTTTGGCCTAGGTCATGATCCCAGGGTCTTGGGATCGAGCCCCACATAGGGCTCTCTGCTCAGCGGGGAGACTGCTTCCTCCTCTCTCTCTCTCTGCCTGCCTTTCTGCCTACTTGTGATCTCTGTCAAATAAATAAATAAAATCTTTTTAAAAAGGGGGGGGGGGGGAATTGGATAGGTGAGTAATTTAAAAAAAAAAAAAAGTATATGCCATCAAACTGAACAGCCTACAAAAAATGGAAAAATTCCTAGAAACAAAATCTCCCAAAAGTGAATCGGTAAGAAATTTGATTTGAGCAGACTAATACCAGCATTAAGACTGAATCTGTATTCAAAAACAACCAACAAAAATCAACAATCAGATGGTTCACAGCTGAATTCTACCAAACATTTGAAGAGTTAATACCTATTTTTCTCAACTATTCCAAAAAGCAGAAGAGGAAAAAAAGCTTTCAAACTCAATCAGGCCAGTGTAACCCTGATACCAAAACCAGATAAAGCCTCCACTAAAAAAAGAGTACCACAGGGCAATGTCCCTGGTGAAGAGAGATGCAAAATTCCTCACCAAATATTAGGAAAGTGAATCCAACAATACATTAAAGAATCATTTACCATGATCAGGCAGGATTTATTCCTGGGATGCAAGGTGAGTCAATATACACAAATATGTCAATGAGATACATCTCATCCAATATAGAAAGGATAAAAACCATATGATAATATCAAAAGATGCAGAAAAAGGATTCGACAAAGTATGACATCCATTCATAACAAAAACACTCAAAGTAGGTTTAGTGGGACCATACCTCAAAATAATAAAGGCCATTTATAACAAAAACAAACCATAGCTGCCATCGTCCTTAATGGGGAAAGAACTGGGAGCTTTTCCCCTACGGTGAGGAACAAATCAGGGGATGTCCACCCTCACCACTATTACAGAATACAGTACTGCAAGTCTTAGCCATAGGAATCAGAAAATAGAAAGAAATAAAAACCATCCACATTGGTAAGGAAGTAGACAAACTTCTACTATTTCCAGATGACATGATACTATAATGAAGGAAACTCTAAAGACCAACAAAAAAAACTAGTAAAATTGATACACAAATTCAATAAAGCTGCAGGATATAAAATCAATCTACAGAAGTCTGCTGAATTTCTATGCATTAATGAGGTACTAGAAAAAATTTTCTAAATTTTTTCTAAAATTCTAAAATTTCTTTAAAAAGTACTAGAAAATAATCCCATTTATAATTTTACCAAAACCAAGAAGATCCTAGGAATAAACCTAACCAAGCAGGCAAAAGATCTGTGCTCTGAAAACTAAACACTTGTGAAAGAAAGGACACAAAGAAATGGAAAAACATTCCATGCTCATGGATTGGAAGAACATACAATGTTAAAATGTCTATATTAACCAAAGCAATCTACACATTTAACGCAATCCCTATCAAAATACCAACAGCATTTTTCACAGAACTATAACAAACAATCCTAAAATTTGTACAGAACCACAGAAGCCCCCAAATAACCAAAGCAATCTTGAAAAGGAAGAACAAAACTGAAGGTATCACAATCCCAAATTTCAAGATATACTACAAAGCTGTAGTAATCAAAAGTATGGTGCTGGCACAATAAAATACACATAGATCAATGGAACATAATAGGCCAGAAATAAATCCAAGATTATATGGTTGATTAATTTTCAACAAAAGAGAAAAGAATATGTAATGGGAAAAAGACTCCTCAGCAAATACTGGGAAAACCAGACAACAGTCAAAAGAATGAGGGCACCTGGGTGGCTCAGTAGGTTAAGCCTCTGCCTTCAGCTCAGGTCATGATCTCAGGGTCCTGGGATGGAGTCCCGCATCCGGCTCTCTGCTCAACAGGGAGCCTGCTTCCTCTTCTCTCTCTGCCTGCCTCTCTGCCTACTTGTGATCTCTCTCTCTCTCTCTCTCTGTCAAATAAATAAATAAATAAAAATCTTAAAAAAAAAAAAAAGAATGAAACTGGACCACTTTCTTATACCATACACAGAAATAAACTCAAAATGCACTGAAGACCTAAATATGAGATCTGAAACCATAAAAATCCTAGAAGAGAACACAGACAGTAATTTCTCTGACATCTACCATGGCAACATTTTTCTAGGTAAGTCTTCTGAGGCAAGGGAAACAAAAGCAAAAATAAACTATGGGAACTACATCAAAATGCAATCTTCTGCACAGCAAAGGAAACAATCAACAAAACTAAAAGGCAACCTACTGAGTGGGAGAAGATATTTGCAAATGACATATCCAATAATGGGTTAGTATCCAAAATATATAAAGAACTTACACACCTCAACACCCCCCCCAAAAAACCCACAGATAATCCAATTTAAAAATGGGCAAAAGACATCAAGAAAAATTTTTCAAAGAATACATACAGATGACCAACATGAAAAGATGTTCAACATCAACTCATCATCAAGGAAATGCAAATCAAAACCACAATAAGATATCACCTCACACCTATCAGAACAGATGAAATTTAAAGCACAAGAAACCACAAGTGTTGGCAAGGATGTGAAGAAAAAGCAACCCTTGCGCACTGTTGCCAAGAATGCAAACTGTGCAGCCACTATTGAAAACCATATAGAAGTTCCTCAAAAAACTAAAATTGGAATTACCATATGATCCAATAATTCCACCACTGGGTATTAACCCCAAAACACAAAAACACTAATTTGAAAAGATATGTGCACACCTATGTTTACTGCAGATTATTTGCAATAGGCAATATATGGAAGCAACTCAAGTGTTCATCAATAGATGAATAAAGACAATGTGGTATGTATATACCATGGAATATTACTCAGCCATAAAAAGAATGAAATGTGGGCGCCTGGGTGGCTCAGTGGTTTAAGCCGCTGCCTTCGGCTCAGGTCATGATCTCAGGGTCCTGGGATTGAGTCCCACATCGGGCTCTCTGCTCGGCAGGGAGCCTGCTTCCCTCTCACTCTCTCTGCCTGCCTCTGTGCCTACTTATGATCTCTCTCTGTCAAATAAATAAATAAAATCTTAAAAAAAAAAGAATGAAATGTTACCATTTGCAATAACATGGATAGATCTAAAGGATATAGTGCTAAGCAAAATTAAGTCAGTCAGAGAAAGACAAATACTATATGATTTCACTTGTATATGGAATTTAAGAAACAAAACAAAGAAAAAAAGTCACAAACAAAAGAAAACAAATCGGTGGTTACCAGAAGGCAGGTGGGTAGGTGAAGTAAATGAAAGGGACTTAGAGTACTCTTAATGTGCAGAATTGCTGAATCACTATACTGTACACCTGAAAATAATATAAAACTGCATTTTAGTTATACTAGAATTTTTAAAAAAAAATTAATGAAAAAACAAAACTATCAATATCAATTCATGAAAATATTAACACAGATATCCACTTTCTCTGTGAAAGGGTCTGTAACCAAAGATGTCCTGGTGGCAATGAACAGAACACTGTACAACCAGATGTTGTTGTTGTTGTTGTTGTTTTTTAAAGATTTTATTTATTTATTTGACAGAGAGAGATCACAAGTAGATAGAGAGGCAGGCACAGAGAGAGAGAGAGGTAAGCAGGTTCCCTGCTGAGCAGAGAGCCCGATGCAGGACTTGATCCCAGGACCCCGAGATCATGACCTGAGCCGAAGGCAGCAGCTTAACCCATTGAGCCACCCAGGCGCCCCAGATTTGTTTTCTAAATACAGTATCTCATTAAAAGGAACTGGAACTCCTTGGAGAAATAACTGATTTCTGGGCCAGGTAAAGGACAATGCAAAATATACATTCAACATCTTATGAGGGCAGAAAGTAACGAAGTGCTCTAGAATGGTGATGTGCAAAAGGGTTAGCAGGAGCCATACAGAAGGAGCTCCCACTTACCACCAGTGATACAAAAGAACATTGAAATAAATAATGATAGAGATATTAACAAAGAAAGAATATTAGCATATACAAATTAAACAAATGAAGAGAGAATAGAATGTAAAGCCCTCCCATATACTTATAGTAATCTATCAACTAAAACATATAAATAATAAGATTATTCAGCATTTGGAACCCATCAAAGTAATATATCATACAGCCAAAAATCATGAATGGATACTACAGTATGCAGAATTTCTACATATGGCCCCCAAGATTTCATGCTCCCTAATCTCCAGAACCTATGAATGTGAGGAAATGCCACTTCCATGACTGTACTATGTAAAACAGCACCACTGACCTTAAGAATTGGAGGGAGGGGTGAAAGGAATTTGGCTAATGTAATCACATGAGTCCTTAAAGGTAATTCAATTTCTCCAGATGATGGCTGAAGAAGCAAGCAAAAGAGTTAGGTTCAAAGCATGAGACTCAACATGCTGGTTTTCAACATGGAGAGGACCATTAAAGAAGAAATACAAACAGCCTTAAGCTAAGACAGAGGAACCTGGCCAACAGCCAGCAAGAAATGGGAACCTTATACCTATAACCACAAGGACTTGAAATCTGGCAACAGCCTAAATGAGCACAGACATGGATTTTTCCACAGAGCTTTCAGAAAGGAACATAGTCTCAATGATACGTTAACTTTAGCCTTGTGATACCCTAAGGAGAGCCCAGAAAGGCTCACTGGACTCCTGACCTACAGAACTGTGAAATAATACATTTGGATTATTATAAGTTGCCATGTTTGCGGTTATTTGCAACAGAAAACATGTAAGTTAACTTTTGATAATGAAAAAGAATACCTAAATAGTTTCACAGTAATATCCTACGAATTACTTATTAGTTAGAAAGGAATAAATCATTAAATTCGTAGTGGATTAATCCAGCATAACAACCACAGTCAAGTAACCTAAGTTAATAACACCAATAAAAGAAAAAATTACAGGGGCGCATGGGTGGCTCAGTTGGTTAAACATTTGCCTTCAGGTCAGGTCATCCATCATGCCAGGGTCCTGGGATGCAGCCCACATCAGCCTTCCTGCTCAGAAGGGGGCCTGCTTCTGCCTTTCCCTCTGCCTGCCGCTCCCTCTGCTTGTGCACTTATGTGCACTCTCTGTCAAATAAATTAAATCTTTTAAAACAATAAAGCTTTAAAAAAAGAAAAAATTTTATCATGTGCCTTGTGATATGATGTACTGACAAGAACGCCACACCACATATTAACCCCAACAAAAATAAATAACCTGAATCTAATTTAACTAATCAGACAAATTCACATCAATGCCACCAACGTAATAGACCTGTCAAAAGTATCATGGCTCCAACAGACAAAGAAACGGTTTTAGATTTAAAAGGACTAAAGAGGGGGTGCCTGGGCGCCCCAGTCATTAAGCATCTGCCTTTGGTTCAGGTCATGATCCTAGGGTCCTGGGATCGAGCCCCTTGTCAGGTTCCCCCACTCTGCAGGAAGCCTGCTACTCTCTCTCCCACTCCCCCTGCTTGTGTTCCCTCTCTCACAATCTGTCAAATAAATAAATAAAATCTTCTTTAAAAAATAAAAGAACTAAAGAGGGGCGCCTGGTTAGCTCAGTCAGTTAAGCATCCAATTTGGTTTCGGCTGAGGTCATGATCTCATGGGTGGTGAGAGCGAGCCCATCATCCACATTCAGCAGAGTCGGCTTGAGACTCTTTCCCCCTTCCTCTTCCTACCACTCTTCTCTTGCATGCACACTCTCTCAAATAAATAAATAAAATCTTTTTTAAATGAAAATGAAAATAAAAGAGTCTTTTTAGACAAGACAAGTATATGCTGCCTATATATGTTGTCTTCAGGTGGATACTTGACTTGGGAGGAAAAATTTATCTATAAAAACACTGTTGGAGCAATTTTTGAATTAAGAATAAGGACTGAAGATTAGATAACACTATATATTTAGTTTTACCCACCTACTTACCATTCCCATTACTCAATACTTCTTACATTTAGGTGTTGCCATTTCAAATTATTTACCTTCTGATTTAAGAAAACCCTTTAATATTTCTTCTATTGTAGGTCTACTGACATAACAGAGTTCTCATTTTTGTCTATATTAACTCCACCTTCACTTTTGAAAGATGATTTCACTGCATATGCATATACAGTTCCAAGTTAGCAATTATTTTCATTTCATACTTTAAAGAAATCATTTCATTATCATGTAGCTTCTATCATTCATGTTGTTGACTGTGCTATCATTGTTTTTGCTTTTCCCTTGAAAGCAGTAATTTTTTTTCCTGTCTGCGTATAAGTTTTTCTCTTGGTTTTTTGTTCTTTAGGAGCTTAATTATAATACTATCTAGTTATCATTTTCTTTATATTTATCCTGCTTGAGGTTCACAGAGTTTAATGAATCCATGGCTTGATGCCTTTCATCACTTTCAGAAAATGCTCAGCTAGGTTTCTGACCCATTCTATCTTTTCCCCCTTCTGAGATTCTAATTACACATATAGCTGAACTTCTTACTGTAGTCTACCTCTCTTATACTTTTTGTACATACTGTATTTGTGGTGCACATGCACGTGCATGGGGGGGGGTGTATTCAGCTCTTACATATGCAGCCACCCTTGAAAACCTCAAAAATGATCATCACATGATACAGGACACTTTTAAAAAGGAGAAAGGAGGTAGAGAGGAGGTATTGAGACTTTTTTGTTAAAAAAATGCACCAATTCTATTCAGAGAAGTTATGAAACACTGTAAAAATTTAACTCATAGAGGTGCCTGGGTGGCTCAGTGGGTTAAAGTTTCTGCCTTCAGCTCAGGTCATGATCTCAGGGTCCTGGGATCGAGCCCCACATCCAGCTCTCTGCTCAGCAGGGAGTCTGCTTCCCTTCTTCTCTCTCTGCCTACTTGTGATCTCTGTCTGTCAAATAAATAAATAAAATATAAAAAAAATTTAACTCGGGATGCCTGGGTAATTCAGTCGGTTAAGCTGCTGCCTTCAGCCCAGGTCATAATCCCAGGGTCCTGGGATCAAGTCCCCCCATCGGGCTCCTTGCTCGGCAGGGAGCCTGCTTCTCTCTCTCTCTCTGCTTCTGCCTCCCATTCTGCCTGCTTGTTCTCTCTCTCTCTCTCTCTCTCTGACAAATAAATAAAATCTTTTAAAGAATTTAACTCATATACACAAATAACTAAAATAATATATTTCTATACTGCTCCCACCTCTTCTAATACTACCTATTTTTCATAGTGAACATTTATCACCCATGCTATAAGATATCTCCATTATGCATAAAATCACAGTGCATCCTTCTCTAAGCACCTATCCATATAACCTTACATTTTACTTATCTAAATTAAAATCTCCAATTATCAGATACCAGCTAAACACTAGGTTCAGAAGGGCTAATAAACCCTTCAATAGCTGCTCCCTCCCAAAACTAAATGTAAAATAGACTAGAAGATACTGCACATTATTTCTCAATTTACCTGTGCTTTGGCTCATCACAAGTCTTGGAGGAGAACTTGTTTCTTCAGATTCTTCTGATGAGTGTGCCAGGAAGTCATGAAGCTTCTGCACCAATGTATTCAACTTGCTTTCACTATCAAAACAAAAATTTAAAGAACTTCTTTAATTAGCCTGCCATGTATTTAATCAAATGTAAAGGCCTAACAAACTGAAAACATACCTATACTGTAAGTGGTCTGAAAGAATATATATTCAAAATAAAAGTAAATGAATTTTCATTATTTCACTAAAGATTTGAAAACATGAGTAAAATGCTGACGTGACTTTGCTTTACATCATTTAAAATAATAATAATATATCAAATATAACTAAAATACTTACTCCATGGAAGCCTTCTGGATTTTTTTAATCACTCTATCTTCTGCTCGTCACAGAAGAATTAATGACAAAAAGATGAAGAAAACCAAAAAAGGACTTAGTAGATCTCACAGATTCCCAGGGAAATATTTATGTAACTAAATCATTACAGCATATCTTGCTAAGTTATATTAACAGGTATATCTGTAACCCAACAGATTTATAAAAGCTGAAACCTTAAAAGAATGCACAAAATAAACATGTATCCCTTTTCTAATACAGGATTTACTAAACTTAAAAGAGGGAAAATAGATAAAACTGACTTGACTGAAATTTAAAACTTTTGTGTATTCAAAGATACCATCAAGAAAGTGAAGAGATGGGCACCTGGGTGGCTCAGTGGGTTAAAGCCTCTGCCTTTGGCTCAGGTCATGATCCCAGGGTCCTGGGATCGAGCCTCGCATCGGGTCCCTGCTCAGCGGGGAGCCTGCTTCCTCCTCTCTCTCTCTCACTCTCTGCCTACTTGTGATCTCTGTCTGTCAAATAAATAAATTTCATACATTGGGGAAAAAAAAAAACCAAAAAACCTAAAAACAGGAATTCCAGCTACAATCTTCAGATCACCCTTGTAATGTGTTATGGGTCCATTTTTCCTGGAATAGCTTAAATTGAAGCAGTTTCCCCTGTTTTGGAGATTTTGTAGTTAATTTTAATTTTGGCTATTGTTTGGAAAAGATGGGCTGTCTGTGTAGATATGAAGTATAGTTTTTCCATAAAACAGATGTTTATTTTGTATTAAAAATACCACTGTACTTGTTTTACACCATTTGTATACATGTGGTGATATTAATGCTGAACTGTAAAATTCAGGAATTAAAATGTGACCCTGTAATTCTAAAAAAAAAAAAAAATATATATATATATATATAAAAATAAAACTTATGACCCAACAATCACACTACTGGGTATATACCCAAAAAATACAAAACACTGATTCAAAGGGATACAAGTACCTCAATGTTTATAGAAGCATTATTTACAATAGCCAAGGTATGGAAGTAGTCCAAGTGTTCATCAACTGATGAATGGATAAAAAAGATGTGGTGTATGGATCTCTGTGTGTGTGTGTATATATATATATATACACACTCATACACATATATATACACATATAAAATGAATTACTCATCCAAGAATAAGAATGAAATCTTGACATTTGCAATTACATGAGTGGAGCTGGAGTATAATGCTGAGCAAAGTCAGAGAAAGACAAATACCATGTGATTTCACTCATATGTGGAATTTAAGAAATAAAACAAACGAGCAAAGGGAATATAAGAGAAAAATTAACAGACTCTTAATTGCAGAGAACAAACTGACAGTTACCAGAGAGGAGGTGAGTGGAGGGATGGGTTAAATAGGTGATGAGGACTGAGAAATGCACTTGTGATGGGCATCAGGTAATATACAGGGGATTGTTCAATCAGTATATTTCACACTTGAAACTAAGGTTAAACTGTATGTTAACTAACTAGAATTAAAATTAAAACTTTATTTTTTTAATAAATGGTCACTCCTCAATCAGGAAAAGTAAGATTTTATTTATTATTTGACAGAGAGAGAGAAGCAGCATAAGCGGGCAGAGGGAGAGGAAGGAAGTAGGCTCCCCACTGAGCAAGGAGCCTGATGCAGAACTGGATTCCAGTACCCTGGTATCATGACAGGAGCTAAAGGCAGACGCTTAACCAAATGAGCCACCCAGGCCCCCCTAAAATTACAAGTTTCAAAGAGATCAACTTATCCTACAAGAGATGCCCGAGCAATTCCTTCATCCTAGGTGGGGCTGGTCTGTACCTCCTGGTCCAGTGGAATAGGAATTGGGATTAGAAGGTGTCAAGCAAAGTACACTTCCCAAGACCAAGTGCCCTGCTTCCTTCACCAGACCCTGTTCCTCATGCCCACCATGGCTACAATTCAGCAGCTTGTAGGAAGATGGTTTTAAGAAATATATGAAGAGTAGACTTTCATGAATATATGAAGGAAGTACGATTGGGAGTGACACTGTGAAAAATGGGCACAATGGCCAAGCCAGATTGTGTAACACATCCGACAGCAAATCTATCACCATAAAAACTGAGAGCACTTTAGAAGCTTTCTCGTAAACTGGGAAAGAAGTTTGAGGAAACTTCAACCAATGGCAGAAAAACGCAGAATGTCTTCAACTTTACAAATAGTATATTGGCTTAACACCAGGAACAGACTTAGAAGGAAAGCACAATAAGAAAAGTGGAAGATAAGGATATTAATAATGGAATGTATTATGAACAAAGTCACCGGGATGTATGAAAAGGTATAATAAAAATCTCACCATCACCCTAGAGTAATTAGCTGTTAAAATAAACAACTTCTGTTCAATGAGCAAATGCATCCTTTTTTAATGCATTACTGTGTTCAATGATCTCTATCACAAACATTTTACATGCAATTATCCAAGAAATGACTTTATTAGGATCATCCCTTTGGTTAGCTGATAAATGTGTGCTAAAAAAAGGGCACCTGGGTGGCTCAGTGGGTTAAGCCGCTGCCTTCGGCTCAGGTCATGGTCTCAGGGTCCTGGGATCGAGCCCCGCATCGGGCTCTCTGCTCTGCAGGGAGCCTGCTTCCCCCTCTCTCTCTGCCTGCTGCTCTACTTGTGATCTCTCTTTCTCTCTGTGTCAAATAAATAAATAAAGTATTTTAAAAAAATGTGTGCTAAAAAAAAAGCAATGTAAAACATATTACTTCACTCTGATCCCCTTACAGTAACTTCTAAAAAAATATGAAAGATATGAACATTTTCGCCTAAAAAGTAAATAAAATACCTAAAGAAAGGAATATGAAACTAACTCTATTAAATGCTACAAAGTGTTAAACACGGGGGGGGTTGCCTATGAAATATTTAAGGGAAAAAGGACTGCTCACTGTAGGACAACTCTCATATGCCCAGGGGTAATACAGGGATTTAGAAAAGAACTTGGCAAAAAGTCTTTGATCTTATCTTGAATAATTCTGCCTATATTCAATCTAGACAAAGAAAATACAAAAATACAACAATTATAAGAACATATTACGAGCAACTACGCACCAGCAAATTAGACAAATCTGGAAGAAATGGATGCATTCCTAGAGATATATAAACCACCAAACTGAACCAGGAAGAAATAGAAAACCTGAACAGACCCATAACCAGTAAGGAGACTGAAAATGTAGTAGAGTGGTGTTAAGTCAAGTGGTTGTGTCAGGGGAAGCAGCCACCTGCTAGGAAGGGTCAGCCTAAGAGTACTGACCCAGCACGGCCTCTATACCTGTCCCTCTTCATAGTCCAACACCTGGAACCTGGAGCTGTCTGCCATTCCCCAGATCAGGCTGAAAGTACTTGGCCAGACTGTGGACAGAGGAGGCTGAGGATTTGTGTATTGAGAGCCACAGCCTGACCCAGCTCATAGCCTATACTCAGCAATGGCTGGGTCACGTCTTCCACCACCACATCTCCCTGCTGCAGCTAGGCCAGGTCCCCCTCACAATGAGCCTGTCACCCCCATTAGCCTCTTACCTGAGCTCATCCACCTCAGTGGCTGCCATGTGCTCTGTGAGCACCACCTTGAAACATCTCAGCCGAGACACCATACCCCCGTATAGTGCCTGGTCCTCGCATCTACCATGGAAGCTCCCACAGAAGTACAGGGCCCTGTGGCCCTGCTGGACTGGCTCCCCATGCTCCTGCGTTAATGCCATTGCTGCCTTTGCTCCGCTCCCCATACTCCGTGTACTTTTAAGACATGGGGCCAGTATTACACTGATCCCCAAACCAGACAAAGACCCCATCAAAAAAGAGAATTACAGACCAATATCCTTGATGAATACAGATGCAAAAATTCTCACCAAAATACTAGCCACCAATAGGATCCAACAGTACATTGAAACAATTATTCACCATGACCAAGTGGGATTTATTCCTGGGCTGCAAGGTTGGTTCAACATCCGCACATCAATCAATGTGATACAATACGTTAATAAAAGAAAGAACAAGAACCATATGATACTCTCAATAGATGCTGAAAAACCATTTGACAAAGTACAACATCCTTTCTTGATCAAAGCTCTTCAGAGTGTAGGGATAGAGGATACATACCTCAGTTATCATCAAAGCTATATATGAAAAACCCATAGCGAATACCATCCTCAATGGGGAAAAACTGGGAGCTTTTCCTCTAAGGTCAGGAACACAGCAAGGATGTCTACTATCATCACTGCTATTCAACATGGTACTAGAAGTCCTAGTCTCAGCAATCAGACAACAAAAAGAAATTCAAGGCATCCAAATCAGCAAAGAAGTAGTCAAACTCTCACTCTTTGCAGCGGATATGATACTTTCTGTGGATAACCCGAAAGACTCCACTCCAAAACTGCTAGAACTTGTACAGGAATTCAGTAAAGTGTCAGGATATAAAGTCAATGCACAGAAATCAGTTGCATTTCTATACACCAACAACAAGACAGAAGAAAGAGAAATTAAAGAGTCAATACCATTTATAATTGCACCCAAAATCGTAAGATACCCAGGAGTAAACCCAAACAAAGAGGCAAAGATTCTATAATCAGAAAACTATAAAGTACTCATGAAAGAAATTGAGGAAGACACAAAGAAATGGAAAAACTTTCCATTCACATGGACTGGAAGAACAAATATTGTGAAAATGTCTATGCTACCTAAAGCAATCTACACATTTAGTGCAATCCCTATCCAAATACCATCCATTTTTTTCCAAGAAATGGAACAAATAATCCTAAAATTTATATGGAACCGAGAAAGACACTGAATAGCCAGAGGAATGTTGAAAAAGAAAGCCAAAGTTGGTGGCATCACAATTCCAGACTTTAAGCCCTATTACAAAGCTGTTATTAAGACAGTATGGTACTGGCACAAAAACAGACATATCGATCAATGGAACAGAACAGAGAGCCCAGAAATAGACCTTCAACTCTATGGCCAACTAATCTTCGACAAAGCGGGAAAGAATGTCCAATGTAAAAAAGACAGTCTCTTCAACACATGGTGTTGGGAAAACTGGACAGCCACATTCAGAAGAATGAAACTGGACCATTTCCTTACACCACAAACAAAAATAGACTCAAAATGGATGAAAGACCTCAATGTGAGACAGGAATCTGACAAAATCCTTGAGAACACAGGCAGGAACCTCTTTGACCTCAGAAACACCAACTTCTCCCTAGACACATTACCAAAGGCAAGGGAAGCAAGGGCAAAAATGGTTATTGGGACTTCATCAAGATCAAAAGCTTTTGCTTTTGCACAGCAAAGGAAACAGTCAACAAAACTGAAAGACAGTTGACAGAATGGGAGAAGATATTTGCAAATGACATATCAGATAAAGGGCTAGTATACAAATCTATAAAGAACTCATCAAACTCAGCACCCAAAGAACAAATAATCCAATCAAGAAATGGGCACAGGACATGAACAGACATTTCTGCAAAGAAAACATTCAGATGGCCAACAGAAACATGAGAAAGTGCTCCACATCACTCGGCATCAGAGAAATACAAATCAGAACCACAATGAGATACCACCTCACACCAGTCAGAATGGTTAAAATTAACAAGTCAGGAAACGACAGATGCTGGCAAGGATGTGGAGAAAGGGGAACCCTCCTACACTGTTGGTGGGAATGCAAGCTGGTGCAGCCACTCTGGCAAACAGCATGGAGGTTCCTCAAAATGTTGAAAACAGAGCTACCCTACGACCCAGCAATCACACTACTGGGTATTTACCCTAAAGATACAGATATAGTGATGCAAAGGGGCACATGCACCCAATGTTTATAGCAGCAATGTCCACAATAGCCAAACTATGGAAAGTACCTAGATGTCCATCAACAGATAAATAGATAAAGAAGATGTGGTGTGTATGTATGTGTGTGTGTGTGTGTGTGTGTGTGTATATATATATATATATATACACACACACACACACACATACATACACACACACTCACACACACACACACAAATGGAATACTATGCATCCATCAAAAATGAAATCTTACCATTTGCAACAATGTGGGTGGAACTAGAGGGTATTATGCTGAGTGAAATAAAGTCAATCAGAGAAAGACAATTATCATATGATCTCCCTGATATGAGGAAGTTGAGAGGCAGAGTGGGGGGTCTGGGGGTAGGGAAGGAAAAAATGAAACAAGATGGGATCAAGAGGGAGACAAACCATAAGAGACAATCTCACAAAACAAACTGATGGTTACTGGGGGGAGGGGGGTATGGAGAGGATGGTTGGGTTATAGATATTGGGGAGGGTATGTGATATGGTGAGTGCTATGAAGTGTGTAAGCCTGACGATTCATAGACCTGTAACGCTGGGGCAAATAACACATTATATGTTAACAAAAATAATTAATAGGAAAAAAAATCCCCAAAACACCGATAAAAGCAAGTTGTGAAATAGTATGTACTTAATGGTATCAAACTCATAAAGCTGAAAAATTCTAAATAATGTTTAAGTTTATGGATGCAGAAAAATTTATCCATACTTGTATATGTATGTAGAAAATATAAGACCTCACCTCTATCTTTTAATGTTTTATTTCTTTAAAAGAAATCTGAAGCAAATATGACATAAGATTTCATAAAGCTAGGTGGTAGGTGCAGAAGTATTTATAGTATCTGAAATTTTATTAAATAATATATTCAGAGTATGAATGTTCTAAAACTCATTACTTATTTGTTTACATAGTTGTTTACATCAATAACTTAAGTCTAAAAATATACTGATGAATTATTGAGAATGTAAGCTTCATCCCTCACTTCTTTATTTATTTGACAGAGAGAAATCACAACAAGGCAGAGAGGCAGGCAGAGAGAGAGGAGGAAGCAGGCTCCCCGCGGAGCAGAGAGCCCCATGTGGGGCTCGATCCCAGGACCCTGGGATCATGACCTGAGCCGAAGGCAGAGGCTTTAACCCACTGAGCCACCCAGGCGCCCCATACCTCACTTCTTTTTACACAGAACAAAAGCATCCTTCTATCCTTCATATATTAAATTTGATAATAAAAACTAAAGGAAAACTTCAAAAAATTAAGTGTATAAGAATTAATGAATTTGCCTCACTTCTTTATTCAATCAGCATATATTATATGACAACTATGAGCATTCAAAACAATCTAATAACATAAATGGCTTCTTCTGTCACAAGTCACCTGGTCATAGGTAGACCAACGTATATTTAGACACATTACAAAAGACCAAGGTCAAAAATTTTAAAAGAGCTAAACACTAAAACAGTGACGCTGGCCCTCAGAGCAGTTCTTAAATGGAAAATTTTTTTTTTAAGGTTTTATTTATTTATTTGACAGAGAGAGAGAGAGAGAGATCACAAGTAGAGAGGCAGGCAGAGAGAGAGGGGGATGCAGGCTCCCCGCTGAGTAGAGAATTAAATGGAAAATTTTAAAAGAGATTCCTAAAATAGCAGATTAGTTTACTGTGCCACTCTGGGACATACAAAGGCATCCTAAAATATTTTTCTTAAACCAGCAAAAACACTCAAAACCCTCCTTATACATCCAATTAAGATATGGCTAAATATGAATTACAGTACATGAGCAAAATACTCTAATAAAGGTTCACAGTGTATAAAATCAAAGTTCAAACTGAGAAGCACTGGAACCAGACACTAAGCCTTGTCATAACCAGAAACCTGGGACATAAATGGTCATTCACAACAATAAAGTTCATGCAAAACAAGAAATCTCATAACATCTGATTGAAAAGGCAACATAAAAAAAAACTGAACTTCAGTTATACTAATCTCTGCAAGTTACTTTCAAATAAGTAAGAAAACAGGATAGACTGCTTCATCAACAGAGTTAGATGGACAAATATGTAATAAAACATGTACAGTAAAATGTTAAAGGAAAAATCCAGGTGTTGAATATATGTAAAATTCTTTCAAATTTGATATGTTTGAAAATATTCATAATAAAATTTTGAAAAATTCATACTTCAATTCACAGACCTGTACCCCCTGGGGCTAATAATACATTAAACATTAGTAAAAAAATTATTTAAAAAATTTATACTTCAATAATGTCAGAGTATAATACCCTCTCACCTACAATTATTGATGGCCCCCAAACACCTAAAACACTACCACATAAAAGAAATCAAGAAGGCAGGGAGGGGCACCTGGGTAGCTCAGTCGGTTAAGCATCAGACTCTTGATTTCAGTGCAGGTCATGATCTCAGGGTTGTGAGATCCAGCCATACACCAGGCTTCCAGCTGGGCAGGGAGCCTACTTAAGATTCTCTCTCCCTCTGTCCCTCTACCTCCCCCAACTCTCTTTCTCTCTCCCTCTATTAAAAAAGAGAGAGAGAGAAAGAGATATCAAGATGGCAACCACCTTCAGTATTGGAAACAAAAGGAAAAAAAAAAACTATCTTTTGCAAACAGTTCAATTTAGGCAAACACCACACAGTATAGTTTATTTTACAATAAAAAAAACTTCCCTGACCTATCTCCTCACACATGTCAACTGGCTAAAATCAACAACACAAGAAACAACAGATGTTAGCTAAGATGTGGAGGAAGAAGAACTCTCTTATACTGTTCGTAGGAATGCAAACAGGTACAGCCACTATGGAAAACAGTATGGAGGTTCCTCAGAAATTACGGAGGCAGCCCAAATGTCCATGGACTGATGAACAGATAAAGAGAATATGGTGTATATATATACAACGATAAAAAAGAGTGAAACTTTGCCTTTTGCAATGATGGGAATGGAGTAAGACAGTATTTCAGTAAGCAAAAAAGTCAGAGAAAAACAAATACCATACAATTTCACTCATATGTGGAATTTAAGTAACAAATGATCATGAAATTAAAAAAGAAGAAGAAACAGACTCTTATCTACAAAGAACAAACTGATGCTTACCAGAGAGGAGGTAGGTGGGAGATGGGTCAAATAGGTGATGTGGATTGAAGAGTGTACTTACTGTGATGAGCACCATGTGCTGTATCACTAAACTGTACATATGAAACTAATAGTACACTATATGTTAAGTAACTATAATTTGAATAAAAACATAAAATTAGTCTTCCATACAATAATATGATGTCTGGAATTTGCTTGAAAATAAATCACTGAGGAGGGACTTGGGTGGCTATATATGAAATTCAACAATGAGATGATAATTGCTGAAACTTCGTAACAGTTAACTGAGAGGTCATATTTTCTTCCATTTTAAATATGTTCGTAATTTTGCTATTTCCAGTAAAAAAAAAAAAAACTTCAATATATAGATTATTACTCTAATGCCTATTCAGTGTCCTATATCCTAGTATTGGGACCAGTGGACAGTAGGCACTCAAAGGTTTTCTATAGTTCAAACTCACACACACCCAGTTATATTCAATTAAATACAGATTAATGTTCATCTATGAATTCATTTCATAAACACATCCAAGTCACTCATTTCAGTGTCCCTTGCCCTTACACCTCACTGGGTATTTGTACGGAAGATTCAACCACCAACAATATATACACACACAAATGAAAATAAAAACCACAGCTAATATTTACTGGGCACTGCAGGACAAACACTGTTCCAAGACCTTAAATATCTCATTTAATCATAATCACCCTATAAAATAGGTGGTTATTATTATCTTTTATAAATGAGAAAACTGAGGTACAGAGGTTAGGTAAACTGCCCAAAGTAATAAAAATGAACCATGGAGCCAGGATCTAAATATAGCTGATAACTCCTAAATCATACCTTATCCAGATCTTAATTACAAATTATTTAAAAAGTAAAGGTTTGGGTACCTGGGTTGCTCAGTCACTTAAGCAGTTGCTGACAGCTCAGGTAATGATCCCAGGATCCTTCTTTCCAGCCCCACACTAGGCTCCCTGCTCAACAGAGAGTCTGAACCTCTCTCCTCTGCCCCCACTCCCTTCATGCTCTCTCTCCCAAATAAACAAAAACCTTTTTTTAATTAAGCTTGCTTTTTAAAATAATAAGGAATGGGGAGAGATTATCAAAGTACTCAAAAAAATTCATAGCAACTTTTCAATGGATCAGGCCTTTAACCAATTCACTCCAATGTCTTAAATTTACAGTAAATCAATCATGGATATAACTGAACAATCACTCTAGACAATGACATGAAACTTCACAAATACATATGACACTAGGAAAAAACGGCTCTCATGGGTGACAGAACAGTATCTATTTCACTGCTTTATCCCCCAGTACCCAGCAAAACAACCATCTAACAATTATTTGCTGAATAAACTGAACAATCAAAATAGTCCTTATCTTCTTTCTACTCCTGAATGTTCGATACATTGACATAAAATATGCCCTTTCCATTTTTTTAACTTTTTATATAAATTCCAGTTACTTAACATACACAGTAATATTAGTACCAGGTGTGAAATTTAGGGATTCCACACCAACACATAATACTCAGCACTCATCAGAATTGCACTCCTTAAACACATCACCTATTTAATCCATACAACCACCCACCTCCCCTCTGGTAACCATCCATTTGTTCTCTATAGTTAAGAATCTGTACCTTAGTTTGCCTGTCTTTTTCCCTAAGATCATTTTGATTCTTATAATCCACATGAGTGAAATTATGACTTATTTTGTGGAGCATAATACCATCTAGCTCCACCCATGTTGTTGAAAATGGTAAAATTTCATTCTTTTTAATGGCTGAGTGATATTTCATTGTGTGTATATATATACACCACTTTATCTATTAATCAGTTGATGGACATTTGGGCTCCTTCCATAATTTCGCTATTGTAGGTAATGCTGCTACAAACATCAAGGTGCACGTATCCCTCTTAGTATTTTTTAATTCTTTGGGTAAACATCTAATAGTACAATTGCACAATCGTAAGGTAGTTCTTTTTTTTTTTAAAGATTTTATTTATTTGACAGAGATCACAAGTAGGCAGAGAGGCAGGCAGAGACAGAAAGGGAAGCAGGCTCCCTGCTGAGCAGAGAGCCTGATATGGGGCTCGATCCCAGGACCCTGAGACCATGACCCAAGCCGAAGACAGAGGCTTTAACCCACTGAGCCACCCAGGCGCCCCAAGGTAGTTCTATTTTTAACTTTTTGATGTATCTCCATGCTGTTTTCCAAACTGACTACAACCAGGTTGCATTCCCACCAACAGTGTTTCTCCTTTCTCCACGTCCCGCCAAAACCTGTTCTTTCCTGTCTTCTTAATTTTAGCCATTCTGACTGGTGTGAGGTGAGAGCCCATTGCAGTTTTGATTTGTGTTTCCCTGATGATAAGTGACATTGAGCATCTTTTCATGTGGCTTTTAGCCATTTGGATATCTTCTTTGGAAAAATGTCTTATTCATGTCTTCTTGGATTATTTGTTTTCTGGGTACTGAGTTTTTAAGTTCTTTATAGATTTTGAATACTAACCCATTATCAGATTGGTAATTTGCAAATATCTTCTCCCATTCCATAGGTTACCTTTTAGTTTTGATTGTTTGCTTCACTGTGCAGAAGCTTTTTTTTTTTTAAAAAGATTTTATTTGTTTATTTGACAGAGAGAGATCACAAGTAGGCAGAGAGAGAGAGGGAAGCAGACTCCCTGCTGAGCAGAGAGCCCCATGGGACTTGATCCCAGGACCCTGAGATCATGACCTGAGCCGAAGGCAGAGGCTTAACCCACTGAGCCACCCAGGCGCCCCGATGTGCAGAAGCTTTTTATCTTGATAAAGTCCAGTTCATTTTTGCTTTTGTCTTCTCCCTTGCCTCCAGAGACATGTCTAGTCAGAAGCTGCTACACCCAAGGTCGAAGAGGTTCCTGCCTTTGTTCTCTAGGATTTTGATGGTTTTCTGTCTCACATTTAGACCTTTTGTCCATTTTGAGTTTATTTTTGTATTGTGTAAGAAAGTGGTCCGGTTTCATTCCTCTGCATGTGGCTGTCCAGTGTTCCCAGCATCATTTGTTGAAAAGACTGTCTTTTTCCCACCGGATATTCTTTTCTGCTTTTTCAAAAATTAGTTGACCATATAATTGTGAGTCCATTTCTGAGTTTTCTATTCTGTTCCATTGATCTACGTGTCTGTTTTCGTGCCAGTACCATACTGTCCTGATGATCACAGCTTTGTAATGTAACTTTAAGTCCAGAATTGTGATGCCTCCAGCTTTGCTTTTCTTTTTCAAGTTGCTTGCATTATTCAGTGTCTTTTGTGGTACCATACAAACTTTCTGATTGTTTCTTTCAGCTCTGTGAAAAATGCTGATGGTATTTTGAGAGGGATTGCACTGAATATGTAGATTCACACTGGTTCTTCCAATCCATAAGCATACAATGTTTTTCCATTTCCTTGTGTCATCTTCAATTTCTTTCATCAGTGTTTTGCAGTTTTCAGGTTATAGATCTTTTATCATTTGGTTGGGTTTATTGCTAGACATCTTTTTTCCCCATAAAATTGTAAAAGGGTTTGATTACTTGATTTCTTTCTGCTGCTTCATTACTGGTGTATAAAAATGCAACAGATTTCTGTATGTTGACTTTGTATCCTGGAACTTCACTGAATTCTTTTATCAGATCTAGCAATTTATTGGTCGAGTCTTTTGGGTTTCTACATAAAGTATCATTTCATCTGCAAACAGTCAAAGTTTGAGTTCTTCCTTGTCAATTGGGAGGGTGTTCCTTTTGTTGTCTGCTTACCGTGGCTAGGACTTCCAATATTATGTTAAATAATGGTGGTAAGGGTGGACACCCCTGTTTTGTTCCTAACCATAGAGGGGGGGAAAAGCTGGTTTTTCCCCACCGAGGATAATATTAGCTGTGGGGTTTTCATATAAGGCCTTTATGGTGTTGAGAAATGTTCCCTCTAACCTTACTTTGTTGAGGGTTTTTATCAAGAATGGATGTTATACTTTGGGGGCGCCTGGGTGGCTCAGTGGGTTAAAGCCTCTGCCTTCGGCTCAGGTCATGATCTCAGGGTCCTGGGACTGAGCCCCACATCGGGCTCTCTGCTTGGCAGGGAGCCTGCTTCCTCTTCTCTCTCTGCCTGCCTCTCTGCCTACTTGAGATCTCTGTCTGTAAAATAAATAAATAAAATCTTAAAAAAAAAAGAATGGATGTTATACTTTGTCATATACTTTCCTGCATCAGCTGAAAGGAGCATATGGTTCTTATACTTTTATTAATGTGGCATATCATACTGATAGACTTAGGAATACTGAAGCACTGTCGCAGCCCAGGAATACATCCCACTTTGTTGGGATGAATGATACTTTGAATGTAGTGTTGGATTCAGTTTGCTAATATTTTACTGAGAATTTTTGCATCCATGTTCATCAGGGATATTGGCCTGTATTTCTGTTTTAGCAGAGTCTTTATTTGGTTTTGGTATCAGGGTAATACTAGCCTCACAGAATGAATTTGGAAGTTTTCCTCCCTTTTTTTTTTAAATAGTTTTGAGAAGAATAGTTATTAACTCTTCTTTAAAAGTTTCACAGAATTCCTCTGAGAAGCCATCTGGCCCTAGACTTTTGTTTGTTGGGAGATTTTTGACTACTGATTCAATTTGCTGCTTATCAGTCTGTTCAACTTTCCTACTTCCTCCTATTTCAGTTTTGGTAGTTTATGTTTCTAGGAATTTATCCACTTCTTTCAGGTTGTCCAATATGTTAGCATAGTTTTTCATAATATTCACTCATTGTTTGTATTACTGTGGTATTTGTTGTTGTTTCTCCTCTCATCTGTGTTTTATTTTGGTCCTTTATCTTTCCTTTTCAAAGAACTAGCTCCTGTTTTCATTGATCTGGGAGTTTTTTGTTTGTTTACTTTCTATATTATTTGTTTCTGTTCTAACCTTATTTCCTGTCTTCCACTGTCTTTAGGCTTCATTTGTAGTTCTTTTTTTTTTTTAAGATTTTATTTATTTATTTGACAGAGCGAGATCACAAGTAGGCAGAGAGGCAGGCAGAGAGAGAGAGAGAGGAGGAAGCAGGCTCTCCACCAAGCAGAGAGCCGGATGTGGGACTCGATCCCAGGACCCCGAGATCATGACCTGAGCCGAAGGCAGAGGCTTAACCCACTGAGCCACCCAGGCGCCCCTCATTTGTAGTTCTTTTTCTAACTCCTTTAGGTGTAAGGTTAGGTTGTTGATCTGAGATTTTTCTTCCTTGAGGTAGGCCTGTATTGCTATTTATCTCCCTCTTAACACTGCATCCCAAAGGTTTTGAACTGTTGTGTTTTTGTTTCTATGTATGTTTTAATTTATTCTTTGATTTCCTGGTTGACCCATTCCTTCTGTAGTAGCATATTGTTCAACATCCATGTTTTTTAGCCTTTCCAATTTTTTTCTTGTGGTTGACTTCAAGTTTCATAGAACTGTGGTCAGAAAAGATGCATGGTATGTTCTCAATCTTTTTGTACTTGTTGAAGCTTGATTAGTGACCCAGTATTTGATCTATTCTGGAAAATGTCCCATGTGCACTTCAAAAGAATGTGCATTCTTCTATTTTAGGATGAAGTGTTGTAAATATATTTCTTAAATCCATCTAATCCAGTATGTCATTCAAAGCCACGGTTTCCTAGCTGGTTTTTTTAGATGATACGTCCATTGATATTAAGTACAATGTTAAAGTCCCCTGAAACTATTGTATTGTTATCAATGAGTTCATTTATGTTTGTTACTGTTTTATATATTTGGGTGATCCCATGTTGAGTGCATAAATAATTACAATTGTTAGAGCTTCTCTTGGACGGTCACCTTAATTATGATATACTGCCCTATACTGTCTCTTGTTACAGTGTGGCTTAAAGTCTATTTTATTTGATATATACATAGCTATTCTGGCTTTCTACTGACATCCATTTGCAAGATAAATGTTTCTACATCCCCTCACTTTCAATCTGTGGGTGCCTTTAGATCTAACATAAATCTCATGCAGGTAGCATATAGATGGGTCCTGTTTGTTTTTTATCCACTCTGATACCCTTATGTCTTTTGTTTGGAGCTTTTTAAGTCTATTCACATTCAGAATGATTACTAACAGATACCTATTTAGTGCCATTTTATTATTTGTCATGGCTTCTGGAGTTTTTCTCTATTACTTTCTTGTCTTTGTCATTTTTTGTCTCTCCTTCGCACTCAGAGTCCCCTTTAATATTTCTTGCAGGATTGGTTTAACGGTCACAAACTCCTTTATTGTTTGTCTGGGAAACTATCTCTCCTTATATTCTGAATGATAGCCTTGCTGGATAGAATACTATTGGCTGCAGAATTTTCCCATTCAATATTTTATAGATATCATGCCACTCCATTCTGGTATGAAATGTTTTTGTTGAGGAATCTGCAGTGAGCCTTATGGGTCTTCCCTTGTCAGTTAAGGACTTCTTTTGTCTTGCTGCTTTTGAATTTTTTTAATGATTTTTTAAAAGATTTATTTTAGAGCACATGTGAGTAGGGGGAGAGGCAGAGGGAAAGAGAGAATCTCAAGCAGACTTCCCACTAAGCACAGAGCCCAACATGGGGCTCCATTTCATGATCCTGAGATCATAACCTGAGCCAAAAACCGAGAGTCAGATGTTCAATCGACTGAGCCACCCAGGCACCCAAGATATTTTTCATCATCACTATATTTTGCAATTTTAATTACAATATGTTTTGGTGTTGGCCCGCTTTTGTTGATTTGATGGTAGTTCTCTGTGTCTCCTGGATATGCATGTCTGTTTCCTTCCTCAGATTAAGGAAGTTTTCAGCTATTATTTCCTCAAGTAAATGTTCTGTCCCCTCTTCTCTTTTGTTCTTCATCTGGGACACCTATGACACAAACATTATTACATTTGATGGACTCACTGAGTTCCTTAAGTCTATTCTTTTTCCATAATTCTTCTTTGTTTAGCTTCATTATTTTACATCATTTTGTTTTCTATATCATTTATTCATTCCTCTGATTCTTCCAACCTTGTGTTCATTGCACTGAGCCTGTTTCAGGCCTCAGTTACTACAATCATCATTTCTGATCCCTTTTTAATTATTTTATCTCTGTAGTACAGGCCTTACTGAAGTCTTCCAGGATTTTCTCAAGCCCAGCAACTATGGCTATTATTGTTGCTTTCAATTTTCCACCAGGCATACTACTTGTATCTGTTTAGCTTAGATCTCTGGCTGTGACCTTATCTAGTTCTTTCAGGTTGGATGAGTTCCTCCATCCTAACATTTTGTCTAAATCTCTGACTTCTGTGTGTTATAAAAATTATGGTTCCTGCTCCTGAAAGTAAAGGCTTTATGAAGAAGATGTCATATAGTGTCCAGGGCCTGGCACTTAAGGAAGTGTCTGGTGTGTGCATGTGCACTTTGCTATCGTGTTTTGGCTGCTCTGTCCTTCAAGCAGTTGTATGCAGAGGCTCTCCTTGCCTACAGTGGACAGTGTTTGGTCCTTGGCCAGAGTCTGGAGAATTTAAATTATGTGGGCTCTGGTCTGCTTGTTAAATGAGACCTGATACTACTTTCACTAGAACTGAAGCCCCACAGAAGTCTCTGCTCGGGAGATGTGGAATAGGTAGAGGTTTCTATTAGTCTGGAAAGTGGTTCACCATTCTGGAACTGAGGCAAACTTGACCAAGAACAGCAGTTCCACCAGAGTGCAGGGGTGTGGAACTTGGTGTAAGAAGGTTAGGCAGCCAGTGTGGGGTGCTGCATTGCTTCCTGCAGGTAGATGTGTATTTATGTTGGGGAACAGGGAAGAGAAAATACGCCAGCCAGTTTCTTTGTCCCCAGAAGCTTGTGGCGAATGCTACCTGTCAGGGTGGTGCTCTAAGATCAGCAAATCATCTCCCTGTGTCCACCAGGTATTTAAAGGGGTACATGCACTGTGCTGTTTATAGCAGCACTATCAATAATAGCCAAAATATGGAAAGAGGCCAAATCAACTGGTGAATGAATAAGGAAGATGTGGTGTGTATGTGTGTGTATATACACACAAAATGGAGTATTATTCACCCATTGAATCTACTCAGCCATTGAAAAGAATGAAATCTTGTCATCTACAATGATGTCAATGGAGCTACAGTGTGTTATGCTAAGTGAAGGAAGTCTGTAAGAGAAAAACAAATACCATATGATTTCACTCATAGATGAATTTAAGAAAGAAAATAGATGAACGTATGGGAAGGGGAAAAAATAGAGCGAGAGAGAGGGAAACAAACCATAAGAAATTCTTAACAACAGAGAACAAACTAAGGGTTGATGGATGGAGGTCGGTGGGGAATGGGCTAGATGGGTGGTGGGTATTAATTAAGAAGGGCATTTTTGTTAAAAAAAATTAATTTAAAATTTTAAAAAATTTTTAAAAAGAAGAGCATTTTTTATGATGTGCACTGGGTGCTGTATATAAGTGATGAATCACTAAATTCTATTCCAAAACCAATACTGCACTGTATGTTAACTAACTAGAATTTTTTTTAAAGATTTTATTTATTTATTTGACAGAAAGAGATCACAAGTAGGCAAAGAGGCAGGCAGAAAGAGAGAGAGGGAACCAGGCCCCCTGCTGAGCAGAGAGCCCGATGCGGGACTCGATCCCAGGACCCTGAGATCATGACCTGAGCCGAAGGCAGCAGCTTAACCCACTGAGCCACCCAGGCGCCCCTAACCAGAATTTTTTTAAAGATTTTATTTATTTATTTGACAGACAGAGATTACAAGTAGGCAGAGAGGCAGGCAGAGAGAGAGGAGGAAGCAGGCTCCCTGCTGAGCAGAGAGCCTGATGCGGGGTTTGATCCCAGGACCCTGGGATCATGACCTGAGCCGAAGGCAGAGGCTTTAAACCACTGAGCCACTCAGGCACCCCAACTAACTAGAATTTAAATAAAACTTTGAAGGAAAAAAAAAAGCTGCCACCTTTAAAACTCTAGACTTTAAGGCCCACTGGTTGCAATAACTCAACAAGAAATCATTCCCTTGTTTTCCCAGCAAGTGGTGTTGGGGAAATGCTCTCCTTGTGAGTTCCCCTGTGTCCTCCTGTCTTGCCTTTCTCTGTGACCATGGCTCCCTCCCCTCTGCAGAACCCACAGTCTGTTTCTCCCCCAAACCACGTCTCCATACTTTCTATCTTCTTCAGTGTGACTTCTCTCCCTTTAGTTGTGGAGTCTGTCAGTATTCAGGCTGATTTCTGGGTTATTTATAATGATTTAACAGTTATCTAGTTGCGTACAAGGGATGAGACAAGCGTGGGATCCTCCTAGCCCTCCACTATCTCCTCTCAATTTTTTTTAAGAATTTATTTATTTATTTGACAGAGAGAGAGATCACAAGTAGGCAGAGAGGCAGGCAGAGAGAGAGGGGGAAGCAGGCTCCCCGCTGAGCAGAGAGCCCGATGCGGGGCTCGATCCCAGGACCCTGAGATCATGACCTGAGCTCAAGGCAGAGGCTTAACCCACTGAACCACCCAGGTGCCCCTCTCCTCTCAATTTTTTATATTAAAGATATAACTCATCCTGGCTATCCCTTAAACCATAATCTTATAAAAAGGTACTGATCCTGGATTTTATGGGCATTTCTAAATCTGAAGGCTACCTCCATACTCCCTGATCAATTATTATAGTCTGCATTTAGGGAAGTATTTAAGAGTTACCAAGACAGGGGTGCCTGGGTGGCTCAGCGCATTAAGCCTCTGCCTTTGGCTGAGATCAAGCCCAGCATTGGGCTCTCTGCTCAGCAGGGAGCCTGCCTCCCCCTCTCTCTCTGCCTGCCTCTCTGCCTACTTGTGATCTCTTTGTCAAATAAATAAATAAAATCTTTAAAGAAAAAAAAAAAAGAGTTACCAAGACATGACTTGAATTTCATAAATCTGATCCATGCTTCTGGACTTTGCCCACTCTGATCAAAGAAGGTAACAGAAGTAAACTATTTTATGGCCAAATTCTAACTTATTCTACATTTTTCACCATAGTAAAATCACACAGGTAATAAAGAAATGGAGACCCAAGTTCCAATACATAGTAGACTACTTGAGAAGCCAAGTAAGGAATGTTTCATAAAAGAAAGATAAAAATTATTGAAATTTTATGAAAGACCAGAAATGGTTTACTGTTCTCACTTTTTCCTCATACTCCAGAAGGCATCAGGACTATTCTAGCAAATGGAATCTCTGACCTCTAAAGGTCTTATTGTTAAACTGGTTATTGAACTTTTAAAAACGGTCAAAACTATGGACTATGCATATCCAAAGGAGAAACTACACATTGCAACAAACTCCCCTGAGATTAGAAAAAGAAACTTTTCAGGACACCTAGGTGGCTGCCCTTGGCTCATGTCATGATCCCAGGGTCCTGGGACTGAGTGCCCCATCAGGCTCCTTGCTCAGCAGGGAGCCTGCTTCTCCCTCTGCCTGCCGGAGCCCCTGTTTGTGCTCTCGCTCTCTCTAGCAAATAAACAAAAATCTAAGGAGAAAGAAAGGAAGCTAAGGAAGAAAGGGAGGGAGGGAGGAAGAGAGAGAGAGAAAGAAAGAAGGTAAAAAAGAAAAGAAGGGAGGAAGAAAGGAAGGAAGGGAGAGAAAAAGAGGAAGGAAGGAAGGGAGGGAGGGAGAGAGAAAGGAAGGAAGGAAAACTTTTCAGGCCATCTGGGTGGCTCAGTCAGTTAAGCGTCTAATCTATTTTGGCTCAGGTCATGATCCCAGGGTCCTGGGATTGAGCCTCAAATTGGGTGCTCTACTAAGCAAGAAGCCTTCTTCTCCCTCTCCCTCTGCCTGCTACCCCTCCTGCTTGTACTCACTCTCCCTAACAAACCTCTCTCTCCCTGTCAAATAAATAAAATCTTTTAAAAAAAGATTTTATTTATTTGACAGACAGAGATCTCAAGCAGGCAGAGAGGCAGGCAGAGAGAAAGGAGGAAGCAGGCTCCCTGCTGAGCAGAGAGCCCGATGCGGGCTTGATCTCAGGACCCTGGGATCATGACCTGAGCCGAAGGCAGAGGATTTAACCTCCCAGGCGCCCCTAAAATCTTTTTTTAAAGAGTTTAAAAAAAAGGGGGGGGGATGCCTGTGTGGCTCAGTCAGTTAAGCGGCTGCCTTCGGCTCAGGTCATGATCCCAGTGTCCTGGGATCAAGTCCCACATCTGGCTCCTTGCTTGGCAGGGAGCCTGCTTCTCCACTTGCCTCTGCCTGCCGCTCTGCCTGCCTGTGTTCTCTCTCTCTCTCTGAAAAATAAATTAATAAAAACTCTTTTAAAAAAAAGTTTTCTGATCAAAAACTATTTAACTGACTAACTGCACACTCTTGAAAAGCCCCCTTAGCCCCTCTGAGCTAAACTGTCGTGATTCTGGTAAATAATTATAACTTAAATAGTACGGAAACAACTCTGAAGCATGTGAACAAGTATCCAGGAAATCAAGAATATTCCAAATAATTCAGTCTCACAACAATAGAATTGTGGCTAATTTACTTCCTTGAGACTTGTGGCAGTGATTAGAAAATGTAAAATCACTTTAAAACATAACAAGTGTCCTTTACTTTCTTGAACAAAATATCTGACACACATTATATAAAAATATTCTTACTTTATTATTAGAAAATACATAGAAACATCCTAATGGATGATTAAAAACATAGTGTTACACCAAGAACCCTGAACTGGAAGTGAAATAATTTCCGTTATAGTCCTAGAACCAACTAGAATTTTACTAGATGGCTGTTAAAATACTTTCCAGTTATTAAATTGGCCTAAAGGGATCACCAATTCATCCTCATGTTCGATTTTAAGAGTCATTCAGCAGAGTACCTGGGTGACTCAGTCAGTTGAGCATCCAACACTTTATCTCAGCTCTCAGCTCAGGTCCTGATCTCAGGGTCATGAGTTCAAGCCCCACATTTGGCTCCACACTGTGGAGCCTACTTAAAAAAAAAAAAAAAGAGTAAATCAGCTGAGAGGTGCCTAACTGGCTCAATCAGTAGCACATGCAACTGTCGATACTGAGGTCATGAGTTTGAGTCCCATGCTGGGCAAACAGATTACTCAAAAAATTAAAAAAGAAAGAAAAAAAAGTAAATCAGCTCCATGTCCATTCCTGGAAATAATAACCAATCAGCAAGTCCCTTTCCCTCTACAATGTGAAGATCAAAACATCCCTTCATTTTAATTCATACCATCCTCAGACTTAAGGAAAACTGTAGTTCACTTGAGACTCAACCCCAAACCATTATTTCTGAAATGCTACTGCCTTCCTCTTTTACTAGGTCATCCATAGGATTGTTATATAACCCAACATAGGGATAGAATTTTAGAGCTAAAGGTACTTTAAAATGAGGGACTGGACTAGATAAAAAGGAAAAAATTGAGGCCCAGGGTCATACAGTTATCAGAAGACCCAGAACTAGAAGTTATAGAAACCACAGTCTTGGGTCAAGTGCTTTCTCAATATTTCATTCTATTAGTAACACTATGTTCCATGTCCTGAAAATACCTTGACTTATTTTACACTACCCAAAGGTTCAAAGTCATTTCATTCCCCTACAAACTAATTAAGTACAAACAGAAATCAAGCTAGCAATCATCACTGAATGGGAGATATGTTATATAATAAATCTACTATGCCGATCATCCTCCTGTTTATCATTGTTAACTTAGCATCCTGACAAAACCAGGAAACTGAACAATCCTCACCAAGATCTAACATAAAAGTGACAGACATCCTCCCTCTGTCTTGTTTCCTAATTTTTAGAAAAACACACACAAATAACAAAAATTTATTATCTATCATTACACAAATGTTGATTTTAACAATAACTTTAATAAAACATGAATAAAAGGAAATGTTCTGAACTCCTCACTTTTAAAACTGATCATGCCTAGCCCATACTACCCAAAACTAAGGAAATATGAACTATACCCATACTTCCTTAGACGGGTATCATTAAATATGAATAGTATCCACATGCAGAAAAATTTGTTCTTCACCAATTTTCTTGAAAAGCTGAGATACATTTATTTTAATTACTACCCCTTATTTACCTATAGAGATAGTCCCAGCGATTTTTTAGAAGGCAAAATACTATACATACCATTACCATAATATCACTCAAAACCTTGACAACCTCACTTCTGAAATGTTACATAAAAATATTCAGGGGCACCTGGGTGGCTCAGTCAGGTAACTACCTGACTCGGTTTCGGCTCAGGTCATGATCTCAGGATAGTGGGATGGAATCCCACATTGAGCTCTGCAGTCAAAAAGGAGTTTGCTTGACACTCTCTCTCTTCCTCTCCCTCTGCCCCACCCCTGCTCTCACTCTCTCTACAAAATAAAATCTTTAAAATTTTTTTCAGAGCTGTGTTTTAGAGAAAGGAATACCAAATTCAAATATAACACCAGAAATAGAGTAAGTGAGAAAAATCTCAAATATTAAAGATTAAGCTAAATAGCATAAACAGTATGTTCTTAGATTACAACTATGACTATTTAAGAACATTTACAGTGACATATAAATTACTTCTGATTGTCACTGAATGCTATTATCTATCTTTTCCCACATCAATCTTTCTTTTATGTTGGGAAACTTAATCCAAGAAAGTTATACTTAAGTTTCAAGACCATAACAATTTATTTTTTTTTTAATTTATTTATTTGAGAGAGACAGAGACAGCAGAGAGAGCACCAGCGGGGAGGAGAGAGAGAAGCAGGCTCCCTCCTAGGGAGCCTGACACAGGCCTTGATCCCAGGAATGCGGGACCATTACCTGAGCCAAAGGCAGACACCCAACCAACTGAGCCACCTAGGTGCCCCAAGACCATAACAATTCAAATCAAGGGAAAATACTTCCAGCAAATATAAAAGACTGACATCTGCGGGTGCCTGGGTGGCTCAGTCATTTAAGTATCCAACTCTTGATCTCAGCTCAGGTCAGGATCTCAGGTTGCAAGACTGAACCCCACATCAGGCTCCGCCCTGGGCATGAAGCCTGCTTAAGATTCTCTCTCTCCCTCTCCCTTCTGCCCCTCCCCACTCACACTCTCTCTCAAAAAAGAAATCCATATTCTATTAAACTTATTTTAAAAATCTTGTCATCAAAGGAATATGGGCAGAGAATAGAACTATCTACAAAAGATGCAGTCAGGGGGCGCCTGGGTGGCTCAGTGGATTAAGCCGCTGCCTTCGGCTCAGGTCATGATCTCAGGGTCCTGGGATCGAGGCCTGCATCGGGCTCTCTGTTCTGCAGGGAGCCTGCTTCCCTCTCACTCTCTCTGCCTGCCTCTCTGCCTACTTGTGATCTATCTCTCTCTGTCAAATAAATAAATAAAATCTTTAAAAAAAAAAAAAAAAGGATGCAGTCAGTAAAACATGTTAAACTACTTTTAACCTCTTTACAGCAAGGTACTACTTTATACCCTATAACTTAAATAGCAATAATGTCCACTGTCCAAGGTACAGTGAAATGAGTTCTCACACATTCTGATACCAGTATAAATAAATGCAAACCCTTCAGAAAGCAACTGGTAAATGACCAAAGAATCATAAACATTCATAATTCACTAATCCCTCTCTTAATCTAAGGTGATCTTTTAGAAAGCATTTTAAATGTAAAGTTGTCACATAATAAAAATTAGAATTTTAATCAGTAAGAGGAGAGTTGTGTCAATTATGGTACAACTAAAAGAATTAAAAGTGACTATGAGAGAGGGGCATCTAGGTAGCTCAGTCAGCTGAACATCCAACTCTTGATTTTGGCTCAGGTCATGACCTCAGCATCATGAGATCAAGCCCAAAAACAGGGTCAGCACTCAGTCTGCTTGTTTCTCTCCCTTCCCCTCTGCCAATACCCCCTCATGTATGCATGTGCTCACACGTGCACGCATGCTCTCTCCCTCAAAATTATCAGGGAACTGGAGGAGGAATAGGGAATTACCATTTAATGGGTAAAAAGGTTTTCTTTGGGATGATCAAAAAGTTCTGCAAACTGATTGCAGTAAGAGTTATACAACATAGTTAATGTACTTAATGGCACCAAAATGGTGCACTCAAAAATGGTTAAATGGTAAATTTTATGAACTGTAGATCTAAAAATGATTAAATGGTAAATTTTATTCTGTATACTATAATAAAAAGAAAAAATAACTATAAAAATATTTTAAGTGAAAAATCTGATTCCCAAATTTAATCACAACTATTTATAACTATGTGAACATTATATATGCACATGTACAAGGACCTTTGTGGGGGATATGAGACAAACCCCTGGCTGTAAGGCAGCAGTTCTCAATGGGGGCAAATTTGCCTCCTCGGTACATATGACAATGTATGGAAACAATTTTGGTTGTCACAGCTGTGGGTGGGATTATCAGTGACTTCTAGTGGATAAAGGACAAAGGATACTGCTAAACATCTTATGATACACACAAGAATCCCCTTACAACAAAAAATTATCTATCCCAAAATGTCAACCGTGATTCTATTCAGAAATCTTACTTTAAAGTAACATGATTCAAAGAGTTGTTCCATATTTAATATGTCTATTTTTAAAGGTTTTATGGTAAATGTAAAAGTGCGTTAAAGGCTCAAGAGTTTTGGGCTCCTTTCCTTTCCCCTACAAACTTCCAACACAATCCATAATCTTTTACCCCAAAGAAAGAGAGAGGTGGGGAACCAAAGGACAAAAATGGGGAAAACAGCAAATTGTCACACATGAATTATTTTTCTGCAAACTATTCTTCAATGGATTACAACAAACAGAACAAATCTGGGACTGACAGGCTTTAACACAATTTCCACAGACCTGTCCATATGGTGATTTTTTATTCTCTATTATATTTTATTACTTCTCACTCTCATTTGTTTCATTATAGCAGTTTATTTCCAAATTTGAGACCTATCACTGTCTTATACCATTGTTTCTCCACATTATAACTTTAAAAAATATTATTCCTCAAACACAGCTTTAGGGCGCCTGGGTGGCTCAGTTGGTTAAGCAACTGCCTTCAGCTCAGGTCATGATCCTGGAGTCCTGGGATCAAGTTCCACAACAGGCTCCCTGCTTGGCAGGGAGTCTGCTTCTCCCCCTGACCTCTTCCCTCTCATTCTCTCTCTCTCTCTCTCAAATAAATAAATAAAAATCATCACCAGTAATGGGACCAATTGACATCATATGTCTCCTGCTAAGAGGCACTTAAAAAGAACCAAAATCCATAACTTAATCTACTCATAAGGAAACATCATACAAACCCAAATTGAGGGCTATTCTATAAAAAGAACTAGACTGTACTCTTCCAAAATGTCAAGGTCAGGGGTTCCTTGGTGGTTCATTTGGTTAAGTGTCTGACTCTTGATTTCGGCTCAGGTCATAATCTCAGGGTTGTGAGATCAAGCCCCATGTTGGGTTCCTCGCTAGGCACTAGGCATGGAGCCTGCTTGAGATTCTCTCTCTCCCTCTCCCTCTCCCCCTCTCTCCCTCAAAAAAAAATGTCAAGGTAAGAAGAGTAATACTGTATCATTTCACTCACATGTGGAATTTAAGAAACAAAACAAACTAGCATTGGTGGGAAAAGAGAGAGGCAAACCAAGAAACAAACTCAACTACAGAGAACAAACTGATGTTTAACAGGAGAGGTGTGTGGGGCTATGGGTTAAGGAGCTGATAGGGAGGGGCACCTAGGTGGTGCACTTGGCTCAGCATCCAATTCTTGGTTTCATTTTCTTTTTTTTGTTCCCAACTCCTGGTTTCAGCGTGGGTCATGATCTCGAGGTCATGAGATCAAGCCCCATGTCAGGCAGGCTCTATGCTAGGCACAGTCTGCTTGAGACTCTCTCTCTCTCTCCTGCTCCTGCTCATGCACACGCTCTCTCTCTCTCTCTAAAGTAAGTAAATTTTTTAAAATATAAAATAAAATAGTTGATAGGGATTAAAGTAGGTAAATTTTTTAAAAAATAAAATAAAATAGTTGATAGGGATTAAAGAGTGTACTTGTTGCGACAAGTACTGTGTATTGTACAGAACTATTGAATCACTATATACTGTGAACTTGAAACTAGAATTACACTGTGTGTTAACTAACTGGAATCTAAATAAAAACCTAAAAAACCTGTCAAGGTCAAGAAAACAATGAGAGGTATAACTTCCAAGTGAAAGAATATTATTAGTGCAACTTGCAACTTTGAATATGGATTTCAGACTAGATAAGGGTATTATACATACTTAAAATGTCATGATATGATAATTACCCACTAATTGTGTAAAACAATACTCTTGTCCTTTGGAAGCATTTAGGGGAAAGGGGACATGATGTTATGCAACTTACCCTCAAAAAGCTCTGGAAAAATATATATAATCAGAGAATATACAAATGATAATGTAGTTGAAACAAAATGTTAACTATGGTGACTCTAGAAAAAGGGTATATAGGAGTACTTTGTACTCACAAAATATCTGTAAATTTGAAATAATATCAAAAGTTACAAAAAACTTTGTACCATTTTAACTTTTCAAGTATCTTCCTTTTCTAAGAACACAGACATATTATAAGAGACCAGTTTCAGTTAATAAGACTCCATGTCTAATCTGAGAAAGCAGACAACAGTTTAAAATATATCACCCTGATATTTTGCTTGAAAAAAACATACAACTTTGTACATGTTACCAATTCACTCCTCTATTTAAATACCAAGAATCATCACCTGTGATAACATTTAAGAATTTGACAAATACAGTATGGAAACAGTCTACGCAAAAGATGGCATGGTTTAAAAATAGTATCTGACATCTAGTTTTAGTGTTATAGAAATCTCTACCCTTCCCTCTTTTCATACTTTATAGACCAGAGCTATTTTCTTGAGTATAATATTTACCATATAATTTTAATCATTTTACTTTATCACTATTCATTAAAAGAAGTTGCTATTACTCCAAAGACATTACTCAATTTTCTATGATATAAAAAGACATAAAATGAAGATATTAATATAGCATAGAAAGTCTTTTTAAAATCTTTAAAAAAGCCTTTTCAAATCTGATTAAATAACTTTCCTTTTTTCACCTCTACCTCCCATATCCTCCCCAATCACAATGTCTCACTGTCCTAAAGGCACAAAAGGGCCCTTCTATCAAGTCCCTAAACATGACCTTTGCACCACCTAGACCATCTCTCCCCCTTGTCAACACTGCCACTTTGCCATAAGTCCCAACTCAAAACTGCCATCCCTCTCTGGAAAATACTACCATTAACTCTCCAAGGAAATTTTTTGCTATTCTTCCACATTTCTTGGTTCATATCTTTGTAACTATACTTAACCACATCAGTGTATTTCAGTTGTTTATTCCTCCACTTAGCTCAGTATTAATTACCTATGAATCCCTATCATTCAGAATTGTGGTTGTCAAACAGAAGGACTCTGCCCCTCCCATACCTTCACCACCCACAGGAACTATCCGACAATGTCTTTAAACATTTCCAGTTGTCAAAATTAGTGGGGGGTTTTACTAGCATCTACTGGGCAAAGGCTGGGGATACAATGCATACACAGAACAGCTTCCCACAGCAAAGAATTACCTGGACCAAACGTCTATAATGCCAAGACTGAAAAGCCCTGACCTAAAACAATCCCTGGCTCACATTAGGCCTTAAGAATGTTTATGAAAATAGAATAAAACACTAATCAAAGAATTTAGAAACATAAAAAGGTATATAATATGGAACAGTACAGACTCAAGAATTGCCAAGATAGTACAAAGAACAACAATGTGGGCATTCATGCCCTAGCAGTGTTCATAAAAACCTACAGTTATTAAGAATATGTGGCACTGGCATAGGGATTACAACAAACACACCAGGAATGATGTCATATACAATGGTGACAGCAAGTAACTCTGTCCCTCCACTAAGGCAACAGTTACACTAGTAAAAAAAAATTCCAAATCAACATTTTTGGAAATCTAGAATCCAATCAAAAACCTACAACCAAAAGGGAACAGTTAATAGAAAAAGCTACTGAACATCAGTATGAGAGCACAGTGGTGTTTCAGCTTTCTGCACCTACCATGTCCCATTCTCAGCTTGATGTAAGCCATGAAGATGGTGGCCCACATTCCTAGGGAACTTGCAGATGCCAAAGGTAGTGATGTGGATCCTATTCTTAAAGAATTGTGGTTGTGTGTTTTGACCTGTCTGGTTGTTATCTGACAGACTGGGATGTGGGTTTTCTTTCTTTCACCAACCAGAACATTCTCAAGAGGAACAAATTCCTAAAACAAACTGGATTTGTACAAAGAATTTAAAGGCAAATATACTATCCACAGCCACCAGGGCTAGGGATAACACATGGACCAGGCACTTGACAGACATAAAAGGATGGGAAGAAAGAAGTCAGAGATAGAGGAGAAAATAAGAGCTCCAAAAAGCTCCAGCACATACCTAGGAATTTGGAAGGCCATTCCTATGCTCAAGGCTGGAAACATGCTCAGAAAAGACAACAGACCATAAACTTTCACCTCTATCTGACCTTTAGCTTCCACCCATCAGGAAGTGAGAGTTAGAAGTACCCCAACACTGAGCCAATATGTGAAGAGAAAAAGTTGTTTTGGTTTGGTTTAGGTTATTGTTTGTTTTTGAACTGTTTTTTTTTCTGTCAAACCACTAACTGACCAATAAGCTACCAGAACAAACACTTCAGTATCCACATATGACAAATACAGCCTTTGTGAAAATAGGTTAGAAAGTTCACTAACCAGGGGCATCTGGGTGGCTCAGTCAGTTAAATGTCTGTCTTTGGCTCAGGTCATGATCCCGGAGCTGGGGCTGAGCCCCACATGGGGCTCCCTGCTCAGCTGGGAGCCTGCTTCTCCCTCTCCCACATCCCCTCTCTACTGCTTGTGCCCTCTTGCTTTCTCTCTCTCAAATAAATAAATAAAGTATTTTTTTAAAAAAGTTCACTAAGCAAACACCACAACAAGAAGCAACAACAAACCGTGGGGAGGGGGAAAAATGTTTTCCAGAATTGCCATATTACAATATTCAAAGTATCTGTTTTCAACAAAAACAGAAGCATGCGAAGAAATAAGAAAAGTATGGCCCATTCCCAGGGAAAAAAGAAGAAATTAACAGAACTGCCCCTAAGGAGGCCCAGATGTTGGAATTAATAGACAAAGACTTTAAATAAAATGTTTTAAATATAATCAAAGAGCTAAAGAAACCAGCATGTCTTACCAAAAACAAATAAAGAAACATAAAAAGGAACCAAATAGGGCACCTGGGTGGCTCAGTTGATTAAGTAACTGCCTTCAGCTCAGGTCATGATCCCAGAGTCCTGGGATCATGTCCCACATCAGACTCCCAGCTCCAAGCAGAGTCTGCTTCTCCCTCTGACCTTCTCCCATCTCATGTGCGCTCGTGCGCGTGCGATCTCTCTCTCTCTAATAAATATATAAATCTTAAAAAAAAGGAACCAAATAAAATTTTAGAGTTGAAAAATACAATAGCAGACATGAAAAATTTCCTACAGAGGTACAACAGAAGATCTAACCAAGGATAAGAAAGAATAAATGAATTTAAAGATAGCACCAATTGAGATTACCCAGTATGAGAAGCAGAAAGAAAGAGGGAAAATGACCAGAGCATCAGAAACTTGTGAGATACCATCAAGCATAATACATGCATAAGAGACGTGCATAAGACAGTCACAGAAGAGAAGAAAAAGAAGAAAGAATACTTAAGTAATAGTCAAAGCAGCCCAAATTCATGAAATATATGAATCTACATATCAAGGTCAATGAATTCCAAGAAGGATAAACAGAGATCCATAGTGAGACAAAATATAATTAAACTGTCAAAGCCAAAGAAAATCTCAAAATCAATGAGAAAGGACAAGTACAATGGATCCTCATTAACAGCTGAACACCATGAAAATGAGTAAAGTGAGATGACATATTTAAAGTGCTGTAAAAAGGGGCACCTGGGTAGTGCAGTTTGTTAAGCATCTGACTCTTGGTTTCAGCTCAGGTTATGATCTCAGGGCTCTGAGATCAAATCCCACATGGGGCTCTATGCTCAGTGTGGAGTCTGTTTAAGATTCTCCCTTTCCCTTTACCCCTTCCCTTGTGCACTCTCTCTCTCTCAAATAAATATATTCTTTAAAGATTTTATTTATTTATTTGACAGACAGAGATCGCAAGTAGGCAGAGAGGCAGGCAGAGAGAGAGAGAGGAGGAAGCAGGCTCCCCACTGAGCAGAGAGACCGATGCGGGACTCAATCCCAGGACCCTGAGATCATGACCTGAGCCAAAGGCAGAGGCTTAACCCATTGAGCCACCCAGGTGCCCCCAAATAAATAAAGAACCAAGAATTCTGTATCTAGCAAATAAAACCTTGAAAAATGAAGAAATATGCCAAAAATTCAAAAGCTGAGAAAATGAACTGCTAGTATACTTGCCCTACAAGAAATGCCAAAAGAAGACATCATGCTGAAATGAAACAACATCAAAGTATAACCTGGAGCTATATTATAAAATAAAAAACAATGGTAAAAGCAACCACATTAGGTAAATACCAATGCCTCTTTTTTTTTTTTTTTTTGATTTGTAGCTATTCAATCTCTTTACTTGACTTTATAATCAGAAAACACTGATCCTGTGGCTTCACCAGTAAATTCTATCATTTAATGAATAATCAACATTTCTTGAATTCTTCCCAAAAACAGGAGGAGGGAACACTTGACTCATTCTATAAGGCCAGCATTACCCTGATACAGAGAAACACATCATAAAAAAAAGAGAAAACTACAAGCCAATATCCATTATGAATACTGATGCAAAAGTCCTAAACAAAATACTAGCCATTGATTCAAAAATCCTAAACAGAATGCTAGCAAACAGAATTCAGTGACACATCAAAAAATTATACACCATGACCAAGTAGGATTCATCCCAGGAACACAAAGTGTGACAAAAATATATCAATGTAAAATAGCACATAAATAGAAAAAGGGGGGAAATCACATAATCATCTAAATTGTGGTAATCTTTACATCCTATGTGGGGCTTGAAATCTTGATCATGAAATCAAGAGCCACAAGCTTCTGACAAAGCCAGGCAGGCACCCCTGAAATTGATTTAATTTCTTTTAAGCAATGTTTCATAATATTCACTGTACAAGTTCTGAAACTCTTTGATTAAATTCACTCTTATATATTCTTTCTGAGGCTGCTGTAAATAGAAGTATTTTCTCAATATCCTCTTTGGATTGTTTATTGCTAGTGTATAGGAATATAACTGCTTTCTGTGTGTTGACCTTATATCCTGCAATGGGCTGAATTCATTTATTATCTCTAATAGTTTTTTGTGGATTCTTCAGGATTTTCTTTTTTTTTTAAAGATTTTATTTATTTATTTGGCAGAGAGAGATCACAAGTAGGCAGAGAGGCAGGCAGAGAGAGTGAGAGGGAAGCAGGCTCCCTGCTGAGCAGAGAGCCTGATGCGGGACTCGATCACAGGACCCTGAGATCATGACCTGAGCCGAAGGCAGCGGCTCAAACCACTGAGCCACCCAGGCGCCCCTCTTTAGGATTTTCTATATGTAAGATCACATCCTGTACAAACCACTTCATTTTTTACTGCTTGGATTGGTTTTTATTTTTTCTTTTAACTTCTGTTGAATAGGAATGGTAAAAACAGGCATACTTGTCTTGTTTCTGATCTCAGGTTGCAAATTTTTAGACTTTTCACTATTAAGTATGATATTAGCTGTGGGTTTTTCATTAATATTCATTATGCAATTGAGGAAGTTCCCTTCTCCTTCTAGTTCTCTGAGTGTTTTTATTGTGATAGGGTGCTGAATTTTGTCAGATTGTTAAGTATCTGCCTTTGGCTCAGGTCATGATACCGGGGTCTGGTCCTAGGATGGAGTCTTGCGTCTGGCTCCTTGCTCAGCAGGGAGCCTGCTTCTCCCTCTGCCTGACGCTCCCCCCTGACTGTGCTCTCTCTCTGACAAATCAATAAAAATCTTTAAAAAAGAAAAAGAAAATAGAGGAGTAAATCTTCATGACTTTAGACCTGGCAATAATTTCTTAGATGGCACCAAACACTCATACAACAAAAGAAAAAAACAGATAACTTGGACTTCATCCAAACTGAAAACATTCATGCATCAAAGAACACTACCAAGAGTGAAAAGAAAACCCAAAGAATGGAAAAAATATTCACAAATCATATATTTGATAAGGGATTAATATCCAGAATGTTTTATGTAGGTTCCAAACCCAGCATGGAGCCCTATGCAGGACTTGATCACAACCCTGAGATCAAGACCTAAGGTAAGATCAAGGGTTAGACGCTTAACTGACTGAGCCACCCAGGTGCCCCAATATCCAGAATTTTTAAATGACTCCTACAACAACAACAACAAGAACAACTTAAAGTTGAGCAAAAGACTTCAAAAGACATTTTTCCAAAGATACAGCAACAGCCAAAAAGCACATGAAAAGAGGCTTTATCTCACTAGTCATTAGGGAAATGCAAATAAAAAGTACAATTAACACTTCACACCTGTAGTATGGCTATATTAAAAAAACAGACAATACTTAAGTATAGATAATATACAGTGTTATCTTAATTTCAGGTACACAAAATAATGACTCAACAATTCTATACATTACTCAGTGCTCACCATGATAAATGTAGTCAATATCTACACCAAACAACATTATTACAATTTTATTGACTATATTCTCTATGCTGTAATTTGCCTCTCCATGACTTATTTATTTTATAACTGGAAGTTTGTACCTCTTAATCCTCTTTATTTCAGTTTAGTTTCTTATTTGTCAATTCATTTGTTTTACAGAGTACAGATGACACAGTCAACTAAATTTTTTAGGTTAACCTAATTCTAAAACAAAATAAACTATATGAGTTCACTTTTCTAAAAGACAAAACAAAACAAAAAGCATTGTTGACCGAGAATGTAGAGAAATTCATACCCTTATAAAATGTAAGTGGAAATGTAAAACAGTACAGCCACCACGGAAACAGTTTAGTGGTTCACCAAAAAATTAAAGCTAGATGGGCGCCTAGGTGGTTCAGTGGGTTAAGCCTCTGCCTTCAGCTCAGATCATGATCTCAGGGTCCTGGGATCAAGCCCCACATTGGGCTCTCTGCTCAGCAGGGAGCCTGCCTCCCCTCTCTCTCTGCTTGCCTCTCTGCCTACTTGTGATCTCTCTCTGTGTGTCAAATAAATAAATAAAATTTTTTAAAAATTAGAGTTAGAATTCCACTTCTAGGTACATGCTCAAAAGAACTGAAAATAGAGACTTCAACAGACATTTGTTTACCAGTGTTTACAGAAGCAATATGCACAACAGCCAAGATGAAAACAACACAAATGTCCACCAACAGATGAATAAACTAAGTATGTATGGTGCATACATACATAATGAATGAAATAATATTTAGCCTTAAAAAGGAATGAAATTCTGATAACATGCTACAAAATGGATGAAACTTGAGGACATTATGCTAAATAATGAAGTAAGCCAAACACAAAAGGACAAATATTGTGTAATTCCACTTATATGGAAGTATCTAGAATAGTTCAAATCAGAGACAGAAAGTGAAATGGTAGTTACCAACGGATTAGGGGAGAGGGGAAAGTTACTATTTAATGAGTACAGAGCTTCAGTCTGAGATGACAAAAAAGTTCTGGAGTTGGACAGAGGTAACAGATACACAATGATGCAGAATATTGGGAGATATGAGGACTCTTTCAGAGGTAAAGGAAATGTTCCAGAATTAGAAAGCAATGATGGCTGCACAACACTGAATATATTTAATGTACTTAATGCCACTGAACTGTACACTTTAAAGTGCTTAAAATGTTAAATTTTATATTTTACTGCAACTACAAAATCACAAAAGAAATATACAAATAACAAGGTTGGTAACACTAAATTTGTCCATTACCATTCTCCCTTCCAGCACAAGAAAAATCTCTAAAATCTATTTTGAAAGTTCATAGGCATGCACATATAAACTATCTCCATATCTGCCATATTTGTTGCCAGGAAAATATATTTCTGTGATTTATTATCTTCTTGTCTTATATTATTTATTTTTAGTCTAAAAGCACTTAAGGGCAGAGTC
Source organism: Meles meles (assembly GCF_922984935.1). NCBI lineage: Eukaryota > Metazoa > Chordata > Mammalia > Carnivora > Mustelidae > Meles > Meles meles. The sequence goes on from NC_060087.1 coordinate 65,074,666, forward strand.
TAAATTTTTCTGGTTTTATTAGGCTCAATACCAACAGTACCTACTTGGGCAAATAAACACTATTCAGAATTTGTATGAAAATGTCAACCTTTCCGGGGGTGCCTGGGTGGCTTGCTTGGTTAGGCATCTGCCTTCAGCTGAAGTGACGATCCCAGGATCCTGGGATCAAGCCCTGCATCAGACTCCCTACTCAGAAAGGAGCTTGCTTCTCCCTCTACCACTGCTACTCCCCCTGCTTGTGTTCTCTGTCGAATAAATTAATAAAATCTTTTTTTATTTCTTTTCAGCGTAACAGTATTCATTGTTTTTGCACCACACCCAGTGCTCCATGCAGTACGTGCCCTCCCTATTACCTGGTTCCCCCAACATCCCACCCCCCGCCCCTTCAAAACACTCAGGTTGTTTTTCAGAGTCCATAGTCTCTCATGGTTCATCTCCCCTTCCAACTTCCCCCAACTCCCTTCTCCTCTCTATCTCCCCATGTCCTCCATGTTCTTTGTTATGCTCCACAAATAAGTGAAACCATATGATAATTGACTCTCTCTGCTTGACTTATTTCACTCAGCATAATCTCTTCCAGTCCCGTCCATGTTGCTACAAAAGTTGGGTATTCATCCTTTCTGATGGAGGCATAATACTCCATAGTGTATATGGACCACATCTTCCTTACCCATTCGTCCGTTGAAGGGCATCTTGGTTCTTTCCACAGTTTGGCGACTAATAAAATCTTTAAAAAAGATGTCAACCTTTCCAAAACATTTAAGAAACCATGACAGGGGCACCCAGGTGGCTCATTCAGTTAAGTGTCTAACTTCGGCTCAGGTCATGATCTCAGGGTCCTGGGATCAAACACCACATCAGGCTCCCTGCTCAGCAGGGAGTCTGCTTATCCCTCTCCCACTCCCTCTGTTTGTGTTCCCTCTCCCGCTGTGTCTCTCTGTCAAAGAAATAAAATCTTTAAAAACAAAAAAGAAGACTTCCTGAAACAGATATTGTACTGTATGTTAACTAGAATTTAAATAAAAAATTGAAAGAAAAAAAAGAGACACAATGGAGGACTAAAAACACTCCAATCTTTTTTTTTTTTTTTTAAGATTTTATTTCTTGGGGTGCCTGGGTGGCTCAGTGGGTTAAAGCCTCTGCCTTCGGCTCAGGTCATGATCCCAGGGTCCTGGGATCGAGCCCCTCATCGGGCTCTCTGCTCAGCAGGGAAGCTGCTTCCTCCCCTCTCTGCCTGCTTCTCTGCCTACTTGTGATCTCTGTCTGTCAAATAAATAAAATCTTTTTTAAAAAAGGTTTTATTTCTTTGAGAGAAAAAGAGAGCATGAGCAGGGGGAGGGGCACAGGGACAGGGACAAGCAGACTCCATGCTGAGCAGGAAGCCCAACATGGAACTCGATCCCAGGACCGTGGGATCATGACCCGAGCCAAAGACAGACGCTTAACCAACTGAGCCTCTCAGGCACCCTATCTTTTAATCCACTGAGCCACCCAGGCGCCCCTCAGGCACCCTATCTTTTAAATATACAAGTATACATGCTCTAATGGAAGTAAGAAATTACAAATTTGTAATAAAGCAGCAATATTTGAATAAGGTCAGCATTCTGCCTTATATGTCTAAACAGCAGTCTCTGTGTAATACTCTAAATAAAAATTAAATTGCAATAAAGGTCACCATGTTCATGTGGGCCTAATTACTAAAAGCTTCAAGAAATGTTTCATTATTTCATAAATACAGTTCATTCCAATGATATAGCACACCCCACCCAGTCTTCTAATGGAGACAGGAGGCAAAGAATGTGGCAAGAGCAAGGAGCGAAGTTTTAGTCCTGTTTTAAGGAAGTATAAGAAAAGGGTCTTTAGGGGAGAACTGTGGTTCTATTCCTCTGCAGAAAAAAAAATACAATTTTAAGACATTTAGATTTTAGAAACAGAAAACAGCACCTGTTTCCACAATTCATCCTTCAAGTTAGGCAGGTAACCCTAGCTCCCATCCAGAATAATCAGGTTATTGTTCAGAATTCAGATGTCAGAGACAAATCATGGAAAACACTAACAAGTGGGTGGCAGTATTCAGGAACACAAGTCACTTAAATTTTTTAGTATCTACTGGAATGGGAACAAAGGAAGAAGAAGTATCCAGAAGTCATCCTTCCCTGCCTTGAAATTCCATCTTTTACCCATGTTCATTCTACCGGATTCAAGTACTACACTACTGTGTTCTTATACCATATATGTCAGTAGCACTCAGCTGGTACTTAGCATCTGCTACTATACTTTTAGGGGGAATGGGAGTTGAACATATATGTCTATATTCTCCTAAATATATTCCTTGTCTAAAGAACTGTTCTATCTCCTCAGTATTTCCAATGACTGGCATAAAGTAAACTCATATATAACCCCATGCTCAAAATATTCAAAGGCTCCCCATTCCTAAGCACAGCATTCAAAGCTCTCTGCAAGATAATTCACACATGACTTTCTAATCATACCACAACTCAGCTCAAAAGTTTCCCTTCCTCCTCTTCTACTGAATTTTCTTTTACTTCTCTCATAATAAGCAACACATTCTGCTTATAGTTCCTTCTTTAAAACTCAGAGTACTCTCTACTGGAGTGTAAGCTCCTCAAAGGAGGAAACTGGTCTGGGTTCATTTTTTTCCCATGTGGGAAATAACAATTGCCCTGTACAGAGGAATAATAAATGCTTACTAAAATGAAGATAGTATCTACTCACAGATTCCTTAAAAGAAGAGTGGTGATTTGTTAAGCATTTTAAAAAAACAATCCTGAAGTCATTTAGTACCCTCCAATATTCTCTCTTATATTCTCTCTTCCATGTCTAAATAGATATTCAGAAAGCGGTGTTGGATGCACGATAGTCAGCCTTTGAAAGAAATGTATTATTTCATATACTTAACAAGTAACAGGTGCAGTCACTTCAATATGAAACATTCACTTTTGATTCTCTACTTTTAGCAAACACTCAGAATACACAATGAAAATTCATAAATAGGGTGTTTTGTGGTTTTGAATTTGGGGGGTATATGAAGAAGGTGGAAAGAGGAAAAGCAAAAACAACAACAGTAAGAGGTGGGCAAATTCTTCCCAACTCCGTAGAAATTAACCAAACCTATCTTCAAATACCTAAATTAAATGGCAAAGAATAAACTTATTGATAAGCTTAGTATTAAAACAAAATACATTTTAAAGTACAGTAAAAGATATCATATGTCTGATAAGACATGCTGAGAAAGACACAGCGTTACTTCATAGTATTTCTAGCAAAATACACGATCACAAGGCAATATCAGACAAACCCAAATTAACTACCCTGTTCTTCAAAAATATGTAAGGGAAAAAAAACCAGCAAGGTACAGTGCTCTAGAGTAAAGAAGATTAAAGAGACATGACAATGAATTGCAATGTATGTTCCAAAACTGGATGCTAGACCAGAAAAAAAGAAATTTTTTCTTTCAGTATAAAGGACATTACGAAGCAAAACGTGAATAAGGTCTTTAGATTAAAAACTGCATTGTATGGGGATGCCTGGCTGGCTCAGTCAGTGGAGCATGCGACTCTTGATCTCAGGGTTTTGAGTTAAAGCCCCACAGTGAGTGTATAGATTGCTTAAAAATAAAATCTTAGGGCACCTGGGTGGCTCAGCCCATTAAGCATCTGCCTTTGGCTCAGGTCATGATCTCGGGGTCCTGGACTGAGCCCCACAACAGGCTTCCTGCTCAATGGGGAGGCTATTTCTCCATCTACCTCTGCCCCTGCCCCCTTCTCGTGTGTGCATATCTTTACGTGCTCTCCCTCTCAAATAAATAAAATCTTTTTTAAAAAAATCTTTTAAAGAAAGAAACAGTATCAATGTTAATTTCTTATTTTGCTAACTATACTGAGGCTACGTAAGAGAATATTCCCATTTTGGTGAAATACATATTGAAGTATTCAGGGATAAAGGAATACCGTGTTTGTAATTTACTCTCTGAATCAAAAAAAATATAGACAGAATGATAAAGCAAATGTAAAAAACTACTATCTGCTGAATCTGGGTGAAGGGCCTATGAGAATCTGCATACTATTTTTGCAAATTAAGTCTGAATTGTATTTTTAACTTTTTATTTTGACATATAGTAAAAAGGAGATGACTATTCTTTACCTCCTTGAAGGTAGATCAGATTCATCTCCTCAGGGTACAGTTATTAAAAACATTTTTTAAAAAATCATTCAATAAAATATTGCATGAGATCAATGAGACACTGACTAGAAAGTTGTTCTAAGTAAATGTCTTTGATCTCTGGATATTTTTTAAATGTTATTTATAAAAACACCAAATGTCTTTTATGGGAGGACTAAGTTACTAGCCAAAATGTATATTAATGCAGATTTTTTTGTAATGTAAACTCCATGGGGACAAGGCTTTAATTTGTCCTGTTCACCTAAGCAGTACTTTGAACAGTTACTGGCACATGGCAATAGAAATCAGTAATAACTAATATCTGAGTAATCAGCATGTCCCAGACACTAACATAAGTGCTTTGTTGTCCTTTAACTCATTTAATCTTCACATAGTCCAAGAAATATTCAATGTACGAACTGGCACTTTTTGCAGGATGACAATTACAGTCAGTTCTGAAATCAAATGAGTTCCTAAAACTCACCAGGTTATGCAAAATTATGGAATGAACACCACAAGATTCATAGGGAAAATGGGGGTAGAAGCACAACACTCAAAAAACTTCATCATAACACATTTTTTAGAAGATATAAACCTAATAAAAATGATAGCACAATTTTGCATAGTTTACACATGAGGTGATTAAGAAATACAAAAACACAACAATAAATACAGCACTTTACCTTGAAAAAGACCTGAAGTTTGCTTGTGGAAGTACATCAGAAGGGCTGCAGCTCATGAATTACTGTGAAATGATGGGAGGAGGGTTATCTGAAATCCGATGGGAAACTATTACAACAGATGTGGATGGGAGTGGCTTATAACACAAGGGGTGCACTGAGCTAGCCAGCAGATGTTTGAGGTATGAGGTGTGTACATGTATATGCATGTATTTAATGCAGTTCAGTACAGCTGGGTGTAGTTTCCTGCATTCACCCAGGGAAAACTTTCTATAAAGGATCAGACAGTAAATATTTTAGGCTTTGTGGGTCTTTGTTAGAACTATTCAACTCCAAGATCATGGTACAAAAGCAGCCACGGACAATATACACAAAAGGGCTTGGGTGTGTTCCAACAGAACTTTATTTATAAAAACAGGCCACTCGTTGGTGATCATAATTTGCTGATCCCTGACCTTTGCATATGAAAATGCAAATTTTGTCTTATGCTCAAATTGTTCCCTGATGTATCAATCTTGTTGGGACAAATATGCATATTCAAAACAAGCATTATTGCAGAACTAGGTCTGGAATGCTATCATGCAAACCAAAAAATAATTAATATAATTCAAATAAGCAAAATAATAAATCTAGTATTATATGAAAAGAAATTGCTTTGATTTTAGACTCTATAAATCAGTGATTATCCAAAAGTCAACTGACCACGTCAGATGGCCAAAATAAAAACAACTAAGGGTAGATTTTGAACAATCGATAATAGTCTATCAAAACCTGTGCATTAAATTCTACACAATCTTTAAGTGGAAAACTTTTAACAGTTCAGGTTCATTTACAAAGGGCACAAGTGGCTTTTTCAAGTAATCAAGCTGCAAAAGTTAACATACAAACTGCACTTAGAAGATTATCAAGTTCTGGACATCTAATGCATAGCATGGTTACTATAGTTAACTATACTCTACTACATAGTTGCAAGTTGCTAGAGAATAGATTTTATTTTTTTTTTAATTTTAGAGAGTAGATTTTAAATGTTCTCACCATAAGAACAAAAAAATGGTTATGTGAGGTGAGGGATGTGTTAACTAACCTTATCGTGGTAAACGTTTCAAAATATATACATACATTAAATCATCACGCTGTACAACTTAAACTTACACAATGTTATATCTCAGCTATATATCAATAAAGCTGGGGAAAAGAACATACTAATTGCGCAACAGTTATACAATATTTGTCCAGGAACTGAGTTAAAAATTCTCAGCTGACCTGCTTCCAAAAAGAAAACACTAATATATATAACAATCCTTTGCTTGCTGTATCTCACATCTGGACTCTCCCCCAGTTTTCTTTGTCAAAACTGTACCCCATCCCTCCAAGGGCCAGATCAAATGATTTCTCTATAAAGTCTTCCCTGGACCCCATCAGAAATATCTTCATATTCTGAATTTAGTTTTTACCTACTGTAGAATTTACTACTTTATATCCTGCTTCAAAATTATTTGTGTACAGGTCTGTAATTTCCTGTCATATGGAAATTAAGACTAATCTTTAGCCATACTAATCCCTCTGCATGGGCAGCCCTTTTTCACAGCCAACCCTTAATCGTTAATTCATCTTCAAGACGCAATACAGATACCATCTCCTCTGTGAAAGTTTCCTAGACATCCCCAAAATTAGGCTTTCCTTCATTTCTGGTACCCAATAAAAAAACCAATATACCTCCATTTTAGCCTGGTTTTATACCTGCTTATTTACTTGTTATCTCCCTCACTAGGTTAAGAACGTCTTAAGGAGATGAGAATTTTGTTTTATTAAACTTTGCATGCCACAGCCCAATGCCTGGCCCCTAGTTAATACTCAAGTATTTAATCAACTAATAAAGCATTCTCCCAAAATATGAAATATAGGATATTAACACATGAAAACCAATGCTATACCAATAATTTCTTAAACAAATATTGTATAGAACAGTCAACAAGAAAGCTGGACTACAGATACCAAGAATGGCTACTTCAAGCCAAAACTGAAAGACAAAGTCTCAAGAAACAGGATCTGAAAATAGTTGACTATAGCACACAATTCACAGAACCTTTTCCCAGGGCAAAAAGCACAACTGGCCAGAATAAAAGTCTTTTCAGAAATATCATCTCTAATCATAAAAGGGCAGACAGAAATAGGGACACCTGAGTGGTGCAGTAGGTTGAGCATCTAACTCTTGGTTTCAGCTCAGACTATAATCTCAGGATGGTGAGATGGAGCCCCACACTGGGCTCTGTGCTCAGCACGGAGTCTGCTAGAAACTCACTCTCCCTCTCCCTTTGCCCCTCCCCCCTGCACTCTCTTGCTCTCTAAAATAAATAAATAAATCTTCAAATAAAAAGGGGCAGAAAGGGGCGCCTGGGTGGCTCAGTGGTTTAAGCCGCTGCCTTCGGCTCGGGTCATGATCTCGGGGTCCTGGGATTGAGTCCCGCGTCGGGCTCTCTGCTTGGCGGGGAGCCTGCTTCCCTCTCACTCTCTGCCTGCCTCTCTGCCTACTTGTGATCTCTCTCTGTCAAATAAATAAATAAAATCTTTAAAAAAAAAGGGGGGGGCAGAAATACAACATCCTGGATTAATAATCTTTCAAAATAGAAGACATCCTGAGCCACAATAATATTAACAAACTTCTCAACAAAAAGGGTTTCCTTTCCAATATTTGCACAAATACGTGTACATTGATGACAGATGATACCATCAACAAAACACCTGTATCCAAACCATACACGTTTAAAAAAAAAAAAGATATGCATATATGGCTAAAGAAACTTCCCTTTATCACTGTCCTTCTTCCTACCCCACAAAGTAAAATAAAAAAATGATCAACATTCACATAAGCAGGACTATATTTTTTAACCTTTATTTAAAACTCTACACCTAATGTGGGGCTCAACCTCACAACCCTAAGATCAAGCTCTACCAACTGAGCCAGCAAGGCGCCCCCATTTTTTTTTTTTTTAATAACCTTGTAGAACATCAAGTACAAGTTCATTTCGCAAAAGACAAAGCAGAAGCCTGGAAAGGATGAATTTGCCAAAGGTCCTATAATGAGTTAAGCAAGAGAACTGTACCTAGAAAACCCAGGTTTGGCTCAGAGTTGTGTTCATTCCTCTACACCAGCAGTTCTCAAACTCTTAATCTCAGGAGCTCTTTACACTCTTAAAACAGTTAAGAATTAGCAAAGGCCACAAAGAGCTTTAGTTTATTGCCTTTTAAGAACCACTGTTAGGGGCGCCTGGGTGGCTCAGTGGGTTAAAGCCTCTGCCTTCGGCTCAGGTCGTGATGCCAGGGTCCTGGGATCGAGCCCCATGTCAGGCTCTCTGCTCAGCAGGGAGCCTGGTTCCCCTCCTCTCTCTCTGCCTGCCTCTCTGCCTACTTGTGATCTCTCTCTGTCAAATAAATAAATAAAATCTTTTAAAAAAAAAGAACCACTGTTATAGGGGCACTTGGGTAGCTCAGTGGGTTAAGGCCTCTGCCTTCAGCTCAGGTCGTGATCCCGGGGTCCTGGGATACAGCCCCGCATCCAGCTCTCTGCTCAGCGGGGAGCCTGCTTCCTCCTCTCTGTCTGCCTGCTTCTCTGCTTACTTGTGATCTCTGTCAAATAAATAAAAATTAAAAAAAAGAACCACTGTTATAGCCATGTTACTTCCTCCAGAACTACAGGCTTTATAAGTTATTAAACCTACTCCCATTTTACAGGTAGAGAAACGGAGGATAAATATCTTGCATGTCTGCTATTAAGACAATCATAAGGCAAACATTAGCATACACGTACAGAGGAATCCCACTTAGATGCTCCTTTTACTGTCCTACTATAGTCAACGTTCCTAAGAGAAGATCTAAACATCATTTTCCTATGGCTTAAAAACCATTTGAACAGCTTTTGTCAATGTTCAAGAAAACAAGTTCTGGAGGAAAGGACTTCATGTAAACCCAAGATTTGCCTGATATAATCCACAAATTTGGGGCGCCTGGGTGGCGCAGTGAGTTAAAGCCTCTGCCTGCGGCTCAGGTCATGATCCCAGGGTCCTGGGATGGAGCCCCGTATTGGGCTCTCTGCTCGGCGGGGAGCCTGCTTCCTCCTCTCTCTCTCTGCCTGTGTCTCTGCCTACTTGTGATCTCTGCCTGTCAAATAAATAAAATCTTTAAAAAATAATAATAATAATCCACAAATTTATTCAGACTCCAAGAGTGAAACAGACACATAAAAACACACAATTTCTTACAGAAAAATTATTTCACACACCTGTATTTATATAGAAATTTCTTTAAGTACTATATGTATCTTATCTGTAGAAATACAATATATAACTGAAAGCTTATGGTCAAACTATACCAAGGGTTGCCAATAATGAGAACTGGCATGATCAAAATTAAAGTCACAAACATCTTTCTTTTCACCCAATCAGCAACATAACCAAACAACTGGTATTTAAATTCTTTCAAACCCTTTATAAAAATTGCATGTACTCCCCCTCCACAGCCTGGCTTAATACCTTCCACTTAGTGGGAATGCAAATGTTTCACAGATAACATTTTTCAAACATTAGGTTAGTAGGCAATGATTGTGAATTACTACCCTAACAGATACTTTCTAAGACATTTTCCCAGCATCTCTCCATTTAGACAACTTCTGCCTTTTGCAATTTAAGAACATGGGGCACCTGTCTTAGTCAGTGGAGCACCTGACTCGATCTCAGGGTTATGAGTTTAAGCCCTACACTGGGCACAGAGCTTCTTAAAAACAAATAAAAAGTAAAATTTAAGACCAATAACAAGTTATACTGCTGTCAGCTGCCATAAAGATTAGAATGACAAGTCCTGGGGAGCCTGGGTGGCTCAATTGGTTAAGGGTCTGCCTTCGGCTCAGGTCATGATCTTGGGGTCCTGGGACTGAGCTCTGCATCAGTTTCCCTAGTTTAGTGGGGAGCCTACTTCTCCCTCTCCCTCTGCCCCTTCCCACTGCTCATGCTCTATCTCAAATAAATAAAATCTAAAATAAAAAGAATGACAAAAATATCTGACCTTTATACAAAAATAGTTGATCTGTCAATCAGAAGCTCATCTTTCATAATGATAAATATTTCAAGAAACAAGCCAATCTTATTTAAAATAAAATACATAACAAAAGCTCCTTCAAAACAATAACAAAATCTTTTAAAGACTGAGCCACTGATTCTTCAGTGTATGATTTAGGTAGGTCATCAATTAATTTTCCTCCCTTCTTGCCTTTTGGCTATTTTTTTCACCACAGAATCATAGAAAATATCATTTTTTATGAACACTAGTAAAAATCAGAACTACTCTTTTTTCCTATTTAAGCTCTCAACAAAAGTTCTGATACAAAAAAATCTGGCACTATTGTGTAAAATAAAATTAATGATAATGTATAGAACTGCTCTATTATTTTTATCTCACATTAGGAGAGAATCAAGAGTGATTCAGTACTCTGAGTTCAACTCACTCAAGCACTACCTGTCAGATTATCCTCTATGATTATGACTTGAGATGAATGACACTTCAGCCTGAGACAGTTCTGAACACCCACTTGGTGCACTTTCCCAGTAAATAGTCGGGGAGCATCATACATTTTTAAATTAACATTTATATATGTGGTTCTTTACAAGGGGGTTTTCATGTAGTTTAAGACTTTCCTGGAATTAAATATTTCAGTTTTTCTCATTATCTCATCTGTACATGAAAGGCAAAATATTTTAACAGCTACAAGCTCTAAGACCTATATCAAAGAACCATAATCAACAGTAGCTAATAGGAACCTCTTCCATTGTAATGCTTGGGCTAAATTAAAATGATCATAATCACATTAGACATGGCAGCTCAAGGGGGCATTAATGCCTTGCGGTTAAGAACATAAGTTCTGGGGGCGCCTGGGTGGCTCAGTGGGTTAAGCCTCTGCCTTTGCCTCAGGTCATTTACTCAGGGTCCTGGGATGGAGTCCTGCATCAGGCTCTCTGCTCAGCAGGGAGCCTGCTTCCACACCTCTCTCTCTGCCTACTTGTGATCTCTGCCTGTCAAATAAATAAATAAGATCTTTAAAAAAAAAAACATAAGTTCTGGAGTAAAAACGGGGTTCAATTCCAGCTCCACCAATTACAAGCTGTATAGCTTTAGTCAAGTTCTTTGATCTTCCTATACTTCAGTTTCCTCCTCAGCTATAAAATGAGGAACACTAAGTACCTACCCTATAGTTGTTTTAAGAATTAAGATTATACAGGTGAAGGTCAACAATAAGCACTCTTCAAGACCAATACAAAAAAACTGACCCCGGCACAGAATGAAGTCTCCTTTTTGTGAGGCTTTCAGTAAAATCTAGAGGTTATATTTACCTATAAGGCACACCCTTCATGTAAACTAACATGACCACCTAATAACCAGCCAACAAGTTGTACTGGGTACCTCTTACATGCCCAATGCCCAATAAATAAAGGTTTATTGTGTCTGGACCAATTAACATAAATTCAGAAACCGAGACTACAATCTTTACACAGCTAGGGATCTGTAATCTAAGAACTAAAGTTTATTTTTTTTTCTCAAGTGAAGGAAAATATCTCCTATCTACTGCTTATTAATGTAGAAAAATAGGCATAATAGGTATCATAGGCTCATTCCCAAACTCCACATACTAGGTAAAGTGCTCTAAAAGCTTCTATCATAATACTTACTCAAAGTCACATTTTGCCAACTACCAATACAATTCTGATCCACGCTCCCTTTAGTTTTATTTTGCCCTAGGCGCCAAGGATACATTTCAGAGCAGAAAAATTACTTAATTCACAAGAGATGAAAAGTCAAATGTCAAAGAGCCTGAAAAGCAAGCCAGCCACCTGTGTAAAAATACTATATACTTCATATTAACAACTCATATTTTTAGACACTACCAAGAAGCAAATCAGAAGCACAAGGGAAAAACAACCTCAACCTAATGAACATACTTGATTGGTTAGAGGAGGCCTGCCAGGCACAGCTTCCCTTGCAATAAATCTTACGTCCCATCGACCCACATTAACCTGCTCCTCATCCCTCACGGAATAAATTTTTTAAAAGTAGGGTCTAATTACTTTTGCTCGAAATTTGCCAGCAAGTGGAGAAACATCTGAGGTCTGCCTTACCACCCATCAAAGCTTGACTTCACGAAAAGTATACTGGGGTATACCCTGTGTTACCACCCCTTTGCCTAGAAATAAACCCAAGGATACCCCTCAAGATATGGAGTAGGGAAGGAATGTAAAAACCTACCAAGGACTCACCCGTTCACCTCCCAAAAAAGAGCTTGTCCCCAGGGGCTGCAGGAAAAAAAAAAATTCCGCAAAGCTGCGATATTTCTTGTCTCCTGCTATCCAAACGCCACAGACTCGTCCCAGGATCTCACATACTCCCGCCGCCCGCCCGCCCCTCCCCCTCTACACCTCCCCCCACCTCCACTCCTCCCCCACGCAGTTCACAGGCCCAAAGATTAGGAAGAACGACCGGGATACCAAAACCGCCTCCGACTTAGGGGTTTCAATTCCACAGGCACCAAAGAATAAACGAGACGAGGCCAACGAAGCTTCACCGGTTAGGGAAGGTTGGAGGAAGCGCCCAACACGCCAGGCCGCGCCCCCCCACCCCCACCCCCACCCCGGGTTGGAGCCTACCGCCGAAACTCCGAAACCCTTCTCACCGAAAGAGAAAACGATGTCTTTCCGCTAAGCGATACACAGGCCTAACCCACCAAGCCAAAGCTTTCCCAAACACCCTACTCAAAAGACGCATAGGCCCAGACCGCTAGGACCCGTGAGACGGGGTTGTATTTTACCTCATGGGCTCAGCAGTCATGTTTTCGCTTCAACGCCTTGTAGCTTCAACGACCGTAGGGCGCCGTTTTGCGCTCTCCGGCACGGGGTTACGACAGAAATGCAATGGACTCGTAGTCGTCACTACAGCTGGTGCAGGATCCTCCCCACAGCTCAAAGGCCGCTACCACTGCCCCCGCCGCAGGAGCCGCGGAAACAAAGCGACGCCGCCGCCGCCGCCATTTTGTTGGGCCGAGGCTCAGGCAGAAGAATTGGCGCGTCCTCCCTCTTCCTCTTTCCGCTACCGATTGGCTACCTCCTCCACAGCTCAGACTCTTATTGGTTACTGAAATTCACCTTCTTTGGGGGCCTGTTGCTAAGGCGGTCTACGTCATTTAATCCCCTCCACCTTTTCATAGGGGCTTCTATTCAGTACCAATGACCTGAAAGTGCTAGTGACGTATTTTGACTTTATTTTGGTGAAAATGCTTTTTGGTCCATCCTCCTTTCCTTGACATATTGACAAAACAATAACAGCAATTTACATTTATTTAGTGTCTACTATATACCCGGCACTATACCAATCCTTTATCCGGATTAGCTCATGTAATCCCTATTCTCTTTGAGGCAGACAGACGCTTGTTAACTACATTTTCCAGATGAGGAAACCAAAACACAAAGTCTCATAGTAGTGGAGCCAAGATTCAGACCAGACACCACACTCTTAAATACTGATATATATGACCATCCTGTATCTTTTCTTCCCTATATTTCAGGTTATGATCAAGTTCTTTACTTTTCTAGATTTTTATAAAGACTATTCAGCATGCCAGCATGCTTACAAAATATGTATTATATAAAACTCACCTGAGATCTTCATGTGAGTCTTTCAATACTAAATAAACTCAAAACTGCCACCTGAAACACACACACACCCACACACACTAGATGTGATGTTAAATTTAGGTCACAAACCAACCAATCAAGGTCTATTTCCTCCTTATTACAGAGGTTTGGCTGGATGATCTCCAAAAGACTTTCCAGCTTTCATGGTCTCTAATTTAATTGTTCACTGGCAATCTCTGCAAGTCACAAATTAGTTCTCTAAAGTCTAATAGTTTCTAATTTTATTTCCAAATTTATTCTGACATATATGTTTTTGTTCATTTTATTTGCTTTTCTTCAAATCTGCAATTGCTTCTTTTGTATTTAGGTGAAAGAGTTGCTGCTTTCTACTGGAATTGCAACTGGTAAGCCTTTTTTTGAATAGAACACTTTGATAATCTGATAGACACAGGCAAATTTTTAATCAAGAGTAGTTTGGGGACGCTTGGGTGACTCAGCCAGAAAAGTACGCTGCTCTTGATCTTCCAGTCGTCAGTTTGAGCCCAAAGTTGGGTGTAGAGATTAATTAAATTTTTAAAAAATTTAAAGAAAGATGTTTAGGGGCTCCTGGGTGGCTCAGTAGGTTAAGCCTCTGCCTTCAGCTCAGGGTCCTGGTATGGAGCCCCACATCAGGCTCTCTGCTCAGCGGGAAGCCTGCTTCCCCGTCTCTCTCTGCCTGCCTTCCTGCCTACTTGTGATCTCTCTCTCTCTGTCAAATAAATAGATAAAATCTTTAAAAAGGAAGAAGTTTATACACATTTCAAGTCATCTTTCAAACATTCTAGTATTATTGGCAACTGTAGAAACCAGCCTTCTATATCTGGTATACTGATTTTCTTCTTGTCTTCCATATGTTGAATATCACTCAAACATACAATTTGAAGAAGCTATATTTTTCTTCTTGGTAAATGCAGTTAATCTGAAAGGAGATACTTTCCATTACAAGACAGCACACAACTTTTAAACCAGCTCTTGGTGACAAGACTTCTTAACACTAAGCAGGTGTAACATGACAAATTCCATAGAGAAGTATCTAAATAACAAAATTATAATCACAGAATTTCTAAAATATACAACTCTATCTATGAATCATAAGAGCATTCCTTTGCTATTAAAAGATGACTAATAAAGTTTTACTGATATATTATAGTTGTATCACTTTCAGTAGCTGATTTACAATAAGCTTCCTTCAGCTGTATTTTAGAAGAAATTCAGTGGTACATACACATCACTCACATTTTTCATTACATTGCCGCAGAAACCAACATAGAAGCCTTTCTTGGACTTGACCATAAATGTGTAATATGCAAATTTGCTTGGAAGAAAGACAATGTAGATTACCTTTAAGAGAGCAAGTTGAATGAAAAAATAGATACTCTCATAATGTTTAATAAACATCATTGCAAATTCTATTTTATGTCAAAATCACAGTGCTTTGACAATATCAATCAAATATTTAAATGCATATACCCTGTAATCCAGGAATTTAACTTATAGGAATTTATCCAACATTTATATCCTATGTGGGAAAAATGAGATATCCATAAGAACATAGTTAAATGAATTATGTTATCCATAAATCAGAATACCATATAGCTCCTTGAAATAAAAACATTTTCAAAAATCAGTTGTTTCTATGCACTAAAAATGACCATCTAAAAAATAAAGTAAGAACAATCCCATTTACTATAGCATCAAAAAGAATAAAATACTTAGAAATAAACTTAACCAAGTAGGTGAAAGTCTTGTTTCTGAAATCTACAAAATATTGCTAACCGAAATCAAAGAAAATACAAATGAGTGGAAAGATATCTCATTCCCATGTACTGCTGGAAAACTTAATATTAAAATGTTTCTACTAGCCAAAAGGACCTACAGATTCAATGAAATCCCTATCAAAATCCCAATGGCATTTTTGAAGAATTAGACCCCCCCAAAAAATCCTAAAATTCATGTGAAAGTTTAAGGGACCCTGAATATTCAACACAATGTTGAAAAAGAGGAGCAAATTTGGGGAACACATATTTATTGATTTCAAAACATACTATAAAGCAACAGTAATCAAGAGAATGTACTATTATAAAGATATAGATATATATTCCAATATAATGGGGAAAAGAGCCCAGAAATAATCACTTGAAGATAAGGCCAAATGATTTTCAACAAGGTTGCCAAAACTACACAATGAAGAAAGGACAGTCTTTTCAACAAACGGTGCTGGGAAAATTGGATATCAACTTTTGAAAGAGTGACATTGGACCCTTAACTCACAGCATGTACAAAAAAATTACCTAAAATGTATTAAAGACCTAAACCTATAAAATTCCTAGAAGAAAACACAAGGGAAACACTTTAGGACATTGGGTTTGGCAATAGTTTCTTGGATGTGATACCAAATGCATAAGCAGCAAAAGTAAAGGAGACAAATGAGACTATATCAAATTTTTAAATTTCTGCACTTCAGAAGAGATTATAAACAGGGTGAAAAGGCAACCTATGGAATGGGAGAAAATATTTGCAAATTATGTATCTTATAAGGAGTTAATATCCAGAATATAAGGAACATCAATGACTCAAAAACAACAAACAAATACCTTCATTAAAAATGGGCAAAGTCAGGGGTGCCTGGGTGGCTCAATGGGTTAAGCCTCTGCCTTCAGCTCAGGTCATGATCTCAGGGTCTTGGGATCAAGTCCCGCATTGGGCTCTCTGCTCAGCAGGGAACCTGCTTCCTCCTCTCTCTCTCTGCTTGCCTCTCTGCCTACTTGTGATCTCTCTCTGTCAAATAAATAAATAAAATCTTTTTAAAAAATAGGCAAAGTCAATGACCACTCACAATATGAATGATACAAATCATTAAAGTATTGCCTTCAGTTATAGAAATACAGCATTTACCCTGAATATTTTTTAAATCCCATTTTATCTTTTTGAAGATTTTTTTTTAATTTATGAGAAAGAAAGAGCACGTGTTGTGGGGGAGGGCCAGAAGGAGAGAACCTCAAGCAGACTCCCCGCTGAGTACAGAGCCCCCCACAATGGAGGACTCAATCCCACAACCCATGAGATCATAACCTGAGCCAAAACCAAGAGTGGAATGCTTAACCACCTGAGTCACCGAGGCACCCCCTAAAATTCCATTCTAAAGAAAAGGTGCTATTAGGGCAAAGAGTCCTAGATGATACATCCAAAGACATGAAGGTTAATTATCTTCAGGTGATATGTCTGAGTGATTTTTTTTCCCTGTTTTCTATTTTTCCATTTTCTCCAAATTTCCCACAATGAGAATATATTACTAAGTTGACGGGAGAAAGTTAAATAATTTTAACTATTTTGATCAATAACAGAAGTATCCATTTTCTGCTAGCAAATATGAATTCAAATAGCAATTATGCCAACATAAACCTTAGCTCAAAATTATTTTTTTAAGATTTTATTTATTTATTTGAGAGAGAGAGATAGAGAGAGCACAAGCAGGAGGTTGGGGAGAGAGAGAAGCAAACTCCCCACTGAGCAGGAGCCAGATATGGGGCTCAATCCCAGGACCCTAGGACCATGACCTGAGTCAAAGTCAGGTGCCTAATGGACTGAGCCACCCAGGCACTCCAGCTCAGTATTATTTTTTAAAACTGCTCTTCCAGAGCACCTGGGTGGCTTAGTCGGTTAAGTGTCTGCCTTTAGCTCAAGTCATGATGCCAGAGGGCTGGGATCCAGGCCCACATCTGTCTCCCTGCTCAGTGGGGAGTCTGCTTCTCCCTCTCCTTATGCCTGCCACCCAAACTGCTTGTGCACTCTCCTTTTCTCTCTCTCTCAAATAAAGAAATAAAATATATTTTTTAAAAGTGCTCTCCCCAAATTCTAGTACTATGGTTAAGCTTTCTGAGCTTTCTACCTTAAAACCTTAGTATGTGTTTTTCATAAATACCCTTTTATCAGGTTGAGAAAGTTCCCTTCAATACCTAGTTTTCAGTATTTTTATCAAAAACGGGTGTTGAGTTTTATCAAATGCTTTTTCTGCATCAGTTGACATGATGATGCATTTTTTTTCATTCTATTAATGTGGCGTATTACATTGATTTAGTTTTGTATCACCATTGCATTTCTGGGATAAATCCCACTTTGTCATAGAGTATAATCCTTTTAATATGCTTCCGTGTTTGATTTGATAGTATTTTAAAAATATTTTATTTATTTATTTGACAGAGAAAGAGAGCACACAAGCAGGGGGAGGGGCAGCCAGAGGGAGAGAGTGAAGCAGGATCCCTACTGAGCAAGAAGCCCGATGCAGGACTCGATCCCAGGAAACCTGGGATCATGACCTGAGCTGAAAGCAGACGCTAAAACAACTGAGCCACTGAGGCACCCCGATAGTATTTTTTTTTAAGATTTTATTTATTTATTTGATAGAGAGAGAGATCACAAGTTGGCAGAGAGGCAGGCAGAGAGAGAGGAGGAAGCAGGCTCCCTGCGGAGCAGAGAGCCCGATACGGGGCTCGATCCCAGGACCCTGAGATCATGACCTGAGCCGAAGGCAGCGGCTTAATCCACTGAGCCACCCAGGCGCCCCCGGATAGTATTTTTTTATGATTTTATTTATTGTGTTTGCTTTGGCAGCACATATACTAAAAATTTTATTTATTTATTTATTTATTTATTTATTTATTTGAGAGAGAGAGAGAGCATAAGCAGGAGGAGCACCAGACAAAGGTAAAGGGGGAGGCAGGCTCTCTGCTGAGCAGAAACCCCCCCCCCCATGTAGGGCTTGGTCCCAGGACCAGGGGATCATGACCTGAGCGGAAGGCAGACACTTAACTGACTGAGACACCCATCTATCAAAAACCTGGAAGGTTTTTTACTGACTCAATCTTTCTTTTTATAGGTATGTTCAGATTTTCTGTTGTTTTTTTTTAAGATTTATTTATTTATTTGAGGGAGAGAGAGTCTTGAGCAGACTCCATATATGGAGCCCAATGTGAGGATTGATCTCAGGACCCTGAGATCATGAACTGAGCCAAAACCGAGTTGGATGCTTAACAGACTGCCCCACCCAGACACCCTCAGATTTTCTGTCTTTTCAATGCTGCTTTGGTAGTCTGTCCATTTTCAGAAATTTGTCCATTTCATTTAGATTATGTAATTACCTGGCATACAATTATTCAAAATATCACATTATAATATTTTTTATTTCTGTGATGTTAGTAGTAATATCTTCAGTTTTATTTCTAATTTTAGCAGTTTAAGTCTTCTCTCATTTTCTTAGTGTAACTAAACATTCATCAATTGTTGATCTTTTCAAAAAACCAACATTTGAGTTTGTTAATTTTCTCTACTGTTTTTGAATTCTTTTTTTTCCTATTCTCTATTTTGTGTGTCTTCATTCTAATCTAATCTTTAGTATTTCTTCTGATAGATTTTGGTATAACTACTTCTATATATTTTCTATATTTAGGTTATTTTATAGCTCTAATTTCTTATTCTCTACTTACTTAAGTTATAAAATTAAGTTATTGATTTGAGCTCTTTCTTCTTTTTAATTTAGACTTTTACAGATAGAACTTTCCCTCTGAGCAATAATTTCAGTTCATCCCATGTTTTTTTGTACTTTATGTTCTTGTTTTCATTCATCTCAAATTATTTTCTGACTTCTTTCCTTGTGATTTCTTCTTTGACCCATAATTGTTTAATTAGGGTACGCTGTTTAATTTCCACATACTTAGGAATATTCCCAATTTCCTGCTTTTATTGATTTGTTATTTTGTCCCATTGTAGTCAGAGAAGATATTGTTGGGTGGAGATTTCTGTAGAGCCTCTTATTGTAATTGATTTATAGTGTTGTTCAAGCCCTCTATTTCTTTAAGATCTTCCTTCTTGTTTTATTAATTATTGAATGTAGAATATGGAAGATTCCACTTATTATTATAGAACTGTTTCTTCAATTCTATCAATATATAATTATTACATTCTCTTAAGGAATTGATACTTTATTAGTACATAATGTCTTTTTTGTCACTTATAACAATTTTTGACATAAAGTCAGATATTAGGACAGCGACCCCAGCAATCTTTGGTTACTATTTGCATGGAATAAGTTTTTCTATCTATCCTTTTATTCTTGACCTATTTGTGTATTTGAATTTATAGAGTGTGTCTCTTGTAGACGGCCTATAGTTGGATTGTGAGCTTTTTAAAACCCATTTTGTTATTTTCTGCCTCCTACGTGGAGAAATTAATACATTTATATTTTAATAATTAGTGATAAGGAAGAGCTTATTTCTGCTATTTTGATATTTATTTTCTATATGTCATATATACTTTGTTCTTCATTCCTTCATTACTACTCACTTTTGTATTTAACTGATTTTTTTGGACTGTATCATTTTGATTCCCTTCTCATTTCCTTTTCTGTATATTTTTAAACATTATTTTCTTAGTGGCCATCCTGGAAACTACAATAAATATCCTAAACTTGCAACAATATATTGTAAGTTAATGCCAACTTAACTTCAATTGTATGTAAAACAGTGATTTTTTTACAGCTCCATCCTTCCCCTCTTATGTTGTTATCATCAAATATATCTTTATGCATTGTGTGCTTTTAACAAACATTTATAATTATTGTTTTGTGCATATTATTTTAAATCATATTGGAAAATAAAGAGGAGATATGAATAAAAAATGCAATAATACTGGCTTTTATTTACCCATGTAGTTACTTTTATTGGTGATCTTTATTTCTTCATATGGTTTTGAGTTACTGTATAGTGTACTTTAATTTCAACCTAAAGAACTTCCTTTAGTATCTCTTGTTGGGCAGATCTACTAGAAACAAATGCTCTCTGCTTTTATCTGGGAATGTCTTAATTTTTCCTTCATTTTTGAAGGATTGTTTTGCCAGATCTAAAATTCTTGTCTCAGGGGACCCTGGGTGGCTCAGTTAGTTAAAGTGACTGCCTTCGGATCAGGTCATGATCCCAGGGCCCTGGGATTGAATCCTGCATTGGGCTCCTCTGCCTCTACCTGAAGCTCCCCCTGCTTCTGCTCTCTCTCTCTCTCTCTCTCTCTCTCTGGGTCAAATAAATAAAATATTTAAAAAAATATAATTCCTGTTTCAGATTTTTTCATTCAATACTTTATATATGTCATCCCACTGCTTTTTGACCTCCTTGATTTCTAACGAGAAATTGCCTGTTGATCTTGTTGAGGATCTCTTGTAAGTGACAAATCAGTTTTCTCTTGGCACTTTGAAGTCTCCTTCTGTCTGTCCATCTTGGTATGGATCTCTTTGTGTTATTTTATTAATTTATTTCCTTTATTTATGTGTATTTATTTTGTTATTATGTTATTTGGAGTTTGGTGAGTTTCTTAGAGCTCCAAGTTTTACTTGGAGTTTGGTGAGCTTATGTAGGCTCATGTCTTCTATCAAATTTGGTATATTTTCAGCCATTATTTCTGCATATATTCTTCCTGCCTTTTCTCTCTGTCCTCTTCTGCTGGGATTCTTATGTGTATATTGATGTGCTTGATGCTGTCACACATGTCTCTTAGATTCTGTTAGTTTTCTTTATTCTTTTTTTCTTTGTGCTTCTTCAACTGGGTAATTGTAATTGGCTTATCTTCCTAATTAGTATTTCTTTCTTCTGCCTGCTCAAATGTCTTTTTGAAGTAGTAAATTATTTTCACTACTTTATATTTTGGCTCAAGAATTTCTATTTGGGGGGCACTAAGGATAAAACAGTATGAAACTCTCCTACCATGCTTAAGTTGCCTTTTCTCGATTCAGCATTCACTTGATGGCTTTCAACCTTTGACTATTTTCCAAAGTTCTGAAAAAGTTGATAATGACAGTTTTGCTAATTTTTTCGATCTTTCTATGGAGGGATGGGTCTTCCAAGGTGTTTGCCATTTTCTATTTTGGTTATTTTTAGCCCTTCACAATTCCATATAAAATTTAAAATCAGCATTTCAATCTTCACACCCTAAAAAAATCTGTGAAATTTTTATTGGAATCGATATGAAAATTGAGGGCTTTATAATATTGAATTCTGACATCTATGAAGTGGGCATATCCTTTATTTAGGTGTTAATTTCTTTCAACAATGTTTTTACTTTCCAGGGCATGTCTTGCATATCTTTAATTACATTTATTCCCTTTTTTTCATGTCATAATTTTATATTATTTTTTAAATCAAATTTTAGTTAATAGTGCAATATTGGATTATGAAGTAGAATTCAGTGCAGGGGCACCTGGGTGGCTCAGTTGGTTAAGCATCAGACTCTTGATTTAGGCTCAGGACATGATCTCAGCATCTCCAGAGTGGCTGCGCCAGTTTACATTCCCACCAATAGTTTAAGAGAGTTCCCATTTCTCCACAACCTCACCAACACCTGTTGTTTCTTGTACTGTTAATGTTAGCTATTCTGAAGGGTGTGAGC
Source organism: Meles meles (assembly GCF_922984935.1). Lineage (NCBI taxonomy): Eukaryota > Metazoa > Chordata > Mammalia > Carnivora > Mustelidae > Meles > Meles meles. Next base: position 65,096,669 of record NC_060087.1, read on the forward strand.
TGGTATCTTTTCATGGTTTTGATTTGTATTTCCCTGATAATTACTGATGTTGAACATCTTTCCATGTGTCTGTTAGCCATCTGCATGTCTTCTTTGGGAAAGTGTCTATTCATGTCTTCTGCCCATTTCTTAACTGGATTACTTGTTTTATGGGCATTGAGTTTCACATGTTCTTTATAGGTCTTTATACTAACCCTTTATCATATGTGTCACTTGCAAATATTGTCTCCCATTCCATAGCCTGTCTTTTAGTTTTGTTGATTCTTTACTTCTCTGTGCAGAAGCTTTTTGTCTTGATGAATTCCCAATAGCTCATGTTTGCATTCATTTCCCTTGCCTCCAGAGACATGTTTAGTGTTGGCTACAGCCAAGGTCAAAGAGGTTTCTGCCTGTGTTCTCTACTAGGATTTTGATGCTTTCCTGTCTCACATTCAAGTCTTTCCTCCATTTTGAATTTATTTTTGTGTATGGCATAAGGAAGTGGTCCAGTTTCATTCTTCTGCATGTGGTGTCCAGTGTTCTCAACACAATTTGAAGAGACTGTTTTTTTTTCCCATTGGATATTCTTTCCTGCTTTGCCGAATGTTAGTTGATGATATAAGTGTGGGTCCATTTCTGGGTTCTCTATTTTGTTCCATGGATCTATGTCTTTGTTTACTGTCATGATGACTACAGCTTTATAGTGTAACTTGAAATATTGAATCATGATGTCTCCAGTTTTGTTTTTCTTTTCCAGAATTTCTTTGGTTATTTGGGATCTTTTGTGGTTCTATACAAATTTGAGGATTGTTCTAGCTCTGTGAAAAATGCTGGTGGTGTTTTGGTAGACATTGCATTAAACATGTAGATTGCTTTGGTTAGTACATTTTAACAATGTTCTTCCAACCTGTGAGCATGGAATGTTTTTCCATTCTTTGTCCTCTACGATTCTTTAATGAGTGTTCTATAGTTTTCAGAGGACACATCTTTTACCTCTTTGGTTAGATTTATTCCCAAGTATCTCATGATTTTTGGTGCAATTGTAAATGGGAACAATTCCTTGATTTCTTTTTGTGCTTGTTCATTATTGGTGTAGAGAAATGCAACAGATTTCTGCAAATTGATTTTATATTCTCTAGCTTTCTTGAATTCCTGTTACTTCTAGCAATTTTTTTGGTGGAGCCTTTCTAGTTTTATACATAGAATAGAATGTCATTGGCAAAATGTGAAACTTTGGCTTCTTCCTTGCCAATTTGGATGCTTTTTCTTTCTTTTTGTTGTCTGATTACTGAGGATAAGACTTCCAGTACAATGTTAAATAATAATGGTGAGAGTGGACATCCCTGTCTTGTTCCTGACCATACAGGAAAGACTCTCAGTTTTTTTTGCTTTTGTTTTGTTTTGTTTTGTTTTTTTACCATTGAGGATAATATTAGCTGTGTGTCTTTCATATATGGCCTTAATGATGTTGAGTTTTGTCCCATCTGTCCCTACTTTGATGAGGGATTTTATCAAGAAAGGATGCTGTATTTTGTGAAAAGATTCTTCTGAGTTTATTGAGAGGATCATATGGTTCTTATGCTCTCATGTATTAATGTGGTGTATGGCCTTGATTCATTTGCAAACATTGAACTACCCTTACAGCCCAAGAATAAATCCCACTTGATTGTGGTGAATGATTTTTTAAATGTACTTTTGAATTTGACTTGCTAGTATTTTATTTTAAGATTTCTTTATTTTAGAGAGAGGGCACACAGGAGAAGGGTTCAGGGCATATGGAAAGGGAGAGAGAAAGAGAAGTAGACTCCTTGCTGAGTGTGGAGCCCCACGCAGGGCTCCATCTCATGACCCTGAGATCATGACCTGAGCCAATATCAGGAGTTGGATGCTCAGCCGACTGAGGCACCCAGCTGCCTCTTGTTTTGATAGTATTTTATTGAGAATTTTTGCATCTGTGTTTATCAGGCATCTTGGACTATAATTCTCCTTTTTAATGTGGTCTTTGGTTTTAGAATCAAGGTAATGCTGGTTTCATAGAATGAGTTTGCAATTTTCCTTCCATTTCTATTTTTTGGAAAAGTTTGGGAAGAATCAGTATTAACTCTCTTTAAATGTCTTGTAGAAATCCATTGGGCCAGATGGTCCAGGATCTTTGTTTGTTGGGAGTTTTTTGATTACTGATTCAGGTTTTCACTGGTTATGGGTCTGTTCAAATGTCTATGTCTTCCTGTTTCAGTTTCGGTAGTTTGTAAATTTGTAGGAATTTGTCTATTCCTTCTAGGTTGCCTAGTTTGTTGACATATAACTTTCAAAATATTCTGTTATAATTGTATTTTTGTGGTATTGGTCACGATCTCTCCTCAGAATTCCTGATTTTATCTAATTGGGTCCTGCCTTTTTTCTGCTTTTAAGTCTGGTTAGAGGTTTATCAATTTTATTAATTCTTTTGAAGAACTAGCTCTTATTTTTTAAGGATTGATTGATTGATTTGAGAGAGTGAGCATGGGGAAGGGGTGGTAGAGGTTCAGGGAGAGCAAGAAAATCTCGGGGAGATTCCCTGCTGAATGCAGAGCCAAACAGGGAGTTTGATTCTCCCAACCCTGAGATATAACCTTAGCCAAAAATAACATTAGGATGCTTAACCAACTGAGCTACCCAGGTGCCTCATGAACCAGCTCTTAGTTTTGTTAACCTGCTCTACTGGTTTTTGTTTGTGTGTTTCTATACTATTTTTTCTGCTCTAATCATTATTATTTCCTTTTCCTGCTGGCTTTAGGCTTTATTTGCTGTTCCTTTTCTAGCTCCTTTAGGTGTAAGATTAGTTTGTGTATATGAGATTTTCCTTGCTTCTTGAGGTAGGGCTGTATCGCAATGTGCTTTCCTTTTAGGACTGCCTTTGCTGCATCCCAAAGGTTTTGGACTGTCCTGTTTTCAATTTTATTTGCTTCCCTGTATTTTTAAAAATTTCTTCTTTAATTTACTGGTTAACCCATTCATTTTTTTAGTAAGTTCTTTAATCTCCACGTACTTTAGGACTTTCCAAATTTTTCTTGTGGTTGACTTCAACTTTCATAGTGGTATGTTCTGAAAATATGCATGGTATGATCTCAGTCTTTTTGTACCAGTTGAGGCCTGATTTGTGACCCAGTATGTGGTCTATTTTGGACAATGTGCCATGTGCACTCAAAAAGAATGTATATCCTGCAGCTTTAGGATGAAATGTTCTGAATATATCTGTTATGTCCATACAGTCCAGTGTATCATTCAAAGCCATTGTTTACTTGTTAAATTTCTGCTTAGATGATGTGTCCATTGCTGTTAGTGGGATGGTAAAGTCCTCTACTATTATTGTATTATTATCAATGAGTTTCTTTATATGTATTAGGGTGCTCCCAAGTTGGGGGCATAAATATTTACAATTGTTAGATCTTCGTGATGGATAGACCCCTTAATTATGCTATAGTGCCCTTCTTTATCTCTCATTACAGACTTTGTTTTAAAATCCAGTTTGTCTAATATAAGTATGGCTATTCCAACTTTCTTTTTACATCCATTAGGATGGATAGATCTTCTCTATCCCCTTAATTTCCATCTGCAGGTAGCTTTAGGTCTAAAATGAGACCCTTGTAAGGAGTATATATATGAGTTTTGTTTTTTATCCACTTTGATACCCTGTATCTTTTGATTGGAACATTTAGTCCATTTGCATTCAAAGTGATTATTGAATGGTATGAATTTAGTGCCATTGTGTTACCTGTACAATTAGTATTTCTAGTGATGTTTTCTGTTCCTTTCTAGTGTTTGTTGCTTTGGGTTTTTTTTTTTTCCTTCACTCTTGGAGTCTGCAGGGTGCCTGGGTTGCACAGTTGGTTAAGTGTCCTACTCTTGGTTTCAGCTCAGACCATGATCTCAGGGTCATGAGACTGAGCTCTGTGTCAGGTTCTGCCATCAGCAGGGAGTCTGCTTGGGATTCTCTTTCTCCCTCTGCCCTTCTCCTCATTCTCTCTCTCTTTCTCAAATAAATAAGTAAAATTTAAAAAAGAGTACCCTCAAAAATTTCTTCCAAGGATGATTTAGTGGTCACAAAGTCGAAGTTATGTTTGTCTGGGCAACTCTTTATCTTTCCTTCTATCCTGAATAACTGCCTTGCTGGATAATGAATTCTTGGCTGCATATTTTCCCAATTCAGTTGAGTATTTCTTGCCGCTGTTCTCTGGTCTGCCATGTTTCTGCAGACAGATCTGCTGCAAACCTGATCTGATTTCTTTTGTAAGTGAAGGATTTTTTCCCCTTCCTGCTTTCAGGATTCTTTTCTTTTCTGTATATTTTGTTAATTTGACTATGATGCACCTTGGCAATGGTTAGGTTTTGTTGAATGTAATGGGAATTCTCTGTGTTTCTTGGATTTTGAAGTCTGTGTCCTTCCCCAGATTAGGGAAGTTTTCAGATATAATTTGTTCGAATAAACCTTCTGCCCCTTTTTCTCTCTCTTCATCTTCCATGACTCCCATGATAAAAATGCTATTTCATTTCAATGAGTCGCTAAGTTCCCTAAGTCTACCTTCGTGATCCATTATCTTTTCCCCTCTTCTTCTCAGTTTCATTATTTTCGATAATTTTAGCTTCTGTATCACTGATTCATTCCTCTGTTTTGTCCATCCTCATTTTTATGACCTCCATTTAGGTTTGCATCTTGGTTATAGCATTTTTAATTTTGGCTGGACTAGATTTTAGATCTTTTATCTCTGCAGTAAGGGATTCTCTAGTGCCTTCTATGCTTTTTCAACTCCAGCTTATATCCTTATAATCATTTTAAATTCTAGTTCAATACACCCAAAAATACTATATCCAGCTAGGCTGCCATTGAAAATCGAAGGAGACATAAAAAGCTTCCAAGACAAATATAAACTAAAGAATTTGCAATCAACAAACCAGCCCTACAAGAAATATTGAAAGGGGTCCTCTAAGCAAAGAGAGAGCCTAAAAGTAACATAGACCAGGAAGGAACAGAGACAATGTACAGTAACAGTCACCTTGCAGGCACTAAATTCATATCTTTCAGTAGTTAACCTGAATGTAAATGGGCTAAATGCCCCAGTCACAAGATACAGGGTATCAGATCGGATTTAAAAAAAAAAGACCCATCAATCTGCTGTCTGCAAGAGACTCATTTTAGACCCAAAGACACCGCCAGACTTTAAGGGAGGGATGGAAAACTATTTACCATGCTAATGGACATCAAAAGAATGGTGGGGTGGCAATCCACCCATCAGACAAATTAGATTTTAAACCAAAGACTATAATAAGAGATGAGGAAGGACACTATATCATACTTAAATATTTATGCCCCTAACATGGGAACAGCCAATTAATAACAAAATCAAAGAAACACATCGACAGTAATATAATAATAGTATAATAGTAAAGTAGACTTTAACACCCCATGCACTGAAATGAACAGATTATCGAAGCAAAAGATCAACAAGGAAATAGGGCTTTAAATGACACAGTGTACCAGATGGACTTCACAGATATATTCAGAACGTTCCATCCCAAAGCAATAGAATACACATTCTTCTGTAGTGCACATGGAACATTCTCCAGAATAGATCACATCTTGAGTCAATCAGATCTCAATTGGTACCAAAAGATTGAGATCCTACCCTGCATATTTTAGGATGACAATGCTTTGAAACTTGAACTCAATCACAACAGGAAAGTTGGAAAGTACTCAAATACATGGGGGCTAAAGAGCATCCTACTAAAGAATGAATAGGTTAACCAGGAACTTAAAGAAGAATTTTAATAATTCATGGAAACAAATGAAAATGAAAACACAACTGTTTAAAATCTTTGAGATGCAGCAAAAGTGATCCTAAGAGGAAAGTATATAGCAATACAAGCTTTTCTCAAGAAACAAGAAAGGTCTCAAATACACAATCTAATCCTACACCATAAGGAGCTGGAGAAAAACAGCAAATCAAGCCTAAACCCAAAAGGAGAAGAGAAATAATAAAGATCACAGCAGAATTGAATGAAATAGAAACCAAAAAAACACAACAGACCAAGGAACTAGGCTTATTCTTTGAATGAATTAATAAGACTGATAAACCCCTGGCCAGACTTATCAAAAAGAAAGAGAAAGGACCCCAATAAATAAAATCGTGAATGAAAGAGGAGAGATCACAACCAACAACAAAGAAATACAAACGATTATAAAAACATATTATGAACAACTATATGCCAACAAATTAGACAATCTGGAAAAAATGGATGTATTCTTAGAGACATGTAAACTACCAAAACTGAACGAGGAAGAACTAAAAAACCTCAACAGACCCATAACCAACAAGGAACTTGAAGTAGTAATCAAAAATCTCCCAACAAACAAGAGCCCAGGGCCAGATGGCTTCCCAGGGAAATTCTACCAAACACCTAAAGAAGAATTAATACCCATTCTTCTGAAACTGTTCCAAAAAATAGAAATGGAAGGAGAACTTCCAAACTCATTTTATGATGCCAGCATTACCTTGATTCCAAAACCAGACAAAGACCCCATCAAAAAGGAGAATTACAGACCAATATCCCTAATGAACATGGATGCAAAAATTCTCAACAAAATACTAGCTAATAGGATCCAACTGTACAGTAAAAGGATTATTCATCACGACTAAGTGGGATTTGTCAATGTGATACACTATATTAATAAAAGAAAGGATAAGAACCATATGATACTCTCAACAGATGCAGAAAAAGTATTTGACAAAGTACAGCATCCTTTTGTGATTAAAACTCTTCAGAGTGTACAAATAGAGGGTACATACCTCAATATCATAAAAGCCATCTATGAAAAACCCACAGCAAATATCATTCTCAATGGGGAAAAACTGAGAGCTTTTTCCCTGAGACCAGGAACATGGCAGGGATGTCCACTATCACCACTGCTATTCAACATAGAACTGGAAGTCCTAGCCTCAGCGTCAGACCACAGATAAATAAATAAATAAATGGCACCCAAATCTGCAAAGAAGAAGTCACTGACTCTTTGCGATGATATGATACTTTATGTGGAAAACCCAAATGACTTCACCCCACAACTGCTAGAACTCATATAAGAATTCAGTGAAGTGTCAGGATATAAAATCAATGCATAGAAATAAATTGCATTTCTATACACCAACAACAAGACAGAAGAAAGAGAAATTAAGAAGTCAATCCCATTTATAAGTCCTCCAAAATCGTAAGATATCTAGGAATAAACCTAACCAAAGAGACAAAGAATCTGTACTCAGAAAACTGTAGAATGCTCCTGAAAGAAATTGAGAAAGACACAAAGAAATGGAAAAACATCCCATGCTTATGGGTTGGAAAAACAAATATTGTGAAAATGTCTATGGTACCCAGAGCAATCCATACATTTAATGCAATCCCTATCAAAATACCATCAAGTTTTTTGCATAAATGGAACAAATAATCCTAAAATCTGTATGGAACCAGAAAAGACACCAAATAGCCTGAGGAATGTTGAAAAAGAAAAGCAATGCTAGTGGCCTCACAACTCTGGACTTGAAGCTCTATTACAAAGCTGTAATCATCAAGACAGTATGGTATGGCACAAAAACAGACACAGGGATCAATGGAACAGAATAGAGAACCCAGAAATGGACCTTCAACTCCATGGTCAGCTAATCTTCGACAAAGCAGGAAAGAATATCCATTGGAAAAAAAAACCCAGTATCTTCAACAAATTGTGTTGGGAAAATTGGACAGCCACATGCAGAAGAATGAAACTGGACCATTTTCTTACAACATACACAAAAATCAACTCAAAATGGATGAAAGACCTAAAGGTGAGACGAGAATCCATCAAAATCCTAGAGGAGAACACAGGCAGCAACCTCTTCAACCTCAGCTGCAGCAACTTATTCCTACACATATCACCAAAGGCAAGGGAAACAAAAGCAAAAATGAACTATTGGGACTTCATAAAGATAAAAAGCTTTGCACAGCAAAGGAAAAAGTCAACAAAACCAAAAGACAACTAATATAATGGGGAAAGATATTTGGAAATGTCATATCAGAGAAAGGGCTAGTATCCAAAATCTATAAGGAACTTATACCAAAGTTATATCAAACTTAACACCCAAAGAACAAATAATCCAATCAAGAAATGGGCAGAAGACATGAACAGACATTTCTGCAAAGAAGGCATCCAAGTTGCCAACAGATACATGAAAAAGTGCTCAACATCTCTTGGCATCAGGGAAATACAAATCAAAACCACATTGAGATACCACCTCACATCAGTCAGAATGGCTAAAGTTAAGAAGTCAGGAGCCACTCTGGAAAACAGTATGGAGGTTCCTCAAAAAGCTGAATATAGAGCTACCTTATGACCCAGCAATTGCACTGTTGGGCATTTACCCTAAAGATACAAATGTAGTGATCCGAAGGGGCACATGCAGCCCAATGTTTATAGCATCAATGTCCACAATAGCCCAAGTATGGAGAGAAACTAAATGTCCCGTGGCAAATGAATGGATAAAGAGGATGTGATACACACACACACACACACACACACACACACACACACAGGAATATTATGTAGCCATCAAAAATGAAATCTTGCCATTTGCAACGACGTGGATGGAACTAGAGGGTATTAATCTAAGTGAAATAAGTCAATCAGAGAAAGCCAATTATCATATGATCTCGCTGATAGGTGGAATTTGAGAAACGAGGCAGAGAATCATGGAGTAAGAGAGGAAAAAATGAAAGGGGACAAAACCAGAAAGGGAGACATAACCGTAAGAGACTCTCAATCTCAGGAAACAAACTCAGTGTTGCTGGAGTGGAAGGGGGTGGGAGGGATAGGATGGCTGGGTGGTGGACACTGGGGAGCGTATGTGCTATGGCGAGTACTGTGAATTGTGTCAGACTGTTGAATCACAGACCTGTATCCCTGAAACCTATATTACAGGTTAATAAAAAGAAAAAATTCTAGTTCAGACCTTCTTTTATATCTGTATTAATTAAATCTCTGTCTATGAGTTCTACTTCCTGTTCTTTCTTTTGGGGTGAATTTCTCCATCTTGTCATTTTGTCTAGAAAACAAAGGAAGAAACCAGGCAAAACAAAAACAGAAAAAAAAAAACACAAGTAGATCTTGTGTGTGCTTTGGTGTGCTTGTTAAAAGAATGCAGATCTCAAAATAAAAAATAAAATGAAAATTAAAAATAGGTAAAAATATGTAAATAACTTAAAAATAATTTTTAAAAGGAATTGGAAAAATAAGAAATGAAAAAATAAAGAAGAAAGACTAAATGTAAAAACGACGCTAGATTCCTTTTCTCCTAGGGCTGATGCTTTGCAGCACTCTGTGAATTAGTGGGAGTGTTGTTTGTGCTGGTCTTCTGGGGTAAGAGCCTGCTGGGCTGATCCTTAGACTGTCTTGTTTCAGTGGAAATGTGCTTTGAGGGTGCAGAAGGTTGGGGCTTGACGTAAGCTGCTCCATCCTCCACTAGGCGACGCTGTTTTGCTCTCTGAAGTGTTTCAGTGCTGATGGGAGGGATGAAGATGCTAGAGCCCTGCTCTCTAGCTTCAGCACTGAAATTTCGAGCCACCCCACTTTTCAGTGAGCCCTTACAGGAGAGTATTCAATCACCCTTCTTGTGTCCCAGGTTTCTGTCTGAACCCTGCATTCACCCTGCCTGTGACCAAGGTTTTTGATCTCAGGCACGCAACTGAGTTTCAAAAACTCCCAGTTTGAGGGACTCCTATGGCATAGACCCACGTTTTTCCTCTGGTGGAGGGTCTTGCCACACTTTTGCTATTTTCTAGCCAGTCCCAGGAAAGCAGTTTAACAACTACACAGTGGTTCACAGTTGATGGCAAAGCAGAGCATTGAATCAGTACCCAAACCAGCGTCTCCTAGATGGCTTCCCTGCTCCTCTGCCTGGAAATAGGGCAGCAAATTGGCTCCACCTGTTCTTCTTGCAACTCAGGGGTTCCTCAGACCCTGCTGTCACTCCTGGGATTCTGCCCCCCTTTGCCACCCGAGCACCTTTAAGCCAGGCAGGTTCCCGATGGTGACAGCCTTCTTAAAGTTCTGATTTTGTGTTCTTCTTCTTATACTTTGCAGTTGCCTCCAGAAACAGGTTCCCTCCCTGCCCTCATACCAACAGCTCTGGCTCCCCCAAGTCAACTCTCTGCACCTCCTACCTTCCTAAAGTTGGTCACTTTTGTCCTTGATTTGCAGTTTTTGTTCTCTCAGACCTCTGATTGATTTCTTGGGTGTTCAGAATGATTTGATAACTAGCTGTGTTCAAAGGATGAGACAGCTTAGGGTCCTCCTCCTCCTCCACTATCTTAACTCCTCCAGCCATTTATTCCTAACAATATCTTAATCTGAACTAGCATTTGACAGAACTAGCTAGCTAGTCACTATCAAGGAATTCTATCTTCCTTTCTTCTGCTGAGCTGTTGGGACTTGAACCTATTACATATGAGACTATAGCAAAATGGTAATACCGATACTTTAGTATTTATTTTTTATATTACCAAAACATTGGCATTTTATAAAAATCTAAAAATTTTCACAGTTGTCTATCTACATGTTGTCCTCAGATATTACACCTGAAAAGGGGCCAGAGAGAAATGGTAAGGGTTCTTTATACTTTTGGCTTGAATCTTTCCTAATAGAATGATTAAAAATTAATGATGTAGGGGTGCCTGGGTGGCTCAGTGGGATAAAGCCTCTGCCTTCTGCTCAGGTTATAATCCCAGCATCCTGGGATCAAGACTCACATCGGGCTCTCTGCTTGGCAGGGAGCCTGCTCCCTCTTCTCTCTCTCTCTCTCTGCCTACTTGTTATCTCTATCTGTCAAATAAATAAAATCTAAAAAAAAATTTCATGATGTATTTTATGGTGACTAACGTAACACAATTAAGAGAGAGAGAGAAGGACAAAAAAAAAAAAGAAAGAAAGAAAGGGAAAGAGAAAGAAAGAAAATCTCAGCGCCTGGGTGGTACAGTCGGTTAAGGTTCTGACTCTTGTTTTGGGCTCTGGTTGTGATCTCAGGGTGGTGATATCAAGCCCTGCATTGGGCTCTGTGCTCAGCAGGGAGTTTGCTTAAGACTCTTCTTCTGGCCCTCCCCCTTTGCTTCTCTCTAATGAAATCTTTTTTAAAAAAAGAAAGAAAATCTCAATTAAAAGAAGTGACGAGAGGTCAGCTTTATGAGAATGAATTTGACATTTTAAGGGGGCAAGAAGGGAAGAAAGGAGGAAGTCTAACCAGGGAGGAACAGAAGAACTTGGGTTTTCAGGGGTCTTGGAATTGGTCCTAGAAACCACCCTCCCTCTTTTGCCTTTTCTCCTCAGATTTCCATACTATTCTCTCTTTCTGTTTCTCTGAACTTTCTCCACCACTCAGTTCTAAGAAGACTCCATGAGAATTAGATAGAGGCCCAAACTGTTTGTAAGGGAAATAAAAATGACTAATAAACATAAGAAAAGGTGTTTGGAGTTACTGATAACTTGGGAACAGGTAATTAAAACGAGGTATGATGAGAGAATTTTAAAACAAGAAAAGGGATAAGGGTGGTAAGAATATTTTTAAAGTGTGCATGTTGTTCATAGAGAAGTTTTCAAGTACCATGTAACTCTTTGGGCATGACTCAGGATGTATATGACTCTGGCTTCAGATTTTAAGTATTCAAGTGATATAATACTATATTTGCAGGAATATTTTGGCATTTAAGTGGGGGCAGGGACCAAAACAAAAGAATATTTTGGCATTTCAGTACCTTAAAAATCTATCTTTTAAAATTTCAATTTCTGGGGCGCCTGGGTGGCTCAGTGGGTTAAGCCGCTGCCTTCGGCTCAGGTCATGATCTCAGGGTCCTGGGATCGAGTCCCGCATCAGGCTCTCTGCTCAGCAGCAAGCCTGCTTTCCTCTCTCTCTCTGCCTGCCTCTCTGTCTACTTGTGCTCTCTCTCTGTCAAATAAATAAATAAAATCTTTAAAAAAAAATAAAATAATTCTTCTCCTATCTCCTACCCCCCCATGTTGCTTCTCCATGTCCTCATATCAGGGAGATCATATGATAGTTGTCTTTCTCCGATTGACTTATAAATGAAACAAGATGGGATTGGGAGGGAGACAAACCATAAATGACTCTTAATCTCACAAAACAAACTGGGGGTTGCTGCGGGGAGGTGGGATTGGGGGAGGGGGAGCGGGCTATGGACATTGGGGAGGGGAAGCGAACCATAAGAGACTATGGACTCTGAAAAACAACCTGAGGGTTTTGAAGGGTCAGGGGTGGGAGGTTGGGGCAACCTGAGGGTTTTGAAGGGTCAGGGGTGGGAGGTTGGGGGAACAGGTGGTGGGTAATGGGGAGGGCACGTTTTGCATGGAGCACTGGGTGTTGTGCAAAAAGAATGAATACTGTTACGCTGAAAAATTAAAAAAAAAAATAAATAAAAATAAAATAAAATTTCAATTTCTGTCACAGAAACCTCTCCCTTTGCTTCCCAATCCCAATCCCAAAAAAGTAATGAAACCTTTCTCTGTACCCATAACATCTATTCTCCCACCAGCACATAGGACTGCATTTGTTTTCTTGTTTATTTCCATAAGAAATGTTTCCATAAGAAATAACTCAAACAACTCATAAACAACTCAAGAGCAAAGATCTTTTCTTTATTCAACCTGAAGTTTTACTGAGCATGTACTATGCAGCCATTTTAGAAAATGAGCATACAGAGATGAGTAAGAAAATATTCCTGTTCTCAAGGGAATTACAGATAGGGGAGAAAAGAGGTAATTACAAGATAGAATAAGAGACCTCAGCATGCACTAAATAAAAGAGGAGGGGTATAGAACCTGAAGTGGGAGGTCAGGAAAACTTCCCAGAAATTGTGTTTGAGCTGTGTTTGGTGGGGGGGGGGGGGCATTTCATTAATTTTGTTTGAAGGTCACAAAAAGAATGTCAGACCTGCAGTTCTCTAGCTGTGACTCCTGGCCGCAGAGCCATGGCCAGGCATCATGAACTGGAAGGCTCAAACCAAATGGATCATTTCTGAGTCTGGATATTTGGTGATGCCCACATATCTTGATGAGTTTCTTCCAGATCTAAGTCATTATTTACAAAGCACTCATTGGAATATACTAATCATCACTGACTATGCAGGCAGGGTTTACCTGAATGTCTTTAAATTGTCCCCCCAAAGAGCCCGAAGACCATGATTCAACATTTTAACCATAAGTCATACCTTCTCCAGCTGTACTCATATTTTCAGGACAATGATGAAATACAAAGTGGTGTCAGTGAGTAAATACCTCAACATGGGTTGAGGCCAAGGCATTACTATTTTAGTTTTGATGTGTGGTAAAATATGCATACAATTTGCCATCTTAACCATTTTTTTAAGTAAGCTCTAAGCCCAATGTGGGGCTTGAACTCAGGAGTTGCATGTTCTACTGACTGAGCCAGCCAGGTGCCCCTAAATTCTACTTCCACAGATTAAAGAGAGTCCATTGATTCCTCCCTTCTTCTGAAGCCTATATCAGCCATTCTAGGGAAATGTCTCTCTCATTAGGACCCTTCTCTCAGGGTCTTGATGTCAGGAAACAATCAAGGCAGACTATGATTTCCATGTCTCCAGGGAATAATTTACATCTCACACTGAAACCTAATCCATAGGAAATTCGCAGCAAAACTGGAAACCCATAGGCCTTTCCTTGGAACAACCTTTGGTGAGCTGTGTCACCTATCTAAGGCAGATTTTCTTTAGCAGTCAAAATGAAGGGACTGATTAAATGGTATTTATGGTTCTTTTGGCTTTTTCTATAATATTAACATACTGCTACAGTTGGTTTCATTCTTGGTTATACTTGGGCATTTAAACCAAGATCTGATATTAACATATTGGTTTCAAGTAGATCCTTTCTAAAAAATACTTCAATGCATATTAAACAACCTGCAGCTATAATGGTCTCCACAATCATTACACAGCTTCTTCAGAAGTCTGATTACAAAACATCCTACATTTCAACTGATTTAATTCAATACCAAACCTGAATATCACAAATGATACGTATTCAAATTTAACTATATCTTTAATATTTTGCACCTAAAACAGTGGTGCTAGAAGGAACACTGAAGTAATTTAGTCCAATGCACTCACATTAGAATAAAGAAATAGGTCCTGAGAGAACCTATTTCAAGTGACTTGCCTATGGTCACATAGCTAGACAGAGAATAAGAACTACAATCTGTTTAAGAGCTAGATCTCTCTACTTCCTGTCCAGTGTTCCCATTCCGTGTTTGTAAATGTACTGTTGTCCGGTCTCATATAACGTCATAATCCATCTGGGTAACTGTTTCAAATCAATTATTTAGTACAAAAAGGTAATGACCTAGTCACAGTGTTCACCGACTGGGACAAAACTAGATCAACCATTGAAGACAGCCATTCACCTACTTATCCTGGCTGTTTTTTTAACTAACCTATTGGGCAACAACATTAATGAGAGATAACATATGGAATCCTGGAAGAATGTATTTCAATTTAGAAATACTTAAGGAAATTGGTCTATCAAACTTACTGTAGTCAGGACAATAAGAAATTTAATTATATTTTCACCCAAAATGAAATAGCCCAGAGGCACCTGGGTGACTCAGTCTGCTAAGTTACTGGCTCTTGATTTCGGCTCAAGTCATGATCTAAGGGTTGTGAGATGGAGCTCTGCATCAGGCTCCACACTCAGCAGGGAATCTGCTTGAGATTCTCTCCCTCTGCCCCTCCCCCTGCTCTCGAGTGCATGCCTCTCTCAAATAAATAAATAAATATTTTTTAAAAAACTGAAATAACCTAATATTATAATCCTAATTTAATGTTTTAAATTCACCCCCTTTACAAGGTAATAAAAAAAACTTAATAGTTTAGATTGTAAAAGTTTATTGATGTGGTCAAAAAGCAAACAGCCAGACATGTGGTTATCTTCGCTACTACAATGTATCATTTTGAACAGTATTTTTAAAATGCATAACAAATATTTAAAAATTACTAGAAAAGTAAATTAAGAGTCTACATAAGGCACTTCAGATGAAAGCGAACTTCAAAATTTCCACAAAGGTAACTCTAAGCTTAGTAAATCTGCATTCTACAGATTTTAGTCAGAATGCAATTCTTCTCCTTCCACAAGAAAAATGTGCTCTTAAGAGAGACAAAACAAATACAAAAAAGTGTCATTCTTCTGATGCTCATGGCACATCATATGGAGCTATACAGATTACATGGCAGTAGTATTACCCTGGTCAATTTGTACAAATCAGGGCATCTTCATACAAATGTCATAAGAATCACAGCATAAATTTATTTGGCCTGAGACAATTATAAGAACAGCAGATAATAATCCAGAATAATACAATTTATAGGGAAGTAATTAACAAAAAGTGGAACCACTAAAGAGTAAAAAGGTCAACTATATGCCCTGACCTGCCAAATCTTGGAACAAAAACAAAAAAGCCACATAAAACATTTCTTCTTAGGCAATTATATTCATCTTTTCTGCAAATCTCTATTATATAAGACTTCTAGACCCCATGGGAAAGTTATCAGATGGTAAATAGTAGGCAAAGTATTATTTTGATGTAATACTTCTAAGATTTAAAATTTTTCACAGTCATTATTATCATATTTCCATAATAGTGAAACTATGGGGAAGGTTATGGCTAGATCTAATGATAACCATCAACTTTCACTCTTCACAAAAATTTGGTCAGCATATATGGTTATTTCCACTGACAGAAAAAAAGACAAAACTCAAAACCTCTTCAAATTTTTACTGTTTCTCCACTTCAAGTGAAAGGATGAAGGCTAAAATAATAGCAAAAACATAACTTTCAAGAAACAATTTACTTTCTATTCATAAGCAACGACTCAATATATCAGGATATGCTTTTCCCAATCTAGGGGAGTCCTTTTCCTAAATATAGGGGTTAATGAAATACGTTGGAACTGTAATACAGGAATAGACTTAACTAGATGAACCTATTTTTTTCTGTGAGGTACAAATGAAAGAAATGACAATCTCTAATTTGTAGAAACAGTTTAGACCATTTTTAAGTTACACTGATTTTAGCACTAAGCTACTTTTTATTAAAGGGGCCTACCTTAAATAAATTAAGGAGACAGAATGAACCTGAAATCTTTCCAAATAAAAGGAGTTAACACCACACTCACGCAGAAATCATAATCCTGTATTTAGACTTTTTAATGTCTACAGCTACCAAGAAGCATAGCTAGCACTGTATTTCAGTAGGAAACATGAAGGAAGGAGAGGACTGGCTAGTCTTTTCTAAAGGCTAGGCGTGTCAGAAGATCACATAGCACATAATGATTTCTCTGCTCAAAAGGAAAGATGTGCAAAGTATACACATCCATGCAAATATGAAGCAGCTAAGAATGCATTCCTGATGCATTTGTCTGTAATATGCATATGTAGGAACACCTGGTCAGGACTCTTTTTCCCTACCTTTGGATAAGATAATATAAAATTAGATGGCCAATAGTTAACTAAAGCAGTTCTGAACCTTGTTCTAATTCAAATGTAGTTATAAAATTTTTATAATGTATTTAATTCTACTAATTAAATGTTATACATACAGTTCATCAGGGAGGGAAGGTTAAGAGGAGAACTGTACCCAAATACTTCATGATTTTGACAAGAAATTGCTTGTTAAGGCACTACAAATCTTCTTTGGTTAAATGATTAACTATTTAAATCACCTGAAAAAAAGAGGTAATACAAAATACACAAATTTCATTCTTCTTTTCAAACACACACACATTTTTCATTTTTCAATTTCCATTACTCCAGTGTCTACATATCTCTGGGATCCTTTTTAACTCATCAGAAAGCTGAAACAAAAATATTAAAAGAATCTATTAGTCTCTAAAAAAACAATAGGCCTTACTTCTAATAAATACCTTGATTTTAGACGAAAGAGCATTTGGACGCATGTATAATAAACTTTGAGTATTAGTAACAAAAAGTGAGAATCACCAACATATTAAGATAGTCTTAGAAGAGAAGGAAATAGACATAAACTTGTTTAAAAAAAATCTTATGAAGAGAGGCACTGATTAATAATTGGATCAACCATGGTGATGAAATAAGCAATAGAAATCCCAGCAAGATTACCCTTGCATCCCAGTTAGTATTCTATAAAGAAGAAATTATTTTAAAATATAAATACACAGAAGAATAAATCAAGAATCAAAGTTCTAGTAGGTTTTGTTCTTAAAATTAAGTTACATTTGCCAGCCCAAGTGTCCATTAACTGATAAGCGGATAAAGAAGATGGGGCACATATACACAATAGAATATCACTGAGCCATAAAAAAGAAGGAAGTCTTGCCATTTGCAATGACACGGATGAGCCAGAGAGTATTCTGCTAAGTGAAATAAGTCAGAGAAAGACAAATAACATATGATTTCACTCATATGTGGAATTTAAGAAATAAAACAAGCAAAAGGAAAAAAAAGAGGCAAATCAAGAAAAATACTCTTAACTATAGAGAACTGAGGGTTACCAGAAGGGAGGTGAGTTGGGGGGATGGGTTAAGGTGATGGGGATTAAGGAGTGCATTTGTGATAAGCATCTTGATTTTAGACAAAAGAGATGTCAATAGGTATTGTATGGAAGTGTTCAATCACTGTATTGTACACCTGAAACTAGTATTACACAGTATGTTAACTAACTAGAATTTAAGTAAAAACTTAAAAACAAATAAAATTAAGTAAGTTTACAAGAAACAAAATGCAAAAGAAGATTAATTTATGTTTTTCACTGATCAAAAGGCATCCAGTAATGTCACGATATAATGAATCAACCAGAGAGTTGTTCAAAATTGTCTACTAAAGGGGCTCCTGGAGTGCCTGGGTGGTTCAGTTGGCTGGGCGACTGCCTTCGGCTCAGGTCATGACCCCGGAGTCCCAGGATCCAGTCCTGCATCAGGCTCCTAGCTTCAAGTAGAGTCTCCTTCTTCCTCTGACCTTCTCTCCTCTCATGTTCTCTCTCTCACTCTCTCTCAAATAAATAAATAAATCTTTTTTAAAAATTTCACTTGATATACTTTATCTTTAGTGTTCATAATCCTTTATACAACAGGACAATGTTGTATTAAAAGAACATGAATTATGGTACCTGGCACTCAGATGATAAAACTAACTCACAACATCCCCCATTATGTAGGTACATTTCTTGTGGCTATTAAAAGAATAAAATCAAGAATTTAGGACCAAGGGAGTGAATTTCTTCCCTGAGTCTTAGAGATCACCATGAACATTTCAAGACAACTAGATCTTCTTGAACACTCCTTCCTATACTCTTTATAAACTGGATTCTTAAAAAATGTTGTTTATGCCATCTAAAGAGCCCTGAAAAGTAGAGGTGTGCAAAGTTTAAAAAAACATTAAAAAATAATTTGCTCAAGAGAAAGTAGAGTATGCAGACAATGTATAAAATATTCTAACCATTACGTGTTCTTCAGATTTCTAGAGTAAATTAGTTGATGTCAGAATAACCCTCAAAAATGTTCCTGAGAAATCATATACTATTGTCCCCTGTAGCATAATTATCTTAAGTTACCTTTTATATGCAACATACTTAAGTTAAAGCCTGTAGAACAGTTTGGAGGTAAAGCAAAAAAAAATATTACAAAGCAACAGCAACTCTAATCATTGTAAGTATAGGTAATCACTATGTAAGTGTAAAATAATCATACCTATATGGATATCCATGATACTTAGATCTGAAAATAGAGAGCATCCAACTGAAGAATAATACAACAAGTGCAATACCAGCCACACACATTACTGCAGAAAAACAAAAGTGTAAAATGATCATGTTAAATGTAATAAAGAACTAGGGCAAAAATGGTAGTCTACGCTTCCAAGAGTGAAAATTTAGTGGTAAATCTCAACTTTCCAAAAATTTCCATGCCCATTCTTAAATCTTTAGGATTCTGCCTTACCATTTAATTTGACCCATTACAATATAATAGAGTAGTTCCATTTATATGCTTGTTCAATTTAGTTATATGAAATAAATTAAAGTCATCACAGTCAAGAATTTACTATTAAAGGGGCACATAGGTGGTTTAATAGGTCAAGCATCTGACTTTTGATTTCAGCACAGGTCATTATCTCAGGGTTTTAAGATTGAGCCTTGGGGTGCCTGCGTGGCTCAGTAGGTTAAGCGTCTGCCTTTGGCTCAGGTCATGATCTAGGGGTTCTGGGATCGAGTCCTCCATCGGCCTCTCTGCTTGGCAGGGAGCCTGCTTCCTCCTCTCTCTCTCTCTGCCTGCCTCTCTGCCTACTTGTGATTTCTGTCAAATAAATAAATAAAATCTTAAAAAAAAAAAAGATTAAGCCTTGAGTACGGCACCATGCCCAGCAGAGCCTGCTTCTCTCCCTCTCCTTCTGCCCCTCCCCCCATGCATGTGAGCATGCTCACACTACTAAATAAATCTTTAAACAAAAAAGAATTTAGTGTTAGAAAATTTTACTACTAACAAGATAATCACTTAGTCACTTATTAAATTTCTTCTATAGAATTAAATGTGGCCTTTTGTGTGTGTTAATACAGCAGTTGAAGTTCTAGGGAAACATACTTATTGGCCGACACTAAAAACTTTGTCTTGTTATACTTTAGGGAGCAATTCTTTTTCCTTTCTAAATTTTCACATAATATAATTAGGGGTTAAAATGTAAATGTTAAATATATCTTTTAATGAGTATTAACACATGACATAACACAAAACATGGTATTGATTTTGATTTAAAGACATCTGGGGCGCCTGGGTGGCTCAGTGGGTTAATTAAGCCTCTGCTTTCAGCTCAGGTCATGATCTCAGGGTCCTGGGATTGAGTCCCCCATCAGGCTCTCTGCTCAGCAGGGAGCCTGCTTGCCCCCCACCTCGCCTGCCTCTCTGCCTACTTGTGATCTCTGTCAAATAAATAAATAAAATCTTTAAAAAAAAAGACATCTAACAACATCATTGTGACACCCTCACTTGAAAGTACTTTATTCCTTTATAGGTAACTACACCGCCTACATAAGGATCTCATTCAACATGGATTTCTCATTTGAATAATGAGGGGGAAATACCATGAATCTTTGTCTTAAATTCATAGCTCTCTCCATTAATCTCATATGCTCTGATTTAGCATAGCACTTAACAATCTTAACTCTGGATGCTGACCCCACAATGCTCAGCTATGATTCTCGTAACTTGAGGCTCCTTCAAGTCCTGAAACCAAGACTGGCTAAGAAGCATAGTGGTGGGGATGTGGGAAAGCATGCATTCCACACCCATGGAGATTCTAGGGAAACATACTTATTGGCTGACTCTAAAAACAATTTTAAGTCTTACTATACTTAGGGAGCCATTCTTTTTCCTTTTTAAATCTTCACATAATATAATTAGGGGCTAAAATGAAAATGTTACATATATCTTTTAATGAGTATTAACACATGAGCATTATAGAAGTCTTTTTTATCAAATACACACACACACACCTGTGTGTATATACAGTATCAGTGTATTTACATTTGTATTCTACTTTTTTCACATAATATATCTAAAAGTGTTTAGGGCAATTTCTGGTAGATAACAAATGTTAAATAAGCATTTGTTATTATTACTTATGATAATTCTAATGTGTCACCAAAGTGTTTTATAATTAATTCATACTACCAGTGCAGTACTCAGAGGGCCTTTTCCCAATAATGAATACTGAAATAGGCAAATTTTTAAAAGTCAGGTAATGAAAGGATTTATACTGACTGGATAAAAAATTGATATATTAGTTCTATTTTTGCAATATGTAAAAATTCATTTCAATTCAGCAAAATAAGAATCTCCCAAATCTGGGGGCACCTGCGTGGCTCAGTGGGTTAAAGCCTCTGCCTTCAGCTCAGGTCATGATCCCAGGGTCCTGGGATCGAGCCCCGCGTTGGGCTCTCTGCTCAGTGGGTAGCGTGCTTCCCTTCCTCTGCCTGCCTCTCTGCCTACTCGTAATCTCTGTCTGTCAAATAAATAAATAAAATCTAAAAAAAAAAAAAAATTTGAAATCCAATGTCATCACCTTTTTTCAAATAAATAAGTAGACTATATTTAGAGAGGTTAATTTGATGACATACACCCTTTTAGCCATAAAGGGAAAACTCTGACTTAAACGTATTTTATGAGTGAAATAAAATTACACTGTTAGCATTTCTTTGCAACAAATACCAATGTGTGAATATTTTAATATATAAAAGGTCCATCCAAACCAATATAAAAAGTACTAAGAATAATATATAAATGGAAAAAGACAAAGACTTTTTATAGAAGGGAAAACAAAAACAGCTGATAAACATTCAGAAAAATATTCAACTTCGTTAATGACCAAAGTACAGGGGTGCAGGGTGGTTCAGTGGGTTAAGCCTCTGCCTTCAGCTCAGGTCATGATCCCAGGATCCTGGGATGGAGCCCCACATTGGGCTCTCTGCTTTGGCAGGGAGCCTGCTTCCCTCCCTCTCTCTCTCTGCCTGCCTCTTTGCCTACTTGTGATCTCTGTCAAATAAATAAATAAAATCTTTTAAAAAAATAACCAAAGTACAAAATAACATTTGTCCCTTATCTGATTAGCAAGTATACACACACACACACACACACACACACACACACACACACACACACATAATTTTTAATGAGCTTAGCTAATGCTGACAAAGCATCCTTAAATACCACTAGTAGGAATCTCAACTGTAACAACTGGGGAAACAATTTAGCATCATTAGTTTAAAATATCAAGGGGATTAAAAATACTACTACAGAGGACCGTATAGTCATTCTACTTTTAGGAATCTACCTTAGAGAGTTCATATGAAATGAGAATGAAGCTTATACAATAGTCACTAAAGAAGTATTTATTATAATGGAAGTTCGAAAAAAACCCTAAATGTTTGACAGAATCAGAATAGTTAAATTACAGCATACAGTATAAATTTAAAATTATGTATAGGAAAATATTTATTAGTGAATTATTTAACTCCAGTTAAAGTGGGGGTACAAGATTCAAAATTTTATACAGAGTTTTAAATATGTTTTGACAAATGGAAGAAACTATATTGAAACATTAAAATTTTTAGCTTCTCAATAATGGAATAACGGGTAATTCTCCCCCCAAATGTTTCATAAATCAGATTTCACCCCACATTTTTTACAATAAGTGTATGTTACTTTTAAAATAGTCAAGTAGTAAAATAATATACCTATAACTAAGGGGGGAAGTGATTAAGAGGACATTTTTTTTTCTGTATTAAAGGCAGAATTGTTATTTTTTTTAAAGATTTATTTATTTGACAGAGATCACAAGTAGGCAGAGAGGCAGGCAGAGAGAGACGAGGAAGCAGGCCCCGCGCCGAGCAGAGAGCCCGACTCGGGGCTTGATCCCAGGACTCCGGGATCATGACCCGAGCCAAAGGCAGAGGCCTCAACACACTGAGCCACCCAGGCGCCCCAAGGCAGAATTGTTACTTAACATGGTATGTCAACTATACTTCAACAATAAAAAATAAAAAATAAATTAAAAAGGTAGAACTTATATTTTGGCATATGATATAACTTACTTTTTCGCTTTCCAATATCCATGTCAGATGTAGCAGCTTCACATAACAGCACCATCCCTAAGGTAACACCACCATCTTAGAAAAATTGTTTAAGGAGAAATTCACACAGATACAAAAGACATACCACTTTAATATTTCTGTTCTTTCATGAAGAAAATTACAATGAGGAATGCCTGTGTGGCTCAGCTGGTTAAGCAGCTGCCTTCGGCTCAGGTCATGATCCCAGCATCCTGGGATCCAGTCCCACATCGGGCTCCTTGCTCGGCAGGGAGCCTGCTTCTCCCTCTGCCTCTGCCTACCACTCTGTTTGCCTGTGCTTGCTCGTGCGCTCTCTCTCACAAATAAATAAAATAAATAAATCTTAAAAAAAATTATAATGAATACACAAATCTTCAACTTTCAATTAAAAAAAAAAAACCTGTTACTAAAATAGAGAATCCTTATGAAAGTATGAAATGTCACTGGAGGGGTACCTGTGTGGCTCAGTCAGTTAAGCTTCTGCCTTCGGCTCAGGTCATGATCCCAGGGTTCTGGGATCGAGTCCCATGTCAGGCTCCCCACTTAGGAGGGAGCCTTCTTCTCCCTCACCCTCTCCCTCTGCCTGTTGCTCCCCCTGCTTGTGCTCTTTCTCTCTGTCAAACCTTTGTCAAATAAATAGATAAAATCTTTTTAAAAAATAAACTTCACTGGATTGTTCTCTTTAAAATAGTTAATTTTATGTTATGTGAATTTCACTTTAATAAAAAAAGATGGGTGATTAAAAATACAAAATAAGGGGTGCCTGGGTGGCTCAGTTGTTGAGCGGCTGCCTTCAGCTCATGTCATGATCCCAGGATCCTGGGATTGAGCCCTGCATCAGGCTCCCTGCTCGGTAGGAGGCCTGTTTCTCCCTCTCCCACTCCCTCTGTTTGTGTTCCCTCTCTCGCTGTGTCTTTCCCTGTCAAATCAATAAATTAAAATCTAAAAATATAACAAATGTCCCACTATAATTTAACAGATGAAATGTGAGTTTTTCTGACAAGTACTTTGAAATAACCTTCCCGGACATGCTTGCATGTATTACTCCAACCTTGTATATACTTTATTTTATTTTGTTTTTTGGGAGGCCTGAACTCACAACCCTGAAATCAAGACCTGAGCTGAGATCAAGAGCCAGACGCTGAACTGCCTGAGCCACCCGGGTGCTCTGATATATTTTAAAACATTAAATAGCCTTTTTGCATATTCAACCACCCTCCAGAAGTGAATACACTTGAAATGTGCACCATTTGGATAGAACAGTAAGTAATTTTTATTTGAAAAATAACTTCTCAAAAATTCTCCAGAATTTCAACAATCAACCTCTAAAGCTCAAATTACTAAACTACCTAAGTTTGTCCTATTCTAATAAAAAAAAAGAGAATCCTCTATGTCATCACCTCATTTTTATTTACCTTAATATGGAAATCACATAAATACAAAATATATCTACTCACGCAAATAGGTTACACGTGACATGGTTGAGTACTAAAATAAGCAAAGTTGAATTTTAAAGCAAATACAGTATGTTCTAGTAGAAAAGAGATTTACCCTCCAGTTTGGTTAATACAAACAGCAGTTAAAAATGCCCAAATCAATTACGTGTACACACATGCACATTGTAGGCTACCGCATGTGGGTATGAGTAAGCAGAAAGGGAAAAATAGGTGTTCGGATAAGGCCTGAATTTATAATCAGCTCTATAGTTTGTCTATTCATCCCTTCACTATCATCTTGCACTTTCTCATCAATAGCCTCTTTTTAGGGATGATGCCCATTCATCATACTTTTAGTTGCTTGGACAAGTTGTTTTCTCCAATTATTACTTTTTCTTACTGAGGTTCTTTATATCCAGATACATGTAACGACTGATCATTTCTATAGGCTTTTGTCACAGGGTACCTTTTTGTTAAGGTTTTACTTAGTTATTTGAGAGAGAGAGAATGAGAGCATACGCAGGGGTGGGAAAGAGGGAGAAGGAGGCTCCCTGCTGAGCAGAGAGCCCAATGTGCTACTCGATCCCAGGACCCTGAGATCATGACCTGAGCTGAAGGCAGATGATTAACTGACTGAGGCATACAGGCACCCTATTACAGGGTACTTTTGAATAATGGTTGAGACTTTTTTTTTGGAATGGTTTGTTTCATATCATGGTCCATATGTATTTTCTTTGAATGAACTTTTTTTCTTACAATATACCACCAATGTCTTTGTGTGCTGTTCTCAGTTATTGAGAGCTGTGATTGGGCACCTGGGTGGCTCAGCTGGGTAAGGTGGCGAAGTTAGGACGTGCAGGCAGAGGGAGAAGCAAGTTCCCCACTGAACAAGGAGCCTGATGTGGGACTCAATCCCAGGACCATGGGATCATGACCTAAGCTGAAGGGAGATGATTAACCGGCTAAGCCACCAAAGCGTCCCACCAAATTATTTTTATATCCAAGTAAACATTCTTTACAACATTCAACAATAGAAGAATAACTGAATTATGATACACCCATTATATAAACATTAAGAATGATGACAATTTTTCGTTTTCCTTGCCTATATTTTCTTATTTATCTGTAATTCTCATGCAACTTTTGTAATGATAAAAGCCATACAACTATATAGAAAATGCTTATATTAGGAAGCTGAACTGCATACAAAGTCTGTCTATACTACTAAAAAGGAGCTCACCCCAAAAAGGATACAACTAAACAAAGAATGCAAGAGAATATGCAAAAATTAACCTAGATTTTAATATTAGGGTGTTTTTTTTTAAACTTTTTTTTTTTAAAGATTTTTTTTTAATTTATTTATTTGACAGAGAGAGAGATCACAAGTAGGCAGAGAGGCAGGCAGAGAGAGAGGAGGAAGCAGGCTCCCTGCAGAGCAGAGAGCCTGATGCGGGGCTCGATCCCAGGACCCCGAGATCATGACCTGAGCCGAAGGCAGCGGCTTAATCCACTGAGCCACCCAGGCGCCCCAATATTAGGGTGTTTTTTAAAGATTTTATTTATTTGACAGAGAGAGAGAGCACAAGCAGCGGGAGTAGCCAGCAGAGGGAGAGGGAGAAGCAGGCTCCCCACAGAGCAGGAGGATCCTGATGTGGGGCTGAGAACCCTGGAATCATGATCAGTTGCTTAACCAACTGAACTACCCAGGCACCGAATATTAGGGTGTTAGATCACGGATGAAAATTATCTAATCCACTGTTTTATTTTTTTTAATTTAAACATATTTGAAGTATAATTCCATTTGTGTAATGTTACAAAATAAGTAAAACTAATCCATACTGTTAGTAGTCAGGATAGTAGTTACTTTTGGGTAGGAAGGTAGCAATCAGGAAGGGGTGATGAGATTGGGAATGCTTTGGGGTATGAGTAGTTTTATTTCATCAACTGGGTGCTGATTAAACAGTTGTGTTCAATTTATGAAAATTTATCAAACTGTACACTGCACTTATGAACTGTGAACATTTCTGCATGAATATAGTAATTCACATAAAAAAATTTTAAATGTAATTTTTTAAAAAGATTCTATTTATTTATTTGACAGACAGAGATCACAAGTAAGCAGAGACAGGCAGAGAGAGAGGAAAGCAGGCTCCCTGCTGAGCAGAGAGGCTGACGTGGGGCTTCATGCCAGAAACCTGATCATGACCTGAGCTGAAGGCAGAGGCTTAGCCCACTGAGCCACCCAGGTACCCCTAAAATGTAATTTTAAAAGTTGCTTAGTGGATCAGGCAACTCATATAGTTTGCTTTATTGATCATGTAGTAAGTTTTACAATATCAAAATAATGATAAATACGTGGATATTTTCTAAACTTATAACTACTAGTTAATAGTCTTCTTATTCTACTAGTTCTTATCAACATGGTGAGTTTTGAGTTTTGAGTTTTTAGGCTTTGTGGCCACTAAAAAAATAAGGGATTTTCAGTCTTCCATAAAGTTTTCTACCTCTCAGAAAGTTAAATAGCTTTATTCATTGTCTCACACCTAGTGAGACACAGCATTTAAGGCACTGTCTTATAACCTGTAAACCTCTGTTTATCCCAATACTATAAGCTCCTTAGACAAATCATGCATTCACAGTGACTAGCAAAATAACTGCTCAGAAAGTATCACCCAAACCTTCCTGACCATTACCAAAAAAAAAAAAAAAAAGCAAAATAAGGAAAAAAAAATCACCCTGAAAAAACATTCCCATTTTGTATCTGATTAACCAAATTTATAAGAAATGCTGCACTTCCAAAAACAGACTATTGGGAAATAGCTTCTGAACAGAAGAAAAAAAGCTTCTGAGGCAACCTACAAGGGTGGCAGGAGGGCTCAGTCAGTTAAGCATCCAACTCTTGATTTCTGCTCAGGTCATGAACTCAAGATGGTGGGATCAAGTCCCACATCAGGCTCTGCACTCAGCAGGGAGTCTTTCTCTTTCTCTCTCCCTCTCCCCCACCCTCCCTCTCACTCATGCTCTCTCTCTAAAAATAAATAAAATAAATCTTTTTTTTTAAAAGGCAACTTACGGAGTGGGAGAAGATACTTGCAAATGACTTATCTGATAAAGGGTTAGTATCCAAAATATATAAATAACTTACAAAACACAACACCCCCCCCAAAAAACAAATAATCCAGTTAAAAAATGGGCAGAAGACATGAATAGACATTTCTCCAAAGAAGACATACAGATGGCCCACAGACACATGAAAAGATGCTCAATATCACTCATCATCAGGGAAATGCATATTAATACTACAATGAGGTATCAACTCACACCAGTCAGAATGGCTAACATTAACAACACAGGAAACAACAGGTATTGGCGAGAACGTGGAGTAAGGGGAACCCTCCTACACTGTTGGTGGGAACGCAAACTGGCTCAGCCAGTCTGGAAAACAGTATGGAGGTTTCTCAAAAGTTAATTCATTGTCTATGATGTAGCAATTGCACTACTAGGTATTTATCCAAAGGATACAAAAATACTTATTCGAAGGGATACATGTACCCCCATGTTTATAGCAGCATCAACAATAGCCAAATTACAGAAAGAGCCCAAATGTTCCCTGACTAATGAATGAATAAAGTAGTAGTATCTATGACAGAATATTATTCTGCCACAAAAAAGAATGAAACCTTGACATTTTCAATGATGTGGATGGAGCTAGAGGGTATTATGCCAAGCAAAATAAGTCAGTCAGAGAAAGACAAATACCATATAGTTTCACTCATGTATAGAATTTAAGAAACAAAAATGGGGTGGAGAGGTAAACCAAGAAACAGACTCAACTACAGAGAACAAACTGATGGTTACCAGAGGGGAGGTGGGTGAGGAGGATGGGTGAAATAGGTGATAGGGATTAAGCAGGGTACTTGTGATGAGCACTGGGTGTTGTATGTAGGTGCTGAACCAGTGAATTCTACACCTGAAACTAAATTTATACTCTATGTTAACTAATTGGAATCTAAATTAAAACTTGGAAAGGAAAAACATGCTATATTTCTTTCTTTTTTTAAAGATTTTATTTATTTAGGGGCACCTGGGTGGCTCAGTGGGTTAAAGCCTCTGCCTTTGGCTTGGGTCGTGATTCCAGGGTCCTGGGATGACGCCCTGCATTGCTCTCTGCTCAGCGGGGAGCCTGCTTCCTCCTCTCTCTCTGCCTGTCTCTCTGCCTACTTGTGATCTCTGTCAAATAAATAAATAAAATATTTTTTTAAAAGATTTTATTTATTTATTTGAGAGAGAGCACAGAGGGAGAGTGAGAGGGAGAATCCTGCTCCCCGCTGAGGAAGGAGCCAATGCAGGGCTCAATCCCAGGACCCTGAGATCATGACTGAGCAGAAGGCAGCTGCTTAGCCTGCTGAGTCACCCAAGAGGCCCCCCCCCCCGGCAAAATGCTGTATTTCAATAGGTTTGCAATCTGCTCCAAATGTATCTGAAGCCTTAAGTAATGTTTAACCTTTAGGCAGAAGGAAAAAGTAAGAATATTTCAATTTCTTAAATGTCTTATATAATTATATTTTAAAAGTTAGGACAAAGCTCAGGAAAGAAGAATTTCGGCAGTCCTACAGTGTTAAGGAGACCATGATTAAGGTTCAGGTTCCACCAGAAAGAATGACAAGATTCATTCACTGGGCTCTCAGTTGAAAGCCATGGATGGAGAGGATGGAGAAAATGGGAGAAAAACAATACTGAAGATATAGTGGCCAAACATTTTCCAAAATGCGTAAGGGTACTAACCCACAGACTTAGGAAGATCTGCAATTCAGAAAACAGGAACAACAGAAATAAAACATTAGGAGAAAAGTCTTAAAATCTATCAGAGAAAAAGACACACTGCCTTCAAAAAACAATAATAAGAATTAAATCTGATTTTTCTCAGAAACTATGGAAGTAAAAAACAATGGGATAACATTTCCAAAGTGCTTAAAGGAATCTAGAAATCTATACCTGGTAAAATATCCTTAAAAAATGAAGGAGAAATCAAGGTTTTGTTTTTTTTTTTAATTAGGACAAAGCTAGAAGACCGACAAAACACAAATCACTTTATGTTTTGTAACTATATCTGCTCTTTTGTTATACTGTTCAATTTCAAAATACCATTAATTGAGACCATTTCAAGACACTGGAAAGTTTCCACGGTATAATAAATTTGTTAATAGATCAAACCATAAATGAGAATTTGCAACCTAAATTTTGAAATAATTTGAAACAGGAGAAAGACAAATTTGTATGATCTCTCTTATATGTGGAATCTAAAAATAAATTTTACACACAACACACATACTTACAGAGAACAGATTGGTGGTTGCCAGAGTAGGGCAGTAAGGGGTAGAAGCAGGTGAACTTTTTTTTAGTTTAAATAAATTGAGTAAGTCGGGGTGCCAGGGTGGCTCAGTGGGTTAAAGCCTCTGCCTTCAGCTTAGGTCATGATCCCAGCATCCTGGGATCGAGCCCCACATCAGGCTCTCTGCTCAGTAGGGAGCCTGCTTCCCTTCCTCTTTCTCTGCCTGCCTCTCTGCCTACTTGTGATCTCTCTCTGTCAAATAAATAAATAAATAAAATAAGTAAAATTTAAATAAATTGAATAAGAAATAAATTTTAGGATTTGAAAGAACATATGGTTGGATATTTTTCTTGCAGTATTCTTTCTTATTGCTGGGAATAGGTATTTATTATTAGATTCATTTTTTAGCTCATCATTCCATAGCTGAATAGATGAACTCTCCTGGCTCTGAGCTGGATTTTAAGCAGTAAATCTGCTTTCCATATTATACATGAACACTATTTTCAGAAAGTATCATTTTGCCAAATGTCTTTCAGTTAAACCAAAAGCTTAATTTTTTTCAGATTGTTTCCCTTCAAGTATCTCTATTAAATCACCAATATGGTAAAATAAAATGGGAAACACACACACAAAGATTTACTAAGGAGGATATTTCCAGGGTTTTTTATTTTTTTCTTTATATGTACTTGTATTTTCTAAATTTCCTTTAACTTGTATAGCTTTTATCATCAGAAAAAACATTAAGGAATTAAATTACTCATATGGATTGTAATCACCTTCAAATTTCTTAGCTAATTCTTACATAGTACAATACATTTTCAATAGAGTTAAGTGTTGAATTAGATGACCTCTAAGTTATTTAGATGATGAGATGAGAAGGCAAGGCAAATGACTTCACCATCAAACCATTGCAGAGATTCTCTAACAGCCTGGGCTACAACTGATTGCAATATGTCAATGTCAGGACCCCTTGGCTGAACAGCACAACTCCAGAAACATTACATTTGTTTACCTTATTGACTTATTCTATAAAATCACTGCTAATATATTTGGGGCGGGGAGATAAACTGTGTTGAGTAAGACTATGAAGTTTAGACTCTTACCTATCTGAGTCACTGTTAACTATCCTTGCAGCTTACAGAGGCATCAATTTTCAGATTTGAGAAAGTAACAACCTGCTCTGCCTTTCAAGAGAATGGAACAACACATAAAAAGCAGCCACAGAGTTTACAGGAAAAAAAAAATGTCTTCGGGCGCCTGGGTGGCTCAGTGGGTTAAGCCGCTGCCTTCGGCTCAGGTCATGATCTCAGGGTCCTGGGATCGAGTCCCGCATCGGGCTCTCTGCTCAGCAGGGAGCCTGCTTCCCTCTCTCTCTCTCTGCCTGCCTCTCTGCCTACTTGTGATCTCTCTCTGAAAAAAAAAAAATGTCTTCGACTCGGGTTGTGATCT
The DNA here is from genome assembly GCF_922984935.1 of Meles meles. Classification (NCBI taxonomy): domain Eukaryota; kingdom Metazoa; phylum Chordata; class Mammalia; order Carnivora; family Mustelidae; genus Meles; species Meles meles. The sequence continues at coordinate 65,127,574 of NC_060087.1, forward strand.
CTGGGTTCTGGGACTGAGCTTTGCATCAGACTTCTGGTTTGGCAGGGAGTCTGCTTCTCCCTCTACCTCCCCATCCCCTGCCCCCTCTCCGCCCCCATGCTTGTGCTCTCTCTCAAATGAATAAATAAAATCTTGAACAACAACAACAAAAATAACCCGTCTTTGAGAAACTACTGTTTTCTTACTCAATGAAGAGTAAGATGTCTTAAATTGTAGACTGATTCAAATTATATCACTAGGAAGGAAACAATCCATTCTTGCCTGGAAGATATAAGTCGTTCAACACATAAGTACAATTTCTAAGTAGCCTTGATTTACAACTAAAGTACAGAGCTTCAAATAAAGAGTTTGTGAAGACAAAATCCCACATTTATTTGAATTCTGTAGAGTTTAACAGGAGATAGAACCCTGTGTCCACTTCACAGTCCAAACCTGATGCTGATCCCTTTTCACTTAGCCTGGTTTAGCTTTAAGTTTATCAAAACATTGCTTCATTTACATTTCACCTAACCTTCACCCTTCCTCCAAATTTTATAATAACTCTATCTTTTCTTAGGTAAGATGTCCCATGGTTCTTCTAGTGTGCAGTCTCCCTTGTAGCAATGATCAATAAACCTGTCTTTAGGGCGCCTAGGTGGCTCAGTGGGTTAAGCCTCTGCCTTCGGCTCAGGTCATGATTTCAGGGTCCTGGGAGAGAGTGCTGCATCAGGCTCTCTGCTCAGCAGGGAGCCTGCTTCCTCCTCTCTCTCTGCCTGCCTCTCTGCCTACTTGTGACCTCTTTCTGTCAAATAAATAAATAAAATCTTAAAAAAAAAAAAAACCTGTCTTTTTCAGACTGAAGGTTTGTCTCTGGTGGTGTTTAGCTGATTAGACTAAGATAAATAACATAGAAATAGGATTCCAAAGACATTAAAACTTATATTAATAAGAGAGCAGCCTTCAGCAAACACTATAAAGAAAATATGAGAATGTGACAAAATAGATAAACTAAAATGCAGCACCAAGGACTTATTATAAAAAGAGGATACTAAACAGAAGAACAATGTGTGTTTCAGCTACAAACTGGGCTTGGCTGCTTCCATGGATGTAATTCTGGGGGGAGGAAAAAAGACAAAATTAAATATTTAAATATACATTAACTTTTGATATTCTAATCCTAAAATTGGCTATTTTCGAGCCCTATGAAATTATTAATGCACCTGATTTACATAACCATTGAGTCTGTGGCATTCGTCAGTAAAGAAACTGGAAAAAATAAACATTATTTCTGTGTTATTTATTATTCATTTGTCTTTTCATTGTACTATGTTCTCAACAACAGAATATATGAGAAACATAGTACTTCAGTGTACAAGACCATGAGGTACAATAATGTAAACTCCATGAAGGCAAAGATTGTTCTTGTTTACCACTCTATCTAATAATACTTAGCACAGTGCCTAGAAACAGTAGATGCTCAAGTACGTGTGCATTTCAACTGTTTAGTTGAAAGCTGACTTTGATTCTTAGCCATCTTAGAGTCAAAAGGACTCACAAAATGTGATAAGATAAGGAATTTTCCACTTTTAAAAGCACATTTCATTAACTGAAGCTCATTATCCAAGAGAGATTGAAAACCTAATTCCTTCACACCTTGGTAGTGGTGTCACAAAATAATAATTATTATCTATGTGTGTGTGTATATATATTTACATATATATGTGTATGTATATAGACAATAATTATTAAAAATTAATAATAATTTATAATTATTAAGGTTAACTTTGGTATATAATGGAAAGAAATTCTGAACTTCCCTTACCACATGTCCTGTGTGCGGATTCTTATGAGCATATGGTGGTCCTCTTATATGGTTCCACATCTGACCAGATGTCATAGCAAGCACAAAACACTAGGAAACAGAAAATAAGGAAATACTTATATAACATGGTGCAGCTGCTCCTATACTGATCAGACTAACAGGTTTATGAAAAGCATGTCAGCTCAAGTGATACAGGAACCAAATTTTTTTCAGATGAGTAATTTTTGAATAAGGCTTGTATTTCACAAGAATCACTAATACTTACACTGAAAGGAAAACCCTATTTTAAAATTATATATAACCTAACAGATATTTAAAAATTGAAAACTGAAGAGCCTTTTAGAAGAATATTTTCAAAAGAACTGCGTATTTTCTTAGGGGTGACATCCTATCATTGAGATTGGATAAAAAAGGAGTACAAGTTCCCACAAACTCTGGCCATGCTAATAAGATAATGGAGGAAACAAAATGATTTTAAGCCATGAATAAATAAAATCCCCCTCACAGGTAAGAAATAAAACAAAATTCTACCTAACAATACAATATTGTATGCAAACAATTTTTTTAAAGTTTTGAGATGGTTTATTTTCTGAGGTTGTTACCCTTCTAGGTTTACTACATTCAAAGTACTTAAAAATCAGTTTTCTACTTATCTAAGTACAGAATTATCATAGTTCTTTAAATAATTCATTATCCACTAAGTAGTTTACTGTATAAGTATTTGAAACACTTTTGTCTTCATTTACACATGACAGTACTCCTGAGAAATGTATACATTTTATTGAGAAAAAAATCAAATACATTATAGAGATGCTGTTATTTAAAATACATCTTAGGGGCGCCTGGGTGGCTCAGTGGGTTAAAGCCTCTGCCTTCGGCTCAGGTCATGATCCCAGGGTCCTGGGTTTGAGGCCCATATCAGGCTCTCTCCTTGTCAGGGAGCCTGCTTCCTCCTCTCTCTCTCTCTCTCTCTCTCTCTCTACCTGCCTCTCTGCCTACTTGTGATCTCTCTCTGTCTAATAAATAAATAAAATCTTTTAAAAAAATAAAAGAAAATACATCTTAATAGTTTTATTTTAAGCTTATAAAAATTTTAATTTATATATATTTGACATACATTTATATATGCAAACAAGTTTTGTTCTAAAATTCACTCACCAAAGCTGCAAAAGCCCATCCAGTTTTATTAAAAAGAAATTCCATATTGCTTCTTCGAAGATACACAAGTCCACCAATAACAGCCAAAAGCAATCCCAACATAAGAGGACCAGCATAATTTGGGGGTCTAATTACTCTAATCTAATGGAAAGGAAAGAAAAAATGTTTTAAGTATGGAATTTACTTGTTAATTATATAGGTCAAACTAATTCAAAATGAAAGCAATCAAAACTAGTGTGGTAATTGTTGTGATGAGCACCAGGTGTTGTATGGAAGTGTTAAATCTTCGTATTTTACCCCCGAAACTAACAGTTCACTATATTAAATTAATTAATTAATTTAAATTATTAAATAAAATAAAAGTTTATTTAAATAAAAACTTTAAAAGGAAAATCATACTTTTTTCTTTTCATCCTAATCAAAAGAGTCTACAATGTATCCCCAAATGGGATGAGATAGGTACAGTATTCTGTTTAACTGCAACATAACATCTTTTAGATTAAGAAGTATTTTCCAAATACCACTAGACAGTCCATTAAAAACCACTCAAAAGAGTGGTTTCCATGCTGAATTCAATATGGTCATAGAAAATGTTTTATAATTTCATTCTTTCATCAGGATGTTTCTGTTAAATGCTATTTATGAAGCAGCTGCCAGACTATTCCACCTCAATGATATGGTAACGAGACCAATTCAGACCTCCCAGTAAGACTGGAAGAAGACAATGGAAGGAGTAACTTTCTACAAAGTAGGGAAACTTACATTGACATCAGTCCTGTCAGCAATCCACCGGGCAATCTGTTCAGCTGAAAAACCACGCACCTGCAACTCATATGTATCACCTCGCTTCGGTTTCCCTTTTGCAGGAAAGTTGATGAAAGTTGGAGCTGAATTCATGTTTAGCTGAATAAAAAGAAGTCCATGAAAATATAAGTTATCAAGAAAATAATCTTAATAGCAAATATTACCGTGAAATTTAGGCATTTTACAAAGATGAGGAAGCCCAGGTTTAGGCAGGTCAAGCGATTTGCCTAAGGAAAGTGAAAAGTGGTGGAATCAGGATTCAAACCCAAGACTACCTGTGACCTTAATTAGTACATTTCACTGACCAAATATTAACTCTGAGCTAGGAAACCTATACTCTCTACTCCTTTAGAATGGAAAATCTCCCCTATTACAAACATTTTAATCTGTTCAGAAATAACACAAAAAGAACACACTTGCAAGAACTAAAATTGCCTTTTGTAGCTGAAATAAACTCCAAATAGAGTACATTTTCAGTCTAAGAAGATAGTGCTCTAAAACTGAAGTGAAAATCAATACAAAATGGTAGTCATATGCAGAAATAGTTAATTCGAAAAGTTTCATAAGTGTTTCTGATAAGCATCACATTCTCAATAATGTGAGCAAGGTATGCTTAAAGAAGACAACATTGGAATTATTTAGGTAAAGAAACCATAACTGACTCATCTGCATTATATCTTTCCTGATATAACTGTATTTGTAGAAAAGAGAAAGTCTAAGTACAGGGAAAAGATGCTGACCAACAGATGCAAATATTCAGGTCCCCTCAACAGGTAACCCTATAAGGGAGATTAGCTTGTATGAGACATTTATAATTTAAAGACATCAGATAATAAAACAATCTAACTCCCTTGCTTTGATCCTATACTCACAACAGAAGCCTCTAACAGTAATTTTTTAGACTTTCCCATAAGGAAGGAGAGCAGAGTGATTAATGGATATGATTATTTTGGTCTCCTTGGCAAATTAATGAATAGATGAGTCCTTTAGTTACCAATGTCCACAGATTTTTAGTTTGGTGAGTGCATTCAGGGTCTCCAGAACTAGATAAATTCTGGCTACACTGTTAAAAATTCAATTTCAGAGTCTGAAGAGCTAAGAACCAGACCCTGGACAGTGTTCACTCCACAAACTACTACCCAAACTTCAGGCTGAAATCTTTTTTTAAATTTGTATGTATGTGGGGCGCCTGGGTGGCTCAGTGGATTAAGCCACTGCCTTCGGCTCAGGTCATGTTCTCAGGGTCCTGGGATCGACCCCCGCATGGGGCTCTCTGCTCCGCAGGGAGCCTGCTTCCTCCTCTCTCTCTGCCTGCCTCTCTGCCTACTTGTGATCTCTCTGTCAAATAAATAAAATCTTTAAAAAAAAATTTGTATGTATGTAATCTCTACACCCAATACGGGGTTGCTCGAACTCACTATCTTGAGATCAAAAGTCACATGTTCTTCCAACTGAGCCAAGCATGTGCCCTTAAGACAAAATCATCAATATTTAACTATATCACTTTTGGATTTTTAAAAAAAATGTATAAAAATCTAGGTAATATATGAATCCATTTCCCTTAGGAAATAAAAATAGTTACAGTGTTATAAGGACCAACTGCAATCAATTCTAGCAGCCACTATTATTTTTTTTCAAGATTTTATTTATTTATTTGACAGAGAGAGAGAGACAGTGAGAGAGGAAACACAAGCAGGGGAGTGGAAGAGGGAGTAGCAGGCTCTCTGCTGAGAAGGGAGCCCAATGCAAGGCTCCATTCCAGGACCCTGGTATCATGACCTGAGCCGAAAATAGATGCTTAATGCCTGAGCCACCCAGGCACCCCTAGCAACCACTATTATTATTTCTAGACCTTTCTGTGTTTATTCATATACATGTGTATATACCAACAGAAAACACAATATTGCTTTCTGTTTGCTTTAACACAAATGGTATCATATTAACTATAATATTCTACAATCTTCTTTTTATATGCAGCCATGTTTGAAGGATCTATCCATGAGAGTGTGTGTGTGTGTGTACACACACCTCACTCTTTCAGATTACTAAGAAACTATGCTATTGTTGGACTTTAATTTTTTTTCCAGTTAAACATAATGTTGCAATGAAGAGCCACATACATATCTTCCTGTATACCCGGTAAGAGTTCTTCTCCAAAGATGGACTTGTTAGGTCACAGGGTAGAAACATTTGAAATTAAAATGGATAGAGTCAACTTGCTTTCCAAAGTGACTGTACCAATTTATACTTCTACCCATCAATGAAGGAAGGTATCTATTTCTCTATATTTTTATTGTAAGTTTGTATAATGGGTAAATATTGTCCATCATAATTCTTGTAACTTATGTTTTCATAATTACTAATATAAGAACTTTATACCACATCAGCCCTTTAAAAATATTTTGTAGACTAAAGACACAATCAACAGAGTGAAAAGGCAATCTATGGAATGGGAGAAAATATCTCCAAATCATATATCTGATAAACGGTTAATATCCACAATATATGAAGAACTACAATTCAACCAAAAAACCAAATAAGCAAAAAACAAACCCAAACAGATTAAAAACTGGGCAGATGATGTGAATAGATGTTTCTCAAAAAAAGATAAAGAACTGGGCAACAAGCACATGAAAAGATGCTCTACATCACTTAATCATTAGGGAAATACAAATCAAAACTATAATGAAATACCACTTTATACCCATTAGAATGGCTACTATCAAACAAAACAAAACAAAACAACTAAAAAATAAGTGTTGCTGAGGAAGTAAAGAAACTGGAACCCCTGTGTGTACTGCTGGTGGGAATACGAAATGGTGCAGCCACTATGGAAAACAGGATGGAGGTTCCTTAAAAAACTAAAAATGGAACATGATCCAGGAATTTCAATTCTAGGTATATATACCTGAAAGGATTGAATGCAGGGTCTCCAAGAGATATTTGTAAACTTATGTTCACGGCAGCATTATTCACAATAGCCAAAAGATGGAAGGAACTCAACTGTCCATGAATAGATTAATGGTTAAATAAAAGGTGTTATATACATAAATTTTCAGCCTCAAAAAAGAAAAAAAATTCTGACACATGCTACAACATGGATAAACTTTGAGGACATAATGCTAAGTGAAATAAGGCATGTCACAGAAAGACCAATATTGTACATTTATTTTTTTAAAGATTTTATTATTTATTTGACAGAGAGCGAGAGAGAGCACAACTATGGAGAGTGGCAGGTGGAAGGAGAGGAAGAGGTAGGCTCCCCACTGAACAAGGAGCCAGATTCCGGCTCAATCCCAGGACCCTAGGATCATGACCTGAGCCAAAGGCAGATGCTTAACAGACTGAGCCACCCAGGCACCTGGTATAATTACATTTATATGAGGTATCTACCGTAGTCCAAGTCATAGAGACTGAAAGTAGAATAGTAGTCACCAGGAGCTATGAGAAGAGGGAATGGGGAATTATTTAATGGGTACTGAATTTCAGTTTTATAAAATAAAGAGTTCTGGAGATTGGTTGCACAACAATGTGAGTTAACTTAGCGCTAGTGAATTTTATATTTAAGATTGATAAAGACAGCACATTATATGTTATATATATTTTCCCACATATACTGTGGCCTATGACACTACTATTGGGAGAAAGATCTGAATTTCTTCCACAAATGGATATACTACCATCCTTATATCACTAACTCTAAATATAGCTCTAAAATAGGCATTAATTATGAAAAGCTATTTGATGTAAAAGAAAATTAGTTTTGTATTTTTATAAATCACTAACAGAAATCCCTTGTGTATATTGTTAAAATAAGAGCAATTACAATTTTTAATTTCTAAAACAATACCACAGCTTGAATAACAGATAATGAGAAAGCAATTTTTTAAACTCAGAAATTGTTTCCTTTGGTCTAATAAAGGCTAAATGCACTCATCTTTTAGGTTGTAGCATGTTTTTTAAATGTACTCATTTTGATTTATGGGGCTCTGACTGGAATATGACTGGCACAATGACACTGTAAAATGGGAATATTAAGCTGTTTGATATTTATTGAATATCCATTACGTACTTAACATTGATAGCTATAGGATGTTGGCTCTACTCTTAAGTAAGTGACTATATTCTAAGATGAACTGTCAAACAACTATAGGGCTAATTTTACTATGAGGTAGAATGTGGATACATGTATAATAGAAATATAAGGAAAATAGGATGGCAACACAAGAAAAAGGATGACTCACATTTCATCTGGAAGATCTGAAAAGGCTGCAAGGGAATATCTGAAATGAGGCTTAAAGTTAAGTAGAATTTTGAGAGGGGAGAGAAACAATCAATGATATTGAAATAAGACAGTGTATGACATAATATAAATATGAGAAGGTGGTTATGCATCTGGAGTAAAGAGTGCATGAATGGAAAACTAAGGAATTTTGGCTTTAGTCTAATGTCACTATTTTCAAAAGTATGTTCCACAGAATCAAAGCAAAATCCTTCATTAACTAGTCCAATAATTTAGGAAGTTCTGCATTATCACAGCCCACTACTGGATTTGAAAAATAACACAAACCAGCATGATAAAGTCTATGAGAAGTCCTGTGTTGGGAGACAATTCTCCATAGGTTTCTTGTGTTTCTGCACATGTTGCATTAAGAGGAATTGACTACCTTTGTTCTGGATGATTTTCTCAAGGGCGTTTGTATAGCCTTAGAAGATAGAAACAGAACCCCTCCAAAGCAAAGGGCATGCATGCTTACTACCTTTTCTAGGATTTCCCAAAGCTTAGAGATACTCTCCCATAATGCAAACCATTGTCCTTCATTGCATCATCCTATGGAAAGTGGGGCTTGGGGAAATGGTGCAAGAAAGTGCTGATACTTTGGATACCATCATTACTGTGAATAATATAAAGTCCTTTAACTCTGACCCAGGAGTATCATCTCTTCTGCTAGTATCTATGAAACCATGGTAGTCTAACTCATTATCTTTTTTTTTAAAGATTTTATTTATTTGACAGAAATCACAAGTAGGCAGAGAGGCAAGCAGAGAGAGGCGGGGGAGGGAGGAAGCAGGCTCCCCGCTGAGCAGAGAGCCCAATGTGGGGCTTGATCCCAGGACCCTGAGATCATGACCTGAGCCGAAGGCAGAGGCTTTAACCAACTGAGCCACCCAGGCACCCCTCTAACTCATTATCTTGTAAGTAGAATAAAACCCTCAGATCCTTCATAGGTCATGATACCCTGAAGTAAAAAATAACATTAAATTTTGTTTACCCTCAAGGTTCCCAAATTTAATTTTTCCCAACTATTCTTATTAATACTCTCCAGAGAGGTGCCTGGGTGGTTCAGTTGGTTAAGCGTCCGACTCATGATTTCAACTCAGGTCATAATCTCATGGTCCTTGGATTAAACCCTGTGCCAGGCTCTGGACTCAGTGGGGAGTCTGCTGGAGATTCTCTCCCTGAGATTCTCTCCCTCTGCTCCTCCCCTCAACTCACATGCACATGTACTCTCTCTCTTAAATGAATAAATCTTCAAAAAAAATACTCTCCAGAAAAAACTCTAGAAACTGTTATAGAGGTAACAGGGAGACTGTATTATATGGATGGTGGCAAGTGAACCAGTTGAAAGTACTAGTTCAAATGAAAGATGTTACCCTGTCCCCTAAGAGGCAGGGAAGGCTGAGAAACTCTTGTGAAGTTCATAGTCCAGGGGTATAGTCTCACTAAAAGACTGAGACCTAATCATAGGACCATAGAACATACCCGTCCCGCCTTACTAAAGGCCAATAAAGCAGTTCATTTTTTTTTTTATTTGACAGAGAGAGATCACAAGTAGGTAGAGGGGCGGACAGAGAGAGAGGGGGGAAAGCAGGCTTCCCGCTGAGCAAAGAGCCTGATGTGGGGCTCGATCCCAGGACCCTGAGATCTTGACCTGAGCCGAAGGCAGAGGCTTAACCACTGAGCCACCCAGGCGCCCCAAAGCAGTTCATTTTAACCAGTACATCATGTCTGGCTATGAAACCAAAAGTCAAAAAAACATGATTTGAAGACACAGAGCAAGTATCATAACTAGACATGACAAGGATATTGGAATTATCAGATAGGGAATTTTTAAAATCTATGGTTAATATGCTAATGGAACTAATGGATAATTAATACAGCACACAAAAACAAATAGGTACTGTAAAAAGAGAGGTGGAAATCCTAAAAAAGAACCAAAAAGAAATGCTGGAGATGAAAAACACTATAACAGAAAGAAAAATGCCTTTGATGGGCTTACTAGTAAACTAGACATGGCTGAGGAAGAAATATCTTTGAGCTAGAGGATCTATTAACAGAATCCTCAAAAACTGAAAAGCACAGAATGAAGACTAAAAAGAACAGAACAGAATATTCAAGGACCATAGGTCAACTACTACAAAAAATGTAACATATACATAATGGGAATACCAGAAGAACAGAGAAAGGAACAGAAGAAATATTTAAAACAGTAATGATTGAGAATTCCTCAAACTAACATCTGACTCCACACCATAGATTCTGGAAGTTTCAAGAACATCAAGCAGAGTAAATGTCAAAAAAATACACCCAAGCATATCATTTTTGAACTATAGATAGTCAAAGGGAAAAAAACAACAACCTGAAAGAAGCCAGAGGTATGCAACACCTTACTCATAGAAGAAGAGAAATAAGAATTAGTTCCAACTTCTCTTTAGAAACCATCCAAGGAAGAAGAGAATGAAATATTTAAATTGTGAAGAAAAAAACACCACCAACTTAGAATTCTGCACCCTAAGAAATTATTCTTCAAAAGTGGAGTAGAAATAGACTGTCTCAGACAAACAAAAACTAAGGGAATTTTATGCAAGAAATGTTAAAAGAAGTTCATAGAGACAAGGAAAATAAGAGAGGTTAGAAACTTGGATCCACATAAAGGAAGGGAGAACACTGAATAAAATACTTTTCTTTTTCTGTTTAAGATTTTATTTTTAAGTAATCTCTATACCCAACATGGAGCTTAACTCATAACCCTGAGACCAAGAGCTACACAGTCCACTGACTAGGTCAGCCAGATGTCCCTATTTTTCTTATTCTAAATTTACCTAGGAGATGATAACAGTTTATTCAAAATAATACCAACAATGTATTCAATTGTGTATGCATTTATGTATGTTTAAATATAACTGAAATAAGTGACAGAAATGATACAAGGGATAGGAGACAGAAGTTAGGAATATATGTTTTTTATTTTAAGTTACTCACACATCCAATGAAGTGGTATAATGTTACGTGAAAGTGGATGGGGGTGGTGCCTGGGTGGCTCAGTTGGTTAAGTGTCCAACTCTTGATTTCAGCTCAGGTCATGATCTTAGGGTTGTGAGATTGAAACCCACGCTGGACTCTGCACTGGGTGTGGAGCCTGCTTAAGATTCTCTCCCTCCCTCTCTTCTGCCCAACTGCTAGCACTTGTGTGCATGCTCTTTCTCTAAAAAAAAAAAGTGGACTTGAATTAGCTATAAAGGTATATTGCAAATTCTAGGGCAACCACTAAAAAAGGGGGGAAAATAGTATAACCAATATGCTAAGAAAGGAGAGAAAATGAAATCACATAAAATGTTTAGCTATACAAAAGGCAGAAAAGGAATGGAAAATAAAAATAGAAACAATGAGGGGCACTTGGGTGGCTCAGTGGGTTTAAAGCCTCTGCCTTCAGCTCAGGTCATGATCTCAGGGTCCTGGGATCGAGCCCCGCATCGGGCTCTCTGCTTCGCAGGGAGCCTGCTTCCTCCTCTCTCTCTGCCTGCCTCTCTGCCTAGTTGTGATTTCTCTCTGTCAAATAAATAAAAAAAAAATTAAAAAAATAGAACCATAAGAGACTATGGACTCTGAAAAACAACCTGAGGGTTTTGAAGGGTCAGGGGTGGGAGGTTGGGGCAACCTGAGGGTTTTGAAGGGTCAGGGGTGTGAGGTTGGGGGAACAGGTGGTGGGTAATGGAGAGGGCACGTTTTGCATGGAGCACTGGGTGTTGTGCAAAAAGAATGAATACTGTTACGCTGAAAAAAATAAAATGAGAAAAAAAAAAATAGAAACAATGACTAAGGGCAATAAATAGAAAACAGTAATGAATACAGTACGTATTAGTCCAACTGTATAAATAATCCAAGTACATACATAATATGAGTATCAATAGTCTAAATATAGGTTCAAAAAACAAGATCCAAGGGGCGCCTGGGTGGCTCAGTGGGTTAAGCCTCTGCCTTCGGCTCAGGTAATGATCTCAGGGACCTGGGATCAAATCCTGCAACGGGCCCTCTGCTTGGCATGGACCCTGCTTCCCCCTCTCTCTGCCTGCCTCTCTGCCTTCTTTTGATCTCTCTCTCTGTCAAATAAATAAGTAAATAAATCTTAAAACAACAACAACAACAACAACAAAAACAAGACCCAAGTGCATGTCGACTATAAGAAACCCACTTTATTTTTATTTTTTTTAAGAAACCAACTTTAAATAGAGACACATAGAAATGAAATATATGAATAATATATAGATTAAAAAGATGGAGGACGTGAGTGCTGTGAAGTGTGTAAACCTGGCGATTCACAGACCTGCACCCCTGGGGATAAAAATACATTATATGTTTATGAAAAAAAAAAAATTTGGAAGGGGAGGCGAACCATAAGAGACTATGGACTCTGAAAAACAACCTGAGGGTTTTGAAGGGTCAGGGATGGGAGGTTGGGGGAACAGGTGGTGGGTAATGGGGAGGGCACGTTTTGCATGGAGCACTGGGTGTTGTGCAAAAACAATGAATACTGTTACGCTGAAAAAAATAAATAAAATGGAAAAAGGCAAAAAAAAAAAAGATGGAGGAAAACATATCCTTCTAACACTAATCAGAAGAAAACAGGAATAGCTGTATTAACTTTAGATGGAGCAGATTTCAAAATATGGAGTTATTAGGGATTAAAAAGGGCATTACATGATGATCAAGGGGTCAATTATCCAAAAAGATAACAATCTTTAATATGTATTGCCTAACAACAGTGTCAAACTATGTGAGACAAAAATCTAACAGACCTGAAAGGAGAAATAGATGAATCAACTATCATAGTTGGAGACTTCAATAGCCCTCTTCAACACCCAATGGGCAGATCCAGCAGGCAAAAAATCAGTAAGGATATGGCTGAACTCAAGACCACCTTCAATTAACTAGATATAATTGATATCTACAGACTAACTTCACCCAAAAAAGCACAATTCACATTCTTCTCAAACTCACACGAAACATCCACCAAGACAGACCACATTATGGGCTAAAAAACACACCCTAACAAATTTAAAGTATAGAAATCATACAATGTTGGACCCTTAGACAATAATGGAATTGAACTAGAAACTATAACAGAAAAAGAACTAGAAAATCCCAAAATACATGAAAATTAAACAATACATTTCTAATAATACATGGTCAAGGACAAAATCTCAAGAAAACTTTAGAAAGATTTGGAACTAAATGAAAAGGGAAACACAACTTATCAGAATCTGTGGGGTAGAGCAAAAAAATGGCTAGAGGGAAATTTATAACACTGAATGCATATATGAGGAAAAAATATCTAAATCAATAATTTAAGTTTTCCCCTTAGGAAACCAAAGAAAAGAACAAATTAAATCCAAACTTAGCAGACAATAATGAGAATCAGAGCAGAAATAAACAAAATTTAAAATAGTCAATAGAAAAACCAATGAAACAAAAAGCTTGTTCTTTGAAAAGGTCAAAGAAATAGATAAGTTTATGGCCAAACTAAGAAGAGAAGACAACAAATACCAGTATCAGATATGAAAGAGAGGATATCACTATAGAGCCTATATGGACATTAAAGGGATAGTGTAAAAAAAACTACAAACAATGCTATGCTTACAAATTTTATAACCTACATGTAAAGGACCAGTTCTTTGAAAGACACAATTTGTCAAAACTCATACAAAAAGAAATTTAAAAATCTGAATGGGCCCATATTGATTAAAAAAATTGAACCAAAAATAATAACCCTCCAAAATAGAAAGCACCAGATTCAGATGAGTTCAATGGTAAAGTCTATGAACATATAAAGAAGAAATTATACCAATTTCTACAATCTCTTTCAGAAGATAGAGCAGAAAGAATCTCTCTGTCTCTGTCTCTCTCTCTCTCTCTCTGCAAAACTAAATAAATAAAACTTAGAAAAAGGGGCAACTGAGTGGCTCAGTTAGTTGAGCATCTGACTCCTGGTTTCAGCTCAGGTCATGATCTCAGGGTTGTGAGATCCAGCCCTGTCTTGGGCTCTATGCTCAGAAGGGAGTCGGCTTCGGATTCTCTCTCTCTCTCTCCTCTGCCCCTCCCCCTGCTCTCCCTCTCTAAAAATAAGTAAATAAATCTCAAAAAAAGAAATAAGCATAGGGAATACATGCAGCTCGATCTACGATGCCAGCATTATCCTCATATCCAAAACAGATAAAGACATAAGGAAACCATAGATTGATGTCTCTCATGAATACAGACGCAAGAATTCTAAACAAAATATTAGTAAATTAAATCAATGATGTACAAAAAGAATTATACACGACAACCAAGGAGGATTTATTCCAAGCATGCAAGGGTGGTTCAATATTAACACTCAATTAATACAAAGAAACAACAAGTGTTGGTGAGAAGGTGGAAAAAAAGGAACCCTTTTGCACCGTTAGTGGCAGTGCAAACTGGTACAGCCACCGTGAAAAACAGTATGGAGATTCCTCAAAAAGTTAAAAATACAACTACCCTATGATCCAGTTATTGTACCACTGGGTATTTACCCCCAAAATACAAAAACACCAATTCAAAGGGATACATGCACCTCTATGTCTATAGCAACATTATTTACAATAACCAAGGTATAGAAACAGCCTAAGAGTCCATCAACAGACAAATGGATAAAGATGTAGTACATATGTATGTGGCATGTGTATACATTGGAATGTAATTCAGCCATAAAAAAGAATGAAATCTTGTCATTTGCAAAGACATGGATGGAACCAGAGAGCATAATGCTAAGTGAAATAAGTCAGCCAGAGAAGGATAAATACCATATTTCAGTCACATGTGGAATCTGAAAAATAAAACAAATGAGCAAAGAAAAAAAAGAGACAAACCAAGAAACAGACTCTTAACAGTAGAGAACTAATGATTACTAGAAGGGAGGTGGGTGGGAAGGGTGGGTGAAATAGGTGATGGGGATTAAGGAGTGTACTTGTGATGAGCACTGTAGGATGTACAGAATTGTTGAATCCTTATATTGTACACCTGAAACTAATATAGTACTGTATGTTAATTATATTAGAATTAAGAAAAAATTTAAAAATTAATTAATGCAAACTATCGTAATAGGCTAAACAGAACTACATTATCTTATCAATTGATATAGGAAAAACATTTGACAGAATCTAAACCTATCCATGATAAAATCTCTCAGTAAACTAGGATTAGAGGGGAGCTTCCTCAACTCGATAAAGAATGTCTACCAAAATACTACAGCTAACATTATAGTTAATGATAAGAAACTAAAAGTTTTTCTACTAAGTTCAGGTACAAGAATGGCCTTTGTCACAAATCCTTTGGTACAAGAATGGCCTTTATCACCAATCCTTTTTAACATCCTCCAAGAAGTTCTAGCTAATGCAAGAAGGCAAAAATGAAATAAAAGGAATATATTTGGTAAGGAAGGAAAAAAAAACTGCCTTTGTTCATAGATGACATGATTATCTATGTAAAAGATCTAAAAGAATCAACCAAAATAACTCTTGTAATAAGCGATTATACCGAGGTGGCATGATACAAATTTAATATACAAAAGTCAATTGTTTTCATATATAGGAACAATGAACAAGAGAAATTTTAAATAAAAAACAATACCATTTACATTAGCATCCCCCATATTTTGTTAGTATAAATCTAACAAGGTATGTACAAGATCAATATGAGGAAAACTAACAAAACTTTGACAAAAAGAAATCAAAGAAGAACTAGCAAGGGGTGCCTGGGTGGCTCAGTTGGTTAAGCAGCTGCCTTCGGCTCAGGTCATGACCTGGGATAGAGATCTGCATTGGGTATGTTGCTCTGGGGAGGGGAGACTGCTTCTCCCTCTGCCTGCCACTCCCCCTGCTTGTGCTCTCTCTCTCTGACGAATAAATAAAAATCTTTAGAAAAAAGAACTAGTGAAATGGAGAAGTATTTCATGTTCAAGGATAGGAAGACTCAATACTGTCAAGATGGCTTCCCAGCTTCGTCTATACATTCAATGCATCCTGTCAAAATCCCAGCATGTATGTTTGTAGATACTGACAAAGTGATTCTAATGTTTACATGGAGAGGAAAGACTCAGAATAACCAACACAATACTGAAGGAGAACAAAATTGGAAAACTGTAACTACCAAGCTTCAAGCTATGGTAATCAAGGGAGTGTGGTATTGGCCAAAAACAAATATATCAATAGCACAGAACAGCACAGAACAGAAAGCCCAGAAATAGACCCACATAAATATAGTCAACTGATCACTGACAAAGAGAAAAGGCAATTAAGGGAAAAAGGGGGGGAGCCTGGGTGGTTCAGTCAGTTAAGCATCAGATTCCTGATTTCAGTTCAAGTCATGATCTCATGGGTCCCCACACTCTCTCATCCTCTCTCTCTTCTCTAAAAATAAATAAATTAAGGGATGCCTAGGTGGCTCAGTCAGTTAAGCATCTGCCTTCCCTGATCTCCCTGATCAGCAGGGAGCCTGCTCCTCCCTCTCCCTCTGCTGCTCCCCCAGATTGTGCTCTCTCTCTCTGGCAAATAAATAAATATTTTAAAAATAAATAAATAAATAAAATTAATTAATTTAAAACTAAAAATAAATAGAGAAAGGACAGTCTTTTCAACAAATGGTGTTAAAACAACTAGACATCCACAAGCTTAAATAAATAAATAACCCACATAAACTAGACATAGACCTTATACTTTTCACAAAAATTAATTCAAAATGCATCATAGACATAAATACAAAAGGAAAAAGTATAAAACTCCTAGAAGGTAACATAGGAGAAAACCTAGATGACCATGGATATAGTGATGACTTCTTAGATACAATGCCAAAGACATGGTCCATGATAGAAATAACTGATAAGTAGTACTTCCTTAAAATTAAAAACTTCTGCTTGGTGAAAAACAAAGTCAAGAGATTGAGATGACAAACCACAGACAAGGAGAAAAAAATTTGCAATACACACATCTGATAAATGACTGCTCTCTAAGATATGCTAATAACTCTTAAAATTCAACAATAAGAGAACAAATGAGCTGATTAAAAAATGGGCCAAAGACCTTAACAAGCATCTCATTAAAGATGTATGAATGGTAAATATGCTTTTGAAAATATTCTCTAAGAAAGAAATAATCAATAAAACTAAGAGGCAGCCTATGGAGTAAGAGAAGATAGTTGCAAATAACATTATCTGATAAAGGGTTAGTATCCAAAATCAATAAAGAATTTGTCAAACTCACCACCCCCCCCCAAAAATAATCCAGTTAAGAAATGAATAGACATTTTCCCAAAGAAGACATGCAGATGGCTAACCGACACATGGGAAGATGCTCAATATCACTCATCACCACGGAAATACAAATCAAAACAACAATGAGATATCATCTCACACTGGTCAGAATGGCTAAAATTAACATTACAAGAAAAAAATAGGTGTTGGCAAGGATGTAGAGAAAGGGGAATCCTCTTACACTGTTCATGGGAATGCAAACTGGTGCGGACACTCTGGAAATCAGCATGGGGGTTACTCGAAAACTTAAAAATAAAACCAACCTATGAACCAGCAATTACACAACTAGATATTCATCCAAGGGATACAAAAATACAGATTTGAAGGGGTACATGCTCCCTGATGTTTAGAGCAGCATTATCAATAACAGCAAAACTATGGAAAGAACTCAAACACACATCAATTGATGAATGGATAGAGAAGATGTGGTATACCCACAACGGAATATTACTCAGCCATTAAAAAGCATGAAATCTTGCCATTTACAATAATCTGGATGGAGATAGGAGTGTATTATGCTACGCAAAATAAGCCAGTCAGAGAAGACAAATGCCATATGATTTGACTCACATCGGGCTCCCTGCTCCTTGGAGAGTCTGCTTCTCCCTCTGACTTTCTCCCCTCTCATGCTCTCTCTCACTGTCTCTCTCTCAAATAAATAAAATCTTTAAAACAAAACAAAACAAAACAAAACACATGAACGTATGGGAAGGGGAAAAAGAGTAAAACAAGCCAGAAGAGATTCTTAATGGTAGAAAATAAACTGAAGGCTGATGGAGGGAGGAAGGTGGGGGATGGGCTAGATGACAGATGGTTATTAAGGAGGGCACTTGTTATGAGGAGCACTAGGTGCTGTATGTAAGTGAAGAATCACTGAATTCTACTCCTGAAACTAATATTTCACTGTATGTTAATTAAAAATTAAATTAAAATTCGAAAAAGAAGTCTTCTTTACCTATTTTTAGAAAAAAGAGAGAAGATGCTCTATATGATGTGTCATAAGGGAAATACAAATTAATATAATAGAAAGATACCACTACACGACTATTAGAATGGCCAAAATGCAGAATACTGACAACACCAAATACTGATGAACATGTGGAGTAACAGAGACCCTAATTTATTGCTCTTAGGAATGAAAACTGATACAGCCAGATTGGAAGATTGGCAGTTTTTTACAAAATTAAACATACTCGTATCATATGATCCAGCAATCACACTCCTTGATATTTACCCAAAGGAGTTGGAAACTTACGTCTACACAAAAGCCAACATATGGATGTTTATGAGGAGTTGTAATCATAATTGCTGAAATTTGGAGGCAATCAAGATGTCTTTCAACACATGAAATATATAAAGAAACTCTGGTATATCCAGACAATAGAATATTATTCAGCACTACAAAGAAATGAGCTAGCTATCAAGTCATGAAAAGACAAGCAGAAGCTTTTAGTACTATTAGTAAGTGAAAGAAGTCAACCAGAGAAGTCCACATACTTTATGATTGTAACTATATGACACTTTGGAAAAGGCAAAACATGGAAATGGTAAAAATCTCAGTGGTTACCAAGGGTTGGGGGGAGGGATGAATTGGCAAGGTATGGAGGACTTTTAGGACAGTGAAAACACTCTTTATAATACCATACTGATGGATATGTATCATTATATATTTGTCTAAGCCAAGAGAATATACAAGAACACAAGTGAATACAGGTACAAGGGACACCTGGGTGGCTCAGTCAGTTAAGCATCTGCCTATGGCTCAGACCATGATCCCAGGGTCCTGGGGTGGAGCCACACATCAGGTTCCCTGCTCATAGAGGAGCCTGCTTTTCCCTCTCCCTCTGCCTGCTACTCCCTCTGCTTGTGCAATCTCTCTGTGTCAAATAAAATCTTTAAAAGAACCTGGAAAAAATACAGGTGCAAGAAGTCATGATTGACAGAGGCAATGGGTATGGGATGCAGAACACAGGAAAAGGGTTACGTTTTGAACAAGAAGATTTTCCACTAAGTCAGGAAAGAAGAGGGCAGAAAGGTACCTAATTCTACTAAGAACTATAATGTGGCATAATGGTGGGATTTACACTGTGCTTTAAAAAGTTACGTGATAAATTGTAGAATTAAAACTGGTTAAAGTGGGGGTGCTTGGGTAGCTCAGTGGGTTAAAGCCTCTGCCTTCGGCTCAGGTCATGATCCTGGGTCCTGGGATCGAGCCCTGCATTGGGCTCTCTGCTCCGCAGGGGGCCTGCTTTCTCCTCTCTCTCTGCCTGCCTCTCTGCCTAGCTGTGATTTCTCTCTGTCAAATAAATATAATATTAAAAAAAAACTGGTTAAAATGGTAACATTTATATTATACATGGTTTAACAAAATAAAAAACTACAAAACCTACTTGATTATCATCCATTTTCTGTATTCTAACAGGTTAGCATTGACCATTATATTTCATAGGCAGCTCGAGTTCAGCTTTTATTTCACTAACTATTCTAGATCTCATATAAGTTAAGTCCTATTTAAAACTTCTTGTGGCCAGGGGCGCCTGGGTGGCTCAGTGGGTTAAGCTGTTGCCTTCAGCTCAGGTCATGATATCAGGGTCCTGGGATCGAGTCCCGCATTGGGCTCTCTGCTCAGCAGCGAGCCTGCTTCCCTCTCTCTCTCTCTGCCTGCCTCTCTGTCTACTTGTGATCTCTCTCTGTCAAATAAATAAATGAAATCTTAAAAAAAAAATCTAAAACAAAACAAAACCAAAAAATTTCTTGTGGCCAGAAGGAGTTAAGATGACAGAGGAGTAGGGGACCCTAATTTCATCTGGTCCCTGGAATTCAGCTAAATAGTTATCAAATCATTCTGAACACCAGCAAAATCAACCAGAGATCTGAGAAGAGAATTGCTGTAATTCTACAAATAGAAAAGTGACCACTTTTTGCAAGGTAGGAGATGCAGAAATGTGAACCCAGGGCAATATATTGGAAGATAACTCTCAGAGGAGGAAGCTTCCTTAATTCAGCTACCAGAAAGTATTATAAGCAGCAGAGGGCAAAATCAGACCTTTTAGAAGTTTGCTACAGGGGGAACGTCCCTGCCTTAAAGGTGCTCAAGTGGTGAAGCGAGGCAGAATTCCAGGTGGGAAAGGGTAGTCTCAGGATCCCCAGGGTCACAAGAATAAAGGGGGTGCCTGAGTGCGATGGAGTTCCTAAGCACCAGAGCAGGGAAGCTAGCTGCAAACAGCAAGCCTAGGAGCTGGCTTACTTTTCTTCTATAAAGATTTTGTTAATTTGAGAGAGAGAGAGCATGAGAAGAGGGAGCCGCAGGCAGAGAGAGAAACAGGCTCCCCACTGAGAAAGAAGCACGGTGAGGGACTCAATCCCAGGACCTGAGCTGAAGGCAGATGCTTAAAGGACTGAGCTACCCAGGCACCCCTAGGAGATGGCTTTCTGCTTGATGTTGCCATAAACTGCAAACTACTGATGAACCACTGCACAGTCGAGTGACTGCTCTCCAGGCAAGGGTCCAGCAAAAGGTAGAAGCATGGCAAGATGCCCCTCCTTCCCCTGGGAGAAATAGTACAAGTCTGTACCACATGACTCTGTAAAGTTTGGAGACTCAAAATGGGGTAGTGTGCCTGAGGAAAAAACCCTCAATCATAGGCTGGGTGAATAGAGTTCAGACAGAGACCAGAGAAACAAGAGTAATTGAATGCTTTTCTGTGAGGGCTCAATGAAGAATGGGAGGTGCAAACATTTAGCTCCAGGGCCAGAGATCAGGGTGCTGCAATTTTCATGCCCCCCATTGGTTGATGAAAGCCTTTGGGTAGCAAAAGAGCGCCACATAATGCAATCTGGGATCAGCTTACACTGAGCCTGGCCTCCTGGCAAAGGAGGGGCAATTCTTGTTTCATTTTTTCTTATTTCATTTTGTTTCTGTTTTTCTGATTTCTTTTGTAGTTTTTGGTGCTGTTTTTGCTTTTTTGTCTTTTCTCTCTCTTTTATCTAATCTTTTCTGGACATAATGACAAGACAGAGAAGCTTACTCCAAAAGAAAGAACAGGAGGCAGTACTCACTATTAGGGATTTAATTAATATGGATAGAAGTAAGATGTCAGAACTAGAATCCGGAACAATGATTATAAAGATACTAGTTAGGCTTGAGAAAAGCATAGGAGAATCCCATATTGGAGAAATAAAAGAACTAAAATCTAATCAGGCCAAAGTAAAACATGCTATTCCTGAGATGCAGTAAAAAATGGAGGCTCTAACTGCTAGGATAAACAGGCAGAAGAGAGAGTCAGTGATATAAAAGCCAAAATGATGGACAATAAGGAACTTGAGAAAAATCAACTACTAGATCATGAAGGGAGGATGTGAGAAATCAGTGATACCATAAAGTGAAATATTAGAATAACATGGGTCCCAGAAGATGGGAGAGAGAGAGAGGGAGGGGCAGAGGTTTATTTGAACAAATTATAGCTGAGAACTTCCCTAATCTGAGGAACGAATAGGCATTCAAGTCCAGGAGGCACAGAGAATCCCCATCAAAAATCAACAAAAATAGATCAATACCTTGACATATAATTGTGAAGTCTGCAAATTTCAGAGATAAAGAGAAAATCCTGAAAGCAGCTTTGGACAAGAGGTCCCTAACCTACAAAGGTAGACACACGAGGCAGAGACCAGTCCAAAGAGACCTGGCAGGCCAGAAAGGACAGGCATGATATATTCAATGTGCTAAATGAGAAAACATGTAGCCAAGTATACTTTATCCAGCAAGGCTGTCATTTAGAATTGAAGGAGAGATAGAGAGTTTCCAGGACAAACAAAAACTAAAGGAATTTGTGAACACTACATTAGCTCTACAATAAGTATTAAAGGGGATCCTTTGAGCAAAGAGAGATCCCAAAAGTGACAAAGACCAAAAAGAATCAGGGACAATCTACAAAAATAGTGACTTTAAAAGTAATACAATGACACTAAATTCATATTTTTCAATAATTAGTCTGAATGGGGGTGCCTGGGTGGCTCAGTCATTAAGTGTCTGCCTTCAGCTCAAGTCATGATCCCAGGGTCCTGGGATTGAGCCCTGCATTGGGCTCCCTGCTCTGTGGGAAGCTTGCCTCTCCCTCTCCCACTCCCCCTGCTTGTGTTCCCTCTCTAGCTGTGTGTCTCTCTGTCAAATAAATAAAATCTTTAAAAAAAATAATTACTCTGAATATAAATAGACTAAGTGCTCCAATCAAAAGACACAGGGTTATCACACTGGATTAAAAAAACAAGGTCCATCAATATGCTGTCTACAGGAGACTCATTTTACACCCAAAGACACCTCCAGATTGTAAGTGAGGGGGCAGAGGACCATTTATCATGCTAACGGACACGAAAAGAAAGCTGAAGTAGCCATACTTATATCAGACAAACTATGTTTTAAACTAAAGACAGCAATAAGAGATGGAGAAGGAAAGTATATCATAATAATCTATCAAAAAAAGAAGTAACAATTGTAAATATTTATCTTAACTTGACAGTAGACAATTATATAAACCAATTAATAGCAAAATTAAAGAAACACATTTATAATAATACAATAATAGTAGGTAAAGTTGGTGCAACATCCATAAATCAATGGATGTGATATACAATAGTAATAAACGACAAGAACCATATGATCCTCTCAATAGATGCAGAAAAGCATTTAAGAAAATTCAGCATCCTTTCATTTTTTTTTTTTTAAAGATTTTATTTATTTATTTGACAGCGAGAGAGAGAGAGAGAGATCACAAGTAGGCAGAGAGAGAGAGAGGGAAGCAGGCTCTCTGCTCGGCAGGGAGCCTGATGCGGGACTCGATCCCAGGACCCTGAGATCATGACCTGAGCCGAAGGCAGCGGCTTAACCCACTGAACCACCCAGGCGCCCCTCAGCATCCTTTCATCATAAAAACTCTCTGCATTGTAGGAATACAGAGAACATATCTTAATAATATAAAAGCCATATACAAAAAACCCACAGCAGGGGCACCTGGGTGGCTCAGTGGGTTAAAGCCTCTGCCTGCGGCTCAGATCATAATCCCAGGATCCTGGGATCAAGCCCGGCATTGGGCTCTCTGCTTCAGCAGGGAGCCTGCTTACCCGCTCCCCACCCCCGTCTCTCTCTGCCTGCCTCTTGCCTACTTGTGATCTCTGTCTGTCACATAAATAAATAAAATCTTTTTTTTTTTTTTTTTCCAAATAAAGAAAATCTTTAAAAAAAACCCACAGTAAATATCTTCAAGAGGGAAAAGCTGAGAGTTTTTCCCTAACAGTCAGGAACATGAAAGGGATGTCTACTGTCACCACTGTTGTTCAACATAGTACTAGAAGTCCTAGCCTCAACAGACAGAAAACAAAAAAAAATAAAAGGCATCCAAATCAGCAAAGAAGAAGTAAAACTTTGATTCTTCATATATGACATGATACTCTATGTTAAAAACCCAAAAGACTCCATGCAAAAATTGCTAGAACTCACAGGAATTCAGCAAAGTGGTTGGATAGAACATCAATGCGCAGAACTCAGCTTTATTTCTACATACTAACAATGAGGCAGAAGGAAGAGAAACCAAGGAATCAATCCCATTTACAATTGTACCAAAACCCGTAAGATTTCTAGGAATAAACGTAACCAAGGAGCTAAAATATCTGTATACTCTCTTAACTATAGAACACTCATGAAAGAAACTGAGGAAGACACACACACACACACAAAAATGGAAAAACAAAACAAAACAAAACAAAAAAGGAAAAACACTCCATGTTCATGGATTGGAAGAACAAATATTGTGAAAATGTCTATGCATTGAATGTATATTCAATGCAATCCCTATCAAAATACAATTAACATTTTTCACAGAGCTGGAAGAAATAATACTAAAATTTGTATGGAACTAGAAAAGACCCTGAACAGCCGAAATAATGTTGAGAAAGAAAACCAGCTGGAAACATCACAATTCCAGAGTTCAAACTGTATGACAAAGCTGTAAACAACAAGACAGTATTGGGCACCTGGGTGGTTCAGTATGTTAGCATCTGCCTGTGGCTCAGGTCATGATCCCAGAGTCCTGGGATGGAGTTCCGCATCAGGCTCCTTGATCAGCAGGGAATCTGCTTCTCCCTTTGTTTATGCTGCTCATGCTTGCTCACACGCCTCTCTCAAACAAATAAATAAAATCTTTTAAAAAATCATCAAAAAATCATCAAGACAGTATGGTACTGGCACAAAAAGAGACAAACAGATCAATGGAACAGAACAGAGAGCCCAGAAATGGACCCTCAACTCCATGGTCAACTAATCTTCGACAAAGCAGGAAAGAATGTCCATTGGAAAAAAGACAGTCTCTTCAACAAATGGTGCTGTGAGTATTGGACAGCCACATGTAGAAGAATGAAACTGGACCATTTCCCTATACCACACACAAAAATAGACTCAAAACGGATGAAAGACCTCAATGTGAGACAGGAATCCATCAAAATCCTAGAGGAGAATATAGGCAGCAACCTCTCTGACCTTAGCTACAGCAATTATTCCTAGATGGATCACCAAAGGCAGGGGAAGCAAGAGCAAAAATGAATTATTAGGACTTCATCAGGATAAAAAGCTTTTGCCCAGCAAAGGAACCTGTTAACAAAACCAAAAGAAAACCGACAGAATGGAATAAGGTATTTGCAAATGACATATCCAATAAAGGGCTAGTATCCAAAATCTATAAAGAATTTATCAAACTCAACACCCAAAGAACAAATAATCCAATCAAGAAATGGGCAGAAGACATCCAAATAGCCAACAGACACATGAAAAAGTGCTCAACATCCCTCAGCATCAGGGAAATACAACTCAAAACCTCAATGAGATACACCAGCCAGAGTGGCTAAAATTAACAAGCCAGGAAACAACAGATGATGGCAAGGATGCAGAGAAAGGGGAAACCTCCTACACTGTTGGTGGGGATGTAAGCTGGGACAGACACTGTGGAAAATAGTATGGAGGTTCCTCAAAAAGTTGAAAATAGAGCTACCCTATAACCCAGCAATTGTACTACTGGGTATTTACCACAAAGATACAGATGTAGTGATGAAAGGGGGCCCCTCACCCCAATGTTTAGAGCAGCAATGCCCACCACAGCCAAACTATGGAAAGAGTCCAGATGTCCGGGGCACCTGGGTGGCTCAGTCGATTAAGTGGCTATGTTCTACTCAGGTCATGATCCCAGGGTCATGAGACTGAGCCCCACATCAGGCTCCCTGCTCAACAGAGATCCTACTTCTCCCTCTCCCTGCCTCTCTGCCTACTTGTGCTCTGTCAAATAAATAAGTAAAATCTTTTTTAAAAAAAAGATCTTTTTTTTAAAAAAGATTTTACTTATTTATTTGACAGACAGAGATCTCAAGCAGGCAGAGAGGCAGGCAGAGAGAGAGGAAGAAGCAGGCTCCCCACCGAGCAGAGAACCCAATGCGGGGCTCGATCCCAGGACCCTGGGATCATGACCTGAGCCGAAGGCAGAGGCTTTAACCCACTGAGCCACCCAGGCACCCCCAAACAAGTAAAATCTTAAAAAAAAAAAAAAGTCCAAGAGAGGAGGGGCAAGATGGCAGAGAAGCAGGAGACCCTTTTTCAACCGGTCCCCTAAAGTGAGCTAATTATTGACCAGAACACTCTGAATACCCATGAAATCAGCCTGAGATATAAGATTATACACTTCTGGATCTCTGTGGGGTCAGAAGACACTAGTGGAGAGGTAAAGCAGAGTGGGAATGATCAGACTGATATCAGAGGATAAACAGAAGGGTGAGGGAGTCACGAGAACCAACCCATTGGAAAATAACACCCCAATACGAAAGTGCCTTGTGATTGGGGACCAGCATTAACTTGGAGTCTGGTTAAGGCACTCAAAAAGAGCAAAAGATCTTAAGGGGCAACTGGTGGAATTGAGCAGTCACGGACATGGGCCTAAGCCCACAGACCTAGGACGGCCACTGCGAGTGACCACCCATGCCAGACAGAGTGCAGCGAAGCCTCCAGGCTGTGGTCCCGGAGCCCCAGCCTTTCCACTGCTTGCACCACAGCTCAGCTAGGTGCACTTAAACCAGTGTATGTGAGGGAGATTCAGCGCTCTCTGAATCACAGCCTTTTGTACTCTGTGTGCACGTCGCAACCGGGATCTGAACCATGCTCCCCACCTGCGCCTGAGAGAGCTCCATGGGGCACTAGCTGAAGGTCTCAGGACTGGCTGAGAGTCTGAACACTCTCAGCCCAGGCTTGAAAAATTCACCGCACTATCTCTGGTTGGGATCTCTCTTCCCCAAGAAGCCCTGAGGTCTGGTCCCCAGACAGCAGTCCCGGCAAAGGCAGCCACTGGAATCGGGCTCCCTGGACCAATATCACTCACAGTTTTAGTGGCACAGGGGTGCACAGATAAGTGGGTGCTTTGGGCAACCCCTGAGACAGTGGCTGGAGATGTGCAATGCCTGTGGGAGGTTGCATGGCTCAGCAGAGTTTGCAGAGGGGGAGTCTGTGTGTTCTGGACCACCCAACGGGGAGCAGACTGAGGATTCTCTCCAAGACAGAGGTCTGGGTGCGGTTTGCTTTCCACTAAACCTCTGAAAAGCCGCAAAAAGCCACAAAAGAACAAAAAAATCCAGAGAACAAAAGCCAGAAAAACCAGATTCCACAGAGCACAGCCCCTTGATAGGGAGCAGGAGGACTCAACCCAAGCAAGACTGACTGAAAAACAACACGGCAGGTCCCTCCCCCAGAAAGCCAGCCAAAAGAATGAGAGGACAACCACCACAGGGTCCCCATAAAACTTTAAAACTCCAATATCAGTGGAAAACAAGGTATTAAAGCTCCCAGCATTACCCTAAAAACCTGTATAATTCATAGATACATCTTTTATTTTTAATTCGTTCTCACTATTCTTGTTCTTTTTAATTTTTTAACCTACTTACCATTACAACTAGAGGTTCAATATAACATACTCCACAATAACCTTTTAACTGGAACTTTTTTCATACATATACCTGTGGTTTTCTTTTGCTTTACTATTTATTTATTTATTTATTTTTAAAGATTTTATTTATTTATTTGACAGAGAGAGATCATAAGTAGGCAGAGAGGCAGGCAGAGAGAGAGAGAGGGAAGCAGGCTCCCTGCCGAGCAGAGAGCCCGATGCGGGACTCGATCCCAGGACCCTGAGATGATGACCTGAGCCGAAGGCAGCGGCTTAAACCACTGAGCCACCCAGGCGCCCTACTATTTTTTTAATATACATATAATCTTCAAGGTAATCCTCTTTCCCTAAAAAATTCTCTCTCTCTCTCTCTATATATATACATATATACATGTATGTATATATATATATATATATATATATATATGTATGTATAAAATCTCAGTTTTAATCTCCCTTTATCTCTGGAAAGTTGAGTCCTTTAACAAAGATATCAAGATACACCCAGGAAAGGGCACCTGGGTAGCTTAGTGAGTTAACGCCTCTCCCTTTGGCTCAGGTCATGATCTCATCTCAGGGTCCTGGGATTGAGCCCTGTCGGGCTCTCTGCTCAGTGGGAAGCCTGCTTTCCCATCTCTCTCTGCCTACGTGTGTCTTTCAAATAATATAAATAAGTAAAATCTTTCAAATAAATAAATTCTTTTTTTTAATATTTTTAAAAGATTTTATTTATTTATTTGAAAGACAGAGATTGCAAGTAGGCAGAGAGGCAGGCAGAGAGAGAGGAAGGAAAGCAGGCTCCCTGCTGAGCAGAGAGCCTGATGTGGGGCTTGATCCCAGGACCCTGGGATCATGACCTGAGCCGAAGGCAGAGGCTTTAACCCACTGAGCTACCCAGGCTCCCCCATAAATAAATAAAATCTTTAAGAAAAAAAAAAAGATACACCCAGGATGAATCAAAATAACCTTCCTTGCCCACGGTGAGGATTTATGACCACCCTCCCATCTTTCTCTTGTCAGTGTTTCTGTGTATTTGTTTTTGTTCTGGTATTATATAAATCTTATACTTGGGGTACATTTTGGCTGGGTTCTTTTTTTCTTGTCATTTACTTTTGTCAGTCCTTTTGTTTGTTTGCTTTTGTTTGTATACCTTATAAATCTTACCTTTGGGGCCCATTCTGGCTGGGTCTTGTCTTTTTTCCTTCTCTCTCTCTCTTTCTTTTTTCTTTCTTTTTGGTGGTGACTTCTGATTGCTCAGAAGCACTCCAGGGTGCACCTTGCCTGGATCGCAATTGATATATTCAGCTACACATCCCCTCAACCACATTTCACCAAAATGACTAGGAGGAGGAACACCTAACAGAGGAAAAATTCAGAGACCGTGCCCTCTCCATCAGAGCTAATCCATACGGATATAAACAGTATGTTGGAAAGGGAATTCAGGCTAACAATTATCCAGGCAATGGCTAGGTTGGAGAAAACCATTAGTGACAAAATGAAATCGATTAGGGCAGAAGTGAAAGCCACCTGGGAAGAAGTTAAAAATGCTATCAATGAGATCCAATGTAATCTAAATTCTATAACAGCTAGGGTAACCGAGGCAGAAGACAGAATTAGTGATCTAGAGGACAAAATGATAGAGAAAAAGGATCAGGAGGAGGCCTGGAACAAACAGCTTAGAAGCCATGAAAAAAGAATTAGGGAAATAAATGATGCCATGAAATGTTCCAACTTCAGAATTATTGGGATCACTGAAGGGGTGGAGAAAGAATGAAGACTAGAAGACATAGTTGAACAAATTCTGGATGAAAATTTCCCCAATCTGGGGAATGGAACCAGCATTCATGTCCTAGAGGCAAAAAGATCAGCCCCCAAGATCAATAAATCTAGAAAGACCTCAAGACACTTGATTGTGAGATTGTTGAATCATAATTTTAGACAAGAGCTCTTGAGAGCAGCTGGGGGAAGAGATTCCTTACTAGAGAAGAAAGTCCATCAGAATAATGTCAGACCTGTCCACAGAAACCTGGCAAGCCAGAAAGGGCTAGCAAGACATATTCAGGGCACTAAATGAGAAGAACATGCAGCCAAGAATACTTTATCCAGCAAGGTTGACATTCAAAATGGATGGAGAGATAAAGAGCTTCTAAGACCGGCAAGGTTTAAAAGAGTATGTGACCACCAGCCAGCACTATAAGAAATATTAAGGGGGGGTTCTATAAAAGAAGAAATAAGCCAAGAGTGACACAGAACAGAAGTTTACAGAGACAATCTATAGAAACAAGGACTTCACAGGCAACATGATGTCAATTAAAAAGTATCTTTCAATGATTACTCTCAATGTGACTGGCCTAAATGCTCCCATAAAACGACACAGCATTGCAGATTGGATAAAATGAAAGAACCGGTCCATATCCAGTCTACAAGAGAACCATCTGGAACCTAAAGATACATCCAGACTGAAATGAAGGGATAGAGAAGCATCTTTAATGCCAACAGGACTTAAAAGAAAGCTGGGGTAGCAATTCTCTTATCAGATAAATTAGATTTTAAAATACAGACTGTAGTCAGAGATAAAGAAGGACACTACATCATTCTTACCAAGAAGATCTAACAATTGTAAATATTTATGCTCCCAATATGGGAGCAGCTAACTACATAAGCCAACTATTAATCAAGATAAGGAGTCATACTGATATGAATACATTAATAGTAGGGGATCTTAACATGTCACTCTCAGTAACAGAGATCATCCAAGCAGAATATTAACGAAGAAACAAGAGCATTGAATGATACATTGGACCAGACGGACCTCATAGATATATACAGAACATTCCACCCTAAAAAAACAGAATACTCATTCTTCTCGAGTGCACATGGAACTTTCTCCAGAATAGACTGCAGACTGGGCCACAAATCAGGGCTTAACCATACCAAATATTGAGATTATTCCCTGCATATTCTCAGACCAGAATGCTTTCTAACTGGAACTCAACCACAAGAAAAAGTATGGAGGAAATTCAAACAGTGGAAGCTAAAGACCACCCTGCTTAGGAATGTTTACATCAACCAGGAAATCAAAGAACCTAACAATTCATGGAAACCACAGAGAATGAAAACACATCAGTCCAAAACCTATGAGATAGAGGAAAGGCAGTCCTAAGGGGGAAATATATAGCCATCCATGCTTCACTTAAAAAAACTTAAAAATCCAGAATACACCAGCTGTCTTTACACCTTAAAGAACTGGAAAATCAACAACAAACTGAGCCAACCCCCCACACAATAAGGGAAATAATCAAGATTAGAGCAGAGATCAATGAGATAAAAACTAGAAATACAGTAGAACACATTAATGAAAACAGAAGCTGGTTTTTTGAAAGAATAAGATTGATAAACCACTGGCCAAACTAACCCATAAGAAAACAGAGAGGACTCAAATTAATAAAGTTATGAACGAAAAGGGAGAGATCACGACTAACACCAAGGAAATAGAAACAATCATCAGAAATTATTAACAGTTACGTGCCAATAAGTCAAGCAACCTAGACAGAAAAGATACATTCCTGGAACCCTATAAACTTCCAAAACTGAATGAGGAAGAAATTGACAACCTGAATAGACCAATATCTCATAACAAGATTGAAGCAGTGATCAAAAACCTCCAAAAAACAAGAGCCCAGGACCTGACGGATTCCCTGGAGAATTCTACCATACATTCAAAGAAGAAATAAAACCTATTCTCCTGAAGTTGCTTCAGAAAGCAGAAACAGAAGGAAAACTTCCAGATTCTTTTTATGAAGCCACCATTACTCTGATCCTCAAAACAGGCAAAGACCCCCATCAAAAAGGAGAATTTCAGGGGCGCCTGGGTGGCTCAGTGGGTTAACCTCTGCTTTCAGCTCGGGTCGTGATCTCAGTGTCCTGGGATCGAGCCCCACATTGGGCTCTCTGCTCTGCGAGGAGCCTGCTTCCTCTTCTCTCTCTGCCTGCCTCTCTGCCTACTTGTGATCTCTCTCTGTCAAATAAGTAAATAAAATCTTTAAAAAAAATAAAAGAAAAAAAAAATTAAAAAAAAAAAAAAAAAAAGAGTCATTTATGGTTTGTCTCCCTCCCAATCCCATCTTGTTTCATTTATTCTTCTCCTATCCCAGAGACCCTGAGATCATGACCTGAGCTGAAGGCAGAGGCTTAACCCACTGAGCCACCCAGGCGCCCCCATAAATGACTCTTAATCTCACAAAACAAACTGGGGGTTGCTGGGGGGAGGTGGGATTGGGAGAGGGGGAGCGGGCTATGGACATTGGGGAGGGGAGGCGAACCATAAGAGACTATGGACTCTGAAAAACAACCTGAGGGTTTTGAAGGGTCAGGGGTGGGAGGTTGGGGGAACAGGTGGTGGGTGATGGGGAGGGCACGTTTTGCATGGAGCACTGGGTGTTGTGCAAAAAGAATGAATACTGTTACGCTGAAAAAATAAATAAAAAGGGAAAACATTTAAAAAAAAAATAAAATAAAATAAAAAAAAGGAGAATTTCAGACCAATATCCCTGATGAATATGGATGCCAAGATTCTCAACAAGATCCTAGTTAATAGGATCCAACAGTACACTAAAAAGATTATCCCCGATAACCAGGTGGGGTTTATCCCTGGGATGCAAGGATGGTTCAACATTTGCAAATCAATCAATGTGATAGACCAAATCAATAAGAGAAGAGAGAAGAACCACATGGTCCTCCCAATTGATGCAGAAAAAGCATCTGACAAGATAAAGCATCCATTCCTGATTAAAACCCTTCAAAGTATAGGGATAGAGGGAACATTCCTCAAATTCATAAAATCTACGTATGAAAAACCCACAGCGAATATCATCCTCAATTGGGAAAAGCTGATAGCCTTCCCTTTGAGATCCGGAACACAACAAGGATGTCCACTCTCACCACTGTTGTTCAACATAGTATTCAAAGTCTTAGCAACAGCAGTCAGACAACAAAGAGAAATAAAAGATATTCAATTTTGCAAGGAAGAAGTCAAACTCTCTCTCTTTGCAGATGACATGATACTTTATATAGCAAACCCTAAAGACTCCACCCATAAACTACTAGAACTCGTATAGCAATTCAGTAATGTGGCAGGATTCAAAATCAATGTACAGAAATCAGTTACTTTCTTATACACTAACAATGAAAATACAGAAAGGGAAATTAGAGAATCAGTTCCATATACTACAGCACCAAGAACCATAAGACACCTGGGAATAAATCTAACCAAGGAGGTAAAGGATCTGTACTCGAGGAACTACAGAACACTCATGAAAGAAACTGAAGAAGACACAAAAGGATGGAAAAGCATTCCATATTCATGGCTCAGAAGAATAAACATTGTTAAAATGTCTATACTGCCCAGAGCAATGTATACTTTCAATGCCATCCTGATCAAAATTCCACCAGCATTTTCCAAAGTACTGGAACAAACAATCCTAAAATTTATATGGAACCAGAAGAGACCCCGAATTGCTAAGGAAATGTTGAAAAAGAAAAATGAAACTGGGGGCACCACACTGCCTGATTTCAAGCTTTACTACAAAGCTGTGATCACCAAGACAGCATGGTACTGACACAAAAACAGATACATAGACCAGTGGAACAGAGCAGAGAGCCCAGATATGGACCCCCAACTCTATGGTCAAATAATCTTTGACAAAGCAGAAAAAAATATCCAGTGGTAAAAAGACAGTCTCTTCAATAAATGGTGCTGGGAAAACTGGTCAGCTATGTATAGAAGAATGAAACTTGACCATTCTCTTACACCATACACAAGAATAAACTCAAAATGGATAAAAGACCTCAACGTGAGACAGGAATCTATCAAAATCCTAGATAGGAACAGAGGCACTGATTTCTTCAACACTGGCCACAAAACTTCTTTCAAGACATGTCCCCAAAGGCAAAGGAAACAAAAGTGAAATTGAACTTTGGGGGCTTCTTCAAGACTAAAAGTTTCTGCCCAGCAAAGGAAACAGTCAACAAAACAAAGAGGCAACCCACGGAATGGGAGAAGATATTCCCAAATTACACTACAGACAAAGGGCCGTTATCCACGATCTATAAAGAACTCCTCAAACTCAACACACACGAAACAGATAATCACATCAAAAAAATGGGCAGAAGACATGAACAGACACTTCTCCAAAGAAGACATACAGATGGTTAAAAGACACATGAAAAAATGTTCATCACCACTAGCCGTCAGGGAGATTAAAATCAAAACCGCATTGAGATACCACCTTACACCAGTTAGAATGGCCAAAATCAACAAGACAGTAAACAACAGTTGGAGAGGATGTGGAGAAAGGGGAACCCTCTTACACTGTTGGTGGGAATGCAAGTTGGTGCAGCCACTTTGGAGAACAGTGTGGAGATTCCCCAAGAAATTAAAAATAGGGCTTCCCTATGACCCTGCAATTGGACTACTGGGTATTTACCCCAAAGATACAGATGTAGTGAAAAGAAGGGTCATCTGTACCCCAATGTTCATAACAGCAATGGCTAGTTGCCAAACTGTGGAAAGAACCAAGATGCCCTTCAACAGACAAATGGATAAAGAAGATATGGTCCATATATACAATGGAGATTTATGCTTCCACCAGAAAGGATGAATACTCAACTTTTGTATCAACATGGACGGAACTGGAGGAGATTATGCTGAGTGAAATAAGTCAAGCAGAGAGAGTCAATTATCATATGGTTTCACTTACTTATGGAGCATAAGGAATAACACGGAGGACATTGGGAGATGGAGAGAAGTGAATTGGGGGAAATCGGAGGCGGAGACAAACCATGAGAGACTGTGAACTCTGAGAAAGAAACTGAGGGTTTTGGAGGAGAGGGGAGTGGGGGTTGGGTGAGCCTGGTTTTGGGTATTTAGGAGGGCACATATTGCATGGGGCACTGGGTGAGGTGCATAAACAATGAATTTGGAACACACACACACAAAAATTAAATTAAATTAAATTTGATTAAATTTAATTTCAAAAAAAGAGTCCAGATGTCCATTGACAGATGAATAGATAAAGAATATGTGGTGTGTTGGGGCGCCTAGGCGGCTCATTTGGTTAAGCCTCTGCATTCCACTTAGGTCATGATCTCAACATCCTGGGATTGAGGCTCTGGTTGGGTTCTCTGCTGTGAGGGGAGCCTGCTTCCTCCCCTCTCTCTCTGCCTGATTCCCTGCCTAGTTGTGATTTCTGTCAAATGAATTGA
The DNA here is from genome assembly GCF_922984935.1 of Meles meles. Lineage (NCBI taxonomy): Eukaryota > Metazoa > Chordata > Mammalia > Carnivora > Mustelidae > Meles > Meles meles. Next base: position 65,162,175 of record NC_060087.1, read on the forward strand.
AAAAAAAAAAAAAAAGAAGATGTGGTGTGGATGGAACTAGAGGGTATACGCTAAGTGAAATAAGTCAATCAGATAAAGACAATTATGATATGCTCTCACTCATATGTGGAATTTGCCAAAGAAGGCAGAGGATCATAGGGGAAGAGAGGAAAAATGAAACAAGATGAAACCAGAAACGGAGACAAACCCTAAGAGACTCTTAATTTCAGGAAACAAACTGAGAGCTGCTGGAGTGGAGGGGGGTGGGAGGGATGGAGTGGCTGGGTGATGGACACTGGGGAGGGTATGTGTTGTGAGGAACACTTTGTATTGTTTAAGACTGTTGAATCACAGACCTGTACCCCTGAAAGAAATAATATATGTTAATAATAATAAATTTTTTTAATTAGATAAAAAAGCAGCAGTTTGAAGAGAACCTGGGTTACACGTGATAGAATTTTATTCACTAATTTTAGGATATGTGCTGGAGGGGAAGGGATCTACAGATTTCTTTGAGAACAAAAGTGTGGGCAGACACTATTTATATTGCCCTCCCCAGCCTATATAGGCAAACACTTGCAGGAGCCAGTTCAAACACTTTCTATCTACCTTATTACAGCCACCTACGCAGCCCTGGTGTTCGCCTGTAGACCTGCCCCATTCAACCCACCCACCTTAGCAGGTGCCCCTCCAAAGTGGCTCCTGCCCCACCATACCTGGCAGGTAGTCTCAGGTGGAACTGGTACCCCTCCAAAGTGACTCCTTTCCCGGGATGGGGAGGAGATAAACACACAAAACAGCACCCCTGCAATTCCTAAAGCTGAGCCTCTTAGATGACTGCACAAAGAGGCAGCCTTGCCCTTCCCTGCATCTGCAGCTATTGCAGCACCTAGCTACAGACAACCAGGGTTAGGGCCAGACCCACCCAAGAGCAAGCCCCTGAGTACTGCAGCAGGAACTCTCAACAGTGTGGAAAGGAATCCCTGCCCAGTACAGCTGCAGTAGGTGAAGGAGGTCACTGAATCCGATTGGGCTGAGGGACAGCCCTGCCCACCAGCATGCTCACAGCCATCATAGCTCATCCACAACAGGAGGGCACATGCAGTTCACACAGGGAAACACCTGGCTCCAGTGAACAGGAGTGGTTGTGCTACAGGGCACCATTAAGGCCTCTTCTACACAAGGCTACTAATTTCAAGACTAGGAGACACAGTTGACCTACCTAATACACGTTAACAAACACAGAGAAATAGACAAAATGAGGAGACAGAGTAATGTGTCCCAATTAAGAGAACAAGGCAAAAATCACAGAAAAAGAGTGAAACAAAAAGGACATAAACAGTATGTCCAATGAAGAATTCAAAGTAATGGTCATAAATGTACTCATTGGACTTGAGAAAAGAGTGGATGAACTCAGTGAGATTCTCAAGAAAGAGATAAAAAAATATTAAAAAAAGAGCCACGGGGTGCCTGGGTGGCTCAGTGGGTTAAAGCCTCTGCCTTCGGCTCAGGTCATGATCCCAGGGTCCTGGGATCGAGCCCCGCATTGGGTTCTCTGCTTGGTGGGGAGCCTGCTTCTTCCTCTCTCTCTGCCTGCCTCTCTGCCTACTTGTGATCTCTCTCTCTCTCTGTCAAATAAATAAATAAATAAAATCTTTAAAAAAGAAAAAAGAACCAGAGCGAGCTGAAAACCAGAATAACTGTATTAAAAAACACATTAGAGGAAATCAACAGCAGACTGGGAGACAAAGAATAATGGATCAGCAATCTGGAAGACAGGGTAATAGAAAGCAACAAAATTTAACAGCAGAAAGATAAGAGTAATTAAGAAAGAGAACAGATTGGGGCGCCTGGGTGGCTCAGTGGGTTAAAGCATCTGCATCTGCCTTCGGCTCAGGTCATGATCTCAGGGTCCTGGGATTAAGCCCCACATCAGGCTTTCTGATCCGCAGGGAGTCTGCTTCCTCCTCTCTCTCTGCCTGCCTCTCTGCCTACTTATGATTTCTGTCTGTCAAATAAATAAATAAAATCTTTAAAAAAAAGAAAAAAGAAAGAGAACCGCTTAAGGGACCTCTATGATGTCATCAAGTGTAGTAGCATTTGCATTATAAAGATCCCAGACAGAGAAGAAAGAAAGAAGGGGGCAGAGAAATTGTTTGAAGAAATAATGGCTGAAAACTTCTCTAATATGGGGAAGGAAGACATCCAGGTCCAAGAAAGACATCCATGTCTACACAAAGATACATAATAATTAAAATGACAGAAATTAATAATAGAGAATTTTTAAAGCAGCAAGAGAAACAAAAACAGTTACACAGTTATAAACTAGGGAAACCCAATAAGGCTATCAGCTGATTTTTCATCACAGACTTTGCAGACCAGATGGGAGTGGCATGATAGATTCAAAGTGCTGAAAGAAAAAACCTACAACCTAAAATACTCTACTGGCAACATGATAACCAGAACTGAAGAACAGATAAAGTATTTCTAAGATAAAAAAAAAAGTTAAGGGGCGCCTGGGTGGCTCAGTGGATTAAGCCGCTGCCTTCGGCTCAGGTCATGATCTCAGGGTCCTGGGATCGAGCCCCGCATCGGGCTCTCTGCTCCGCAGGGAGCCTGCTTCCTCCTCTCTCTCTGCCTGCCTCTCTGCCTACTTGTGATCTCTCTCTCTGTCAGATAAATAAATAAAATCTTTAAAAAAAAATTGTTAAAAAAAAAAAGTTAAAGAGGTTCATCGTGATTAAGCCAAACTCACAATAAATGATAAGGGAATTCTTTAAGTGAAAAAAAAAAGCCATAACTGGAAGTAAGAAAAGTATGAAATGCGGAAATTTCAATGATGAAAGCAAAAATATAGTGAAGGCAATAGATTACTCACTTATAAAACTAGCATGGGAGGTAAAACACAAAAGAGGTAAAATCAATTAAATCCACAAAAATTAGTCAACGGTTACACAAAAACTTAAAAAAATGGACATCAGGGGCGCCTGGGTGGCTCAGTGGATTAAGCCGCTGCCTTCGGCTCAGGTCATGATCTCAGGGTCCTGGGATCGAGCCCCGCATCGGGCTCTCTGCTCTGCAGGGAGACTGCTTCCTCCTCTCTCTCTGCCTGCCTCTCTGCCTACTTGTGATCTCTCTCTCTGTCAAATAAATAAATAAAATCTTTAAAAAAAATGGACATCATAGGGCACAGGACATCATAATCCAAGCATAACACTAGACACATCCATCAAACCACAGGGAAAAGAAGACAAAAATAAAGAGAAGTATACAAACAACCAGAAAAAAACTAACAAATGGCAGTAAGTACATACCTATACATAATTACTTTAACTGGACTAAATGATCTAATCAAAAAACACGGTAAGTGAATGGATTAAAAAAAAAAACAAAACAAGAGGGGCGCCTGGGTGGCTCAGTGGGTTAAGCCCCTGCCTTCGGCTCAGGTCATGATCCTAGGGTCCTGGGACTGAGCCCCGCATCGGGCTCTCTGATCAACGGGGATTCTGCTTCCTCCTCTCTCTCTGCCTGCCTCACTGCCTACTTGTGATCTCTGTCAAATAAATAAATAAGATCTTAAAAAATAAAAAATAATAAAAATTTTTTTTAAAGATTTTATTTATTTATTTGTCAGAGAGAGAGACAGAGAGAGAAAGATCACAAGTAGGCAGAGAGGCAGGCAGAGGCAGAAGGAGAAGCAGGCTCCCTGCCGAACAAGGAGCCCGATATGGGACTCGATCCCAGGATGCTGGGATCATGACCTGAGCCGAAGGCAGCCGCTTAACCAACTGAGCCACCCAGGCGTCCCAAAAATAATAAAAATTTTAAAAAAACCAAGAATAGTCTATGTGCTGCCTACAAGATACTCATTTCAGACCTAAAGACACAAACAGAATGAAAGTGGAGTGGAAAATATATTCCATGAAAATGGAAGCAGGACAAAAAAATCCAGGTACTTAAATCAGAGAAAATAGACTTAAAACAGAAGACTGTAAAAAGAGGCAAAGAACATTACATAATGATAAAGAGATCAACTTAACAACTGTAAATATGCACCCAACATAGGCGCAACTAAATAAATGAAACAAACATTAACAGATATAAAGGGAGAAGAAAGTAAATAATTAAAATTAGAGCAGAAATTAAGATATAAAGACTAAAAAAAAGACAATAGAGGGCACCTGGGTGGCTCAGTGGGTTAAGCCGCTGCCTTCGGCTCAGGTCATGATCTCGGGGTCCTGGGATCGAGTCCTGCATCGGGCTCTCTGCTCAGCGGGGAGCCTGCTTCCCTCTCTCTCTCTCTCTGCCTGCCTCTCTGCCTACTTGTGATCTCTCTCTGTCAAATAAATAAATAAAATCTTAAAAAAAAAAAGACAATAGAAAAGGTCAATGAGGGGCACCTGGGCAGCTCAGTGGATTGAGACTCTGCCTTTAGCTCTGCCTTCAAGGTCCTGGGATAAAGCCCCACATCAGGCTCTCTACTCAGCAGGGAGCCTGCTTTCTTCTCTCTGCCTGCCTACTTGTGATCTCTCTCTCTCTCTCTCTCTCTGTTAAGTAAATAAATAAGTAAATCTTTAAAAAAAAAAGATTGATGAAACCAAGAGCTGGTTCTCTGAAAAGATGAAAAAATGTGATAAACCTTTATCAGACTAATCAACACAAAAAGAGAGGATATAAATATATAAAATCAGAAATGAAAGAGGAGAAATAAAAAGCAACACCACAGAAATACAAAGGATTACAAGAGAATATTATTGAATATTATAGATCAATAATTTGGACAACCAAAGGAAAAACTGATAAATTCATAGAAATGTACAATCTTCCAAAGTGCATCAGGAAAAAATAGAAAATTTGAACAGACTAATACTAGTAATGAAATTAAAATGGTCATCGAAAAAATGCTCCTATCAGGGGCACCTGGGTAGCTCAGTCGGTTAAAATGGCTGCCTTCCGCTCAGGTCATGATCCTGCAGTACTGGGATTGAGCCCCATGTTGGACTCCCTGCTCAGCTGAGAGTCTGCTTCTCCCTCTACCTCTGCTCAACACCCCCATGTCCTGCTTGTGCATGCATGTTCTCTTTCTCTCTCTCAAATAAATAAATAAAACCTTTTAAAAATTCCCTCCTAACAAACAGAAATCCAGGACCAGATGGCTTAATAGGCAAATTTTACAGCAAACATTTAAAGAAGCATTAATACCTATTCTTAAAATATCCTAAAAAATAGAAGAGGAAGGAAAACTTCCAAATTTACTTACTCTATGAGGCCAACATTACCCTGAACCAAAACCAGATTAAAGACACTACAATAAAGAAATCAATGGGCCAGTATCTCTGATAAACGCAGACACAAAAATCTTCAACGAAATATTACCAAACTGAGGGGCGCCTGGGTGGCTCAGTGGGTTAAGCCTCTGTTGTCGGCTCAGGTCATTCTCAGGGTCCTGGGATCAAGCCTCACATCAGGCTCTCTACTCAGGGGGGAGCCTGCTTCCCTTCCTCTCTCTCTCTCTGCCTACTTGTGTTCTCTGTCAAATAAATAAAATCTTTAAAAAAAATATTACCAAACTGAATTCAACAATACTTTATTTTTTTAAAGATTTTATTTATTTGATAGAGAGAGAGATCACAATTAGGCAGAGAGGCAGGCAGAGAGAGAGGCAGAAGCAGGCTCCCTGCTGAGCGGAGAGCCCAATGCGGGGCTGAATTCCAGGACCCTGAGATCATGACCTGAGCCAAAGGCAGAGGCTTAACCCACTGAGCAACCCAGGCGCCCCTCAACAATACTTTAAAAGGATCATTAACTACAATTAACTCGTATTTATTCTAGGGATGCAAAGATGATTCCATATTCACAAATCAATTGATGTAATACATCATATTAACAAAAGGATGGATTCAAAACTATGTGATAAAAAAGCATCTGACAATATACATCTGTTCACAAAAGAAACTCTCAGCAAAGTGGCTTTAGAGAAAACATATCTCCACATAATAAAGGCCATATATGAAAAACCCATAGCAAACATTTATTCAATGGTGAAACACTAAAAGCTTTTCCTCTAAGATCAGCAACAAGTTAAACATATGCATTCTTGTCACTTTTATTCAACATAGTACTGGAAGTTCCAGCCACAGCAATCAGGCATGAAAAAGAAATAAAAGATATCCAGGGCACTTGGGTGGCTCAGTCAATTAAGGGTCTGCTTAACATCACTAATCATGGGGCGCCTGGGTGGCTCAGTGGGTTAAGCCGCTGCCTTCGGCTCAGGTCATGATCTCAGGGTCCTGTGATCGAGTCCCGCATCGGGCTCTCGCTCAGCAGGGAGCCTGCTTCTCTCTCTCTCTCTCTCTGCCAAATAAATGAATAAAATCTTTAAAAAAAAAATCACTAATCATCAGAGAAATGCAAATGAAAACAATGAGATATCCCCTCACACCTGTCAGGATGGCTCAAATCAAAAAGACAAGAAATAACAAGTGTTGGCGAAGATGTCAAGAAAGAGAACCCCTGTGCACTATTGGTAGAAATGTAAATTGGTGCAACCAGTATGGAAAGCAGTATGAATCCTCAAAACATTAAAAATGGATCACATGATCCAGGAATCTCACTATTGAGTACTTACCCAAAGAAAATGAAAATGTGAACTAGAAAAGATATATAAATTATTGCAGAGACATCTATAATAGCCAAAATATGTACACACACACACACAGACACACTCTATCACTCAGCCATAAAAAGAATGAAATTTTGCCATTTATGACAATATGGCTGGACCTAGATGGTATTTTGCTAAATGAAATAAGACAGAGAAGGACAAATACCATATGATTTCACTTACATGTGGAATCTAAAAAACATACAAACAAAAAACACAAAAGACTGAGAAAAACAGAGAACAAACATGGTTGATTGTCAGAGGGAAGTGGAGATGGGCAAAATAGGTGAAGGGGATTAAGAGGAACAAACTTCTGGTTATAAAATAAGGAAGTCACGGAAACGTAAAGTATAGCATAGGGTATATAGTCAATAATATTGCAATAACATTGTGTGGTAATGGACAATGATTACCCTTATGTTGAGCCCTATGTAATGAATGGAACTGTCAAATCACTATGTTGTACACCTGAAAGCAATATAACATTATATACCCAGTACACTTAGATAATAAGGAATATATAAATAAAACTTGTGTCTATTGAAAAAGATATATTCCACTTTATCTATACTTAACTTATCCCTACTTAATAACATAAGCCAAAGATCTTACCATCTGAAATACATCAGAGCCTTCATCAAAATCCACCATAGCAAAAAATATCCTGTTGGTAAATGCACTGGAGTATCGCCAGGAGTTTGCCAGGATCTGGAATTCTTCATCAGCTTGCCTGGATACAATCAGATATGTGAAGATAACATATAAAACTTTTTTAAAGATTTTATTTATCTGACAGAGAGAGACACAGCGAGAGAGGAAACACAAGTAGGGGGAGTTGGAGAGAAGGACGCAGGCCTCCCTCCAAGCAGGAAGCCAGATGTAGGCCTCAATCCCAGGACCCTGGGATCCTGACCTGAGCCAAAGGCAGATGCCCAACAACCGAGCCACCCGGGCACCCCCACATATTTTAAAATGAACATTTTTTAAACATTATTTTAAAATAATAAAACAGGGGCGCCTGGGTGGCTCAGTGGATTAAGCCGCTGTCTTCGGCTCAGGTCATGATCTCAGGGTCCTGGGATCGAGCCCCACGTTGGGCTCTCTGCTCCGCAGGGAGCCTGCTTCCTCCTCTCTCTGCCTGCCTCTCTGCCTACTTGTGATCTCTCTCTGTCAAATAAATAAATAAAATCTTTAAAAAAAAATAAAATAAACATTATTTTAAAAATACATTAAAAATACATTAAATTTTTTTAAAAAAACATTATTTTTAAATGAACATTTTAAAATGAACAGAGCCAAAGAAGCAATAGCAGTTTTTGCAATGGGAGAAATATTTTTGAGAGAGAGACAGAGACAGACCAAGACACAGAGAGAGGGAGAGAGGGAGAGCGAGAGAGAGACAAACATCAGTCAGGTTCTGCTGACAGGGTCAGGACAAACCTTGGAAAATATTGCCATTGTTTTGGCATAAGAGAAGCCTTATCCTAAGTGTTGGGAATTTCAACAGAAAGTAGTTACTTGATTCAGCTTCATACTTTGTGCTTGTTTCTTATCTCAGAGGTCTTTAGGCAGTCATTGGAAAAATCCAGCTAATTGTCTGTATAACAATTTTTAATACCCTAAATTACTTTTAAGGGTTCAAAGACGAGGTTGAAGTATTTCCAGAGAAAGTATACTATAATAGTAATCCATTTTATAAATCTAACATGACATTATTTAGTAAATAAAAATACAGTCAGATGAATTATTAGGGTGAAAGATAACAAGGATCTAGGGAATTGAGATTAATTAAAACCTCAAGTCATATTTGACTTTTCCCTTATGGCCCATAAGCTTTCAGTTTCCAAGATGTGATAATTCTTCATTTGCGATTATCTTTCACTCCATCCCTTCCCATTTATTTTCATTGCTATCAGCTAAAGTCAGATCCTTAATATCAGACATCACAATATAAAATGTTGACTCTAGTTTCTCCTCTTCCTTCTTACACTTCTTATACTACACTACAATATACATCAGTCTTCCTAAATTACTATCTTCCTGAAACTCCTACTCTTCTCCAAAGCCCTTGTTGCTTTTCTACTACCTTCAGAACAGTCTCCAAGCTTTTCACTGGTTATTCAAGGTTCTTTATCATCCAGTTCCAATAAGGCATCTAACTTTTAGTAGTCTTACTACTTATCAATATAAAACATGATCTCTTAATTCTGGCACTTTATTTACCACTATCTCTGTACCCCTGCACTTATCTTTACTTAAACCAAAATATCCTACTTCTATCTAAATCTGATCCATCTATCTAGCCCTAATACAAATCCCTTCTTCTCCATTAGACCAACCCAATCTTCCTGTTATATGTCCTTCCTGAAATTCTGTAGTATTTATTTTTTTTAAAGATTTTATTTATTTATTTGACAGACAGAAATCACAAGTAGGCAGAGAGGCAGGCAGAGACAGAGAGTAGAGGAAACAGGCTTCCTGCTGAGCAGAGAGCCCGATGTGGGGCTCAATCCCAGGACCCTGGGATCATGATCTGAGCCGAAGGCAGGGGCTTTAACCCACTGAGCCACCCAGGCGCCTCTCTGTATTATTTATTATGCACATAATCCATTTGGTACTTAATTATAAATCGCCCTATATTGCAAGCTAAATTTTCACATGTGGAACTCATTTTCCCAGCCATATGATAAGGGTAGGATATCTTATACTTCTCATCCTGATAGCACTAAATATATAGTATTATACACATTGCTGTTTTTATTTTTTGAATGAATTTAGGGAAATGTGAGCTAATTTTAAATTTGGTCTTATAGAAAGATACTAATAAAAACTTAGGTTAATAAGAATGTCATTAATTTGCATTTAGTACAGAATTATGAATAAGTTTGTGTTTGTTCCCTAAGATTTTGTATACTCCTGATTGCTGAGTGAAATGACTAAATTAAGAGTGATTCCAGATTTTAAGTTTATGCACAATTAATACCTACTATCCAACATATGTACCCAAAAATAAGTACTCTGGGATCAAATACCTTGACTATCTCCTACCTCTGGGGGAAAATCCTTTAAGAAAAGTTGGCAAGTCTTGGGGTAGCATAATGCATATTCTAAAAAAAATTGCCTAATCCTTCACATGGACCCACAAGCTGTCAGATTTTGGAAAGCCTTCAAGAGTTTATTTTTTTTTAAGATTTTTAAATTTTTATTTATTTGACAGACAGAGATCACAAGTAGGCAGAGAGAGAGAGAGAGAGAGGGAGGAAGGGAAGCAGGCTCCCTGCTGAGCAGAGAGCCCGATGTGGGGCTCGATCCCAGGATGCTGGGATCATGACCTGAGCCGAAGGCAGAGGCTTTAACCCACTGAGCCACCCAGGCGCCCCACCTTCAAGAGTTTATTAAATAAGTTCTTCACAGGGTAGCTTTGTCATTTTACTTAACATGAATTCCCAGATCACACATATTGATCTAAAAATGTAAGATGAAAAAAAAACACAAAAAGCAAAAGCTAACCTATGTGTTAGTACCCACTATTTTTAATTTTGTTTAAAGAAATATAGCCTGGGATGCCTGGGTGCATCAGTTGGTTAAGCGTCTGCCTTCAGCTCAGGTTATGATCCTAGAGTCCTGGGATCAAGTTCCATATCAGGCTTCTTGCTCAGTCGGGAGCCTGCTTCTCCCTCTACCTGCTGCTTCCCCTGCTTGTCCTCACTCTCACACTCTCTGACAAATAAATAAATAAAATCTTTTAAAAATAAAGAAATACAGTCTTTTTGTTAAAATAAATATCAATCTTTTTTCCCAAGATCATTGAGAAACAGTAAAATAAAATCAATAAACCATAGTTTGATGAAAGTTTAAGTGAGATTAGTCTCCATTTCCAAGGTTTTTAATCACTCAGAATAATCTAGAAAAAAAGGAAATATCTCTAATTCATACATCTTTATTTTCTAAAAACATTCTCTTGTAATTCCAAATTTGGATTTAGCTACCATTATTGCATTAGTAAGTATCTCTAGCTTTGGGTAGACCAGGTAAAAGATTCTGGAACCTATCTCTTCATCAATGAGAGAATACTTGATTTACTTACCTTCTGGGTTGTTGTATAAAATAAGAATACCAAACTGAAAGCACTCACAAATAATAAAATATTACATCAATCCAACTGGCATACATTTATATAAGTTGATACCAATTTATACGACGATTATTAAATTTTTAAGTTACTGCTATCATGGCTATCACAATACTTTATCCTTGCTCTTTGTTCCCACTTTGTATCCACTAATGTGGGCAACCAAGAAATGACTATAAAAAGGGGCAGTATGTGCTACTACAGACATCCTAAGTAAGACACACACAATTGTTTATGTACCCACTGAACTAACTTGGTTATTCTGGGATTGAGAAACGGTTAAAATCTTATGTTATTTAATTTTAAAGTGTAGTTGAAAGTTCATACTTGCACACAACACACTGTCTGTGAAGTTGGAGAGCAGTGAACATGACAATAACGGAGTAGTTTCTTGGTGGGGCTTTAACAAGGCGACGGAACTTGTCTCCATTCATTCTTATTACAGGTCTTTTATTGGTCCATTCCATCAGTTGACTAACCTTTTCTGATAACACCATCTAAAAAAGAAAAAAAGGGAGGAGCATGGTGTTAATGTTCTTAGCATGGCATTTGAAGTTCCTTTTTAAAAAAAAAAAAAGATTTCAGGGGCGCCTGAGTGGCTCGGTAGGTTAAGCCGCTGCCTTCGGCTCAGGTCGTGATCTCAGGGTCCTGGGATCGAGCCCCAGAGAGAGATCACAAGTAGGCAGAGAGGCAGACAGAGAGAGAGAGGAGGCAGCAGGCTCCCTGCTGAGCAGAGAGCCCGACGCGGGGCTCGATCCCAGGACGCTGAGACCATGACCCGAGCCGCAAGCAGAGGTTTAACCCACTGAGCCACCCAGGAGCCCCTTGAAGTTCCTTTTAACTAGGCAACTTACCTAAACCAAGACTAACAAGCAGAGGTACACAGAAAATGTGAGAAACCTAAAAATAAAATGTGATAATTGGGCCTGATAATAATTATTCTTAAAATTTTATTATTTCAGGGGCGCCTGGGTGGCTCAGTGGTTTAAGCCGCTGCCTTCGGCTCGGGTCATGATCTCAGGATCCTGGGATCGAGTCCCGCATCGGGCTCTCTGCTCGGCAGGGAGCCTGCTTCCCTCTCACTCTCTCTGCCTGCCTCTCTGCCTACTTGTGATCTCTCTCTGTCAAATAAATAAATAAAAATCTTTAAAAAAAAAAAAATAAAATAAAATAAAAATTGTATTATTTCATGATGAGATTTAATCGGATACCACACTGTTCATGTGAATTACTTATTTATACTAATAAATAAAATATAAAATCAAAACTTTTCATTTGTCAAAGATTCCAAAGAATGTTGAGTTAAACCAGTTAGTTTTGTACAAGATTTTGCTTCTCAAAACCAAACCAAAATAAAAACAAAACACACCTATAAAGAAGCTGGAGTACTTAAAACAATCTTGAAAACAAAGAATAATAATGGGAGGGGACACCTGGGTGGCTCAGTCAAACACCTGCCTTTGGCTTGGGTCATGATCCCAGGGTCCTGGGATTAATTCCCACATGGGGGTCCTTGCTCAGCAGGAGACTGCTTCTTCCTCTGCCTTCTACTTCCCCTGCTTGTGCGCGCTCTCTCTCTCTCTCTGAGAAGTAAATAAATAAATAAAATCTTTTTAAAACAGAATAAAATGGGAGGATAACTCTACCTGATTTTAAGGTTTACTATACACCCACCAGATGCCAGTATAGTAAGCAAGGCAGAGTGGTACAGATTAAAGAATAGACTCATAGATCAATGGCACAGAAACAGATCGGCATTAAGTATAGCCAACTGATTTTTCACAAAGCTGCAAAAACTCAGTAAAGCAAGGCTAGTCTTTTCAACAAATAGTGCTGGGGCAATTGGACATCCATAGTCAAAAATAGGAATCTCAAACTAAACTTCATACAAAAATTAAGTCAAACTGAATCACATACTTAAATATAAAAATGAGGGCGCCTGGGTGGCTCAGTGGTTTAAGCCGCTGCCTTCGGCTCAGGTCATGATCTCAGGGTCCTGGGATCAAGTCCCGCATCGGGCTCTCTGCTCAGCGGCGAGCCTGCTTCCCTCTCTCTCTCTCTGCCTGCCTCTCTGTCTGCTTGTGATCTCTCTCTGTCAAATAAATAAATAAAAAAAATAAAATCTTAAAAAAATATATATATATAAAGGGGCGCCTGGGTGGCTCAGTGGGTTAAGCCGCTGCCTTCAGCTCAGGTCATGATCTCGGGGTCCTGGGATCGAGTCCCACATCGGGCTCTCTGCTCAGCAGAGAGCTTGCTTCCCTCCCTCTCTCTCTGCCTGCCTCTCTTGTGATTTCTCTCTGTCAAATAAATCTTTAAAAAAAAAATATATATATATAAAAATGAAAACTATGAAAATTTTAGAAAAAAAGGAAAAAGGGGAACCCGGCTGGCTCAGTCAGTGGAGCATGTGACTTTTGATATCGGGATTGTGAGTTCAAGCCCCACACTGGGCATACAGATTATTTAAAAAAATTTGTTTCAGGGGCGCCTGGGTGGCTCAGTGGGTTAAGCCGCTGCCTTCGGCCCAGGTCATGATCTCGGGGTCCTGGAATCGAGCCCCACATCGGGCTCTCTGCTCAGCGGTGAGCCTGTTTCCCTCTCTCTCTCTCTGCCTGCCTCTCTGCCTGCCTCTCTGTCTACTTGTGATGTCTCTTTCTGGCAAATAAAAAAAAAAAAATTAAAAAAAAATTAAAAAAAATTTGTTTCAGAAAAAAATTAGGAGAGAACATTCAGGACCTTGGGGTAGGGAAAAAATTCTTAAACCTGAAGCCAAAAAGCATGATTCATAAAAAAGAAAAAAAAAAAGATAACCTCACCAAAATAATTTTTTTTTGGTCTAGGAAAGACCATTGTTAAGAGGAGGAAAAGACAAGCTACAGATTGGGAGGAAGTATTTCCAAACCATGTATCTGTCAAAGGATTAGTAGTTATACTTTTAAAAACCATCAAAACTCGGGGTGCCTGGGTGGCTGAGTCAGTTAGGTATCTGACTCTTGATTTCAGCTCAGGTCATAATCTCAGAGTCATTGGGATCAAGACCCATGTTGGGCTCCCTGCTTAGCGGGGAGTCGGCTTGAGATTCTCTCCCTCTTCCTTTGTCCCTGTTCACATGCATGTGCTTGCTCTAATAAAGTAAACAGAATCTTAAAAAATATTGAACTTGCTTTTCCCAGGAAGGGAATAGTAACATGGACTCTAAAAATGCATGATTTGCCTTTAAAGCATGGCTGAATTCAGCCAATACTGAAAAAAAGTTTCCTGAGTATACCTATGAACAACAGAGAAAAAAATGCCAAAATTAGTTTTGTAGCACATTCGAAATAATTCTGGTAAGAGCCATAAAATGAGTATGTCACAAATGGAAAACCAAACACAGACTCTAAGCCCACAGAGAAATATATACACTCTCAAAAGATTAGTACAACAAATAACAAGATTTGTGGAACAATGATATGGAGGAAACAGATTACTCTAAACAACAGTTTTACAACAGTGGCAATAGTGACATCTTGACCCAGATAATTCTTTGTTGTCCAGAGTTGTCCTGCACATTGTAGGATGTTGAACAGCATCCCTGATCTTCACCCACCAGATGCCAGTAGTACCCCAACCTTCAGCTACAACAACCAAAAATGTTTCCAGACATTGCCAGATAACCAACCCCAAGGAGCAAAATTCCTCTCCTCCCTCATTGAGAACCATTGCTATAAACTGAAAAGAATTTTCACAGTATGATTTAAGTTTTTATCATCTTATTATGTAGTCAATTTTTAATTCATTACTGATCAAAACACAATATAAAAGATAAATGTGGCGATAAAGTAAACCAAAACTTCCAGAGCAAGCCCTCAGCATAATGGGTAATAAACTTTCTAGACCCAAGTTTCTTCAAGTGTGGTTGGTATAAAGGAGCTTGTTAGATTTCATCCTCTAGTAAATCTGATTCAGTAAGTCCATTGTAGGTTCCAAGAGTATGAAATTTTAACAGGTAACCCAAGTGACTCTTTATAGACACTGAAGTTTCAGAACTACTGTTATACGTTCTCATTCTTATGGGCAGGAACTACATGTTATATAAGTACCTACGCATAGCATAGGGAATTTAAATAAACATTAAGCTATTCAAATGATGAACAACAGGAAAAAAATACATCATTGCTAATAATAAAAAACTACCTGATCTCCCTGGAATGACTGAAAAATATATGTTAGATAACTCAAATATAACACCTTTTTTTAAAAGATTTTATTTATTTATTTGTCAGAGAGAGAGAGAGAGAGAGAGAGAGAGAGAGAGCGCTAGCACAAGCAGGCGGAGTAGTAGGCAGAGGCAGAGAGAGAAGCAGGCTTCCTGCTGAGCAAGGAGCCCGATGTGGGGCTTGATCCCAGGATTCTGGGATCATGACCTGAGGTGAAGGCAGCTGCTTAACTGACTGAGCCACCCAGGCGTCCCTCAAATATAACATTCTAATAATTGAGACACTTTTTAAAAATTCCAGTAGAGTTAATATACAGTGTTATATTAGTCTTAGGTATACAACATAGTGATTAAACAATTCTATATATTACTCAGTGCTCATCAGAATGAGTGTACTCTTAATCCTCTTCACCTATTTCACCCATCCCCCATCTATCCCTCTTTGATAACCACCTGTTCGTTCTCTGTAGTTAAGAGTCTGGTTTTTAAAGAGGCAACCCACGGAATGGGAAAAAATATTTGCAAATGACAGTACAGACAAAACGCTGATGTCCAGGATCTATAAAGAACTTCTCAAACTCAACACACACAAAACAGATAATCATGTCAAAAAATGGGCAGAAGACATGAATAGACACTTCTCCAATGAAGACATACAAATGGCTATCAGACACATGAAAAAATGATCATCAACACTAGCCATCAGGGAGATTCAAATTAAAACCACATTGAGATACCACCTTTCACCAGTTAGAATGGCCTAAATTAACAAGACAGTAAACAACGTGTGTTGGAGAGGATGTGGAGAAAGGGGAACCCTCTTACACTGTTGGTGGGAATTCAAGTTGGTTCAGCCACTTTGGAAAACAGTGTGGAGATTTCCTTAAGAAATTAAAAATAGAACTTCCCGATGACCCTGTGATTACATGACTGGGTATTTACCCCAAAGATACAGTTAGTGAAAAGAAGGGCCATCTGTACCCCCAATGTTCATAGAAACAATAGCCATGGTCGCTAAACTGTGGAAAGAAGCAAGATGCCCTTCAACGGTTGAATGGATAAGGAAGATGTGGTCCATATACACGATGGAGTATTATGCCTCCATCAGAAAGGATGAATACCCAACTTTTGTATCAACATGGATGGGATTGGAAGAGATTATGCTGAGTGAAATAAGTCAAGCAGAGAGATTCAAGTATCATATGGTTTCACTTATTTGTGGAGCATAAGAAATAATACAGAGGACATGGGGAGATGGAGAGGAGAAGGGAGTTGGGGGAAATTGGAGGGGGGAGATGAACCATGAGAGACTATGGGCTCTGAAAAACAATCTGAGGGTTTTTGAAGGGGTGGGGGGGTGGAAAGTTGGGTAAGCCTGGTGGTGGATATTATGGAGCGCACATATTGCATGGAGCACTGGTGTGGTGCATAAATGATGAATTCTGGTACACTGAAAAGAAATTTATAAAATAAAAAATTATTTAAAAAGGAGTTTGGTTTTTGGTTTGTCTTTTTTCCTTTCTTTTGCTTATTAAATTCCACATATGAATGAAATCATATGGTATTTGCCTTTCTCTGACTGACTGACTTCACACAGCATTATACTTTCTAGTTCCATCCACATTGTTGCAGATGGCAAGATTTCGTTTTTTTTGGCTGAATAATATTCTACAGTACATATGTACATATACATCTTCTTTATCCACTCATCTATCAATGGACACTTGGGATGCTTCCATAATTTGGCTATTGTAAATAATGCTGTGATAAACACAGGGGTGCACATATCCTTTTGAATCAGTGTTTTTGTATTTTTTTTTTAAGATTTTATTTATTTATTTGACAGAGAGAGAGATCACAAGTAGGCAGAGAGGCAGGCAGAGAGAGAGGAGGAAGCAGTCTCCCTGCAGAGCAGAGAGCCTGATGCGGGGCTCGATCCCAGGACCCTGAGATCATGACCTGAGCCGAAGGCAGCGGCTTAATCCACTGAGCCACCCAGGCACCCCAGTGTTTTTGTATTCTTTGTGTAAATACTCAGTAGTGTGATTACTGGATCATATGGTAATTCTGTTTCCAATTTTTTGAGGAACCACCATACTGCCACAGTGGCTGCACCAGTTTGCATTTCCTTCAACAGTACACAAGGGTTCCTTTTTTTCCCACATCCTCACCAACACTTGTTCATGTTTTTCATTTTAGCCATTCTGACAGGTGTGAGGTGACATCTCATTGTAGTTTCACTGTGCATTTCCATGATGATCAGTGATACTGAGCATCTTTCCGTGGAGGGATGTATATTCATGTCTTCTGCCCATTTTTAATTGGATTATTTGTTTTTCTGGTGTTGAATTATAGAAATTCTTTATAAATTCTGGATACTAACCCTTTATTGGATATGTCATTTGCAAATATCTTCTCCCACTCCATAGGCTGCCTTTAGTTTGCTGATTATCTCCTTCGCTGTGCAGATTTTATCTTAATGAATCCCAAATAGTTAATTTTTGCTTTTGTTTCCCTTGCCTCAGATGTATCTAGAAAAATGTTGCCCAATGTCAGACACATTTTCTAGACTTATCTAAGGAAAAAAAAGCTAATGTCAGAGACTTTACTGCCTGTGCTCTTCTAGGATTTAACACTTTCTGGTCTTACATTTAGGTCCTTACTCTATTTTTAGTTCATTTTTGTATACAATATAAGAACATGGTCCAGTTTTTCCAACACCATTTGTTGAAGAGACTGTCTTCTTCCCATTGCACATTCTTGCATCCTTTGTCGAAGATTAACTGACCATATAATTATGGGTTTGTTTCTGGGGTTCCTATACTGTTCCATTGATAAATGTGTCTATTTCTGTGCCAGTGTCATACTGTTTTGATTATTATAGCTTTGTAATACAACTTGAAGTCTGGAATTGTGATACCACTAGCTTTATTTTTCTTTTTCAAGATTGCGTTTTCCATTTGGGTTATTTTCTGGCTCCATACAAATTTTAGGATTGTTTATTCTAGTTCCGTGTTAAATGCTGTTGTTATTCTGATGGGGGATTACATTAGATCTATAGATTTCTTTGGGTAGCATGGACATTTTAACAACATTTGTTCTTTTAATGCATGAGCATGGAATATCTTTCCATCTGTTTGTGTCATCTCCAATTTCATTCATCAGTGTTTTATAGTTTTTAGAGTACAAGTCCTACCTAGCCACTTCTTTCACTAGTCCTCTGTCTTCTCTATGTATTTTTTTAAAGATTTTATTTATTTATTTGACAGACGGAGATCACAAGTAGGCAGAGAGGCAGGCAGAAAGAGAGGGAGAAGCAGGCTCCCTGTTGAACAGTGAGCCCGATGCGGGGCTTGATCCCAGGACCCAGAGATCACGATCTGAGCCAAAGGCAGAGGCTTAACCGAATGAGCCACCCAGGTGCCCCTAGTATATGGTTTTATAAAGGAATTTCTCATTTCTTCACATTTGAGTTGAAAGCTTTCTTGATTGGAGTAAACCTCTAGTACTGAAGAACCATCTTCCTTAGGGTACCTTTCATTCTTTGTCATGAGCCCATTGTTTGAGTACTGAGAGCTATGGCTCAGAAATAAAAATTTTGTTTTTCTACAGCATCTTCACTAAGTCACACTATGCACTCCCCAGATATCCCTTTATCTTCCAGTGACATAACCTTCAAAAGAAAAGGATTAAAATGTTGCCCATACCCTTTATGACCTTCTATTATTTAATACTTTAAAGTTAAGAACCACAAAGAACTATAGTACAGAAGAGTAAGAGGTTTATCAAACGAATTATTCAGCAACTAAAAATAGCAATTGATTTGGAAACAACTCAATGCAAATACTTTTTCTACTAACACCTTTACTAAACATTTAAGAAAATACATCCATCCAATTTTTAATTTGCACTAGATATATTTATTCAAAACAAAATATAGGCTTGCTATGAAAAAACATTAAATATATAAGGAAGGACTTTCATAATCAATTTCCTTCCTTCCTGGACTACATTATTTATTTTCGACTCAAACAAAACAAAACATAATAAAACAAAACAGCAATATTATTCACAATTAAAATACTTGCCAGCAAAGTTAAGTAAGCTTGTACTCTCTGTTCTCTTGAAACATTTTAATTAGGATGACCACAAAATAATCCCAACAGGAAGCCAATTAATATCTCTAATTCTATTAGCAATAATCAAGTATGATGAACATTTTAGGCCTATAAAGGATTAAGAGGGCCAAGAAAATGCAATGACACAATAGTTTGATTTCACTCTACCTTCCTGCACAATATTTATCTAAATTAGCTCTAGTAAACTAGATTAAGTCTTAACAACTATAATTCTCCTACTGTCCCTGAATATCTCTCATGAAAAATAGCATATCCATAATCACCTAGAGCTCAAATCTGATCCTGCCATTAAGATTTCTTTTGAATTTCAGAAGTAATAAAGCTAAACAGCATCAGTCTGAATTACTCTAAAATGCACCTCCCTTCCCCCACCCCCAAACTTATTTGATTGTATCTGTGTTCCACACCATCAGGGTTTATTTATAAAAATTCTTGGTATTTTTAGCCTTCTTAATCATCCACTAGTTTTCAGACATTTGTAAAATAAGATTCCTGGTTAAGCAATACATTTCCAACTCCATCCTTAAATTAAGAGTGACACTGAGCAAATGTGGAAACATTATCTGGCAGATAACAAATGAAGGAGACAGACAGCGAGCAGAGAAGAGGTAATTTTTAATCCTTAAATGTCATCTGTTCCATTCTCAGTGCACCTACTTTCTGGACAGGGCTAAACTATATTCTGTCCCCTCTCCTTGATGTTTTAGTTTTAGGGGGTACCTCAATTTGTTTTGCAACTTCTACTGAGCCTTTGATTCTTAGTAATAGGGTATTTTCTAAAGAATCACAGAGATTTTAGGGGCGCCTGGGTGTTCAGTCATAAAGCGTCTGCCTTTGGCTCAGATCATGATCCAGGGTCCTGGGATGGAGCCCCACATCGGGCTCCCTGCTCAGCGGGAGGCCTGCTTCTCCCTCTCCCACTGTGTCTCTGTCAAATAAATAAATAAAATCTCAAAAAAAACCAGAGATTTTAAACATGTGACAATTTCATTTGTCAGATTTCAAAGCAATGTCAGAAAATGTAGAAGTTTTTCCAACAACAGCCTGCCTTGTCAAAATTATTCTATTTTCTGAATATCCATAAAAACATCACAAAAAGATCAGCCAAAAAATATTTTACTACTGCAGAGGAACACAGTCTTATATTCTAATATTCATCTAATGTCTTCTACATGCAAGGGATGGCATTATATGTCCGTTACAGCCCGCATTTAATTTTCACAATATGCAAACAGGCATTTTTGCATTCTACTGATAAGGAAAATGAGACTCAGCAACTGGTTGAGGATCATTAGGGACGCATTAACATATACGTTCTTTAAAATTTTACAGTTTTGGGGCGCCTGGGTGGCTCAGCGGGTTAAAGCCCCTGCCTTCAGCTCAGGTCATGATCCCGGGGTGCTGGGATCGAGCTCCGCATCGGGCTCTCTGCTTAGCTGGGAGCCTGCTTCCTCCTCTCTCTCTGCCTGCCTCTATGCCTACTTGTAATCTCTATCTGTCAAATAAATAAATCTCAAAAAAAAAAAATTTTACAGTTTTTTGGGCGCCTGGGTGGCTCAGTGGGTTGAGCCGCTGCCTTGGCTCAGGTCATGATCTCGGGGTCCTGGGATGGATGGAGTCCAGCATCGGGCTCTCTGCTCGGCGAGAGCCTGCTTCCCTCTCTCTCTCTCTGCCTGCCTCTCTGCCTACTTGTGATCTCTGTCTGTCAAATAAATAAATAAAATCTTTAAAAAAATAAATAAAAATAAAATTTTACAGTTTAAAAAAAAACTGATAAATGGGTGGAAATCTATCTTCCTAGCATTATTATAATCATGTTTCAGTATGTTATGTGCACTGTTTTCTATATTTCATTTTATTTCTCTATTACACATTCCCAGAAGTAGATACATGGATCATTTTATCAAAGGCCATGCTTTTTCATTGTTGTCATGCTGCCTTCCTAAAATGACAACAGATGCAAGGATAAACAACTCCCCTTCTACCACAGAGGGATATAATTCGTCATAAAAAAATAAAACAATGGGGCGCCTGGGTGGCTCAGTGGGTTAGGCCTCTGCCTTCGGCTCAGGTCATGATCTCAGGGTCCTGGGATCGAGCCCCGCATCGGGCTCTCTGCTCAGCGGGGGGCCTGCTTCTCCCTCTCTCTCTCTGCCTGCCTCTCTGCCTACTTATGATCTCTCTCTGTCAAATAAATAAATAAATATAATCTTTAAAAAAAAATAAAACAAGTCATTGCAAAAGATGTCTTTGTGAGCTAGCAGAGAGCATTGGGTTTGGAATCAGACCAGGGGTGGAATCTCAGCTCAGTCTCTAGAGCGGTCTTCTTTGGGCAAGTCCCCAATAATCTCTCTTGTTAATCTCTCTTCCCCCATCTTTCTAAATGGGTTAATACTTACTCTGCAGGGTTACTGTGAGGATTATAGATAATGCATATAAACCATTGTGCCTGGCATGTAAAAGGCACTGAATAGAGAATAAGTCAATGTTCCTGTGAAAACACTATTATAGGTATAAATAATCAGGTAAGTAGGATAGCATTACATTTAACAATAGACAACCAGGAGGAACTTGAGTGATTTTTAACTGTATTAATTTAGGAAAAGTTTTTTATTTGTTTGTCAGAGAGAGCACAAGCCAGCGGGAGAAGCAGAGGGAGAAGTAGGCGCCCTGCTGAGCAGGGAGCCTGATGTCGGACTCGATCCCAGGACCCCGAGATCACGTGAGCTGAAGGCAGACACTTAACCAATTAAGCCACCCAAGCATCCTGAAAAGTATCTTTTTAAAAGGAATATTTAAGATTATAAGCCCAGGCATCAACCTACTATTTAAAGTTACATCTACTATGGTGGACAGACCTGGGATTTTTAAAAAAAATGTTTTAAAAAATTGACAAAATGAAGTACTCTACAAAAGAACACCTATATGTTAAAATTGTCTCTAAGTAGTATACTTTTGTAAAGATTTTTTTTTAAGATTTTACTTATTTGAGGGAAAGAGTGAAAGAGAGAGCAAGAGCGAGAGTGAGAGAGAGAGAAAAAGCAGGAGTGGCATAAGAAAAGTGGAGGGGAGGGGCGCCTGGGTGGCTCAGTGGGTTGAGCCACTGCCTTCGGCTCAGGTCATGGTCTCAGGGTCCTGGGATCGAGCCCCGCATCAGGCTCTCTACTCTGGGGGGAGTCTGCTTTCCCCTCTCTCTCTGCCTGCTGCTCTACTTGTGATCTCTCTCTCTGTGTCAAATAAATAAATAAAATATTAAAAAAAAAAAAAAGAAGAGTGGAGGGGAGAAGCAGACTCTCCCACTGAACAGGGAGCCCGACACGGTGTTTGTCCTGGATTATGACCTGAGCCAAAGGCAGACGCTCAACCAACGGGGCTATTTTTTAGAGAGAGAGAGAGAAAAAAATTATATGCAAGCAGGGTGGGAGAAGGGAGAGAGGGATCCTAAAGTGGACTCCCTACTGAGCAGGAAGCTGAAGCGGTGTTTTGATCCCAGGACCTTGACATCATGACCTGAGCCTAAACCAAGAGTTGGAACGCTTAACTGGCTGAGCAAACTAGGTGCCCCACAGCAATCTTTTTCAAACAGCCTAAAATATCCTTGGTTACAGGAGAAAGGGATAAAAACTAATCCATGTTTACCATCATATCATTTCTTTGTTAACCCATGAAAAAATCCAATTTTAGGTTGTGAAACCTAAACAAACCGCAAGTGAAAGAACAGATTCCCGACCCTATATACACACATTTATTTAATTAATACCATGTTTATCAAGGCCCTTTTTGACACTGCTAGTGCCAGAAAAAAAAATTAATTTAAAGGTATTTGTATTTTTAAAAAAGTATTTCATGATGCTCACAGTCTAATGGGGAAGACTGATATATGAACAATGATAATATGATGTGCTGAATTCATCTCAGTTCACCTGGGGGGACCAGGAAAACCTTGGTTGAGGAAGAAGGTAATGTTTGAGCTAAGACTTCTAGAGCAGGAATCCTCAGGGGCGCCAGGGTGGCTCAGTCAGTTAAGCATCTGCCTTCATCTGAGGTCACGATCTCAGGGTCCTGGGACTGAGACCCTTGTTCGGCTCCCTGCTCAACAGAGAGTCTGATTCTCCCTTCTCTCTTCCTCTGCCTCTCCCCCTGCTCATGCTGGTGCAAGCATGCTCGTGTGTGTACATGTGTGTTCCCTCTCTCAAATAAATAAGTAAATTAATTAACTAATTAATTAAATCTTTAAAAAAAGAGAGCAGGAATCTCAGATGAATGAGAGGGTGGGGTGAGAGAGAATGAAAATACTCCAGCAAAATAAAGACACTTGCAAGAGAATACAGAAAGATCAAGGAAGGCAGGTAATTCAGTATGACATGTATAGGCGAGCTTGGACTGAGATAAACCTGGAAGAAACAGACAAGGGTCAGGCTACAGAAGCCCTTTCATACTTTGCAAAATAAGTGAAAAGGTTTTCAGATTTTAATGTTAGCATCTCTGGCAATACTATGAAGGATGGGTTCAAGGACAACTACTTGGGCAGTATTGCAATAGATTTGTAAGAGCAATAAGGGTCTGAAAAGTGGGCACCATGGGAAAGGAGTTGGAATCTGATTCCTTTTTAAACTATTTTATTGAGATAAAATTTATATAACATAAAATCCACCATGTTAACCATTTTAAAGCATGTAATGTATTGCTGATTCCTTTTTAAAATAATCTATCCCCTGCTAGGCCCTTCTGTTTCTACTTCAGTGAAAGATTAAATGAATAAATAAAATTAAACTGGACAAAACAGTAGGTTTTTAAAAAAATCTTCACTTTTCTTATTTATAAAGAGTGGTTACTGTAGAAATTCAGATAATACCAGTACATGAAGTAAAAAGCAGAAGTGTTCCCCTAATGAACAATCCCAACTACCCAGAGAAGGCCACTCTTAAGACTACTTATAAAACTTATAAAAACTTGGGGCGCCTGGGTGGCTCAGTGGGTTAAAGCCTCTGCCTTTAGCTCAGGTCATGATCCCAGGGTCCTGGGATCGAGCCCCGCATCGGGCTCTCTGCTCAGCAGGGAGCCTGCTTCCTCCCTTCTCACTCTCTGCCTGTCTCTCTGCCTACTTGTGATTTGTCTGTCAAAATAAATAAATAAAATCTTTAAAAAAAAAAAAACTTATAAAAACTTATAAAAACTGCTCTATATACACACATACACTTATATATGGATGGTTTTGTGTTTTTGCATAAAATCCATCTAAAATTTAAAGTATTGCTCCATATCTTGTTATACATGTAAAAACATCTTGGACTCCTCTGAAAAAAAAAGCCTGTTTGCTATACCTTTGAAAACTGTATGTTTTTATTTTACTTTCTGCCAACCTAATAAGTAACTCATTTTAATTTACTGGCTTATTTTTTTCTTATCAAACAGTTCGAATATTCAGAAACAGAAAAGATAGGTTCCTTTAAATTCAGCTCAACTTGATAAGCTCCTGAAATATCTAAATGATATTTTACAAGTGTGTGTACAAGTGTCGTGTACTAGAAGCAGCACAAAATGTACAGGAACTAGCATAAGACTGACCTGGGGTTTTAGTTCTTGTTCTGCAACAAGTAACTGTGTAAGCTTAGGACTTGGTTTTCTTCATCCATAAAACCAGGGAGCATAAATAATACAAATAATTGTGAGTAATCCTAAAAGCTCTAAGAGCATATGGCCCTAAATCATGTTTCAAAACACAATGTTAAATTTTTTTTGCTTGGATTGCTTAATGGTAAGGAAAGAATACTCTATCTCCTCTACTTGCCACAATCAGTAAATTCCACAAAGAGAGAATCTTAGTATTGTTCACTTATGCATACCAAGCTTCTACAACAGTGCTTGGCATGTTTGATATTGGTAAATGATTGAAAATGGTTTAAGAGCTTTCATCCCAGTAAATTACTTTGAATCACTTATTTGGACAATATCATAAACCTGGCATAGTTTACCTTTTCAGTTTAATTCTCACATTCCTGAAGCGAAAATGATACAAACATAGTTCTTATGCATCTATAAGGGAGTTACATCTACTGACAGCAAAAAGATTCAAGAATTTCTACCCCCGGAACTAGAGTCAAACTTCCCCTACCACCTGATGGGGCCCATATTCAAAGTAGTGTGAAAACTCTCCGCGTTGTACACGCACAGGCCTATAGAAGCCAGGCTGTCATCTAGCCCACCCCTCTCAGGCTCTACATCCGTAGAAGACAAGGAGTTACAGTTTTCTTCTCTCGCGAACCTCAAAACTCTTAAAGTGAAACTGGAGCCACCAAAAGACAGACGAATGGAGAAAGGGGGTGGGAAGGAGTACAAACTCTCTCAAGCCCCATTATTTGGGAAAAGCCCCTGTTGCTGCAAAGAGTGTCCTCACCTCCTTCTTTCTTTGGGCAGAGGCTGAGGGAACCCCGTAACTGAGTAGCAGCGCCACCGCCATGTTCGCGGAGACACACCACAGCCACCAGCGCGCTGCCATGTTCGCTCCTCTCTCTCTCCCCCCTCGGAGAAACGAAAGTTTCCTCGGGCTGGGTCCGAGTGCAGGGCGTGAGAACAGGCAAACCAGCCCCCTGTCCCGCCTCATTGGTCTAGCACAGCCCTGCTGGGCGACCCTTTCCAGTACGTCACGACGCTCTACCGCTAGGCGCTCGCTAAAACACGGTTCACTTCTAATTGGTCTCCGTTAGCCAATAGAAAAAGGATAATCTGGTGGTTTTTCATTGGTCTTCTAAAGATGATTAACTGCCCCTTTCATTTACGGAAAGATGAGGCATTTAAAGCGTCTGCCCAGGCGCATGCGCAGTTGTGAGGTGTTGTGGGATTTTTGCGGGGAGGGGGATTTTTTTTTTTTCTTCCCTTAGTCTAAAATGGCTTCGGGTTGTTAAAACAGAGTCTGTTCCCCGTTCATTTAGAGGTCCTTGAAATCCGCCTTGTTTGTGTAATATTCTAGAAAATTCGGACCTAGCCACGTGATTGTTAGCTATCTTATTCCCTCATTCTGCCTCTAAAGTTTTTCAAATCAAGATGGAAAAAGTAAAAGCAGGAAAGCAGAAATACACTTAATATCACTGAAGATTTTTAAAAGTAAATGAGCAAGAGCTTGTTGAATATCTTGTTTCCCAGGAACTGTGCCATATGCGGTGCACAGAGCGGACATAAAGTGATTTTTTTAAAGTTGTTATTTTATGACATTTTAAAAGTTAAACTTATTAATTTATTACTTTAAGACAAGGACTTAAATTTCAGGTTATAGACAGCAAATACTGACTTATTATTTTGTTTGGAAGAGGAACATGAAGGTAAGGTTGTAAGGAAGCATTTCTGTCTTTTTAGTTTTTCTGTCATAGTCCATTTTCATTAAACATCAATTCCCCTATGTAAAAAAATTAAAATCCTACGTTGAACTTTCCAATGAAGTTCCATTCATTTGGTCCAGTTTTCTTTATTTTAGTGGATTGTAAAACAGGGATGATTTAATTAGAGAAAAATAATATACTCAAGAAGAAAAGTACCAACAAAATAAAATCAGTTGTCTATAACTTGGTTTTATTTCCACAGTTTGAAACACAATATGACTATTCTTTTAGGTCTTGCTGGGAAACACATGCACAAAAGCACAAAGAACAACAATTTCATTATGTGGGAGAGACAAGGATATGTGTATGGAAAGGAAAATAGCTGGTTCTGAAGTGAAGATATGTGATCTGGAGATATGAAAAACGTTTTAAGACATTTACAGATACTCATAATAATAATAATACAAAATAGAAGTATATGGAGACATGCTGTTTGATTCTATTTATATGACATTCTGGAAAAGACAAACTCAAAGGGACAGAGAATAGATCAGTGGCTATCTGGGGCTGGATGTGGGGAAAGAGTTTGGTTACAAAGGAGCCACACAAGAAAAGTTTTGTGGTGATGGAACTGTTATGTCCTTTATTGTTGGAGTGGTTATACTAGGCACTTGTCAAAACTCACAGACCAGTACAACAAAAAAGAATGAATTTTACTGCATGTAAATTGAATGAATAAAATTTAAGTAAATTTTTAAAGAACAGGGAAATCTCACCTATCATGTTGGCAAAAATTCAATACATGCTATCGTCAAGGCTGTGGGGAAACATGCACCCTTATACAATGCTTGTGGAAATGCAAACTGGCATATATATGGAGGGTAACCTGACAATACCTAGCAAAACTACATACATATTTATCCTCTGATCCGACAATTCCACTTCTAGGAATCTACTCCAAACAATAAGAATATATGTGCATAAAATTATTCATTTTAGCACTATTTATGATTGAAATATTCTCAGAAATACCCAAATTTGGATATTTGGGTATTTTTGGAGGTTCAAATACAGTTTCAAATGCAGGAGACTGATGGAATATACTATGGTACATTATTGTTTTACACACTGGCCCCTGTACCTACACAGCAAGGAGAGACCAAAGAGAAACTGAGGCAGACCACTTAGGTTTTTAAAGACAGATTTTTAAAAATTTTTATTTTTTTTATTTTTAAAGATTTTATTTATTTATTTGAGAGAGAGAGAGAGAGTGAGTGTGTGAGCATGAGCGGGGTAGGGGCAGAAGGAAAGAAAGAAGCCAACTCCCCACTGAATGTAGAGTCTGACCTGGGGCTCAATCCCAGGAGTCTGAGATCATGACCTGAGCCAAAGTCAGATGCTTAACTGATTAAACAACCCAGGAGCCCCTAAAATTTTTATTTTATGTTTCTTCTTGAAGTATAGTTGACGTACAATGTTACATTAGTTTCAAGCATACAACATAGTGATTTTACAATTCTATACATTATGCACTGCTCACCACCATGAGTATGGTCACCATCTGTCACCATACCACATTATAAAAATATTACTGACCTGCTTCCTCCTCTTTCTCTGCCTGCCTCTCTATTTGTGATCTCTCTCTGTGTGTGTGTGTGTAAAATAAATAACTAAAATATTTTAAAAAGGAGGGGGCGCCTGGGTGGCTCAGTGGGTTAAAGCCTCTGCCTTCAGCTCAGGTCCTGATCCCAGGGTCCTGGGATCGAGCCCCGCATCCGGCTCTCTGATCAGCAGGGAGCCTGCTTCCCTTCTTCTCTCTCTGCCTGCCTCTCTGCCTACTTGTGATCTCTCTCTCTCTGTAAAATAAATAAATAAAATCTTTAAAAAAATATTACTGACCAAATTCCCTATGCTGTCCTGCTTATCTCTACAACTTACTTATTTTACAACTGGAAGGTTATACCTCTTAATCGTTTTTACCTATTTCACCCATCCTCCCTCCCTCTGGCAACCACCACCTTGTATTTATGGGTCTGTTTCTGTTTTTTGCTTGTTAATTTATTTTGGCTTTTTTTAGATTCCACATACAAGTGAAATCATATGGTATTTGTCTTTCTCTATCCGACTTATTTTACTTAGTATATACCCTCTAGGCCCATCCATGTTGTCACAAGTGGCACGATTTTATTCTTTTTATGGCTAAGAATATTCCACACTTTACCCATTTATCTATCTATGGACACTTAGGTTGTGTTTTTAATAAGCAAGGAACTCAGGAACTCCGTAATGTGTGCTGTCCAGGTGGTCTCAGCAATAACTTAACTTTCTCAAGGCTATGTGGAGGGAATAGCTCCCACTTGGGAAAAGCAGGCAGAGTGTACATTCCCAGAATGGGGTTTGGGTGAGGAATATATGGTTGCCTGGATCCAGCTCACAGGTCAACTGGCAGTCAAGTCCTCTTTATTACCTCCTCCAACACATGTAAACACCATGGAGTATTTCACAGCTATAAGAAAAGGAATGAGGAAGTGTTGTTTAAATGATATGGGTTTTCAAGATCTATTGTTAAGTGAAAAAAACCAAAGTACAAAAGAATATACATGTTATGCTACATTTGTGTAAAATAGAAGAGGAAATAAGAAAATATACACATATTTGTCCATTTTTTGCAAAAGGAAACATGGAAAAAGTTAAGCCAGAAACTAATGAAATTGGTTATCTACGGGAGGTGGAGGAAATGGAGTGGAACAGTTATGGGAGGGAATGATACTTCTCTAAGTGTACAAGTTTGTATAGTTTTGACTTTTGTAATAATGTAAACACTTCTAAAATAATCCAAATATAAAACCTAATCATCTGGTTTTCAAGATGAAAAAAATTCTAAAGATGAATAGTGGCGATGATTGTACAAAAATGTGGACGTACTTAATGCTACTAGACTGTAAACATAATTATTAATGGTAAATACTATGTTACATATATTTTACCACAATTTTTAAAATAATTAGGAAACCTGTCTTGCTTAGTTGGTAGAGCATGCAACTTTTGATCTCAGGGTTGTGAGTTTGAGCCACACATTGGGTGCAGAGCTTACTTAAAAAATAAATAGATAAAAATTTAAAAAATAAGGGGCGTCTGGGTGGCTCACTGGGTTAAGCCGCTGCCTTCAGCTCAGGTCATGATCTCAGGGTCCTGGAATCGAGTCCCACATCGGGCTCTCTGCTCAGCGGAGAGCCTGCTTCCCTTCCTCTCTCTCTGCCTGCCTCTCTTGTGATTTCTCTCTGTCAAATAAATAAATAAAATCTTTAAAAAAATTTAAAAAATAAAATTAGAGAACAATTTAAATCACATCAGTAAGAATGTGGTAAAACTGTAATTGAATATAAATGGAAAAAGGAAGCTTGACACTATTTCAAATGAAAAACAACCACACTAAAGAAAAAAACTAATCTGAACAATTTATGAACACACCACTTTGATTATATCCCATTAGTCTAAAGAAAAAAAAGTACAAGCAAATCTGAAATTCTACTAAGTAGGTTTGTTTTTCATAGTAATATGAGTATAACAATTCTGAAATTTATTTTGTATAATATGCATAAACACTGATATTATTGAAAGCAAGGATTCTCACTATGGAAGAAAGGAGATAGAAATATGAAATGAGGGAAAGTAGAAAAAGAACTTTTGGAGTTTGGACTATAATTGGAGGTGTTAGTATAAATTTATCTTTCGTAACATATATTCCTAGCTCTATTTGCTGAAAGGACTAGAAGCAATGACACTCCAATATAGATGAACACACCTGGGACTGCATATAAGTTGCTAAATGCCATCTCTAAAAGAAATTAGGGCTTCTTCCGGGAATGGCTGGTTCCAGTGCGGGGGCAGGGAAAAGTACAAGATGCACCTTGAACATCTTATGTCAGAAAATAAACACGTGCTCAAAAAAAAAATGAAGTCATATCAAAAAATACGCATGAGACAGCTTGAAGGGAATCCTACTGGTCACATCTGGGACTACTGATTACTAAAATAAATCACGAAAGTAATGGATTATAATTACTGAATCCACATGTCCATATTGATAATGAACAAATAAACTGGAGAGGGGATAAAATTCCTCCCTACAGTAGAACAACCACTATTAAATATAGAATAATGAGAGAATTAGAAAATCACCAAACTTTCAAACTAATAATTAATTGATTTAGGCAAAAATCAACAATGGATACAAAAGCTAGTGGGTGAAATTCTTATGAAAAACAGGATATTCATATAGTCTCTATGTATTTCTCACATTACTTATTTTATTACAAAGGGAAAAAAACCAGTAACTTTAGGAATGTGTAAGCCACTCTTTGGACCAAAGGATTAAATTTGGCAATAATGAGACAACAATGGGACATTGCATGCTTCCTCATAAGATGCCGTAAGTGCATAATCTGAATTTAATTATGAGAAAATATCAAGAACACATAATTTATGGGAACTTTTATAAAATAACTGGCCTATACACTTCAAAAATATTATAGAGCACAGAGCTGTGGAGTCAGGAGGTCCATTACCAATTCTTCCACTTACAAGGAACTGGTTTTAATCTTCTACTAGTCATTTAAGGATTCTGTACCTCACTTCTTTCGTATATAAAACTGAGAGAATAAAGATTACCTGTAGTGAGGAAAAAAAATAATGCCACCAAAGACTAAGAAATTTTGTGGAACTACTCAATTCTGAAGGAGACTAAAGTTACATGACAACGAAATTCAATATGGGGACCTGGATTGAATTCTGGTTAGAGACACGGGAACAGTTGATGAAATTGGAATTGCTGTGTTGTATCAGTATTAAAATTTCTTAATTTGGTAACTGTACTATGGTTATGTAAGAGAATATCTTACTCTCAGGAAATGAACCCTCAAGTATTAACAGGTGAAAGTACATATATATGTGGGAGCCTGAGTGGCTCAGTTGGTTAAGCCACTGCCTTCGCCATCCGCTCAGGTCATGATCCTGCAGTCCTGGGATAGAGCCCCACGTGGGGCTCCTGGCTCCATGAGGAGTCTGCTTCTCCCTCTGACCTTCTCCTCTCTCTCTCTCTCTCTCTCTCAAATAAATAAATAAATAAAATCCTGTTTAAAAGAAGTACATAATGGTTTGCAAGTTACTCTCAAATGGTTCTCAACTGCCCCCCCACTCTGCCATAGAGAGGGAGAGAGAAAGAGAGAACACGTGTGGCAAAATATTATCCAAGTGGTGAACCTTGGCAATAGGTGTTTAGGTGTTCTCCCCCCACCACCAATATTTTATAATGAAAATATCCAAACATATAGAAAAAGTGAAATAATTGTACTCTGAACACCACCATCAAGATTCTAAAATCGATTCATTGCATTTGCTTTATTACGTATTTACCCACATAATTACGATTTTATTTTACTATTCTCGCAACTTTTCTCTAAATTTCAAAATTAAAAGTTAAACAAATTAGTATACAGTAGTAGACAAAAAATTAGAGAAGGGAAGGAACTTCGAGGGACACAAAAGAACTGGTAGTGTAAAGCGAGACACAAGTTCAGACCTCTGAAACACCAACCTGAAGCTACTGCCTTTGATGATTCCGTCTAAAATCAGTGTATCGCCTGTCTCCTATACAACCCTATATCTGGCTGCAAGGTTCTTCAGTAAATACCGACATACCTCGCTTACAAAGCGTGAAACTACATTTCCCAAAAAGCCTTTACATTTCCTGTCTGTAAAGAGGATTACAATTTCTATAGGCTGGGTTTTTTTTTTAGAGGTCTCGCGATATTTCATTAAATATCGTTAAAGAGCCAGGCGGAAGCCATTTTGTTTTTCAGGGCTTTTTGCAAGGAGACTTGGTTCGAAGTTGTAGCAAAGCGGCAGCTGTAGTTGCTTGGTTCTGTTTTCAGCTTCAGGATGTTTCCCATGGCCAGAACCGCTCTAAGTCGTCTCCGAGGTAAGCAAAAATTGTGAGCAAATAATTTCCAACCGCCTTTTACACGTTTGTCTTAGTGGTTTCTCGTGCCCTTTCCCTCCACCTGCATCCCGACTTTCTTTCTTTTTTTTTTTTTAAAGATTTATTTATTTGACAGATAGAGATTACAAGTAGGCAGAGAGGCAGGCAGAGAGAGAGAGAGGAGGAAGCAGGTTCTGCGCTAAGCAGAGAGCCCGTGCATCCCGACTTTCTAATTCTAAATGCGCAGTCTCCCGCCTCGCCCCAGGTAGTTGGGAAGCTGTCCTTAGTTAGCATTAACTTAATCACCCAGTGTTTCTGTTTTGGTTCCCAGCTCACTTTCTGTTACCAGAGCCGTAGCATAGCCCTGTTTGTTGTTTTTTGTTTTTGCATTTTACGTTCACTTACCTACGATTTCAGGGAAGGAAGTTCTTCGTGGACACTATTCATTCCTTCAGTAATTTCCTAAATTTTAGCTTTGAGAGTATATTTACCCCCAGTGAACTTCCTCTCCAATTCCTGTGACTAACGGAAGGAAACTGGAAATCTAGCTCTTTCATTGCAAGGAGACAACCCAGGTGGTGGCCCTGCAGTTTTTATGTTGTTTGTTGGTTATTAAATGAGTATTAGCTTATTCGAAAAACAGTTGCAGTTTTTTTCTTATCTAAGAGTTTGGCAGGTAAAAGGGAATTTTGAGACCATCCTTATGTATTGAGAATGCACTAGATTAGAAAGAGAAAATTCATTTCCGTACTTGATTTGCCGTGAAGGTGACCTTGAGTAACGTGAGCAGTTTTACATTGAAAGTGACCTTAAGCAATTACCATTTAGCGTCCTTAAACCTATTTTTATTTTTACAGAGACATTAGTGGTATTACTAGATTTTGTTCTAAACACTGAAGCAGCTTTGACAGTCACCAAAAAAATAGTTGCCCAACTGGTTTTTTAATATGCCAAAAGTCACATCTGTTATCTCTTTCCCTTTGGGCAAATAATTTTTCTCTGAACCTCATTTTCCTGCTTTGTAAAACAGAGGGTTAGTAAATATTTATTACCTCATACAATTCTTGAGGATACCAGTAGGTAGTAATTAAACCATTTCTTGTTACAGAAGAGAAGTCTAAAGAAATCTACTTGGGTGAACTGAATTTTGAGGTCATGAGATGTTGCAGAATTGTTTGGTAATTTTAATTTATTTGCTCTTTGAGCAGGTAGGGCCTTGTACCTTAGGAAAGGGAATTTTTTTTTAACCAATGTGGAATTCACACGCTCACTTTTTAACTGCTCTTGAGCAGAATATACTGTGAAATGTTTGTAAATTTGCTCATCCCAAGTGTGTCTAAAGGTGAAAAGAAAACCTATAAGGCAGTTAAGAAATCATTAATAGTCAGGATAGTCAAATAACTATCCTGAAATAACCCACTGTATCACATAGAAGCCATTATATTCTTTTTTTTTTTTTAAAGATTTTATTTATTTATTTGACAGAGAGAGAGATCACAAGTAGGCAGAGAGGCAGGCAGAGAGAGAGGAGGAAGCAGGCTCCCCGCGGAGCAGAGAGCCCGATGCGGGGCTCAATCCCAGGACCCTGAGATCATGACCTGAGCCGAAGGCAGCGGCTTAATCCACTGAGCCACCCAGGCGCCCCAGAAGCCATTATATTCTTAAATGCTAGTGAATGGGCAACATTGCTCTTTCTCTCTGTCTGTCTGTCTTTCTTCCTTTTGCTGTTTCTTAAAAACTATGCTTTCCATTACAGGGGCGCCTGGGTAGCTCAGTCCGTTAAGCTTCCAGTCCGAGGTTTCAGCTAGGGCTGTGGTCGCAAGGGTCCGGGGATTCTCTGAAGTTAGGCTCCTTCAGACTCAGCCAGGAGTCTGTCTCTCTCCCTCTGCACCTTCTCCCTAGTGCTCTTTCTCTCAAATAAATAAATCTTAAAAAGAAAAAGATACATGCTTTCCGTTACATAAGTACCATTTGAGTCTCTAAAACGGTAAGGATGGGGAGGCCTAGGTGGCTCAGTGAGTTAAGTGTGTGCCTTCAGCGGAGGTCATGATCTCAGCGCCCTGGGATGGAGCCTCCAGTCCTGTTCCTTGCTTGGTGGGGAGTCTGCTACTCTCTCTGTCTCCCCCACCCCCTGCACCTTCTCTCTCTCTCTCAAATAAATAAAGTCTTAAAAAATATAATAATCTGTTACTTAGGAAGGAAAAAAGTATCTTGAAATATGCATTTTTGCAGTCTTGGCTCTTTGCCAAGCTCTCCTGAGAGCCCTAGAGGCAGTTTGAAAACTCATTTTAGGGGCCCCTGGGTGGCTCAGTGGGTTAAGCCGCCGCCTTCGGCTCAGGTCATGATCTCAGGGTCCTGGGATCGAGTCCCGCATGGGGCTCTCTGCTCAGCAGGGAGCCTGCTTCCCTCTCTCTCTCTCTGCCTGCCTCTCTGTCTACTTGTGATCTCTCTCTGTCAAATAAGTAAATAAAATCTTTAAAAAAAAAAAAAGAAAACTCATTTTATTAAAATAATAGTAAAGCAAAGTTTTTTTTTTTTAAAGATTTTATTTATTTATTTGACAGAGAGAGATCACAAGTAGGCAGAGAGAGTGAGAGGGAAGCAGGCTCCCTGCTGAGCAGAGAGCCCGATGAGGGGCTCCATCCCAGGACCCTGAGATCATGACCTGAGCCGAAGGCGGCGGCTTAAACCACTGAGCCACCCAGGCGCCCCTAGTAAAGCAAAGTTTTAATGTCATTCTGCTCAGAAACCTTTGCCTCAACCAAAAAGTGGCCCTTCATTATCCTTTCTGGTTTTATCCCTATTACTTGTCTATATACCTCATCCTTCAACCAAACATATTTGGTTTTCTAGTACACTGGGCTTTTTTCTCTACCTTTTTTTTCAGATTTCCCCTTTCTACACCTACATAACCAAATCCTACTTTGTGTTCAGAGTACTTAGCTAATATTCTACTTTTTCGTATTACAGTGATTTGTTTATAGATGTGTCATATCCTCTAGATTGGAGGTTACTTGAAGACAGGGTCTGTGTCTTACACATTTTCATGTATCCTATTTCTTTTAGCATAGTGTTGTATTCATTAGTAATTATTTTTTGAAGATTTTATTTATTTATTTGAGAAAGAGAGCATGAGAGAGAGAGATCACTAGAAGGGGAAGGGCAAAGGGAGCAGCAGACTCCCTGACTTGGGACTGGATCCCAGGATCGTAGAACCCTAATCTGAGTTGCATGCAGACACACAACTGCCTGAGCCACCCAGGCACCCTCATTAATAATTTTTTTTTTAAAATCAGCATTACTCTAGTTTTTGGAGGTTTCTTTTTTTTGCAATTTTATGGTGATAAACATTTAGTATGCTTTAATTTGAAATTCTTTTGAGTTTACCCTTTTATGTTGTAAGTTGCTGAGCACTGCAGAGTAAACTAGTGAAAATTTAAGTCCTAAATATTCAAATTAATGAATAAGAGCTAAGTTACAGAGGTTTATAGTGAATGTTACTGACATCACCTTTTCTGTTTTATCCCCCAAGATTTTATTACAAAAACTTGCAGACATAGAGAAAATTTGGAAGAATTTTATGATATACACACTGCACTGCATAGATATAAATATTTTGATACATTTGTTTCTCACATATCTATACATGTGTCAAATTATATTATTTTTGATGCATTTAAAGTATACTACTTTGCTTTTAGCTACAGTATGTTTTAACATTGTGTTGAACCTCAAAGTACTATAAATTTAACATCCTGTTGCTTTCCTGATTAGCAATATCAATTACATGTTCTTTTCCTTATAATTGAAAGATATGCTTCTGTATTTCCTTTTTTTTAAGTTCAAAGCATCCCACAAACAGTGGCAAGGCAGAGCCACCAGAAAAGGACACCTGATTTCCATGACAAATATGGTAATGCCATATTAGCTAGTGGAGCCACTTTCTGTATTGCTGTGTGGGCATATGTAAGTACTGTTGATTGATAATTTTCTATATTAGATATTTTTTCATTCCTGTTTATTTTATGTATTCAAAATGCTTTCACAGAGTAGTATACGTTTCTAGTTGGGAGGGACTTCAGAGATTTTCTAATGTGATTACCGACCCAGTGCAGGAATTTCTTCTATAGCATTAAGCATTCATATTCTACCCATCATTTTCTTTTTTTCTTTTTTTTTTTAAAGTAATCTGTACACCCAGCATGGAGTTTGAACTCACAACCTGAAATCAGGAATTACAAGCTCCATCGTTTGAGCCAGCCAGATGGACTAACCATCATTTTCTTTAAATAAGAAATTCTGATTCCATTTCCATGTATCATCCATTAGATACTAGAAACCAAAGATACTAGAAAATTAGATACTACTTTCCTGGATCTTCTCTTTCAAATTAAACATCCTTAGTTCTGTTAATCACTTTTTGTTACATAATTTCCAGGGTTTTCACCATCTTGGGTCACCTTCTTTCACTTAATTGGTGTCCTTTCTAAAATTCTGCCCGCAGAACTGAGTAGATTTCTGATGGATAAGATGTACAATGACTTGCTTTCATTTTTTTAGTTTTTTACTTCTTAACATTTAACAGTCTTCTTACCAGTTGATGTACTTATTGGTTAAAAGTAGGATAAATATCTAAGTTGCTCTTACAGATATCTATTAATCTTGCCTTAATAAACAAAAATATTTATTCATGGGGCTTTTCATTCTTGTTTTAACCTTCCTTAAATATACTGGTAAAATAGGTGTATGTATTTAGAAGAGTGATTAGATGTTGAACAAATATGTGGTCAGGGGCACTTTTGGAGGTTGTGTTCCTTGATGAAAGGATATTATAAAAGTGCTCTTTTGCGGTATTTAGATAGTTGTGGTGGAGTGAAGCAGCGTTTGAGGAGGTAGTAGAGAAATGTGAAGTAAAAATTGGAATTAGTGAAATTAAAAATTCAATTGTTCAGTCATACTGGCCACATTTCAGTTGCTCAGTAGCAATATTTGGCTCTTGTGTTAGACAATGATGATCTAGACATTTCTCCCATCTCAGGAAGTTCTATTAAACAGTACTGGTCTAGAGAATTAGGACAGTAATTAGCTTTGGCCTACTTGGAGGAGGCAGTATATCCCAGCTGAATTTCTGTGTGTGTTTTTTTTTTTTTTGAAAGATGGTTTCTTTATATATATATATATATATATATATATATATTTGACAGAGAGAGAGATCACAAGTAGACAGAGAGGCAGGCAGAGAGAGAGAGAGAGAGAGAGAGAGGGAAGCAGGCTCGCTGCTGAGCAGAGAGCCCGATGCGGGACTCGATCCCAGGACCCTGAGATCATGACCCGAGCCGAAGGCAGCGGCTCAACCCACTGAGCCACCCAGGCGCCCCTTCTGTGTGTTTTTAACCTGTAGAGTAGAATACCTTTGTCACTTTTAAGAAATAGTCTCCAAGGGAGAGTAGACTCTAATTTAAACATTTATAACTAATAGCATTTTAATTCTTACAGACAGCAACACAAATTGGAATAGAATGGAACCTGTCCCCTGTTGGCAGAGTCACCCCAAAGGAATGGAGAGATCAGTAATCATCCCAGTTGTTGTAATACTGAATTGTTTCAAAACCAACTCATAACTGATGCCAAGTAAAAACACTCTGCACCCATTAAAATATGCATGATTGAAGAAATAAAGTATATTTGAAACCTTTGTTGTCGCTTTGTTTATTTCTTTTGTAATGAAACTAAGCCTGAACACTTTACATTTATTTAACCTTTAGTGTTACTAGTTAAGTCAGATGCTTTACAATTTCTTAAATAATTTTTCTGAGATAGTATGAGAGTAAAATCTGGCTGTCACTTGGAAGTCAACTTTATAGTAGGCTGAAATTACAGTTCATGAATAACTGATCACAGAATTAATTTAGGTCATCTTTGAGTGTCCAGGTATTGATTATGCCTACTATTTTCATTTCTAATCTATGTTTATGTTTGGAATTGGTATTAAGGCCTTTTTACTCCTGCCAAGAGAACTTGGGGTGTCACCAGGCCCAAGGGAAGACTGGTCCTGTCAAATGAACTCTTAGGATGTCTGAAGATTAGCTAGCTCCTTGGCTCCGTTGGCACATATATCTTTGAGCTTTGGGTCTTTCATTGTATTTAGGATGCTTATAATGCTATTAAAGAAAGGATCTTTCAAATATAGTTTATTGGTGTTAACCTCTGCTGTTGACTTTCTGTTAATTACACCAACTTTTTGATGCATGTATTATCCTGAATTCAGTATGACTTTGGATTTTGTATGTAAGATGCTAAGTGAAGAAAACACCTACACCATGTGCTTCAGTACTTCCTTGGCTGAAGGTGTAAAAAGCCTCATGTTTGTTGATAGTAGCTCAAATATGCAGAAAATGAAATTTCAGTGGAGTAATCTATGTTAGCTGAAATAGAGATTCCTGAGTTCACTTACATATACAAGTTATCAGGTAAATGGCTTTTAGGACTCTCCAAATTAACCTGGTATAGAAAGGATTTATGCACAACCAAACATTTGAAATATTTTTACTTATTACATGAAATATAAGAATGCTCTCATGGCAATATTTTTCTCATTAAATGCATTAAAGCCAGTAAGTAATTCCACTGGGTAGGAAAAGTTGAATGTCCTTGCAAAATAAGTGCATTGTAAGATCAGTAACTACACGACAGTGCTGATAATTTGATAAAGTTTGAACACTTTATATCATATTTAGAAAGCATGTTAAAATAGGACTGAAGTGTTGAAATGCATGTTAACGCTGAGATGTGATTAAGCAAAAATAAACACTTGTCTTTAAGGAAGCTTCAATGTTACATTAGATTATTTACCTTTTTATTCCTGAATTAGCATTACTAACGACAAGTGATTTTCCATATGATTTGTACCACTTCTGTCAGGTAAGTGATAATTGTCAGATATTCTTACAGGCAAAAAAAGTATGTATGACCTTTAAAATTGTCTATTTGTCCATTTGCCAATATATATGTTGCTTTGTGTGATAAAACTTGGTGGCGGTAGTTGGTATTTTTGAACAGGGTTTTAAAGCTTAATTTGTAGTTAATCTTGTCCTGATCAGTAATTCTTTTTTTTTTTTTTTAATTTTATTTATTTGACAGACAGGAATCACAAGTAGGCAGAGAGGCAGGCACAGAGAGAGGAGGAGGAAGCAGGCTCCCTTGCCGAGCAGAGAGCCCGATGTGGGGCTCGATCCCAGGACCCTGGGATCATGACCTGAGCCGAAGGCAGAGGCTTAACCCACTGAGCCACCCAGGCGCCCCCTGATTAGTAATTCTAAAACTACCTCAGGCATGGCCAGAAATGAAGCAGTACTGTAAGTCTAAATTAGTGTCATCACAATGTTCTGACCTTGCAGCTTTCCTAGTGTACTGAGAGTCAAATTTTATCCTTTCACAAATACACTCAATTTATCCCCAAACACACTGTTGAGAATTTTAATATCTAGGGTGGGAAGCTTGTCAAATTAGTCGTCCTATCAAAAATCTGTACATTTGAAGAATTTAGGTGACTTCAGAAGCATTGCCAATCCTTTAAATGTTACTTGTTGGAGGGCTATCACTTTTTTTTTTTTTTAAATAAGGGTGAATATCATAAATCCTATTCTTAATTTAACTAAGTTACTATGTGTTTTCTGTTCTTTTTTTTTTAAAAGATTTTATTTATTCGTTTGACACAGAGAGAGATCACAAGTAGGCAGAGAGGCAGGCAGAGAGAGAGGAGGAAGCAGGCTCCCTGCAGAGCAGAGAGCCCGATGCGGGACTCGATCCCAGGACCCCGAGATCATGACCTGAGCCGAAGGCAGCGGCTTAATCCACTGAGCCACCCAGGCATCCAGGCAGAGGCTTTAACCCACTGAGCCGCTGCCTTCGGCTCAGGTCATGATCTCAGGGTCCTGGGATCGAGTCCCGCATCGGGCTCTCTGCTCTGCAGGGAGCCTGCTTCTCTCTCTCTCTCTCTCTCTCTCTCTCTCTCTTTCTCTCTCTGCCTGCCTCTCTGTCTACTTGTGATCTCTCTCTGTCAAATAAATAAAATCTTTAAAAAAAATAAAATTCATTAAACTAGGCTCCTGGGTGGGTCAGTTGGTTGGGTGGCTGACTCAGAGTTGTGAGATCAAGTCCCCCATTGGGCTCTGTGCTCAGTTTGGTCTGCTTGAGGATTCTCTCCCATTCCCCTCCTCAGGCTCACTTGGGTGCTCACTCTTAAATCTTAAATTCATTAAACTTACTTAGCACTAGGTACTATAATAATTATGGAGGTACAGATAATGTGCCCTCACTCTTGTGACTGATAACTTCATTGGAGATGTTAATACCACTTTATAATTTGGGGGGCACCTACTATCTGCTCAACACCAGAAAACCTGGTTACTTGAAGAC
Source organism: Meles meles (assembly GCF_922984935.1). Lineage (NCBI taxonomy): Eukaryota > Metazoa > Chordata > Mammalia > Carnivora > Mustelidae > Meles > Meles meles. Next base: position 65,203,004 of record NC_060087.1, read on the forward strand.
ATTCCCTTCTATTTGAAAGCTCAAAAGAGTATAGAACTATTGGTAAGTTTGTGCATTGATAAGGGAGTTTAGGGATGATGCACTTAGAGATGTGAGGTGTTTTAGAGTGAAGGAAAGTTTCAGTGACTTAAGGATGTATGTAATAGTCTTGCAGCTTAGAATCTTCACGTAAAAATTAGCTGGTGAGTTTGCATATGTGCTGCCGAAGCGAGCACTAGCTGGTGAGTTTGAAACAAAGCTTTATTTATGGTTTCTGACTTTTAGTGAATTTCTTTGAAAGCTATACTGTTAATACTGTAGTTACAAACCAACTTGCTAACAATTGGAAGCCCACTTAAAAGCCATCTTAGGGGCGCCTGGGTGGCTCAGTGGGTTAAGCCGCTGCCTTCGGCTCGGGTGATGATCTCAGGGTCCTGGGATCGAGTCCCACATCAGGCTCTCTGTTTGGCGGGGAGCCTGCTTCCTCCTCTCTCTCTGCCTGCTTGTGATCTCTCTCTGTCAAATAAATAAATAAAATCTTTAAAAAAAAAAGCCATCTTAGTTTCATGTGATGCGATGTTTTTAAGGATTTTATTTATTTAGTAACATGCGCATGCACAATCAGGGAGAGGAGCAGAGGGAGAGGGAGAAGCAGGCTCCCTGTTGAGTAGGAAAGCCCAATGTGGGGCTGGATCCCAGGACCCTGAGATCATGATGACCTGAGCTGAAGGCAAACATTTAACCGACAGCTATCCAGGTGTCCCATGTGATGTAATTTTTAAGATATTAAATTTGGGGTTGAATTTGTGACTTAAGGTTGTGCACATTGACAATTACAACTTAATGGCTGGGAAGTTTAGTAGTCCTGAAGATATGTATGTGGATGGGTACAGAGGGGAAAGGAATAATTCTTTGTGAAATACTTAATTGTAGGCCTAAAATTTAGGTCTGTGGGCAATTTTAAATGTTGCCTGTCAAGGCTTAGTAGGAATTTGAGAATAGGTGAGATATAATTGGTTTACTTAACACTTAAATATGGTTAGTGTGTGCCACTTTCCTAAGCCTTTTACAAATAGTATTTTAGTATTTATCCTTTGTGTACCATTTTGAGTTTGGCAACATTATTAGACTTGGGGGCGCCTGGGGCGACTGCCTGAGGCTCAGTTCGGGACCACAGGGTCCTGGGATCCTGCCCTGCTCCACGAGATGTCGCCTTCTGCTTCTCCTCCTCATGTCTCTTTCAGAGCATGCCAGGGCTTGCTCTCTCTGTCTCTCTCTCTCACAAAGTCTAAGTAAAAAAGACTTGATACTTACGGCATCTGTGTTCAAACAGTTCCAGCTGAAAATATAATTAATTTCCCCATACATCTCATGACATACTCAATGAAAGGCAATACGAAAAGACCGCATCTCATCTGAATTTAGTGAGATGGAGCCTGTTCCTCTTACTGTTAATATTGGGTGGCTCAGTGGTTTGGGCTGCTGCCTTCGGCTCGGGTCGTGATCTCAGGGTCCTGGGATCGAGTCCCGTATCGGGCTCTCTGCTCCGCGGGGAGCCTGCTTCCCTCTCTCTCTGCCTGCCTCTCTGCCTACTTGTGATCTCTCTCTGTCCAATAAATAAATAAAAATCTTAAAAAAATTATTAAAAAAATCTTAGGATTTTGCTGTTTTTTAAAATGTGAAAATGGGAAGACAGGATTAAAAATACATTTTTCTCAAATGCTTTCTGTATCATTTATTGCATCATATACATTTTATGCATCTCATTTCTTTCTAAACTCATGGCGGTAGATACTCTAATAATTCCTTGCATCCTTGGAATCCTCTAGGTTTTTAAGATGATGGACAAGCGAATGGATAAATGGACAGGTGGTTCAAAGCTTTAGATTGGCGATATGAAGGTAGTGTGAGGTGAGATGCCTGCCCCAACGCCAATATACACATAAAGATTATGAATAAAAAGTCAATTTTTTGAGATAATTTTTGAATGGAGGGACGAGTGCAAGTTCAGGGTTCTGGTATTTGCATCTGGAGTTAGGCTACACAGTAACATCACCCTGTTAATTTCATGCTGGGAAAGGCTGAACTATGCAGAATATGATTTACAAAGACGTCTATGGTACTTAATGGCTCGAGGTTGGGAAACTACAGACGACACAGGTTTTGGTGGGATTTTGTTTTGTTTTGTTTTTGGTGATGGGAGGTAGGAGGCTTCTCTGCCGCGCCAAAGACTTCCACGCGAGGGTGCGTGTCAACTCAGGGGCAGCAGGGGGCGGGAAAAGCTCGACTCCGGGGCTTTCGTCCCTCTTCACGTGACGCGTCCCTTTTTTGCATCTCAGGCCCTGCTTCCGGCCTGGGCGTCACCCGGAAGTAGGGGGAGTGAGGAAAGGACGGGTAAAGGCCGCAGGCTCGGGCGGCGGTGGGTAGAGGAAGAGAAGCCGTGGGAGTGCCGCCGCCACCGCCGCTGCCGACGCCACCGCGGCCGCTGTCCCCGACGCCGACATCCTCCTCCCCACGCCACCACTACTGTTTTTTCTCCTTGTGTATGAGATTGGAACCTGCGCGTGGACCTGCCGTTGCCACGGGCTGCGTAGCTCGCGAGGTTTCAGCATAGGAAAGAAAAACCAGGTACGTCCTATATGGGCTCCCTGTCGTCCCCTTCTACTGGAGAGGTGTTCTGTACCGTCAGTCTCTACTACCGAGTGTAGCGGGGTTATTTTAAACAGGAACAGTCTCCAAACTCTCACTTCTTCACGACTCTGGTATTTACCACACTTATGTTTTACCTTCCCAGCAGGGGATAATGGAGGGGAGATTGAGTCCTGACCCATGTCACTTTCCTTGTACCCTTCTGGGAAAGTGTCCTGATCATCCAGTGGCCTATGTTACCCACTTAGTTGAAGGTACAAGAAGGTCCGTACCGGTATTGAAAGTCATATGGACTGAAGACCATTAATGAAATGATGTAAAGAAATATATTTTGCTTTTTGCTTTCTCTTGGAGCATAAGCTAAACTGAGAGAACACTCTCGTTTCCATTTCGTTTTGGTCATTCTGCCCCTTTCCCGGTAAAGTTATTCTCCATCCCTGTGGCACCTTTATCTTTGACACTTTGTTTTAGACGTTGGGTTTATCCTAAGCACCAACAGCTCTTTTATTGTTTCACAAGTTCGTATTTTTAGCATCTGATTTTTGTTTTAGAGTGTATTCATCTACAGTAATAGGGTTTTGTATCGAGTCTTAATGTGTGCAGGACATTGAATTGGGCGATATTGAGGTGTGGGGTGGTAGGGGGTATGCACGAGAAACAGGACAGAGTCTCTGACCTCAAATGAGTTTGCAATCAAGTTAATTGAGTTCAGTTATGAAGACAGTGGGTTCTAGCAGCCCCACTAATTGAATAGACTGCTTATTTCATCCTTTTTATTTATTAACTTTTAGAAAGATTTATTTATTTGAGAGAGAGAGAGAGAGAGAGAGAGATTGAGCAAACATGCAAGCAGGGAGAGGAGTAGAGGGAGAGGGACAAGCAGATTCTGTGCTGAGTTCAGGGCCCAGCCTGAGGTGGGGCTGCATTTGTGACCCTGAGATCCTGACCTGAGCCAAAAATCAAGAGTCCATTGCTTAACCAAGTGATTCACCCAGGCGCCCCTCTTCTTTTTAAAGGATATTTTGAACAGAGGTTTTATTTTTAAAACTTTCTTGTGTCTATGTTCATGATATGAGAGAGTGCTTTTTGACTGGAGGGTCTCACAGTGCAGTAGGAAAGACAGATAAACCCTTTCAATCTCACTGACATTGTAGAGAAAGTGTTATGAGAGTTCAGGGAAGGTAGCTTTTGAGGTGGGCCTTGAAATTGGATAGGATTTAACTTTGTAGGAATGGACGTAGGCGAGGGCAGCCCAAGTAGAAGAAAAAATAGGAGCAGAGGCTTGGGGGCCTGGAAAGATGCTGGACATGCAACAACACACTGTACATAAACACCCCTATTTCTAACACAGCCACAACCTCTGAGATAGTACTATTAAAGGAAAAAAAATACAGAATCTAAAACTGGTAAGCTTAGAACCATATCCAGCTACCCTCCAGCCAATAAAAAAGGTTATATATAGAAAAAATATATGAAATGACAAAAACAGTGTTAATGTATGAGATTTAATTCTGATGTAAACTCAAATTAAAAAAAAAGCTTTCTATATATTTTTTATTTAGGCTTTTATTTTAATTCCAGTTAGTTAACATAAAGTAGTATATTAGTTTCAGGTGCATAATATAGTGATCCAACACTTCCATACATCATCAAGACAAGTGCACTCCTTAATCCCCATTCTCTATTTACTCCATTCCCTCACCTCCTCCCTTCTGGTAACCATCAGTTCTCTATAATTAAGATTTGTCTCTCCCTTTTTTCCTTTTAAGGTTTGTCTTAACCTTAGACAAACCCAAGATTTGTCTCTCCCTTTTTCCTTTTATTAATTTTTTTAAATTTTTTTTATTTTTTTTAAAGATTTTATTTATTTATTTGACAGACAGAGATCACAAGTAGACAGAGAGGCAGGAGGGGGATGGGGGGAAGCAGGCTCCCCGCTGAACAGAGAGCCAGATGCAGGGCTTGATCCCAGGACCCTGAGATCATGACCTGAGCGGAAGGCAGAGGCTTTAACCCGCTGAGCCACCCAGGCGCCCCCCCCTTTTTCCTTTTAAATCATGCTATATTTTAATTCTTATTGATTGTTATGACTTAAATGTAATTTGGAATCAATTTTTAAATTGCTGGGAATGAATAACATTATCTGATGCCAGAAGCTGTTCCAGCATTTTCTCAAGGAATTTATGCATTTCCTTTTCTCCTCAGAATTGATTTCTCTACTAGTCTTCTTAACCTGACAGAAACTATTCTTTTCCATTCTTAGTCTTAGAAACATCTTGATTCTTGGTCTCTAGGTAGGGCTAGATTAAACACAAATCCCTCCGAAGGGTAGGTTAACATCTCTGATCTCTAATGCAGAAGGTTTTCTTTGAAAAATGCATGGAGAAGTAGTAGAATTTATTTGAAAATGAGAGAGAGTGATGAGCAAAAATAACCAATTAACACATTACAATCTTTACTTCTGTGAGCGCTTTAAGGCAACACATTCCTTTTGTAGATGCCTCATTATAGTTTCTTTTATCTATATATTTAAAAATATTTGAAAAAGTTTAATCAAGACTTTTTACACATCCCAATGAGTGAAAATAATGTTCATTTGACAGTTGGGAAATTAAATTGTGAGGAGAGATTTGTCTGAGGTGATACAGGTACTGGAACAGGTGGGAATAATATATGGGAGTTTCGTCTTAAAATTCCCTCTACTCATCTTTGTTAAAGGTTTTACAGAGTTTTGCTTTTAAATCGTGATCTTTCTTAAGACCATATTAAATCAAAATATGGATGGGGGAGTGGGCAGGAGAGACAGGCCACAGACCTATTTTGGTTCAATTTACTATCTCAGCAATCATGATTTTTACTTACAAATCTCAGTCTTCAGATTGATTGAATGTGATATAACTTGCTTACTTACTTGGCAAAGTAGTATGGCAAGAAAATTATCACAATACTTCGAGAATGTGTTTCTTTAAAGTGAAAGGGCAGGGTCTCTCTGGTTTCATAAATATGTTGCTAGTTTCTCCAGCACTGTTAGAAAATTGAAGTGATTTTCATATCTTTGTGGGATTAAATGTGTGGGGTATTGGTAGATTACACTAGTTTTCACAAATATTTCTTTCCTTGAAGGGAATGAGGATAAAATGTCCCCATTTTGAGCCAGTTTAATTTTGTTTCATGCTTTCTGTCCACATTTGGAATTATACAGCTATGTTTTTTAAAACCTATTTTTACTCCATAATTCTCTAGTGCAGAAGTTCAATTTTCCAGACCTATACTCAGGAGTACATTTTCATAATTTTTTTTAAAGATTTAATTTATTTGACAGACAGAGATCACAAGTAGGCAGAGAGGCAGGCAGAGAGAGAGGAAGGGAAGCAGGCTCCCCACCAAGCAGAGAGCCCGATGTGGGGCTTGATCCCAGGACCCTGGGATCATGACCTGAGCCGAAGGCAGAGGCTTTAACCCACTGAGCCACCCAGGTGCCCACATTTTCATAATTTGCTAATTGAAATTAATAGGTTATTTCACATCTTAGGGAAATTGTTTTAACTTGGCCATTTAAGTTTAGTTGATTTTGTTTTGGTTTAAAAAAGTGTTTTGTTTTATACTGTTGTAATTGTTGCTGATCCTGCTTGTGCATTTGATGTGCTAGCCAAAGATTGGGAGAGAATAATACTGGAATTACTTCCCTGCTCTACTCTGACCTGCGAGTTTGCAGGGCATTGTATAAACTTGGAATTATGAAGAAGATGGTTTCTACTCTCTTGAGTGTTCACCTGAAGTGTGCTACCTCCCATTCAGGAGAAGAGAGCTTCTGTTGAGACCTGAGAAACTGTCATCAGACATAAAAGAACAGAGGAAAGAACTACACGGTGAAGAGCCCTTTAAAGAAAATTTTCAGGACTGTTTAGGAAAAATTTGTAGCTGACTCTTGGGGTCATGAGGATACTTAAAAGAGTTGATTATTGAGCTAACAAAAGGTTACAAAGAGCTTGGTTATGAAGGAGTTCCAAGTGTTAATTCCCTTTGTTGATCCTTGCCCTTAACAATGGTAAGCAAAAAAGGAGGTATCTATTTTTTTGGTGAAAATAAGATTATTTGCTCTAAGAATTCTTTTTTTAAAAGATTTTATTTATGTATTTGTCAGTGAGAGATGGAACACAAGCAGGGGGTGGGGGAGAGGGAGAAGCAGTCTCTCCGCCAAGCTGGGAGCCCGATGTGGGGCTGCGTCCCAGGACTCTGGGATCATGACTGGAGCCAAAGGCAGACGTTTAACGACTGAGCCACAGAGGTGCCCTTGCTGTAAGAATTCTAATTGAATTATTAAATCAATCAATAATGCTCTTAAGAGGTACCTGGGTGGCTTACTTAGTTAAGTGTTCGACTCCTGATCTCAGCTCAGGTCTTCATCTTAGGGTCTTAAGTTTAAGCCTTGTGTTGGGCTCCATGCCCAGCATGCTGGGCATGGAGCCTACTTAAAAAAAAAAAAAGATTAACAACCTAACAGAAAAATGGAAAAATAAGAAAAAAATAATAATGCTATTAATATAAAGGTTATTGTATTCATTATCAATATATTATTAAAACGCTATTATTAATATTAAAGTATTTGTATACAACCAGTTTCCTCTTGGCCAGTAAATTCTTTCTCTTCTTTTACTATGCCATTTCACTGTTAACTGTGAATATCAGTTTTTAGTTCAGACTTACAGTCACAATAGGTTGATATTAATTTCTCTTTTTAAAAGATATTATTGGGCGCCTGGGTGGCTCAGTGGGTTAAAGCCTCTGCCTTCGGCCCAGGTCATGATCTCAGGGTCCTGGGATCGAGTCCCGCGTTGGGCTCTCTGCTTGGCAGGGAGCCTGCTTCCTCCTCTCTCTCTGCCTGTCTCTCTGCCTACTTGTAATTTCTCTCTGTCAAATAAATAAATTAATTAATCTTAAAAAAAAGATATTATTTATTTATTAGAGAGATTGAGGGAGGGAGTGTGAGGATGGTCAGAGGGAGGAGTGGACTCCCTTTGGAGCAGGGAGCCTGACTCTGGACTCGATTTCAGGACCCTGGGATCATGACCTGAACAGAAGGCAGATGCTTAACCAACTGAGCCACCCAGATGCCCTTGGTATTATTTTCTAATCATACCTGTAAGTGGGTTTTTATGTATTAGTGATCAGATTGGTTTCCTGCGTCTTCAAGTATTGTCCATCTAAAGCAAAGTGTTTTATCTGGCTTCTCTGTTTCTAGCTAGGTGATAATAGGATGAATTTTAGTAGCCTTAAATTCATTGTATGGGGCGCCTGGGTGGCTCAGTGGGTTAAGCCGCTGCCTTCGGCTCAGGTCATGATCTCAGGGTCCTGGGATCGAGTCCCGCATCGGGCTCTCTGCTCAGCAGGGAGCCTGCTTCCCTCTCTCTCTCTGCCTGCCTCTCTATCTACTTGTGATCTCTCTCTGTCAAATAAATAAATAAAATCTTTAAAAAAAAAAAATTCATTGTATGATGATGGAAAAAAGAATAATTTATTTAATGCAGTGTATTATTTGACCTTGAATTTAGGGTATGATTAGGATTGCATAAGAGTGTGTGCACTATGTTTATTACAAAAATAACCCACAAGTGCCTGTTTCTTAACTTTAGAGGAAGTGTTAAGTCATGGGATCTTGAATCTTTTTTCTTTCTTTCTTTTTTTTTTTTTTTTTGTGCACGTAAATGAAGGAGACCGATCTTTCCTCTGGTATGAGAAAAAAAATCTAGGACTTTGTAGTTTGCACTTTGGTAGGAGTTGAAATATTCTTTCATAGGGCCAAATTTTATTTCTAGACCTAGCAAGTGGCTAAGCTGAGATTTAAAGCCAGTCAGTCTGGTTTTAGAACCTTGTTCTCACCTTACCTTAAAGGAACTGTATTTTTTTTAAAGATTTTATTTATTTATTTGACAGACAGAGATCACAAGTAGGCAGAGAATCAGGCAGAGAGAAAGGAGGAAGCAGGCTCCCCGCTGAGCAGAGAGCCTCATGTGGGGCTCGATCCCAGGACCCTGGGATCACGACCTGAGCTGAAGGCAGAGGCTTTAACCCACTGAGCCACCCAGGCACCCCAAGGAACTGTATTTTTTTTTTTTTTTTTTTTTTAAGATTTTATTTATTTGACAGAGAGAAACCACAGAGAGGCAAGCAGAGAGAGAGGAAGGGAAGCAGGCTCTCCACTGAGCAGAGAGCCCGATGTGGGACTCGATCCCAGGACCCTGAGATCATGACCTGAGCCGAAGGCAGCGGCTTAACCCACTGAGCCACCCAGGTGCCCCGGAACTGTATTTTTTTAAGTACATAGACATTTGAGCAAAATTAGCTCTATTGAAATTAAGTTCCTTATTTGTCCTAAAGGGAAAAATATTTATCTTCTTTGAAAGAATGAGCAAATAGATTTGATGATAAAGTAAATTACAGTATTGGTAACTCAAAATTTCTTTGGTACATTCAAACTAAATTTATAAGTAAGGACTCATAGTTTTGTTTTAAGGTAATTACATTATTTAAAGATATGCTAAAGGACCTAATGTTTAAAATGGTGTTGGTCTTATTTTGTTTGTATTTTCTAGGTCTCCCAGGAAGAGAAAAGAAATGGTCTGTGTGTGCGTTTCTTTTTTTGTAAAAGAAAGAATAAAAGAAAAAAATGTTTATTCAAAACATGTATTTCAGACATTAGGTAAATACAAAATGATTTAACAGTACCTACCTCAGAGGATTGTCAGTGAGTTAATACATGTGAAGCCCTAACAGCAGTGCCTGGCAGGTAGTAAACACACAATAAAGTTTAGTTAACATCATTCTTTTAAAAATTATTTACGGTAAAAGTAATGTTAGCAACCTATGTAATAAAATTATAAATTATAGTTTTGTGGTACTATAAATTGGGTGGACTGTAGGAGGAATATGCTAATATACAATCAGTACCTGGAAGTAATATTTAGTTTCCAAATAACAGCACAGAAAATGGAAAACTCAGATTAGGAGGGCACAGTAGCCTACATTACACTTACAGTTCTAAACTTATTCTGACAGCTAGCAATTCAGATCATCCTGATGTACTCTTTCTGCTTTACCACTAACAAAACTCATGACAGTCGTCTTGTATAATTAGTGAGCTACAAACTGTGCGGCCATTGAGCTTCTCTGGATTATTTCTCTGATTGCCAAATGCTGAAACATACTTTTGAATGATTTCTGAAATACAAAATATAGGCAGAGGGAAAGGCTTTATGTAGGTCTGACCTACTCTGCAAAATAGCTGCATTCTTACAAAGAAAGTTGTATGTAAGTTGAGTTTTTATAAATTACATCAGCACACCAAGGAATACTTGTTTATTGTGTGCTCATTGTATGTCGAGTGTTTATGTGGGTTCTGTAAGATATGCAAAGAAGCATAAGGCATATGCTCCAATGTCTATCCAGAGAAAGAAACCCAATACCAAACAATTACAGAGAAATTAGGTACTAACCTATGATGCTGATTCCATGGGTATTCAGAATTCAAAAAGAAAGTGGATATGAGTATTTGACATGTTTTTCATGGAGAAGATGGGTTCATTTACTAAGTCAGCAGTTATTTGAGTAGCTGCCATTTGCAAGGTACTGGGGATATGACTGTGTATACAACAGATATGGTCCTGCTTTTCTGGAGTTTACAGATGAGTGAGGTGATAGGATTTAAATAAGTGGAAGAGAGCATTCCAGGTGAGGGAATGGATCTAAACAAAATCATAGAAAGAAACGACAATCATGGGCTATATGGCAGTGAGGGTACTTGTCTGATTGTAGTAGAGATTTTATGTTGGGGAAGAGTATTGAAAGGGGTAGACGAGGGCCATCATTTGAATGCTTTGATTAGCTATTTAAGTCTGGGGAAGGTAAGGTGGGAACAGTCTTGTGGGATTAAACCTTTGACCTGTGGGATCTGACCCTATCTCCATGTAGATAGTGTCAGAATTGAGTTAAATTGTAAGGACACCTAGCTGCTGTCACAGAGAACTGCTTGGTAGGGGAAAACTGTCACAAATCTGGTGCCAGAAGTGTTCTGAGTGTGATAGTAGTATGAGAGTTAAGGAGAAACATGAGAAGAAAGACTGGGTTTTTCTTTTTTTTTTTTTTAATTTATTTATTTGTCCGAGAGAGAGAGAGAGAGAGAGAGAGAGTACACAGGCAGGCAGAGTGGCAGGTAGAGGCAGAGGGAGAAGCAGGCTCCTTGCTGAGCAAGGAGCTGGATGTGGGACTTGATCCCAGGACTCTGGGATCATGACCTGAGCCGAAGGCAGCTGCTTAACCAACTGAGGCACCTAGACGTCTCTGGGTTTTTCTAATACAGCCAGTTTTTGAATGCTCTGAGCAGGTATTTAATCTGCGATAAATTTCTTGGATATGTTATTTTGGAGAGAGTTCGCATGCATGGGTTTTGGAGTCATAGGCCTCGATTTGATCCCATTTTCATTCTAATTTGTTCCCTGAATTTAGAATTTTTTTTTGAGAGAGAGTGCACACATGAAGGATGGGGCAGAGGGAGAGGGAGAGAGAAAGAATCTTAACCAGGCTCCATGCTCAGCTTAATCTCATGACCCTGAGATCATGACCTGAGCCAAAATCAAGAGTCTTGATTCTTAACCAACTGAGTCACTCAGGTGTCCCCCGAGTATAGAATTTTGTATTATGTTTTCTTTTCTTTTTTTTAAAGATTTTATTTATTTATTTGACAGACAGAGGTCACAATTAGGCAGAGAGGCAGGCAGAGAAAGAGAGAAGGGGGAAGCAGGCTCCCCGCTGAGCAGAGAGCCCCCATGTGGGGCTCGATCCCAGGACCCTGAGACCATGACCCTAGCCGAAGGCAGAGGTCCAACCCACTGAGCCACCCAGGTGCCCCTGTATTATGTTTTCTTAGTGGCATACTATGTAAGCAACAAAATGATATTAACACAGAGCAGCTGGGATCAGTAACTGCTAGTAGCACCAAGTAGCACTAGAGAGCAATGTGTACATGAAGTGCCAGTGGGAAGTCCAAGAAGCCAGAAGTAGAAAGAGGCTAGGCAAGGAAAGAGGAAGAGATACATTCTGTGATGGTTGATAGAGTGCCATTAGAAATATCTTCAAGCAAAATAGAATACATTTGCCTAGCCTTTGTTTTCAGTCATGTTTCTTTATGAATAGTGTGTTTCCTTTGTCCAAATATGAGGAAAAGAAACTTAACCGAAGTTATTTGATTGGGCCACTTGAAGACTACCAGTGATCATTTTAGGTTTTGTTCTACACTTGAAGCATCTGACTAGACCCTTGTGTCCTAGTTTTGTATTTTACCTCATCACAACTTGGTCAAAAGTTTATATAGTAAGTTTTGTTTATAATCTGTGTTAGTATTCTCTCAAGGTAGGAGTGGATTGCCAAATGAATGCCTGTTATGACCTGCCTTTTGTCTCTTGTTACCTTTGGATTTCATGTAAGTATAATCATGTTCTAAGAAGGTTTAACAGTATTATTCTGGCACTTTCTAAAGTTTTTTCCATCAGATAAGTAGAAATGATCACAGAAGGTCATTTTTGTCTTATCCAAATCCTTTATTAGGGTCATCTCCAACCTTATTTTATGGAGGACCTTCTTTTTCTTTCTTTTTTTAAGTAGGCTCCACGCCCAGCATGGGGCTTGAACTCCTAACCCTGAGAGCAAGAGTCATGTGCTATACTGACTGAGCCAGCCAGGTGTACCGGAGGATCTTGTTTTAATCTGAGTCTTGAGATCAGGGTGGAAACAGTCACTGTAGTTCCTGAGAAGTAGTTGCTGGCTATACTGTTCTTGCTTTCACTCTGGGAATGTTAGCTTGGATAGCCGGAATGTGTAGCAGAAAGAGGATATAGCAGAGTGGAGAAAACATTTTTGGAAACTACCTTGGAGCTCCATGAAGCAAGGTTTCTAGACCTACCTGTAGATCCTGAACTGCAGGTTGGAGACGTCTACTTTATTTCATCTAGGGCTATTGTCTTACACAACTCCAGAGGGCAGCAGCCACATTGTTAGTATATAATTTTTTTTTAAAAGATTTTATTTATTTATTTGACAGGCAGAGAGAGAGAGAGAGAGAGAGAGAGAGGGAAGCAGGCTCCCCGCTGAGCAGAGAGCCCGATGCGGGACTCGATCCCAGGACCCCAAGATCATGACCTGAGCCGAAGGCAGTGGCTTAACCCACTGAGCCACCCAGGCGCCCAGTATATAATATTTTAAATATATATAAGTCTGTAAATGTTGTGATGTGGAGTTATACAATATGGCTGGCTAGCCTGAAACCTACCCAAACCACTTCTGTTTCTAGCCCCTTTCTCTTCTCAGTACCTACAACATTCAGGAGCCATGGTAGTCCCAAGTTCATCACTTGAATTTTACTTCTCACCTTAAGGCTCTTCTGTAATCCAACAGATGAAATTTAGATCTTCGAGGATTTTAAGAAGGCCCATCTATTTTCTTACTCTATTTAAGTGTACTCATCAGTAAAATGATGATAATACCTGCCCTAACTAATAGGTTGTTAAGAGTATCAACTGAAATAATATATGCAAAAGTTCTTTATAAATTACAGAGTGCTATACAAATATAGGATAATACTCTTCCTTGATGTGTTGTCTTGTAGTGGAAAGAGTACTGACTTTGAGACAGGAGTCTAGAATTTAAGTTCCAAATTCTGCTATTAACAAACTGTACTTTGGACAAATTATTTTGTGTTTCTGGGCCTTTGCTTCTTTATCTATAAAAGGAAACTAGGGGCGCCTGGGTGGCTCAGTGGGTTGGGCCTCTGCCTTGGGCTCGGGTCATGGTCTCGGTGTCCTGGGATCGAGCCCCATGTGGGGCGCTCTGCTCAGCAGGGAGCCTGCTCCCCTCTCTGTCTCTGCCTGCCTCTCTGCCTACTTGTGATCTCTGTCTGTCAAATAAATAAATAAAATCTTTTTTTTTTAAAAAAAGGAAACTAATAATGCCACTCCTCTCCACCTAGAAACTCAAGAGTTTTTTTTTCCTTATCCCACAGTCAGTCAGTCACCAAATCTGTTGTCTAGTTCTTTTTTTTTTCTTTTCTTCTTCCCTTTTTTTTTTTTTTTTTAAATAAGCTCTATACTCAACATAGGATTGAATTTACAACCGTTAGGTCAAGAGTCACATGCTGTACCAACAGCCAGCCAGGCACCCGTGTTGTCTTGTTCTTGATATTTCTCCCTCCTCGCTATCTCCATTTAATCCCTAATCATTTCCCTTCTGGGCTATACCCTTTTAAGGAATTATGGTAAGGGCACCATGGGTGGCACAGTGGGTTAAGCATCAGGCTCTTGGTTTCAGCTCAGGTGGTGTTCTCAGGGATTGTGAGATCCAGCCCTGTTTTGGGCCCTTTCCTCAGCGGGAAGTTGGCTTGTTCCTCTCCCTCTGCTAATCTCCTCCCCCACAACGGCCGGCTGCTCTCTCTCTCTCTCAAAAATAAAAGCACAGACTGGATCAGACTTACTGGGTTCAAATTTCAGTTATGTCACATACAAGCTGTATGACCTTGGGAAAGTTCCTTACCCTCTCTCTGTCTCAATTTCATCATCTGTAAAATGGATATAAAATTAGTACCTATCCCACTAAGTTGTGAAGATTAAAATAGTAAAAAATATTAGGTATTATTATATATTATTATTTACTGACAAAAATTTTCATTATAAGTGTTGAATGAAAGGAAGCCTGTAATAAAACATAGTACCTAATTTTTATTAAAAATGTGTGTATTTATACATATATGCACATAAAATAATCTCCTAAACTTACACACACACACTCCCCTACCTCAAAATGTTCACTTAGTTATCTCTTGGTAGTGGAATGATTTGTTGCTCTTTTTAAATTTTTTTTTTATTTGTTTATTTTCAGCGTAACAGTGTTCATTGTTTTTGCACCACACCCAGTGCTCCATGCAGTACCTGCCCTCCCTATTACCCACCACCTGATTCCTCAACCTCCCACGCCCCCGCCCCTTCAAAACCCTCTGGTTGTTTTTCAGAGTCCATAGTCTCTCATGGTTCGTCTCCCCTTCCAGTTTCCCTCAACTCCCTCTCCTCTCCATCTCCCCATGTCCTCCGTGTTCTTTGTTATGCTCCACAAATAAGTGAGACCATATGATACTTGACTGTCTCTGCTTGACTTCTTTCACTCAGCATAATCTCTTCCAGTCCTGTCCATGTTGCTACAAAAGTTGGGTATTCATCCTTTCTGATGGAGACATAATACTCCATTGTGTATATGTACCACATCTTCCTTATCCATTCATCCGTTGAAGGGCATCTTGGTTCTTTCCACAGTTTGGCGACCGTGACCATTGCTGCAATAAACATTGGGGTACAGATGGCCCTTCTTTTCACTACCTCTATATCTTTGGGGTAAATACCCAGCAGTGCAATTGCAGGGTCATAGGGAAGCTCTATTCTTTTTTTTTTTTTTTAAATATTTTATTTGTCAGAGAGAAATCGCAACTAGGCAGAGAGACAGGCAGAGAGAGAGGAGGAAGCAGGCTCCCTGCGGAACAGAGAGCCCGATGCGGGGCTCGATCCCAGGACCCTGAGATCATGACCTAAGCCGAAGGCAGAGGCTTTAACCCATTGAGCCACCCAGGCGCCCCGGGAAGCTCTATTCTTAATTTCTTGAGGAATCTCCACACTGTTCTCCAAAGTGGCTGCACTAACTTGCATTCCCACCAACAGTGTAAGAGGGTTCCCCTTTCTCCACATCCTCTCCAACACATGTTGTTTCCTGTCTTGCTAATTTTGGCCATTCTAACTGGTGTCAGGTAGTATCTCCATGTTGTTTTAATTTGAATCTCCCTGATGGCTAGTGATGATGAACATTTTTTTCATGTGTCTGATAGCCATTTGTATGTCCTCGTTGGAGAAGTGTCTGTTCATATCTTCTGCCCATTTTTTGATATGATTATCTGTTTTGTGTGTGTTGAGTTTGAGAAGTTCTTTATAGATCCTGGATATCAACCTTTTGTCTGTACTGTCATGTGCAAATATCTTCTCCCATTCCGTGGGTTGCCTTTTTGTTTTGTTGACTGTTTCCTTTGCTGTGCAGAAGCTTTTGATCTTGGTGAAGTCCCAAAAGTTCATTTTCGCTTTTGTTTCCTTGGCCTTTGGAGACATATCTTGAAAGAAGTTGCTGTGGCTGATATTGAAGAGGTTACTGCCTATGTTCTCCTCTAGGATTCTGATGGATTCCTGTCTCACGTTGAGGTCTTTTATCCATTTCGAGTTTATCTTTGGGTACGGTGTAAGAGAATGGTCGAGTTTCATTCTTCTACATATCGCTGTCCAGTTTTCCCAGCACCATTTATTGAAGAGACTGTCTTTTTTCCATTGAATATTTTTTCCTGTTTTGTCGAAGATTATTTCACCATAGAGTTGAGGGTCCATATCTGGGCTCTCCACTCTGTTCCACTGGTCTATGTGTCTGTTTTTATGCAGTACCACGCTGTCTTGGTGATCACAGCTTTGTAGTAAAGCTTGAAATCGGGTAACGTGATGCCGTCAGTTTTGTTTTTGTTTTTCAATAATTCCGTAGCAATTCGGGTCTCTTCTGATTCCATACAAATTTTAGGATTATTTGCTCCAGCTCTTTGAAAAATACCGGTGGAATTTTGATCGGAATGGCATTAAAAGTATAGATTGCTCTAGGCAGTATAGACATTTTAACAATGTTTATTCTTCCAATCCAAGAGCATGGAACGGTCTTCCATCTTTTTGTGTCTTCTTCAGTTTCTTTCATGAGTGTTCTGTAGTTCCTCGAGTACAGGTCCTTTACCTCTTTGGTTAGGTTTATTCCCGGTATCTTATGGTTCTTGGTGCTATAGTAAATGGAATCGATTCTCTAATTTCCCTTTCTGTGTTTTCATTGTTAGTGTATAAGAAAGCCACTGATTTCTGTACATTGACTTTGTTTCCTGCCACGTTGCTGAATTGCTGTATGAGTTCCAGTAGTTTGGGGGTGGAGTCTTTGGGGTTTTCCATATAAAGAATCATGTCATCTGCGAAGAGAGAGAGTTTGACTTCTTCCTTGCCAATTTGGATACCTTTTATTTCTCTTTGTTGTCTGATTGCCGTTGCTAGGACTTCTAATACTGTGTTGAACAAGAGTGGTGAGAGTGGGCATCCTTGTCGTGTTCCTGATCTCAACGGGAAGGCTGCAAGCTTTTTCCCATTGAGGATGATATTTGCTGTGGGTCTTTCATAGATAGATTTTATGAAGTTCAGGAATGTTCCCTCTATCCCTATACTTTGAAGCGTTTTCATTAGAAACGGATGCTGGATTTTGTCAGATGCTTTTTCTGCATCCATTGAGAGGACCATGTGGTTCTTCTCTCTTCTCTTATGATTTGTTCTATCACATTGATTGATTTGCGAATGTTGAACCAACCTTGCAACCCAGGGATGAATCCCATCTGGTCATAGTGGATAATCTTTTTAATGTGCTGCTGGATCCTGTTTGCTAGGATCTTGTTGAGAATCTTGGCATCCATATTCATCAGTGATATTGGTCTGAAATTCTCCTTTTTGGTAGGGTCTTTGCCTGGTTTGGGGATCAGGGTAATGCTGGCTTCATAAAAAGAGTTTGGAAGTTTTCCTTCTGCTTCAATTTTTTGGAACAGCTTCAGGAGAATTGTTGTTATTTCTTCTTTGAAAGTTTGGTAGAATCCCCCAGGGAATCCGTCAGGTCCTGGGCTCTTGTTTTTGGGAGGTTTTTGATCACTGCTTCAATCTTGTTACTAGATATCGGTCTATTCAGATTGTCAATTTCTTCCTGGTTCAATTTTGGGAGTTTATAGTTTTCCAGGAATGCATCCATTTCATCTAGGTTGCTTAGCTTATTGGCGTATAACTGTTGGTAATAATTTCTGATGATTGTTTCTATTTCCTTGGTGTTAGTTGTGATCTCTCCCTTTTCATTCATAATTTTATTAATTTGGGCTTTCTCTCTTTTCTTTTGGATTAGTGTGGCCAATGGTTGATCGATCTTATTGATTCTTTCAAAAAACCAGCTTCTAGTTTCATTGATACGTTCTACTGTATCTCTGGTTTCTACCTCATTGATCTCTGCTCTAATCTTGATTATTTCCCTTCTTGCGTGTGGAGTTGCTTTGATTTGTTGTTGATTCTCATGTTCTTTAAGGTGTAGAGACAGCTGGTGTATTCTGGATTTTTCAATGTTTTTGAGGGAAGCTTGGATGGCTATGTATTTCCCCCTTAGAACCACCTTTGCTGTATCCCATAGGTTTTGTCTTCATTCTCATTGGTTTCCATGAATTGTTTAAGTTCATCTTTGATCTCGTGGTTGATCCAAGCATTCTTAAGCAAGGTGGTCTTTAGCTTCCAGGTGTTTGAGTTCCTTCTGAACTTTTCCTTGTGATTGAGTTCCAGTTTCAAAGCATTGTGATCTGAGAATATGCAGGGAATAATGTCAGTCTTTTGGTATCGGTTGAGTCCTGCTTTGTGACCCAGTATGTGGTCTATTCTGGAGAAGGTTCCATGTGCACTTGAGAAGAATGAGTATTCTGTTGTTTTATGGTGTAATGTTCTGTATATGTCTATACAGAATAAATGAATAAAATAAAAAGATTTTATTTATTTATTTGACAGAGTGAGAGAGAGTGAGAGAGCGCGTGTGCGTGCATGCTCGCATGAGCGGGGGAGGAACAGAGGGAGACTCACACTCCCTACCGAGCAGGTATCTTGACTGACATGTGGCTTAGTGCTGGGACTCCAGGATCATGACCTGAGCAGAAGGCAGATGCTTTACCGACTGAGCCACCCAGGTGTCCCTGATTTTTGCTTGTTGTTTTATTTGCTTATCTATGTTTTCTATTTTTCTCCAGTTGATGTTTATTCCTTATATTTTAAAGGAAAGAAAGGCATAAAACATCTCTTCTGTGAAGTCTTCACTGAACTCCCTTCCTTCATCCTTTAGATCACCAGTATAACATGTATCGCTGAACTCCTTGAAGGCAGAGCCCATGTCATATTTATTTACCTTTGTATCCCCAGTTGGGCCTAGCACAGAACCTAGAAGATATTAGGAACTTGGCAATATTAGTAAGGTGAAGAAGAGATGGAATTATGTGCCAAGCACTTTACATGTCTTACCTCATAATATACCTCTCAACAGTCCCATGAGTAAAAGCCATCTGTATTTTTTAAATGAGAAAACTGCACATCAGAGAGATCAAACCATTTGCTGAAAGTCACACAGCTACTAAGGGCCAGAATTTGGATTCAAATCCAAGTCTGTCTGGTGCCAAGGATGTTCTCTTTAATGTATTTCAAATTAATGAACTGCTTAATGAATATACTTGCTGTCTCTAATGAAACTCATGAAACACTCCTTTATAAATAGAAATGTGTTGTGAATGTAAGGATACGTTATTGTTGTTTCTTTTGTGATATTTTATTCCCACCTGCACCCTCAGTTCTGACTGGGCAAACCTGCTTTCCTGCTCCCACACAATTTTCCCTCTCTCTACCCATATTGTCTTTTTTTTTAAAGATTTTATTTTTTATGACAGAGAGATCACAAGTAGGCAGAGAGGCAGGCAGAGAGAGAGGGGGAAGCAGGCTCCCTGCTGAGCAGAGAGGCCAATATGGGGCTCGATCCCAGGACTCTGAGATCATGACCTGAGCCGAAGGCAGAGGCTCAACCCACTGAGCCACCCAGGTGCCTCCCATATTGTCTTTTTATATTTTGTCTTTTTATATTGCTCATGCTCTACCCACTTTTGACGAACTTGGCTTATAATTATGATATGAAGCTTTTCAGGTTAATCCATCCATTTCCATCAAACTCACTATTGTGCATGCATGTTGAGGAGACTGATTTTGCAAGTATCTGGCCAGGCATAATTTTTAAAAAATATTTTATTTATTTATTTGACAGACATAGATCACAAGTAGGCAGAGAGGTAGGTAGAGAGAGAGGGGGAAGCAGGATCCTTGGTGAGCAGAGAGCCCGATGTAGGACTCTATCCCAGGACTCTGGGATCAAGACCTGAGCTGAAGGCAGAGGCTTTAAGCCATTGAGTCACCCAGGCGCCCCTGGCCAAATATAATTTGTTTTATGCCAAAGTATGGCAGTATCATCTTTGAACATAGGTGCTTAAACTCTTCTTAATTTTATCTGTTTACCTTTCTCTGTTCTATGTCCAACTTAAATTTCCTACATTCATAGCCATGCCTTTTTCAAAAGGATGTGGTATTTTTAGCTGAAAGATGTTAGTAGTATCTGACTTATTTCTGGTGTGTATGTGTGTGTGTGTGTGTGTGTGTGTGTGTGTATGTACATGAACCCTTCATTAAAAGTAGAAAAAAAGGCAGGTGAGGCAAGAGAAGAAGCACTTTGATAATTTATTCCAAAGAACCAAAAGAATATACTAAACTGAAATTTAGAATCTAGTTGTAGCTCGACTTCCTACAGCTTTTTTCAGGATTAAAAAATTGAATTCACTTTAAAGCAAACTAACTGCATCCACTTTGTGAAAATTTCATATCTGAAATTGGGGAGGGGGAAGCTCCCTTGTAGGTAAAGCATGTTTTTTTTTTTTAAAGATTTTATTTATTTATTTGACAGACAAAGATCACAAGTAGGCAGAGAGGCAGGCAGAGAGAGAGGAGGAAGCAGGCTCCCTGACAAGCAGAGAGCCCGATGTGGGGCTCGATCCCAGGACCCTGAGATCATGACCTGAGCCGAAGGCAGAGGCTTTAACCCACTGAGTCACCCAGGTGCCCCAAGCATGTTTTTTACTCTACCACAACCAGCTTTCTAAGGATTTCAGCCTATTTTTGAGTATTAGTTTTTTAAGATGATGAAGTTCATCCTAGTGCTTTCTAAGAGAGCACAGAACCCCAGAACAGAGGAATGAATTCTGGTGGTGGGGGTACTTCCTGCAAATCATGGTGGATTTGCATTTTAAATTCCCCACATAGTAAATGTTGTTGGTTATTTGTCTTGATTTCTGTTCAACAAATGTGCATTGAATTCAAATTAATCTTTTTCCCCAGCAATTCTGTGGATTTGATTAGCCATCAGTAGTAGGGCTTCTGCTTGCCTGTGATAACAAAGCACTTGGCTGGCTCAGGTTTGTGAGTTCAAACTGCCCCCCCCTTTTTTCTTTCTTTTTGCTTTTTGTGTTTTTTTTTTGTTGTTTTTGTTTGTTTGTTTTGAGTTCAAGCCCCTTGTTGGGCGGTATGGAGCCTACTTAAAAAACAAAAAACATGAATGTAAATCGAATATATTTATTTATTTTTTTTTTAAAGATTTTATTTATTTATTTGACAGAGATCACAAGTAGGCAGAGAGGCAGACAGAGAGAGAGGAGGAAGCAGGCTCCCTGCTGAGCAGAAAGCCCAATGTGGGGCTGGATCCCAGGATGCTGGGATCATGACCTGAGCGTAAGGCAGAGGCTTTAACTCACTGAGCCACCCAGGCGCCCCTAAAGTGAATATATTAAAAAAAAAACTAGAAAACCAACCAACTAAACAAAAAAGAAAACGCAAAAAACAAAGCACGTGAAACTTCCCAGTTAAAAACTCTAAGGATATGAAATGATGTAGGCCTTCTCTGAATTCATTCTCAATCATCTGTATAAAAGATACCTGGCTAAAACAGTTGGTGTTGACAATTTGGACTCGGTATTCCCTTTTTAAAAACTTTTTAAAAACTGAATTCCCCATATATTCCTAGAACATAATTTTTCATCCTTACCTGTTCTTTTCTTGTAATTTTTAAAAAAGATTTTATTTATTTATTTGACAGAGAGAGAGCACAAGCAGGGGGAGCGGCAGGCGAAGGGAGGGGGAGAAGTAGGCCCCCTTCTAAGCAGGAGACTGACCCTGGGATCATGACCCAAGCTGAATGCAGGCACTTAACTTACTGAGCCACCCAGGTGCCCCAGTCCTTATCTGTTCTGATTGTGATTGAACTTTGAACAGGAGAGGATGTTATCAGATTTTCACCTTCTTTAACAGAAGTGTATAAAACAGGACCGTAAAGGAATTGAGGGGTTGGGTGTGGGTGGGGCTATAGATCTGGACTGTATTTACAGAGTGTCTGCTTATGTCATGCTGAAAATTGTTCTTTGGACCTTTGATAAAAAGAAAATTTATGAAAAATATAGATAGTAGAATTAGTCAAAGTATTCTGAAAAATAAATACATATATTATTTTTAGGTTTTGGTCATAGTGTACAAATATTTCATCTCTAAGAATTAAGACAAAATGGTTTTTCTACCAATATTTTAACTGATTTTTAAAAAAGATTTTATTTATGTATTTGACACAGAGCGAGAGATCACAAGTAGGCGGAGAGGCGGGCAGAGAGAGGGGGAAACGGGCTCCCCACTGAGCAGAGGGCCTGACATAGGGCTCTATCCCAGGATCCTGAGAGTGTGACCTGAGCGGAAGGCAGAGGTTTAAACCACCGAGCCATCCAGATGTCCTTAACTGCTTTTTTTTTTTTTAAAGATTTTATTTATTTATTTGACAGAGAGAAATCACAAGAGAGGCAGGCAGAGAGAGAGGAAGGGAAGCAGCTCTCTGCTGAGCAGGGAGCCCGATGTGGGACTCGATCCCAGGACCCTGAGATCATGACCTGAGCTGAAGGCAGCGGCTTAATCCACTGAGCCACCCAGGCGCCCCCTTTAACTGCTTTTTTTTAAGTCCTGGGAAGATTGATTATATTCTTACCTGATAGGTAAGATACTTATAGGATACTGATAGGGAAGATACTTCTGTATAATCAACAAGATGAGTTACCAGGCTATACCACATATACTATTACGACTTCCTCCAGTACAAGTCAAATGTTAGTGTGCAGGGGGTTGGTGGTATAAATCTACCTCATACCTTTTTGGTTTGGCTGATTTAATACTATTAATGAAGCCAAAGTTACAGATCTCATCTCTGTGTGTGTACTTGTCTTCTGGTGTCATTAGCTATACCTCTAACTCTGCTGTACAGTTTTATGAATGCAATTTGTTAGTTAAGAGGGAAACTAGCCCAGGGAAGATGTCGGTCAGTAAGATAGCCATCATCAGTGGCCATACTTTTTTTTCTCTCCTAATAGGAGGATCTATAATATCTAAATGTGTTTGTAATTTCAAACACAACATACACATTTTCACTTATCAATGGAGACTGCACTTAGAAATTTATTCCTTTGGACTTTCAGGATATTCTGCTCATTTCTCTGTGGTTTCAACTCTAAATCCCTTTTTGCCTTTATTGCAGATTGTTTTGCCTTAAAAAACTTCATGTTCTAGGAGCACCTGGGTGGCTCAGTCGATTATGCATCTGCCTTCAGTTCAGATCATGATCTCAGGATCCTGGGATCAAGATCTGAGTCAGGCTCCCTGCTCAGTGGGGGGTCTGCTTCTTCCTCTCCCTCTGCCCACCCCCTGCTCATGTGCCCGTGCTCTCTCTCTAACAAATAAATAAAATCGTTTAAACAGAACAAAAGAAAAATAAAAAACTTCATGGTCTCAGAGAACCAAGGAAAGTCTTGGCTCACTATATACATTTGTGGAAAGTAATAGGACTTTTTTTCCGTCTTCATAAAGTGATCTCAACAAATGTCTCTAGAGTTATAGATCTACAGTTTTGGAATTGAAACCAAACAACTTTTTGGGGTTTAATAAGCTCATCTGTATTGAATAGGGAAGTTTTAAGTGAGCCTCTGGGGATCCCATAAAATTGAGCCTCCAGTGCAGTCAGGGCCTTTTGTGATCTATAATACTTTTTATTAAGCATCAGGGAAGAATGAGAGATTTCACAGAAGTGAATTTTCCAGATAACTGAAGTCTACCCTTTAAATTTTAGTCATTCAGAGGTCTTAAATGTGTCTTGGTCTAGTCCCTTACCAATGTATGGATCTTCCAAAGGTGTCCCTGAAATACATTAACTTTTTCTAAAGTAAAAATACCTTTTTTTTTTGCCTTATTAGAAAATTAGTAAATGGTTAATGTAAAAACAAAATCTAGGCAATATTTAGGTATCTCTTGTTCCTGGGTTTTGTTTTTTCTTTATAACATTTATCACTACCTGATTTTATTTATTTCTTTGTTGGCTTACTGTCTATCTCTCTCATGAGAATGTAAGCCCCATGAGAGTGTGAACTGTGTCTGTGTTCTTCATTGCTGTATCACCAGCATCTGGAATAGTACTTGAAACATAGTAGGAATTTAATAATATTTGCTGATTAAATGAATGAAGAAAGTTAAAATTACCCTAATTCCATCATCCAGGTATTAGCCATTGTTAAGATTATGATATAAATTCTTCCAAAAGCGGAGCACCTGAGTGGCTCAGTCGGTTAAGCGTCTCCCTTTTCTCTTTGGCTCAGGTCATGATCCCAGGATTCTAGAATTTGAGCCCTCCTTCAGGCTCCCTGCTCAGCAGGGACTGCTTCTCCTCCCTCTGCCCCTCCCCACTGCTCATGTTCTCTCTCTCCCTCCCTTCCTCCCTCCCTTCCTTCCCTCCCTCTTTCTCTCTCTTAAATAAATAAATAAAAATCTTAAAAACCCAAAATTCTTCCAAAAGTATTTTTCTCTTACATATATATTATGTATAATAATGTATAAAATAGGGGCGGCTGGGTGGCTGTTAAGTGTCTGCCTTCAGCTCAGGTCATGATCCCGGGGTCCTGGGATCAAGCCCTACATCAGGCTCCCTGTGTGGTGGGAGGCCTGCTTCTCCCTCTCCCACTTCCCCTGCTTGAATTCCCTCTCTCACTCTCTCTGTGTCAAATAAATAAATACAATCTTTAAAAAAAAAAAAGAATCAAACTCTACCATTCATTAGCTTCTTGGAATTAGGCAAAGGAGCTCTCATTATCTCTCTGAACTTGAATTTCATCTTCTCCAAAAGGAGGACAGTTTAACATGGTTGTTAGGATTAAAATATTTTAAAATCCCTGGCATATAATAGTAACTCAGTAACTCTGAATTCCTTTTCCCTTTTATTCTATTTCCTTTTACTTTATATTTCCACCTACTATCAGCATCATCTTCCCATTTTTAAATCTTTATTTGAAAAAAAAAATCTTAAAAGTAGTATATGGGGTTAAACATGGCCACCCAACCACAGATATTTAGCTCTTGTCCTTCTCAAACTCCACTAATATGAAAATAAATTTTAAAAGGCTTAAACCTATAAGGACAAAAAGAACAAGAGAGGGACATCAGCAGAGGAATGGTTTGAACATATCATTGAAAGCTAGGAAACAGAAGAAGAGGGGCAACTTGCACTGCCCGCAGAGAGGGATATCAGTGGAAGTGAGGTCTTTTATCTCATATTACCCATGAGAGGCTCAGAACTTGAAGGTGAGTGATTTTTTTCTGAAAGGTGAGGAGGAAACCCATGGCTGAAAATAAAGGAAATGTTTTTAAAAACTGACAGAATAGGTTTGGACCCTTCAGGTCTTTGCTGTCTCCTGCTACACTAAGGTGATCCTCTTGCTTGCTTCCCCATCCCACCCTGGGGAGTAATGTGACTGGACAAGTTCCTTAACCTGTTTCTACTTCAGTTTTCCCGTCTGTAAGATGGGGGTAATTGTAGTATTTACCTCAAGATTGTTATAAGGGTTACATGAATTAATACATGCAAAATACTGTTCATGGTAACCCCTTGATGAATGTCAGTTGAGGAAGGAGGTTGTGCCCAAGGATTTACCTAGCTGCCAAAAGCAGCTCTAGAATTTAGATCATGCCCCATGGTGATCAGCAGGCCTTAACACTTAGGGTGGAAGATGGGGTCTGAACAGAGGCTTTGACCCTGCAGAAAGCACCTTTTCCCAGTCCTTCTCCTTTGTTCTCAACTCTATCTTAGGAATGTTCTTGAGATGTAAGCCTGGCTTCAGTTGGAGCATTGAGCCCTTATGACTCCATTACTTAGCAAATGTTTATTGGGTGCCTGCTTTGTGCCAAGCACTACTCAGGCTGCTGGAATGACAGGTCAGTAATTATGTTAGCATTTATTGAGTGCTTACTGTGTGTTAAATTTTGCCAAGTGCTTTATATATCTTTTTTTTAAGATTTTATTTATTCATGAGAGACAGAGAGAGGCAGAGGCAATGGGAGAAGCAGGCTGGACTTGATCCCGGGACCCTGGGATCATGACCTGAGCCAAAGGCAGACACTTAACTAACTGAGCCACCCAGGCACCCAAATTGCCTTATATATCTTAAGTCATTTAATTCTCATTACAAGCCTGTGGAACAGATGTTGTTATCCCTATTTTACAGATAAGGAAACAGGCACAGAACTTAACTAACATGCCGAAGGACACAGCAAGCAGCAGAGAATAGGAATCAAACCTAGTCTGGCTCTCAAGTCTGTGTTTTTTTTTTAAAGATTTTATTTATTTGTTTGAGAGAGAACGAGAATGAGAGAGAGAGAGAGAGAGAGCATGAGAAGGGGTAGGGTCAGAGGGAGAAGCAGACTCCCTGCCAAGCAGGGAGCGGATGTGGGATTCAATCCTGGGACTCCAGGATCATGACCTGAGCCGAAGGCAGTTGCTTAACCAACTGAGCCACCCAGCACTCCAAGTCTGTGTTTTTAACCATTGTACCTCCCTACTCTTATGGAGCTTACATTTTGGAAGGGAAAGGCAGATAGTAAATAAGGTAAATAGTATACTAAATATACTAACAATAAATAATAAATAAATATTTATTATAATATAAATTATTATATTAAATATTATATTACACACATATGTAGTATATATGTATATATACATACTATATATTACATATATGACACATATTACATATATGTAACATAGTATATGATACATAATATATAATATAATAAATAATAATAATAATAAAATAGCAAAGTAGATATTAAGTTGTGATAAAAGGTATAATAAAATGTAAAACAGGAAGGTTGTCATATCAAGGGACTGGCAGAGGGTAGCTTTTAATGGAAAGGTCGTTGTTTATGAGTACCAAATAAGGGAGGTGACAGTTCTCTAAGAATGATTACTTAGAGGGAACCTGGGTGGCTCATATGGTTAAGCATCTGTCTTGGTTCAGGTCATGATCTCAGGGTCCTGGGATCGATCTCCATTGGGGCTTCCTGCTTCTCTCTCTGCCTTCTCCCCTCCCCATAACTCGTGCATGCGAACTCTCTCTCTCAAATGAATAAAATCTTTAAAAAAATGAATTGATTACTTACAGTATTGCTGTCCCTGCAGATTTGCAAAATGCCCTTTGTATGATTTGATTCCTAATGCTATACCCATATTTTGATATTGCTAATAAAAATAACATTTCATGTGCACTCGTGGCTTACTGTGTATGAAGGACTGTACTGAGCAGTTTGCGTAGATTGTTTCATTTTATCCTCACAGCAATATTGTAATAATTCTTATTTTCAGCAGTGGAAAACTGAAGCTTAATGAGACAAAGTAAGAGGTCCAGGGCTTTAAATTCAGCAAATGGCAGAGCCAGGATTCAAACCAAGGTAGATTGATTCCAGAGCCCTTGCTCTTAGATTCTTACATTTTGTTTTATTTATTTTAAAATTTATTTATTTGACAGAGATCACAAGTGGGCAGAGAGTCAGAGAGAGAGAGAGGAGGAAGCAGGCTCCCTGCTGAGCAGAGAGCCCAATGCGGGGCTCGATCCCAGGACCCTGGGATAACAAACTGAGCGGAAGGCAGAGGCTTTAACCCACTGAGCCACCCAGGTGCCCCAAGATTCTTATATTTTATAGATGAAGTGATTTGTCTAAGGTAACTCTTTTTTATAAACAATGATGGCAAAAAAACCCACAATAACTGCTAAATTTCATAGAGATTCAAAGTATTCTAAGCATTCCTAAGTCTTCACAGTATCAGTGACCTTACTTATATTTTGTAGCTTCAAGATGAGAAAAGCAACACATTTGAGTGAACAAGTTTCTAGTGCTATGATTTTATCACCCATATTGGAAATTTCATTCATATGAACTAAAATGTATAAGTTATTTCAGCACAAAGCCAGAGTCAGGATTTGACATGAGGCCATTTGTATTTAGATTAGAGCTGTTATCCACTCCACTGCAAAGTAAAAGATAATGTAGCTTATCTTTGTTCAGTGTATTGTGGGAAACCAATCTAGTGAAATTATATTTAACATTCTCCAAGAAATGTTTATTAAATGATTTGTAGTTTCTTGATTGGGATGGCATTGAAAGTATAGATTGCTCTAGGCAGTATAGACATTTTAACTATTTATTCTTCCGATCCATGAGCATGGAATGCTCTTCCATCTTTTTGTATTTTCAGTTTCTTTCATGAGTGTTCTGTAGTTCCTCGAGTACAGATCCTTTACCTCTTTGGTTAGATTTATTCCCAGGTATCTTATGGTTCTTGGTGCTATAGTCAATGGAATCGATTCTCTAATTTCCCTTTCTGTATTTTCATTGTTAGTGTGTAAGAAAGCAACTGATTTCTGTACATTGATTTTGAATCCTGCGACATTTCTGAATTGCTGTATGAGTTCTAGTAGTTTGGGGGTAGAGTCTTTAGGGTTTTCCATATAAAGTATCATGTCATCTGTGAAGAGAGAGAGTTTGACTTCTTTGCCAATTTGAATACCTTTTATTCCTTTTTGTTGTCTGATTGCTCTTGCTAGGACTTCTAGTACTATGTTGAACAATAGCGGTGAGAGTGGACATCCTTGTTGTGTTCTGGATCTCAAAGGGAAGGCTGTCAGCTTTTCCCAATTGAGGATGATATTCGCTGTGGGTTTTTCATATGTAGATTTTATGAATTTAAGGAATGTTCCCTCTATCCCTATACTTTGAAGGGTTTTAATCAGGAATGGATGCTTTATCTTGTCAGATGCTTTTTCTGCATCAATTGAGAGGACCATGTGGTTCTTCTCTCTTCTCTTATTGATTTGGTCTATCACATTGATTGATTTGCAAATGTTGACCCATCCTTGCATCCCAGGGATAAACCCCACCTGGTTATTGGGGATAATCTTTTTAGTGTACTGTTGGATCCTATTAACTAGGATCTTGTTGAGAATCTTGGCATCCATATTCATCAGGGATATTGGTCTGAAATTCTCCTTTTTGATGGGGTCTTTGCCTGGTTTGGGGATCAGAGTAATGATGGCTTCATAAAAAGAATCTGGAAGTTTTCCTTCTGTTTCTGTTTTCTGAAGCAGCTTCAGGAGAATAGGTATTATTTCTTCTTTGAATGTATGGTAGAATTCCCCAGGGAATCCGTCAGGTCCTGGGCTCTTGTTTTTTGGGAGGTTTTTGATCGCCGCTACAATCTTGTTACGAGATATTGGTCTATTCAGGTTGTCAATTTCTTCCTGATTCAGTTTTGG
The DNA here is from genome assembly GCF_922984935.1 of Meles meles. NCBI lineage: Eukaryota > Metazoa > Chordata > Mammalia > Carnivora > Mustelidae > Meles > Meles meles. The sequence goes on from NC_060087.1 coordinate 65,232,045, forward strand.
AGGTTTATAGGTTTCCAGGAATGTATCCATTTCATCTAGGTTGCTTCACTTATTATCATATAACTGTTGATAATAATTTCTGATTTGGTGTTAATCATGATCTTATCCCTTTTCATTCATAATTTTATTAATTTGGGTCCTCTCTCTTTTCTTTTGGATTAGTTTGGCCAGTGGTTTATCAATCTTATTGATTCTTTCAAAAAACCAGCTTCTAGTTTCATTGACGTGTTCTACTGTATCTCTAGTTTCTATCTCATTGAACTCTGCTCTAATCTTGATTATTTCCCTTCTTGTTTGTGGGGTTGGCTTCAAAGTGCTGGAACAAACAATCTTAAAATTTGTATGAAACCAGAAGAGACCCCGAATTGCTAAGGAAATGTAAAAGAAAAACAAAACTGGGGGCATCATGCTGCCTGGTTTCAAGCTTTACTACAAAGCTGTGATCACCAAGACAGCATGGTACTGACACAAAAACAGACACATAGACCAGTGGAACCAAGTAGAGAGCCCAGATATGGACCCGAAACTCTATGGTCAAATAATCTTTGACAAAGCAGGAAAAAACATCCAGTGGAAAAAAGACAGTCTCTTCAATAAATGGTGCTGGGAAAATTGGACAGCTGTGTATAGAAGAATGAAACTTGACCATTCTCTTACACCGTACACAAAGATAAACTCGAAATGGATAAAAGACCTCAACTTGAGGCAGGAATCTTTCAAAATCATAGAGAGGAACATAGGCAGTAACCTCTTTGACATTGGCCACAGCAACTTCTTTCAAGACATGTCCCCAAAGGCAAAGGATACAAAAGGGAAAATGAACTTTTGGGACTTCATCAAGATTGAAAGTTTCTGCATAGCAAAGGAAACAGTCAACAAAACAAAGAGGCAACCTACGGAATGGGAGAAGATGTTCCCAAATGACACTCCAGACAGAGGGCTATTATCCAAGATCTATAAAGAACTCCTCAAACTCAACACACACGAAACAGATAATCACATCAAAAAATGGGCAGAAGACATGAACAGACACTTCTCCAAAGAAGACGTACAGATGGCTAACAGACACATGAAAAAATGTTCATCATCATTAGCCATCAGGGAGATTCAAGTCAAAACCACGTTGAAATACCACCTTATACCAGTTAGAATGGCCAAAATGAACAAGACAGTAAACAACAGTTGGAGAGGATGTGGAGAAAGGGGAACCCTCTTACACTGTTGGTGGGAAAACAGTGTGGAGATTCCTTGAGAAATTAAAAACAGAGCTACCCTATGACCCTGCAATTGGGCTACTGGGTATTTACCCCAAAGATACAGATGTAGTGGAAAGAAGGGCCATCTGTACCCCAATGTTCATAGCAGCAATAGCCACAGTTGCCAAATGGTGGAAGGAATCAAGATGCCCTTCAACCAACGAATGGATAAAGAGGATATGGTCCATATATACAGTGGAGTATTATGCCTCCATCAGAAAGGATGAATACCCAACTTTTGTATCAACATGGACAAGACTGGAGGAGATTACGCTGAGTGAAATAAGTCAAGCAGAGAGAGTCAATTATATGGTTTCACTTACTTGTGGAGCATAAGGAATAACACGGAGGACATTGGGAGATGGAGAGAAGTGAATTGGGGGAAATCGGAGGGGGAGACAAACCCTGAGAGACTGTGGACTCTGAGAAACAAACTGAGGGTTTCAGAGGAGAGGGGGGTGGGGGATTGAGTGAGCCTGGTGTTGGATATTAAGGAGGTCACGTATTGCATGGATCACTGGGTGAAGTGCATAAACAATGAATTTTGGAACACACACACACACACAAATTAAATTAAAAATTATTTGTAGTTTCTTAAAACTTTAAAATTTTTATTTTAAACTTTTGTTTTCATTTAGTATTTTACTATTCCATTTATAGCTCTGTAAGGGGAGAAATATATCAGAAAAAAATACAGTTTTCTTATTCTGAAAATTCTGAATGATTCTGCTTTGCCATAAGGGATAAGAAAAGCCATAAAAACATGTGTACAAACACACACACAAATATTATCTTTGAAGCTAAAAAATACCATATTTCAGTATTAAATGATAGGGACTAGGATTAAAGGGTGAGGGCATGTGAAAAGTAATTTATGGCAACTGTTTCTTTCCTTGAATTAGCACTTATCTTGGGTTTGATACTCAACTGCACTCATATTGGATACTTAGTGAAAACTACCTAGTGATTCCACTTTGAAGTCACAACACATGTATGACTAAGATTTTCTGAGTACAAGCCTATCTATAGGTCAGATAAACTTTAGGAGCTCTTGATGTCTCTCCTTTTACATATATTTTCTATTTATCATAATATGGATAAAAAGGTGAAGAGATTTGGAGGTAGTACAGGGGAGTGATCTGGAGTGAGAGTTCTGGGGTCAGATTGTCTGGTAGCTTATGCTCATCTTCACTCCTTGGTTTACTGACTCAAGCATGACCTTGAACAGGCAACTTTGCCCACCAAGTCTCTTTTTATTTTGAAAGAAGTGTAGTATACTATCTGCCTTATAAGTATGAGGACTGAAAGAGACAACCATTTTACAAAGTTCTGAGCATGGTCCATTTTGTCTGGCTACCTCTTGTCTTGGAAATGGATCCTCATTCATCTTCCATGGATCCAGAGTGACGCTTTGGCTCCATTGCTTTGGTTTCAGTACTGCTTGAAGTATTCTAACAAATGTATGTGAGCTTTGAAACATAGACATCCCTGACATGTTGTTGCCTGATGGTAGTTTTTTCTTTTCATTATGGTAAAATTATATTACTATGATAACAAAATTTTACCATTTTAACCATTTCTAAGTGTACAATTTAGTGGCATTAACTATATTCATGTTGTTAAGCAACCATCATCACCATCTCTCTCTCTTGAGCTTTTCTCATCTTCCCAGACTGAAACACTGTACCCATTAAACAATATTCGTGGCAGTTTTTATTTGTTCTCAGCCTTTGTGACTGAGGCTGCTAATTAGGAGAAATATTACTCTATACAAAGAAAGACATAAACAAAGAAATGTGATTAGAAATCTGTATTATCCGAAAAGCACAACCCATACATGAAAAAAAATGGTTATTTGGACTTTATTTATTAAAATTAAAAACTTTTGGGGGCATCTGGGTGGCTCAGTGAGTTAAAGTCTCTGCCTTCGGCTCAGGTCATGATCTCAGGGTCCTGGAATTGAGCCCCACATAGGGCTCTCTGCTTAGCAGGGGAGCCTGCTTCTCCCTCTCTCTCTGCCTGCCTCTTTGCCTACTTGTGATCTCTGTCAAATAAATAAAATCTTAAACAAATTTAAAAACTTTTGTCCTATGAAAGAAAATAAAAAGACAAGTCACAGATGGAAAGTATTTATAAATAACATTTCTGACAAGAAGTTGTATCAGAATAAAATTTAAAAACCCCCAAATTTCAAAATTCAAAATGAGAAAATAACCCAATTACAAAATGGGCAAAAGTTCTGAATAGACACTTCATCTAGAAGATATACAAATAGTAAATAAAGTAAATACAAATTAGGCAGATGCAAATGAAAACCATTAAAGAAATGCAAATTAAAACCACAGTGATGAGGGGCGCCTGGGTGGCTCAGTGGGTTAGGCCGCTGCCTTCAGCTCAGGTCATGATCTCGGGGTCCTGGGATCGAGTCCCGCGTCGGGCTCTCTGCTCAGCGGGGAGCCTGCTTCCCTCTATCTCTCTCTGCCTGCCTCTCTATCTACTTGTGATCTCTCTCTGTCAAATAAATAAATAAAAAATCTTAAAAAAAAAACCCACAGTGATGATTTAACAAATGTTGATAGTGGGCAAGATTGTTGTGCATGGGAGGGAAAGAGTATGTGGGATATCTTATACTTTCCATCAGTCTTGCTATGACCCTAACAGTACTTTAAAAAATATTTTAAAAAATGGTGGTGAGATACCACTATACACCTATTAGAATGTCAAAACAGAACAAAGCTGCAATACTAAGTGTTAGCAAGGCAAAACAACTGGAACTTTCAGATATTCCTAGTGGGAATTAAAAATAGTACAGCCACTTTTGAAGACAGTTTGCTAGTTTTTTATGAAATTAAACATATATTTACCATATGGTTCAGCAATTCTAGGTAGGTAGCCAAGAGAAGTGAAACCTATGTTGACACAAAAACCTGTACGTGAGTATTTAGAGCAGCATTATTCAGTATTAATCACCCAACATTGGAAGCTATCCAGTTATTTCAACTGATAGATAAACAGATTGTCCTATACCCATACCAGGAAATACTACTCCATGACAAAAGAGAAACTGCCTGTTGATTCATGCAATGATATAGGTAAATCTTAAAATGCATGTAATTAAGTGAAAAGCCAGATTCAAAAGGCTATATAATGTGATTCCATTTATATGACAATCTGAAAAAGCAAAAGTATAAGGAAGAAAACAGGGCAGTGGGTGCCAGCATTTAGGGATGTAAGAAAGTGTTGGTTATTAAGGGGCAGCATGAGGGAATTTTGGAAGTGGTTCTTGTGTCCTCCCAACTCCCAGCCTCTGTTGACCACTCTCACCAAAGTAATAGGCATTGCTTGATGATTCAGTAGACCGTTTGGGTAAGTTAATGATAAATTTTGTGAGCAAACTACCTACTTGAGCTCTTCAGACTGTTATGCTAAAGCTTTTATCTTGCAGTACAGGCAGCCCAGGATGGAATTTGCTAAAACAAGGTAAATGCTTTCCTTTTTTTTTTTTTTTTAAGATTCTATTTATTTTCCTATAATAAATATTAAAGTATAAGGGAACACATAAAAGTTACAGGGAACAAGATTTTTTTTTCAGAGAATGCTTTTTTTCATGATTTTATTTAAATACCAGTTAATATACAGTGTACTATTAGTTTCAGGTGCCGGATTTAATGATTCATCATTTATATACAACAACCAGTGCTCATCATAAATGCCCTCCCTCCTTAATACCCATCACCCATTTAACCCATGTCCCCGTTCACCTCCCCTCCAGTAATCCTCAGTTTGTTCTCTACAGTTAAGAGTCTGTCTTCTGGTTTGCCTCTCTTCCCCACCCCCCGCCATGTTCATCTGTTTTATTTTTTAAATTCCACATATTAGTGAAATTCTATGGTATTTGTCTTTCCCTGACTTATTTTGCTTAGCATAATACTCTCTAGCTCCATCCATGTCATTGAAATTTTCAAAAGGCTCATTCATTTTTAGTGCCTTTAAAAAAAAGATTTTAAAAAATTTTAATCTCTACATCCAGCATGGGGTTTGAACCTACAACCCCGAGAACAAGAGTTGTATGCTCTTCTGCCTGAGCCAGCCAGGTGCCCCAGTTTTAATACATTTTAAAAAGTAAATTTAAATTTTCTCATAAACATCAGGTATCCTACAACTCTTGTGAAACAGCCTGCTAGCACTAGACATATCCCAGGATTCTTATAGGATTGGGTTAACCAAAGTGGGATTTGAAGTTATTTAAGGAATATACGTGGGCAGCAGGCTGAATCATCTGTTTCCTAGGATTTATGTGTGTAACCCCACATGGACTGTCAGTCACTCTGTTTAAATACACAGTATGTTCATGCAGTAAACTTCATAAAGTACAGCAAAAAATCCTAACTACTATCAGAACTACTGCTCTTCAAGATAGCTGTTTACTTGGTATTCCAAACTTTTTCCTGTGCAAACATGCACACTTGTGTCTGTTTTTTTTTTAAAAACAAAAAAATTTATCATTCAATATATTATTACCTGTTTTTGTATATAAGGAAATTTAACTTTAACAACTATATGGTATTCCATTGAATACATGGGCCATCATTTATTTTACCAGTCCTCATTTTTTTTAGTCATTTAACTTGTATTCATATTTTTTTGTGAAAAGTTTTCTTTTTTTTGGGCGCCTGGGTGACTCAGTGGTTTAAGCCTCTGAGTTCGGCTCAGGTCATGATCTCGGGGTCCTGGGATCGAGTCCTGCATCAGGCTCTCTGCTCGGCAGGGAGCCTGCTTCCTCCTCTCTCTCCCTGCCTGCCTCTCTGCCTACTTGTGATCTCTCTCTGTCAAATGAATAAATAAAATCTTAAAAAAAATTATTCTTTTTTTAAAAGATTTTTTAAAAAGATTTTATTTATTTATTTATTTATTTTTTGGAAGACAGTTCTTATTTAGATTTGACCCATTTAATAGACATAGGATCATTGCTTTCATTTTTTCAGTTCTTTTTTTTTAAATTTATTTATTTTCAGCGTAAAGGTATTCATTGTTTTTGCACCACACCCAGTGCTCCATGCAGTACGTGCCCTCCCTATTACCCACCACCTGGTTCCCCAACCTTCCACCCCCCGCCCCTTCAAAACCCTCTGGTTGTTTTTCAGAGTCCGTAGTCTCTCATGGTTCATCTCCCCTTCTAGTTTCCCTCAACTCCCTTTTCCTCTCCATCTCCCCATGTCCTCCATGTTCTTTGTTATGCTCCACAAATAAGTGAGACCATATGATATTTGACTCTCTCTGCTTGACTTATTTATTTATTTTGACAGAGATCACAAGTAGGCAGAGAGGCAGGCAGAGAAAGAAGGGGAAGCAGGCTCCCTGCTGAGCAGAGAGCCTGATGCGGGGATCCATCCCAGGACACTGGGATCATGACCTGAGCCAAAGGCAGAGGCTTTAACCCACTGAGCCACCCAGGTGCCTCTGTGAAGAGTATTCTTATATTTATATCTTTAAATATCTTTCTATTTATTTCCTTAGGATCCTCAAGGCAGTACTTTCAGATCAGAGAGTGGTACTTTTTTTAAGCTTATTTTTTATATCAAAGGCAATATATATGTATACATAGTGATAAAATGTGAAAGCATATAATGTGAAAAGTAAAATTTTCTGACTTCCCAGCCCCCTTCTCTGAGGAACTATTAGCAGATTCTTGTGTAGTCTTCAAAAATCTTCGGTGCATTTTCAAGCCTCTGTAATACCTACTTTTTTTCTCTTTACACACATGAAATTATACTATGTATGATCAAAACATATATATACATACATAATATATATTACTCTCTCTATATATACACACTATTTTGCAATTTCAATTTTTCATTTAACACATCTTGTACATCTTATGTCAAGAAATATTGACCTACCTTATTTTATAAAATGACTATATGATATTCCATTGTGTGGATATGCTGTATTTTATTTAAATAATTCCTTTCTGATTAACATTTAGTTTGTTTTCAGTTCTGTGCTATAATAATAAATTATGCTTCAATGAACATCCTTGTATATGTATCTTTATGAGTGTATCTTTTAGGTAAAATTCCTAGAAGTGGAGTTGCTATGTCATAGGGCATGTGCATTATACATTTTGGTAAATAGTGCCAAAATGGCCTCCAGAAAAATTGTACAAATATATACTCTCACTAACAGTATATAAACATGGTTAATACTTTTTTTAAAAAATATTTTATTTATTTATTTGATAGACAGAGGTTGCAGCTAGTCAGAGAGGCAGGTAGGGAGAGAGAGGAGGAAGCAGGCTCCTTGCTGAGCAGAGACCCCCGATGTGGGGCTAGATCCCAGGACTCTGGGATCATGACCTGAGGCAAAGGCAGAGGCTTTAACCCACTGAGCCACCCAGGCGCCCCAACATGGTTAATACTTTATAAGACTTTTGATAACATACTTCCAGATTTTCCCTCTTTTCATACATATGCTTGGAATAAAATAGCATAATGTACAAATTGATTATCTTTTCAGGTGCATATAAAGAAGTCCTGCCTGGTAGACTTTAGCATGTGTTGGGCTGATAAACTAAGTATCTCTTTCCTAGGCTGTTCTTACCTGCTCCATTGCTTAAATCTGCCAGTGAGAATGATTTAGCTTTGTGGGCAATTACATCATTCCTGATGGTTGGCTACTTAGTTATGTCACTCGGCATCAGGGAAATACAAATCAAAACTTTTTAAATCTTTTTAAATCTGTATTTTAGATGTCTCATTTAGCTTACTACTATTTAACATCAACCTGTCATGAGAACTCTTTACTTATTCTGTTTTATAGGTCAGAGCCCCTGTAGGCATATGCAGTAAATTGTCCAGAATTACACAATAAAATCACAGAGCTAAATGGTAGCAGAGATCTAATTTGCCAAGCTATCTCAGTAGGTTAGTACTGAAATGGTAAGTTGTGAGTGACTAAGATATGTTATCGTCAATGAAACTTCAAAAACTGAAGAGATTCTTTTCTCTCCAGTGATTATATTACAACACTGCCTTCAAATGAGAGATCTTATTTCCTAACTTTATTACGACATATAATATTCTATATTTCTAAGGGTTACAAATTATATTTTTTCAAAGTACAGGTATAGACTTAATTCTGACTTTTCCTATCTATCAAAGGTGTGATTAAAAATAAATTTAAAAATATACTGAGATGGACTGAAGTTACAGTCTTTTTTTCTTTCAGTTTTATTGAGATATAATTGACATATAGCACCATGTAAAATTAAGGTGTACAGAATAATGACTTGACTTATATACATTGTGAAATGACTACCACAATAATTTTAGTTAACATCTATCACTGTGCATAGATACAAAAAAAAGAAAAATTTTTTTCCTTGTGATAAGAACTTTTAGAATTTATTTACTCTCTTAGTAACTTTCAAATATACTGTGCAGCAGTGTTAACTATAGTCATAATGTGTGTAACCAACAATTATTTATCTTATAATTGGAGGTTTGTAAATTTTGACCACTTTTATCCAATTTCCCCATCTTGCCACTGGTAACCATGACTCTCATCTTTTTCAGTCAAGATTCCTTATAAAGTATTTGTCTTTCTCTGACTTACTTTAGTTAGCATGTCAGTCAGGGATGCCTCCAAGGTACCTCTATGTTGTTGCAGATGGCAAGGGTTCCTTCCTTTTTTATAGCTGAATAAATTCTTCTGTGTGTGTGTGTGTGTGTGTAAATAATGCTTTCATGAACATTAGAGTATCGATATCCCTTTGACATAGTGATTTCATTTATCTTTCCCTCTTTTTAAGATTTTTGTTTAAATTATGGTGAGTTAATATATAGTGTAGTATTGGTTTCAGGAATAGAATTTAGGGATTCATCACTTATATATAACACCCAGTGCTCATCACAAGAGCCCTCCTTAACACCCATCACCCATTTAGCCCTTGCTTCAACCACCTCCCCTCCAGCAACCTTCAGTTTGTTTTCTATAGTTAAGAGCCTCTTATGGTTTGCCTCCCTCTCTGTTTTTCCCCTTTCCCTATGTTCATCTGTTTTGTTTCTTAAGTTCTTAAACCATATGGTATTTGTCTTTCTCTGACTGAATTATTTTGCTTAACATGATGCATTCTAGCTCCATCCATGTCATTGCAAATGGCAAGATTTCATTCTTTTTGATGGCTGAATAATATTCCACTGTGTGTGTGTGTGTGTGTGTGTGTGTGTGTGTGTATGTGTGTGTGTGTGTGTGTGACACATCTCCTACCTCTTCTATATCTGTTCATCAGGTGATGGACATTTGGGCAATTTCTAAAATTTGGCTATTGTTGATAATGCTGCTCTAAACATCTGGGTGCACGTGTCCCTTTAAATTAGTATTTTCATATTCTTTGGGTAAATACAGAGTAGTACAATTGATGGGTCACAGGGTTGTTCTATTTTTTTTAAATATTTTTTTTTTTAAACAGAAAGCAGATTTACTTTCTTTTTTTTTCTTTTTTTTTTTTTTTAAAGATTTTATTTATTTATTTGACAGAGAGAGAGATCACAAGTAGGTAGAGAGGCAGGCAGAGAGAGAGGAGGAAGCAGGCTCGCTGTGGAGCAGAGAACCCGATGCGGGGCTCGATCCCAGGACCCTGAGATCATGACCTGAGCCGAAGGCAGCGGCTCAATCCACTGAGCCACCCAGGCGCCCCAGGGTTGTTCTATTTTAACATTTCGAGGAACCAGTATATAAGCTATTCATTGTACCTAGTAGTGCAATTGCTGGATTGCATACCTCTGTTTTTAACTTTTTTTTTAAAGATTTTTTATTTATTGATTTGACAGCATGAGTGAGTGCAGAAGCAAGAGGAGCTGCAGGCAGAGGGAGAGTCAGTAGCAGGCTCCCCGCTGAGCAGGGAGCTCAACGCAGGCCTTGAGTCTGGGAGCTTGGGATCATGACCTGAGACTAAGGCACACACTTAACTGACTGAGCCACCCAGGCCCCCCTCTATTTTTAACGTTTTGAGGAATACTGTTTTTCAGAGTGGCTGCACCAGTTTTCATTCCCACCAACACTGTAAGAGGGTTCCCCTTTCTCTGCATCCTTGCCAACATCTATTTTTTCCTGAGTTATTAATTTTAGTCATTCTGACTGGTGTGAGGTAGTGTCTCATTATGGTTTTAATTTGTGTTTCCCTGATGCTGAGTGATATTGAGCATCTTTTCATGTGTCTATCGGTTATCTGGATGTCTTCTTTTTGAGAAATGTCTGTTAATGCCTTCTGCCCATTTTTAAATTGGATTATTTGCTTTTTTGAGTTGAGTTTGATAAGTTCTTTATAGATTTTCGATACTAACTCTTTATCAGATAGGTCATTTGGAAATATCCTCTCCCATTCCGTAGGTTGCCATTTACTTTTTTGTATTATAATTTTTTAAGTAGGCCCTATGCAGGGCTGAAACTCAACCCTGGATATCAAGACCTGAGTTAGATCAAGAGTTATATGCTTTAACAAAGAACATGGAGGACATGGGGAGATGGAGAGGAAAAGGGAGTTGTGGGAAATTGGAAGGGGAGATGAACCATGAGAGACTAAGGACTCTGAAAAACAACCTGAGCGTTTTGAAGGGGCATGGGGTGGGAGGTTGGGGAACCAGGTGGAGGGTAATAGAGAGGGCTTGTATTGCATGGAGCACTGGGTGTGGTGCAAAAACAATGAGTACTGTTATGCTGAAAATTAAAAAAAAAAAATTATATGCTTAACTGACTGAGCCACCTAGGTGCCCCCAGTACATTGCCTTTTAGTTTTGTTGATTATTTCTTTGCTGTGCAGAAGCTTTTTATCCTCTTTTTTTAGATTTTTAAAAATTTATTTGAGAGAGAGAGAGAGAGTGCATGCATGAGCGGGGAGGAGTGCAAGCAGAGGGACAAGCAGACTCCCTGCTGAATAGGGAGCTCAACGCGGGGCTCAATCCTAGAACTCTGAGATCATGACCTGAGGCAAAGGCAGATGCTTAACCAACTGAGCCACCCGGGTGGCCCCCGCAGCTTTTTATTTTGATGAAGTCCCAGTAGTTCATTTTTGCTTTTGTTTCTCTTCCCTCTGGAGACATTTCTAGTAAGAAGTTACTATGGCTGATGTCCAAGAAGTTGCTGCCTGGGTTCTCCTCTCGGATTTTGACAGTTTTCTGTCTCACATGTAGGTCTTTCATTCATTTTGAATTTTTGTGTATGGTGTAAGAAAGTGGTCTAGTGTAATTCTCCTACATGTTGTCCAGTGTTTCCAACACCATTTGTTCAAGAGACTGTCTTTTTTCCTACTGGATGTTCTTTCCTGCTTTGTCAAAGATTAGTTGACTCTATAGTTGTTGGTCCATTTCTGGGTTTTCTGTTCTGTTCCATTGATCAATGTGTCTGTTTTTGTGCCAGTACCGTACTGTTTTTTTTTTTTTAAATTTTATTTATTTATTTGACAGAGAGAGATCACAAGTAGATAGAGAGGCAGGCAGAGAGAGAGAGAGGGAAGCAGGCTCCCTGCCGAGCAGAGAGCCCGATGCGGGACTCGATCCCAGGACCCTGAGATCATGACCTGAGCCGAAGGCAGCGGCTTAACCCACTGAGCCACCCAGGCGCCCCGACCGTACTGTTTTGATCACTACAGCATTGTAATATAACTTGAAGTCTGGAATTGTGATGCCTCCAGCTTTGTTTTTCTTTTTCAAGGTTGCTTTGACTCTTTAGGATCTTTTGTGTTTCCACACACAATTTAGGGTTATTTCTTCTAGCTCTGTGAAAATGCTGGTGGTATTTTGATAGGGATTGTATTAAATATGTAGATTGCTTTGGGTAGTATAGACATTTTAGTAATATTTGTTCTTCTAATCCATGAGCGTGGAATCTTTTTCCATTTCCTTGTGCCTTCATCCTCTTCAGTTTCTTTCTTTAGTGCTCTACAATTTTCAGAGTACAGATCTTTTTTTTTTTTGCCTCTTTTGTTAGGCTTATTCCTAGGTATCTTAGGGATTTTGTGCAGTTGTAAATGGGATTCCCTGATTTCTCTTTTTGCTGCTTCATTATCAGTGTATAGAAATGTAACGGATTTCTGTACATTGATTTTATATCCTGCGACATTACTGAGTTTGTGTATCAATTCTAACAATTTTTTGGTGGAGTGTTTTGGGTTTTCTGTATAGAGTATCATGTTGTCTGTGAATAGTGAAAACCTGACTTCTTCCTTGCTGATTTTGATGCCTTTAATTTCTTTTCGTTGTCTGATTGCTGAGGTTAGGACTTACAGTACTATGTTAAATAACAGTGGTGAGAGTAGTCATCCCTGCTTTTGTTCCTGACCAGAGAGGAAAGGCTCTCAGTTTTTCCCCACTGGGGATGGTATTAGCTGTAGATCTTTAGTATATGGCCTTCATGATGTTAAGGCCTGTTCCCTCTATCCCTCCTTTGTTGAGGGTTTTTATCAGGAATGGATGTTTTATTATGTCACATGCTTTTTCTGCACCTATTGAGATGATCATAGGATCATTCTTTTATTACTGTGTTGTATCACACTGATTGATTTGTGAATATTGAACCACCCCTCCATCCCAGCAATAAATCTCACTTGATAATGATGAATAATTCTTATAAGGATTTGCTAGTAGTTTGTTGAGAATTTTTGCATCCATGTTCATCAGGGATATTGTCCTCTAAATCTCCTTTTTAGTGGAGTCTTTGTCTGGTTTTAGAATCAAGGTAATGCTGGCCTTATAGAAGTTTAGAAGTTTTCTCTCCATTTCTTTCTTTCCTTTTTTTTTTTGAACATTTTGAGAAGAATAGGTGGTAATTCTTTAAATCTTTGGTAGTGTTCTCCTGTGAAGCCATCTGGCCCTGAACTTTTGTTTGTTGGGAGATTTAAAAAAAAATTTTATTTACTTATTTGAGAGAGAGAGAGAGCAGGAGTAGAGGGAGATAAAATCTCAAGAGGATTCTGTGTGCAGGGCGCCTGACGTGAGGCTCAGTCTCATGAATGCGTGATCATGACCTGAATGGAAATCAGGAGTCAGATGCTCAACCGACTGAGCCACCAAGGCACCCTGTTTGTTGGGAGATTTTTGATTACTGATTCAATTTCTTTGTTGGTTATCAGTTAGTTCAAATTTTGTTTCTTCCTGTTTCAGTTTTGGTAGTTTATATGTTTCTAGGAATTCATCCATTTCTTTCAGCTTGCCCAATTTGCTGGCATATAATTTTTCATAATATTCTCTTACAGTTAGTATTTCTGTGGTGTTGTGATCTCCCCTCTCTCATTTGCGATTTTATTTATTTGGGTCCTTTCTCTTTTCTTTTTGATAATTCTGACTAGGAGGTTCTTAATTTTATTAATTTTTTCGAAGAACCAACTCCTAGTTTCATTGATCCATTCTTGCTTTTCTTGTTTCTGTATCATTTATTTCTCCTCTTTATTATTTCCCTTTTTCTGCTGGCTTTAGGATTTGCTCTTCCTTTTCTAGTTCCTTTAGGTGTAAAGTTAGATGTATATTTGAGGCTTTTCTTGAGGTAGGACTCTAGTGTTATGTACTTATATCTTATGATTTATTTACTTGACAGAGATCACACGTAGCCAGAGAGGCAGGCAGAGAGAGCGGGGGAAGCAGGCTCCCTGCTGAGCAGCGAGCCTGATGTGGGGCTCGATCCCAGGACCCTGAGGTCATGACCTGAGCCGAAGGCAGAGGCTTAACCTACTGAGCCACCCAGGTGCTCCGACAGTTTTTTTAAATTAAGATTTTATTTATTTAAGAAAGAGAGAGTGCACAAGTTGGGGAGAGGGGTAGAGGGAGAGGAACAAGAAGACTCCTTGCTGAGCAGGGGAGCCTGACTTCGGGCTCAATCCCAGGATCCTTGGATCATGACCTGGGTATGGAAGGCACATGCTTAACCAACTGAGCCACCTGTGTTCCCCCCTACCCCTTTGCCATGACCACTTCTGCTGCATCCCATGTTTTCATACTCATTTGCTTCCATGTTTTTTTTTTTAATCTCTTCTTTTATTTCCAGGTTGACCCATTGTTTCTTTAATAGGATGTTATTTAACCTCCATATGTTTGTGGTCTTTCCAAATTTTTTCTTGTGGTTGACTTCAAGTTTCATAGCCTTATGGTCTGAAAATCTGCATGATATGATCTCCATCTTTTTGTTTTTGTGGAGGCCTGATTTGTGACCCAGTGTATGATCTGTTCTGAAGAATGTTTCATGTGCGCTTGAAGAGAATATGTATTCTACTGTGGTAGGGTGAAATGTTCTGAATATATCTGTTTTGTCCATCTGGTCCAATGTGTTATTCAAAGCCATTGTTTCTTTGTTAATTTTCTACTTAGAGGATCTCTCCATTGCTGTTGGGGGGGTGTTAACATCCCCTACTATTATTGTATTAATTATCAATGAGTTTCTTTATGTTTGTTATTATTTTATGTATTTGGGTGCTCCAAGTTGGGGGCATAAATATTTATAATTGTTAGATCTTCTTATTGGATAACCCCCTGTATTATGATATAGTGCCCTTTTTCATCTCTTTTCAGTATCTTTGGTTTAAATTCTAGTTTGTGTGATAGAAGTATGGCTACTTGGGCTTTCTCTTTATTTATTTATTTTTTTATTTTTTAAAGATTTTGTTTATTTATTTGACAGACAGAGATCACAAGTAGGCAGAGAGGCAGGCAGAGAGAGAGAGGAGGAAGCAGGCCCCCTGCCGAGCAGAAAGCCCCATGCGGGGCTCGATCCCAGGACCCTGGGATCATGAGCCAAGCCGAAGGCAGAGGCTTTAACCCACTGAGCCACCCAGGTGCCCCAAGGGCTTTCTCTTTTGATATCCATTAGCATGATAAAGGGATCACCATTCATCCCCTCTCTTATAATCTTCAGGTGTCTAGGTCTAAAATGAGTCTTTTGTAGGGAGCATATAAATGGATCTTATATTTTTATCCATTCTGATGCCCTGTGTCTACTGATAGGAACATCTAGTCTATTTACATTCAGAGTGATTATTGATAGGTATAAATTTATTGCCATTGTATTACCTGTAAAGTTGATGTTTCTGGAGATCTTTCTGTTCATTTCTCATCTTTATCACTTTTGATCTTTCTTTTCCACTCAGTGAGTCCCCTTTAATATTTCTTGCAGGGCTGGTTTAATGGTCATTAACTCCTTTAGTTTTTGTCTGGGAAACTGTTTATATCTCCTTCTGTTTTGAATGATGGTCTTGCTGGATAGAGTATTCTTGGCTGCATATTTTTCCCATTTAGTATGTTGAGCATATCATGCCATTCCCTTCTGGCTTGCCACATTTCTTTGAAGTGATCTTTTTTGTTTTGTTTTTAATTTAATTTTATTTCTTCAGTGTTCCAAGATTCATTGTTTATGCACCACACCTAGTGTTCTGTGCACTACGTGCCCTCCTTAATACTCACCACCAGGCTCACTTAACCCCCCACCCTGTCCCCTCCAAAACCCTCAGTTTGCTTCTCAGAGTCCACAGTCTCTCATGATTCGTCTCCCTCTCCGATTTCCCCCAATTCATTTATCCTTTCCTTCTCCTAATGTCCTCCACATTATTCCTTATGCTCCACAAGTAAGTGAAACCATATAATAATTGACTTTCTCTGCTTGACTTCTTTCATTCAGCATAATCTCCTCCAATCCTGTCCATGTTGATACAAAGGTTGGGTATTCATCCTTTCTGATGGAGTCATAATACTCCGTTGTATATATGGACTATATCTTCTTTATTCATTCGTCTGTTGAAGGGCATCATGGCTCTTTCCACAGTTTGGCGACTGTGACCATTGCTGCTATGAACACTGGGGTACAGATGGCCCTTCTTGTCACTACATTAGCCATCAGGGAGATTCAAATCAAAAAACCACATTGAGATACCACCTTACACCAGTTAGAATGGCCCACATCAACAAGACAGTAAAGGACAAGTGTTGGAGAGGATGTGGAGAAAGGGGAACCCTCTTACACTGTTGGTGGGAATGCAAGTTGGTGTAACCACTTTGGAAAACAGTGTGGAAATTCCTTAAGAAATTAAAAATAGAGCTTCCTTATGACCCAGCAATTGGACTACTGGGTATTTACCCCCAAAATACAGATGTAGTGATCTTTTTTTTTAAACGATTTTATTTATTTATTTGATAGGTAGACATCACAAGTAGGCAGAGAGGCAGGCATAGAGAGAGGAGGGGAAGCAGGCTCCCTGCTGAGCAGAGAGCCTGATGTGGGGTTCGATCCCAGGACCCTGGGATCATGACCTGAGCCAAAGGAAGAGACTTTAACTCCCTGTGCCACCAAGGCACCCCATTTTTTAAAAATATAATTTGTGGGGAGATCTGTTGCTAATCTTATTTGTCGTCCCTTATAAGTCGGGACTTCTTTTGTCTTGTTGATTTTAGGATTTTTTTCTTTATCTTTATATTTTAGAAATTTAACTACAGTGTGTCTTGGTGTTGGCCTGCTTTTGTTGATTTTTTTTTGTGAGTTCTCCTCTGTGTGTCCTGGATTTGGATGTCTTCTTTCCTTCCCCAGATTCAGGAGGTTTTCAGCTATGATTTTCTCAAATAATTTTTCTCACTCTTTTCCCCCTTTCTTCTTCTGGGACTGCTGTGATATGAGTGTTATTATGCTTTATGGAGTCACTGAGTTCCCGAAGTCTACATTCTTGATCTAGTATTTTTCTTCCTCTCTTCAGCTTCATTATTTTCTGTACTTTAATCTTCTATATCACTTATTAATTTCTTGCTTTTTCTGTCTTTGAGGTCATTATGCCCAGTTGGTTTTGCATATTGGTTTATTGCATTTTTTAATTTCATCCTGACTTGTTTTTAGGTCTTTTATCTCTGCAGTAAAGGACCCCCTGGTGTCTTTTATACTTTTCTCAAGCCCAGCTAGTATCCATGTGATTGTTGCTTTGAATTCTGGAGCAGGCATATTACTTATATCTGTTTTGGTTAGATCCTTGGCCATGACCTTATTTTGTTCATTCTTTTGGAGTGAATTCCTCCATCTTGGCATTTTGTCTAGGTATTTGTCTTCTTCCAGTGTGTTAGGAAATCCCGTTACGTGTCTTGCTCCTGAGTATAGTGGCTGTATTAAGAAGTCACATACTGTCCAGATCCTGATGCTTCAGGAAGTGTTTCTGGTATATGCTGTGTGCATTCTGCTGTTTTGTTTTGGCTGCTCTTTCCCTCACGTTAGTCCTCTACAGTTTCTCCTAGCCTGCAGTGGGGAGTGTTTGGACCTTAGCTAGCATGTAGCTGGTTTTATCTAGATGTGCTCTGGTTTGCTTGTTCAAAGAGACCTGATGCTATTTTGACTTGAACTGAAGCTTTGCAGCTCTCTAAGGTCAGTAGACATGGTGTATGTTGGGAGGTTTGTGCTGGTCTTTGCAGGGAGGGCCCTGTTGCTCTACTTTTCAGGCACACTTTTCTGGAAAAGCAGCACTTCCAAAGTACAGGGGTGTGGGGCTTGTTGTAAATGATTTTGTCCCCCACTGTTGGGGCTATGCTGCTTACCAAAGTTAGTATATGTTAAGGGGCAGGGTAGAGAAATGTTGCCAGTCCTCCTCCTTGTCCAGGAGAGGAGAGTTCCCCTCTGCTCTCCAGGAAGCCCTCCCAGCAGAGTGATTAATAACCCCTTGTGTGCCCCAGGCATCCCTCAGATCCCTGCCTTCACCCTGTGTCCGGGCCGTCTGCCCACTGGACAGTGCAGTGCACCTGTGTTCTATCCCAGGCAGGCCAGCTGAGTTTTAAAACCCCAACCTTTAGAGACCTGGCCTGGCCCCAACCTGCACTTGTTCCCTAGGGAGGGTGTCACTACACTGGGGTTGATGGAAATTTGTCCCAGAAGGACAGTCGTACCAAAGCACAGGTATTTGGGGTTTAGGTAAAGCACAGCAATGAGCCAGCATGTAGGTTAGGCACCCTCAGTAAGTGTCTCTGCACTGTTGCTGAGGGGTAGGGGATGGTGCCCACATGTTTATTTGTCCCCAGAGAGAGAATGCTATCTCTCCTAGATGTGCTCTAAGAATGAGGAACCGTCTCTCCCAGTGAGTCCCAGGGGTTCTCTAATCACCTTGTCTGCTTCTGGGCTTTCACCCTTTTTCTCCATGGGAATACTGCAGCACCCTCAGGGCTGTGTACCCACTTGCCATGGACTCTAAAACTCCAGTCTTTGAGCCCTGCTGGTTGTAAAAATTCACAAAAATCAGCCCCTCTCATTTTCCCAGTGAATGGCTTTGAGGAAGTGTTTTCCTTGTACGATCTCCAGTGTGCTCTTCTCTCTCTCTCTCTCCTCTCTCACTGACCAGGGTTCCTTCCACTTTGCTTACTTCCCTGTTCTTCCATTTCCTTCCTTCTGTTCCTTCCACTGGCAGCCCTTTACTCCCTGAAATCACATCTCCACATGTCCTACCTTTCACAGTGTGGCCTCTTCTCTCTTTCCAGTTGTGCATTTTGTTCTGTCAGTCCTCATTGGTTTCTTTGGTATTCAGAATGATTTGACATTTATCTAGCTGTGTTTCAGGGATGCAGCAAGCTTAGGGTCCTCCTACCATTCTGCCAGTTTAGCTCCTCTCCTCAATTTATAATTTTTATTTTTTATCTTTTTAAACTTTTATTTATTTATTTGAGAGAGAGAGAGAGAGAGAAGGAGCAGGGGGAAGGGCAGAGGGAGAGGGAGAAGCAAACTTCCCACTGGGCAGGGAGCCTGACATGGGACTCATACCAGGAGGCTGGGATGTTCACCTGAGCAGAAGGCAGATGCCTAACCCACTGAGCCACCCAGGCACCCTTAATTTATAATTTTTAAACATATATTTCCTGTTTATTGGTACAATGGATTTCTTATTTTGTCAATTGTCTGATATGTATTTTTATATATATATTTGATATATATACTTGCATATGATGAAATTCACCCTATTGAAGTATATAATTTAATGGTTTTTAGTATATTCACAGATTTGTGCAGCCATTACTGCTAATTTCAGAAAATTTAATCACCCAGCAGAAGCTCCATGCATATATATTTCTGTAGTTTGTTTACATGGTGTTCTTTTACCACCACAATTTTAAAATTTCATATAATTAAATTTAAAACTCTTTTCCTTTATGGTTTCTGATTTTGCCTTATTCTTTAAAAGGCTTTCCCTACAGGATTTATAGTTGCTGTTGTTAATTAGTATTCATTTTTATATGTTTGTAGCATTTTATGTTTTCATTTTTTTAAAAGATTTTGTTTATTTATTTGACAGACAGAGATCACAAGTAGGCAGAGAGGGGAGGCAGGCAGAGAGAGGAGGAAGGAGGCTCCTCTCCGAGCAGAGAGCCCTATGTGGGGCTTGATCCCAGGACCCTAGGATTTTTACTCTATGATCATGACCTGGGCTGAAGGCAAAGGCCTAACCCATTGAGCCATCCAGGTGCCCCAGTTTTCATGTTTTTAAAAACAATATCTAAACCCAGTGTGGGGCCTGAATTCACGATCCCAAGATCAAGAGTTGTATTCTCTACTGACTGAGCCACCCAGGTGCCCCAGTACAAGTTTTTTTTTTTAATTTTTAAATTTTTTAACAATTGGCGAAGTGATTTATATATTACATTTAAACTATCAAAACAAACAAAAGATTTAATATATCCTGTGTAAAATAAGGCTATTTTAGCTTCAAAACATATGTAATATGGTAAGCAATAACACAGGAGATAATAAATTTGTGTCTGAACAGTCTCACCTAAGTATGCATTTCTCTTTTTTCCCCCAATATTTGGTGGAATCCTACAAGTGCAAAATGAGCTTTTATACCATCAAGATCATGATCGAGCCTTCATATCACACAGTCATGGTCATCAGTTATTCGTGCTTACTACTCTTACTGTCCCAGTTATGTTTGGCCAGGTTTTAGAGGACCCACTCACAGTATTGCATTTCTGTATAGAAAAAGCTACTGAGCATTCACCTTCATTTGATTGAATTGCTTTAAATCAATTAGTTACTGTTATATTTTCATAGTACACAGTGCTGACTGGAATTTGAAAATCTGGTATATTCAGGTACTGTTGTTAAAAACAGTCACAAAAAGGGGGAAATATTCTACATGGATGACTTGTTTAATAAACTACAATGAATATGTGAAACTATAAACAGTGATGTGGAATAATATGTAATGACATAGAAAGATGTCTATGATATAATGTTTAATGAAAAAGAAAGACACGGGATTCCTGGGTGGCTCAGTCGGTTAAGCAGCTGCCCTTGGCTTGGGTCATGGTCCCAGCATCCTGGGATTAATCAGGTCCCGCAACGGGCTCCTTGTTCTGCGGGGAGCCTGCTTCTCCCTCTACCTCTGCCTGCCACTCTGCCTCCTGTCCTCTCTCTATCTCTCTGACAAATAAATAAAATCTTTAAAAAAATAAAAGAAAGAAAGACACTATAGAGTACTTAGATACCAGAATACCTGACTGAGTATGATTAAAAAAAAAAAAAAAAAGAGTGGAGGGGCCCCAGAGTAGCTCTGTTGGTTAAGCTGCAGACTCTTGATTTTGGCTCAGGTCATGATCTGAGTGGTGGGATTCAGACCCACCCACTGGGCTCCCTCAGTAGGGAGTCTGCTTGAGAGTCTCCCTCTCTCTCCCTCTGCCCCTCTCTACACTCATGCTTGCTTACTCTCTCTCTCTAAAATAAATAAAAAAATCTTTAAAAAAAAGAAGAAGAAAGAGTAGACACAAATACATGGTCTAGAAATCTAATGGCTAATTTGAATGTATCCCCCAACTGTATTCCTGCCTGTGATTGAAAACCCAAATAATTGTAACTAAAATAAGATTTATTTCTCTCGTAAGAAGACGGTTGCTTAGACAATCCAGTCCTGGTGAGGAAGCATCATATAATTAGGGCCCACTCCATTTCTATCTTTACTTTTCATCATTATGATTTTTATCTTCAATGTAGTCTCATTTACCATATGGCTTCTGAAACTCCAGCCTTGTCCACATTTCAGATTACTGCATTGGAGAACATGTTTGAGTACTTTATCTTTCTTGGTCAAATAGATGCATAAACATTGGTTCCCACTGATTTCTTATGTGTCACATTTTCATCCCTCTTTTACTTCTAGAGTCCCCTTTCTGTGGTGACATGAAGGAACATCTATTAAAAGTTACCACCAGTAAAATACCACTGTGTTAATAGTGGCTGCTCTATCTACTTTGCCTCGGCAGTTCTTCCAGAGGCAGAATTTTCCTTAATTATTGACAGAAGGAGCTTCTTCAGGCAGTGGACATTTAGCTAGATTAATTTAGGGTTTGTAGTGGCTTGTTAGACTACCATAATATGATAGACATATTGGGTGGCTTAAACAACAAAAAATGGTTTCCTCACAGTTGGGAAGCCTAGAAGTTCAAGATCAAGGTGCCAACATGGTTGGTTTCTGGTAAGATCCCTCTTCTTGGCTTGTAGATGGATATCTTCTTGCTGTGTCCTCACATGGCCTTTTTCTCTATGTCTACAAGGTTTTTTTAATAACTAAAACTTTGAAAGACCTTTTAATGGCTGGTAGTCTTTTTTCCTTAGCTTTGTTGTGGTATGACTAACAAATAAAAATTGTATATATTTGAGGTATATAACATGATGTTTTGATATACATATACATTGTGAAGTGATTACCACAGAAAAGCTAATTAATACATCCATTGCCCCACATAGTTAACATTTTTGTTTTTGAGAAAAATTAAGATTTCTCTTAGTAGATTTCAAGTATACAATATTTTTTTTAAGATTTTACTTATTTATTTGACAGAGAGAAATCACAAGTAGGCAGAGAGGCAGGCAGAGAGAGAGAGGAGGAAGCAGGCTCCCTGCCAAACAGAGAGCCCGATGCGGGACTCAATCCCAGGACCCTGAGATCATGACCTGAGATGAAGGCAGAGGCTTAACCCACTGAGCCACCCAGGCACCCTCAAGTATACAATATTTTTAGCTATAGTCACCATGCTGTAAATCTCCAGATAGTCATTCTACATAACTGAAACTTTTACCTTTTTTAAAAAGTTTTTTTAAAGATTTTATTTATTTTTGAGAGAGAGAGAGAGAGAGAGAGAGCATGAGCAGCGGGGAGAAACAGAGGGAGAGGGAGAAACAGACTCCCCACTGAGCAGGAGCCAATTGAGCAGGGCTCAATCCCAGAACCCTGAGATCACAACCCAAGTCCAAGGCAGACGTTTAACTGGCTGAGCCACCCAGGTGTTCCATAAAGTTTTAATTTAAATTCCAGTTAGTTAATGTACAGTGTAATATTAGTTTCAGGTGTACAATATAGAGATTTAACACTTACATATAATACCCGGTGCTCATCACAAAAAGTGCCTTCCCTAAACTGGACAGCTATATGTAGAAGAATGAAACTCGACCATTCTCTTACACCGTACCCAAAGATAAACTCGAAATGGATAAAAGACCTCAATGTGAGACAGGAATCCATCAGAATCCTAGAGGAGAACATAGGCAGTAACCTCTTCGATATTAGCCACAGCAACTTCTTTCAAGATGTCTCCAAAGGCCAAGGAAACAAAAGCGAAAATGAACTTTTGGGACTTTATCAAGATCAAAAGCTTCTGCACAGCAAAGGAAACAGTCAACAAAACAAAAAGGCAACCCACGGAATGGGAGAAGATATTTGCAAATGACAGTACAGACAAAAGGTTGATATCCAAGATCTATAAAGAACTCCTCAAACTCAACACACACAAAACAGATAATCATATCAAAAAATGGGCAGAAGATATGAACAGACACTTCTCCAATGAAGACATACAAATGGCTATCAGACACATGAAAAAATGTTCATCATCACTAGCCATCAGGGAGATTCAAATTAAAACTACATTGAGATACCACCTGACACCAGTTAGAATGGCCAAAATTAGCAAGACAGGAAACAACATGTGTTGGAGAGGATGTGGAGAAAGGGGAACCCTCTTACACTGTTGGTGGGAATTCAAGTTAGTGCAGCCACTTTGGAGAACAGTGTGGAGATTCCTCAAGAAATTAAAAATAGAGCTTCCCTATGACCCTGCAATTGCACTGCTGGGTATTTACCCCAAAGATACAGAGGTAGTGAAAAGAAGGGCCATCTGTACCCCAATGTTTATTGCAGCAATGGCCACGGTCGCCAAACTGTGGAAAGAACCAAGATGCCCTTCAACGGATGAATGGATAAGGAAGATGTGGTCCATATATACCATGGAGTATTATGCCTCCATCAGAAAGGATGAATACCCAACTTTTGTAGCAACATGGATGGGATTGGAAGAGATTATGCTGAGTGAAATAAGTCAAGCAGAGAGAGTCACGTATCATATGGTTTCACTTATTTGTGGAGCATAACAAATCACGTGGAGGACATTGGGAGATGGAGAGGAGAAGGAAGTTGAGGGAAATTGGAAGGGGAGGTGAACCATGAGAGACTATGGACTCTAAAAAAGAACCTGAGGGTTTTGAAGGGGTCGGGGGTGGGAGGTTGGGGGAACCAGGTGGTGGGTAATAGGGAGGGCACGTATTGCATGGAGCACTGGGTGGTGTGCAAAAACAATAAATACTGTTACGCTGAAAAAAAAAGTGCCTTCCCTAATCCCTGTCACCTATTCCCCCACCCACTTTCCTTCTGGTAAACATTAGTTTGTTTTCTGCAGTTGAGTCTGTTTTTTTTTTTTTTTTCACTCTATGATCATTTGTTTCTTAAATTCCATCTCTGAGTGAAATAATTTTGTATTTATCTTTCTCTGACTTATTTTGCTTGGCATAATACTCTAGCTCCATCCATGTTATTGCAAATGGCAAGATTTCATTCTTTTTTATGGCTGAGTAATATTCCTGTGTGTGTGTGTGTGTGTGTGTGTGTGTGTGTGTTTGTGTGTGTACGCTATATCTTCTTTATCCATTTGTCAGTTGATGGGCATTTGGATGCATTCCATAATTTGGATATTGTTGAGAATGCTGCTGTAAACATTGGGGTGCATGTATCTTTTTGAATTAGTGTTTTTATATTCTTTGGGTAAATACCCAGTAGTGCGATTGCTGGATCATAGAGTAGTTCTGATTTTAAGTTTTTGAGAAATCTCCATACTGTTTTCCAGAGTGGCTTCATCAGTTTGCATTCCCATCAACAGTTTCTCCAGGTCCTCACCAATACCTATTGTTTCTTGTGTTAATTTTAGCCATTTTGACTTGTGTGAGGTGATATTTCATTGTGGTTTTGTTTCAATTTCCCTGATGATGAAATAGAAACATTGTACCCTTTGACCAACATTTCTTCATTTCCCCCACCCCCCTGGGCCCTGGTAATTACCCTTCTAGTCTCTACTTCTGAGTTCTACTTTTTTAGTTTCCACATATAGGAGAGATCATGCAGTTTTTGTCTTTCGGTGTCTGGCTTATTTCACTTAGCATAATGTCTACCAGGTTCATTCATTTATTTTCCTTTAAAAAATATTTTTTAAAAAATATTTTATTTATTTGAGAAAGCAGAGCAAGAGAGAGAGAACAAGTACATGGTAGGGGGAGGGGCAGAGGGAGAGGGAGAAGCAGACTCCCCACTAAGCAGGGAGCCAATGTGGGACTCGATCCCAGGACTCTGGGATCATGACCTGAGCGGAGGGCAGATTCTTTTTTTTTTATTTATTTATTTGACAGACAGAGATCTCAAGTAGTTGGAGAGGCAGGCAGAGAGAGAGAGAGGAGGAAGCAGGCTTCCCGCTGAGCAGAGAGCCCGATGTGGGGCTTGATCCCAGGACCCTGGGAGCATGACCCGAGCCGAAGGCAGAGGCTTAACCCACTGAGCCACCCAGGTGCCCCAGGAGGGCAGTTTCTTAACCAACTGCACCACTCAGGCATCCTTTAAAAATTCTTATAATAAAATAATTTAGTCCAACAAAGTGTATAGGAAACCCTATAACATAAGTATGTATCTATTACGCAGCCTAAGAAATTAAACAGTATATGTATAGTTGAACTTCCCCTTTGTGCTCAGTTTCAGCCCTTCCTCCTTCCCCAAACTCCTAAATATGGCATTTGTCATTTCCATGCACATTTTTATATTTTGACTAACATTACTACATATGCATGCATACAGAAACAATATATGCTATTGTTTTAAGTTCCTAGACTTTTGTATTCTTGTGAAATCTTTTTTTAAATTTTTTTAAAATTTATTTGAGATAGAGCAAGAGAGAGCATGAGTGGGGAGCAGGGGTAGAAGGAGAGGGAGAGGACTCCCTGCTGAGTGGGGAGCCCAACATGGGGCTTGATTCCAGGTCCTTGGGATGATGACCTGAGCCAAAGGCAGGTGTTAAACTGACTGAGCCACCCAGGTACTCTCTTGTGAAACTTTTCTTATTGCCTCAGCTATGTTAATTAGATTTATCTATGCTTTTGCTCATAGTTCTAGTTTCTCAACATCTGTCCTGTTGACATTTGGGGCTAGATAATTCTTTGTTGTGAGTGGGTTTCTTTTTTTAAAAATTTACTTATTTTTTTTCTTTTTTTTTCCATTTTATTTATTTTTTCAGCGTAACAGTATTCATTCTTTTTGCACAACACCCAGTGCTCCATGCAAAATGTGCCCTCCCCATTACCCACCACCTGTTCCCCCAACCTCCCACCCCTGACCCTTCAAAACCCTCAGGTTGTTTTTCAGAGTCCATAGTCTCTTATGGTTCGCCTCCGCTTCCAAATTTTTTTTTTTTAATAAACATATAATGTATTTTTATCCCCAGGGGTACAGGTCTGTGAATCGCCAGGTTTACACACTTCACAGCACTCACCATAGCACTTACCCTCCCCTTATTTTTGAGTGAGGGAGAGAGATAGAGATTTCATGTGCAAGCAGGGGGAGGGGCAGAGGGAGGGAGAAAGAATCTCAAGCATACTCCACCCTGTGTGCGGAGCCCCATGCAGGGCTCTATTTCACAATGCTGAGATCATTACCTGAGCATAAATCAAGTCAGATGCCCACCTGACTGAGCCACCCAGGCGCCCCTGTGAATGGATTTCTTGTCTATTAAGGATGTTGAGTGGTATCCCTGGCCTCTACTCACTAGATCCCAGTAGCAGCTCCCCCTAACGCCCCCTCGCCACCCAGTATAACCAAAAATGTCTCCAGACTTTGCAGGTGTCCTTTTGGTGGTAATCTCCCCTCCCCCCCCAGTGAGAACCGTTATTTTAGTTCATTAATTTTAACTACTGTATCATTCTCCACTACACACACACACACACACACACACACACACACACACACACACACTCCCCACCTCCACCACCACCTATTTGTCTATTTTCTGATTGATAGACATTTAGGTAATTGCCAGAGTTTTAACTATTAGGAACACTGTTGCAATGAGCATTCTTGTTCATGTTTTCTCTGCACATGTGTGAGACTTTGTGTATGGTGATATGCCTAGGAGTGAAAATGTTAAGTTCTAGTATATGCATATCTTCAGCTCTACCAGATAATGCCAAACAGGTTCCCTAATAGTTGTACTCATTTACACTCTTACCAGCTGAATAGGAAAGATCCTGTTGCTCTACATCCTTACTGACACATGATATTGCTAGATTTTGAAATTTTTATCTACCTGATGGCTGTAAATGATATTCATTGTGGCTTTAATTTGCATTTTCTTATTTACAGTTTATTAATCAGAAATGTTTCCAAAATTATGAAGACTAATTATTTCAGGGGGATTAAAAATAATATTTGAGCTTCTGTAATCAGCTTTAAGAAGTAGCTTTGAGGGGCACCTGGGTGGCTCAGTGGGTTGAAGCCTCTGCCTTTGGCTGGGGTCATGATCCGGGGAGCCTGCTTCCTCCTCTCTCTCTGCCTGCCTCTCTGCCTAGTTGTGATTTCTGTCAAATAAATAAAATATTAACAAAAAAGAAGTGGTTTTGAGCAGACTTCATATATACTCAATTCATTGAGTTTCTGTTTCTAAACCAGACATAATGGTTCAGTCATAATGCTGTTCTTCCTCTTAGGAAATATTATTACTAATGGTGATTACCATGTGTGTTTAGGGAGTGACTCCAAATACTTTAATAACCCTTATTTCCCTCACTGTTGTTGGTTGCTGTTGTTCTCGGAGTTACTGCATTCCTAATTGCTGCACGCCAGATTTGTTCTTTGATATTGTGATCTCCCAGAAGCCTACGCTTTACTATACCATATGAATTGTGTATGCTTTTACTGTTTTCTAAGTCATTTTGCTAAATACAATGGGAGGTTACAAAAGATGTTCCTGACTTTGTACCTATCCTTGAGACATTTTATTTTTTTTTAAGATTTTATTTATTTTATTTGAGAGATAGAGATCACAAGTAGGCAGAGAGGCAGGCAGAGAGAGAGAGAGGAGGAAGCAGGCTCCCTGCCGAGCAGAGAGCCCGATGTGGGGCTGGATCCCAGGATCGATCCCAGGATCTTGGGATCATGACCTGAGCCGAAGGCAGAGGCCTTAACCCACTGAGCCACCCAGGTGCCCCTCCTTGAGACATTTTAAAATTCAAAAGATGGACATTGCATTTGTTACAAAATCAGTTAGAGTTGTATATATAGGAGTAGCATGAGGGAGATGGAATTCTTCTGAGCTTTTGTGTGTAAAGGCCAGTTTAAGTAGTGTTTTGAAGAAAAAATTCAGGTGAATTATGAAGGTAGGAGTAAAAATATATTATTCATAGATGATTTAACATGCTTAAATTAGGAATTAGCCATAAATGTGGCTGTATTAATGTAATTTTCATTTGTGCTCAGAAATTCCTTCTTCCCCAATAAATACTTCCAGGTGAATTTTTTTTTTAAGATTTTATTTGTTTATTTGCCAGAGAGAGAGAGAGAGAGCGCATGCGCAATCAGAGGGAGCAGCAGGCAAAGCGAGAAGCAGGAGAGAGAAGCAGTCTCCCCGCTGAGAAGGGAGCCCAATATGGGGCTTGATCCCAGGACCCTGAGATCATGACCTAAACTGAAGGCAGATGCTTAACCAACTGAGCCACCCAGGCATCCCTATCCAGTTACTTTAAAAGTGCCTTTCTGCTTAGTCTCTCTCAGTTCCTCAGTAAGCCTGAGAGATGCTCCAGTACTTTGGTCTTCTGGGACATACCCCATAAGAAAACTATATTTTCGTTTTACGTTTCTAAATAATCAGACAAACTGGCTTTCATCTGCTGAATGTATTGTAGTACAAAAGTTTGTTACCGGTTCTGTTGTTTGAACTTGACATTTTCCAGTAGAATAATTCAGTTTTGGTAGTATGCCTTGATCAACCTTCAAAAGCCCTGTTTGTAGGAGAAGAATAAATGAAACAAAATGGGATTGGGGGGGAGACAAACCATAAGTGACTCTTAATCTCACGAAACAAACTGAGGGTTGCTGGGGGGAGGGGGGTTGGGAGAGGGGGGTGGGGTTATGGACATTGGGGTGGGTATGTGCTATGGTGAGTGCTGTGAAGTGTGTAAACCTGGCGATTCACAGACCTGTACCCCTGTGGATAAAAATACATTATATGTTTATAAAAAAATAAAAAAATTAAAAAAAAAAAAAAGCTCTGTTTGACCCATAACGTATCTGAGTTATACGGTACTAAGTCTGAGTGTTCTGTACTGGAGGCAGGCATCCATGTGCTACAAGAGGAAAGAGAGCGTCTCCTTTTTAAGATCGAGGGCTGGGGGCGCCTGGGTGGCTCAGTGGTTTAAGCCGCTGCCTTCGGCTCGGGTCATGATCTCAGGGTCCTGGGATCGAGTCCCGCATCGGGCTCTCTGCTCGGCGGGGAGCCTGCTTCCCTCTCACTCTCTCTGCCTGCCTCTCTGCCTACTTGTGATCTCTTTCTGTCAAATAAATAAATAAAAATCTTTAAAAAAAAAAAAAAAGATCGAGGGCTGACTGTGGACAACATTTTGATAGGATATGTTTATTTTAGACGTTACTCTATTTTCCTTTTTATACCCATTACTGCTAAGAAGAATGACCCTCTCCCTAGTCCCTGATGCCTTTATGTTGGCCTTCAGTACCTCACCTTTGGACTTTTCACCAGCCTATGAGTTCTCTTCATCTGAGGTATCATTTGTTCATAATTACCTATCTTTCCTGTCCTATCTGACCTTCACAGGTATTAGGAGGTATAATTCTAGCTATAAGTCCCTTAAACTAGCAAAGTGGAGCTTGTATTTTAAAAAGAGAATATAGTGTCTCTTAAGGCAAGTGACCCGGATTCTTCAAAACTCATTTCATGGGGGAAAAGAGATAGGGGAGGGGCTGTTTTAGATTAAATGAGACTAAAAGAAACACAACCAAATTCAGTGTGAACTTTGTCTGGATCCTGATTTGGGAAAAATAAAAGCTGTAAAAGATGTTCTTGGGACATTTGGGAAAATTTATTAGCACCATGCTCTAACCAATTGAGCTAACCGGCCTCTTGGGAAAAGTTAAATAGAGAATTTGTATTAGATGACATATAATCATTAATTCTCTTAGCTTTGATAGTAATAGTGTGGTTATATAGGAGTTCTTATTCTTTGAAAATGCATGCTGGAGTATTATGATTTCTAAAACTTACATTCAAATGTTTTAGAAGAAAGCAAGTCAAATATAGCAAAATGTTAACCATTATTGAATTCATGCAGAGGATATACAGATAGATGTTCATTGTACTATTACAGCTTTTATGTGTGGTTGAAATAAAAGTTTAATAAAGTTTAATAAAAGTTTAATAAAAGTTCAGGGAAAAAGGGAATATATGTATTAATATAATTTCTAAATCTTGAATATTCACGATAGGGAATTCAGGCATATGGAGCATTTTTTTTTTATCTGCAGTAGCTAGTTCTAGTTCCTCTAAACTAATTCAGATCTACTTCTTCCCTTATTTCACTTATCATTCATTCAAAATTCAGATTTTGTCCTATTGGCAGCAGCTGCTCTGGCTAGAGGAAGGAAGATAGAGTTTCATAAGGCAGTGACAACTTATTTTTACATGTAGATTGTAAATCATAGATTATCAGAATGTAAACATCTTTGGCAGTGTGCTTCATTAGAGATCATGATTTTTTTTGACCTTGAATAAAGGCTGCTTCATGTCATTAAAGACAAAAATCAGAAAAAATGTATTTCTGTACATTGAATAACTATTGTAAGTCTCTTTAAAAATAGGTAATTTTTTACTTAATAATTTAATACTGGTTTAAGAAGTAGTAGTGGACATACCTGAATTGTTAACTATCACATTTGTAATAGCTTTAGCTGTAACTTTAAAAGCAAAAAACATGGGGGTGCCTGGCTGGCTCAGTCAGTAGAACATGTGACTCTTGACTTCAGGTTCTTGAGTTTGAGCCCCACGTTGGGTGTAGAGATTACAAAAATAAAAGAAATAAGCTTACAAAAAATAAAAGTAAGTAACTCAAGGCTTCCAGTTATGGAATGAATAAGTATTAGTGGATAAAAGTTATAGGGAATACATTCAGTGGTATTGTAATATTGTTGTATGGTGACAAATTGTAGCTGCACTTGTGGTAAGCATAGCATAATGTATAGACCTGTTAAATCACTATGTCATATACCTGAAACTAATGTAACATTGTGTGTTGATTATACTTCAGTAAAAATAAATATAAAACATAAAGTAAATAATGCAAATAGGCTAATAATTATGAATCAATTTCACATAAAGTCACACTATAAATTATAACTATTCCATAATGAATGCAAATTGAATAAAATTAAGACAGAATGGTGGGCCTAGTGATGAATTTTTCTTTGAGCTTTTCTTTAAAAAAATTATTTATTTATTTTTAGAGAGAAAGAGCGTGCACTTGCAAGTGAGGGGAGGGGGAGATGGAGACGGAGGGGAAGAAAGAAAATCTCCAATAGGCTCCCCGCTGAGCAGGGCTTTATCTTATGACCCTGAGATCATGACCTGAGCAGAAATCAAGAGTTAGATGCTTTTTTTAAAAAAAAGATTTTATCTCTATTATTTATTTGACAGAGAAGTAGAGCCAGAGAACACAAGCAGAGGGAATGGCAGAGGGAGAGGGATAAGCAGGCTCCATACTGAGCAGGGAGCCTGATGTGGGGCTCGATCGCAGGCCCCTGGGATCATGACCTGACCCAAAGGCAGATGCTTAACTATCTGAGCCACCCAGACCCCCTAAGAGTCCGATGCTTAGCCAACTGAGACACCTAGGTACCACTCTTTCAGCCTTTCTATGTTTTTACATTTTAAAAATGAATGTGTAGAAAATAGTATGAAGGTGCCTCAAAAACTAAAAATAGAACTACCATATTCAGCATTTCCACTTCTGGATATTTATCCAAAAGACATGAAATCACTGTGTCAAAGATATCTGTACCCCATATTCATTGCTTCATTATTTACAGTAGCTAAGGTATGGAAAAAACCTAAGTGTCCCTCAATGGGTGAGTGGATAAAGTAAATGTGGTGTATATATACATAACATTATTCAGCCATTAAGGAAGTTCTGGGGGTGCCTGGGTAGCTCAGTGGGTTAAAGCCTCTGCCTTCATCTCAGGACATGATCCCAGGGTCCTAGGATTGAGCCCCACATCAGGCTCTCTGCCTGGCGGGGAGCCAGCTTTCTCCTCTCTCTCTGCCTGCCTCTCTGCCTACTTGTGATCTCTCTCTGTCAAATAAATAAATAAAATCTTTAAAAAAAAAAGGAAATTCTGTCACTTGCAACAATATGGATTGAAGGCATTATGCTAAGCCAGAGGAAGGCAAATACTATATGAGCTCACTTACATGTGGAATCTGAAAAAAAACCAAACTCATAGATAAAGAGAACAGATTGGTAGGTTGCCAGATGTGGGTGTTGGAGATGGATGAAATGGGTGAAGGTGGCCAAAAGGTATAAACTTTAAGTTCTGGGGATATAATATACAATATGGTGACTATTGTTAACAGTACTGCATTGTATATTTGAAAGCTGCTAAGAGAGTAGACTGTAAAGGTTTCTACCATAAGAAAAAAATTTAACTTCATGGTAATTGATGTTAAACTTATGGTGGTAATCATTTCACAATGTATACATATATGAAATCATTTTGTTGTACACCTAAAACTAATATAATGCTATATATAAGTTATATCTCAATTAAAAATGACTAGAAGCAACAAAAACGAAATACATTGGACTTCATCAAAATTAAACACTTTTGGGCACCAAAGGACTCTATCAAGATGGTGGAAAGATAACCCACAGAATAGGGGAAAATATTTGGAAGTCATATATGTGATTAGAGATTAATATCCAGAATATATAAATAAATCCTGTAACTCAACAAAAAACTCAAAAGCCCAATTAAAAAATGGGTAAAGGGAAAAAAAGGAGTGCCTGGGTAGCTCAGTTGCTTAAGTGTCTGCCTTCATCTAGTCATGATCCTGGGGTCCTAGGATCGAGACCCATGTGGGGTTCCCTGCTGAGCAGAGAGCCCACTTCTCCCTCTCTGCTGCTCCCCCTCCCTCTGCTGCTCCCTCTGCTTGTGCTCTCTCTCTCTCTGTCTCTCAAATAAATAAAATCTTTTAAAAAATGGATAAAGGGCTCACATAGACATTTCTCCAGAAAAGATATAAAAATGGCCAGTAAGCACATGAAAAGATGTTCAAAATCACTAGTAATCAGGGACATGCAAATCAAAATCACAGTGAGATACCACTTAACATTTACTAGAATGGCTAAAATAAAAAAAAAAATCAGATAATAAGTGTTAGTGAGGAGGTGGAGATATTGGAACCCTCATATGCTGCTAGTAGGAATGTAAAATGGCACAGCTCCTTTGGAAAACTGTGGCATTTCCTCAGTTAAAACATAGAGTTCTCGGGCCTAATAGTTCCACTCAAGTATTACCCAAGAAAAATGAAAACACAGAAATTTGTACATAAATATTTATAGGAGCCTTATTCTTAGTAGCCAGAAGATGGGGGCAACCTAAATGTCGACTGATGAATAGATAAACAAAATATAGTATATCCATACCATGGAATATAATTCAGCCATTAAAAGGAATGAAGCCCTGACACATTCTACAACATGGATGAACCTTGAAAACATTATGCTAAGTGAAAGAAGCCAATCACATAAGACCGCATATTATATGTGATTTCATTCATACGAAATGTCCAAAAGAGAAAAATCTATACAGACACAGAGATTAATGGTTGCCTGGCAGTCGGGGTGGGGGCCTTAGGAAGTGGGAGGGTGATAGCTAAAGGGTATCAGGCTTCTTTTTGAGGTGAGAGAAATGTTCTAAAATTGACTGTGGTAATGGTGGCACATACCTGTGAATGTAATGCCTATTGAATTTTACACCTTAAATGTGTGAATTACATGCGAACTGTATTTCAGTAAAGCTGTGTAAAAAATGGTGCTGGGGGGCACCTGGGTGGCTCAGTGGGTTAAGCCACTGCCTTCAGCTCGGGTCATGATCTCAGGGTCCTGGGATTGAGTCCCGCATAGGGCTCTCTGCTCAGCGGGGAGCCTGCTCCCCCCCCCCCCCGCCTGCCTCTCCATCTACTTGTGATCTCTCTCTGTCAAATAAATAAATAAAATCTTTAAAAAAATGGTGCTGGGAGAAGCTGACATCCAATGTAAAAGAATGTCACTTGGATCCCTGCTGCACACCATGTACAACAATTAACTCAAATGGATTTAAAGACCTAAATGTAAGAGTGAAACTACCAAACTCTTAGAACATAGAAGTAAATATTCATGGCTTTCAGTGTTGCAGTGGTTTCTTATACATAGGACATCAAAAGCACAAACAACAAAAGAAAAATTGATAAATTTGGTTTCATAAAAATTAAGTCCTTTTTTTGTTTCAAAGGATGCCATCAAGAAAGTGAAAAAAATGAAGTACAGATTGTTAAACCTTAAAAATGTTATGCTAAGTGAAAGAATTTTAGACACAAAGGCCACATATTGAATGAATCCATTTTTATGAAATTACCAGGATGGACAAATCCATAGAGTTAGGAAGTGGATTGATTTTTGCCAGTAGATGTAAGGGGACTGAGGAGTGACTGCTGATGATGGGTATGGAGTTTCTTTTGGGGGTAATGAAAATATTCTGCAGTTACATAATCATGATGGTTGCATATCCTTGTGAATATTACTAAAAGACACTGAACTCTTTGTCTTAGGGTGAATTTTACAGTGTGTGAATTATATCTCAAAGAAGAATTTATATAATGAAAAATATGTGCTAAAAACCAATTAACATTTGAAAACAATTTATCCCCAAGGAAATTCTGTGGTTTTAGATATTTGGAAATTATATTTGTGGTCCAGTTGTTCAAAGCTCCAGTGAAATCAAAGTAAGAAGAATCTACTTATTTGCTTTGTTAGAAGCAGAGGATGAGATTCAGCAGCAATTTCTGTTTGTTTCTCTGAGCTTAGCAAAACTGAGATGATGTAGTAATTAATTTTACTCCACATGGAATAAATTTATTGCAAAGAAATGTTTTAGTAATTGTTTTTTGTAAATTTATTTTGAATTGGTTTTGTATTTACATAATTCAAAATGTAGAAGCATTACTTACCTCTGTGGAGGTAACTAATGTTACTGATGATTTGTGAGTCCTTTTAGAGATATTTTTACATAGTGTTTTGATTTTTTAAAAAAATTTCCCTCCTGCAGTTTAGCATTTTTCAAAGAAATGACTTTTAGGGCAAAACAGAGTCAATGTAAATCTTGGTATTTGTAAACCCCCTTTTGAGTTCTGTAGTTGGCCATTGTTAATTTTGACAAAAAAGTCTAAGAGAAACACTTTGCTGTCTCTAATTTTTGATTATGGCCGCACTATAGGATCTTTATCCAAGGGCATGGAGACCCCCTAATGAATACTGGATTAATTTTATTGGACTCAAGAGTTGTATTTTTATTTGTACTTCAATTTTCAGTAATAGCATCTTCATAATAACTGGTTACTTCCTGCTCATCATTGGTTACTTTACTTCAGTATTTCTCTTCTCCCTCTTATACAAAACGGTACTTTCTACATAATTTGTGATCTTTGCAAAAAGATTTTTTTTTTGCAAATCTATACAATTTGCAAATTCTTTACATTGAGCTAATATTCTTCCAAATGAAAATTTTCCAAATGTCCACATAGTTAAACATCTTCTAATTAACACCCCTTAGTTTACCTAAACTGGAGTTATCTGTAGTGCTCTAAAAGAGGCCCTCATATCTGCACTGGGAAGACTCTTTTTTTTCCTGAATAATTTCTTTTTATTTTTAAGATTTTATTTATTTATTTGACAGACAGAGATCACAAGTAGGCAGAGAGGCAAGCAGACAGAGAGGAAGGGAAGCAGGCTCCCTGCTGAGCAGAGAGCCCGATGCAGGGTTCGATCCCAAGACCCTGGGATCATGACCTGAGCTGAAGGCAGAGGCTTTAACCCACTGAACCACCCAGGCGCCCCCTGAATTAATTTCTTAAGCCTGAATCTAGTGCTGCTTTTATCATAATCATTTCACTTTACCCTTTAAACAAAAGAGTTTTATAGAAATATGTTCTTCTTTTCTTGTAATTTTCATTTATCTTCCTTCCTGTCTAGTGGTTTGGTTTAATTTTCTTTATTCTCTTTCTTCTTCTACTGTTTTGGAAGCTTCATATTCTATTTCTAGTCTTCTACTGGTTACCTTTAAATTTTTAACATGTATTCTTTTTTTTTAAATTAAATTAAATTTGTGTGTGTGTGTGTTCCAAAATTCATTGTTGCATATGCAACACACCCAGTGCTCCATCATGCAATATGTGCCCTCCTTAATACCCACCACCAGGCTCACCCAACCCCCACCCCTCTCCCCTCCCAAACCCTCAGTTTCAGTTTGTTTCTCAGAGTCCACAGTAGAGACTCTCATGGTTTGTCTCCCCCTCTGATTTCCCCCAACTCACTTCTCCTCTCCATCTCCCAGTGTCCTCCGTGTTATTCCTTATGCTCCGCAAGTAAGGGAAACCATAATTGACTCTCTCTGCTTGACTTATTTCACTCAAAATCTGAGGTTTATCTCTTTGTACATTCCAAATAAGAGCAGGATTCTCAGAATGCCTCAGCTATAAACTCCTTTCCCTATTATCGTTTTCTATTAGTTCAGGTCTACTGTGTGTGTTTGAAAAGATAATACATCCTGTGTTACAAAATTTAAAAGATACAGAAAAGACTAGATCTTAATTTTTACCACAGAAAAAAATGACAAGTGATGGATAGGGGTGTTAGCTAATGGTGGTAATCCTATTACTACACATACACACACACACACACACACACACACACACACATGCATGCACATATCAAACCAACACATTGTACACCTTAAACTTATACCATGTTATGTCAATTATATCTCAACTTTAAAAAGAGGTATAAAAGGTTATATACTAAACATTCCTTTTTCCACCTTTATCCCCAAACCACTTAGTTCCTCTCACCATAGGAAAACACTGTTTCCATGGGATATATTAGGTTGAGCTATATGAAAATGGCAGTATTTGACTATTTTGATATGCAACAATGGCAATTTCATGTGATTCAAATTAGTTATCAGTGGGGACAAAAGATTCTTGCCTTCATACAATTTTCATTCCAGTGGTACATGTATTAGTTAATTATTGCAGTGTAAGAAATTACCTAAAAATTCAGTGGCTTGAAACAGCAAACATTTATTGTCTTGGAATTTTTGTGAGTCATAAAATTTGGGAGTGGTTTTGCTGGGTGGTTCTGGTTCAGGGTGTTTCATGAGATTGTAGTCAGTATGTTGACTGAAGTCTCAGGCATCTAAAGGCTTAATTAAGTCTGAAGTACCAGCTTCTAAGATGGTTCACTCACAGGACTATTGGCAGGAGGCCTCAATTTCTTGCCACATGAACCACTCCCTAAGGTTGCTTGAGTGTCCTTATGATATGGTAGATGGCTTCCCCCAGCTTGGGCCATTCAACAGAAAAGACAAGGAGGAATCCACAGTGACTTTTACCCCTCTCCCATAGTGCCTGCCTTTTATGATTCAGTCTTGGGAGTTACACCTTGTCTATTCCACCATATTCTGTTCGGAAGCAAGTCATTGAGCACAGGTCACACTCAAGGGAAAGGAGTTAAATTCCACCTCATTTTTCTTTTTTTGAACATTTATTTTTTGGTAGAGAGAAAGTGAGCAAGTGAGAGAGAGAGAGAGAGAACACAAGCAGAGGGAGAGGGAGAAGCAGACTCCCTGCTGAGCAGCGAGCCTGATGTAGGGCTCGATCCCAGGACCTGAGCCTAAGGCAGATGCTTAACTGACTGAGCCACCCAGGCGCCACAAATTCCACCTTTTGAAAGAAGGAGTAACAAAGAATTTGTGAGCACATTTTGAAACCACCACAGGAAAGCAGATAATGAGCAATGAACACAGTAAGTAAATTAGGGAGTATATTAGAAGATAAGTTCTATGAAAAAAAGACAAAATAGAGCAGATATAAGGGGAATCAGAATGGGTATGTATGGAAGGGATGTGGATTGCAATTTTAAGCAGGGTGGTCTGTGTAAAACTCATTATGGGGATTAGATTTGAGTAAAGGCTTGAAAGAGATGAAGTTCGCTAAGCAGGTATCTGGAAGAAGGAGGTCTATTCCAAGGGAATAGCTAAAGCAGTGGTCCTGAGATGAGAGTGAAATGAGATGAGAGAAAAGAATGCTGACCATATTTTATTTGTAGAATAATTTCAGTTGAGAATTTGGGGGGAAAGTTGAGGAAGGATTATTTCCATGGCTGAAATTAGTGAGTTCATTGTTTCTAATAGGAATGTAAAGAAGAAATCAAGATGGATCGAAATATGGGTGTGGATTCTGTCAACATCTCTGTTGAGGGGATGACATGTAGTTCCTGTGTTTGGACCATTGAGCAGCGGATTGGAAAACTGAATGGTGTACATCATATTAAAGTAAGTTAGTCTTTGGAAATAAGTAAAGTCAAATGTTGACTGGAATTCTATAAAATTACTTTAAACACTGAGAAGCAGATATACTGACACATTTGGCAATAAAGACTGATAAGGTTAATATATTTTTCTTTGCCCCTTTAACTTTTCTTTTTATAAAAAAATAAAAAATTATAGTTTTAACTTAAAAACATCTGAAGATGCCTTGACATTACCATGGTTGTATGTTTATAGATTTATGTTTTATAAGTATAAATAAATTTATATTACTCTTAATTTCATACTAAAATAAAATATATGTTTTCAGAGAAAGGGTGCTGGGCTTTCTTCTCTTATATAGCATGACAATTATTATGTGAAATAATAATGTAATCTTCCTTAAGCACATGCATACAAGGTGTAATAGTAATTTTCTAAGCTTTTTCACTACAATTTTTTAAACGTTTCTGGTTAAATATATATGATATATATTTAAGTAATGTGTACATTCAATATGGGACTTGAACTCACAACCTTGAGATCAAGAATCACATGCTCTACCAACTGAGCCATTCAAGCACCCTTTTCACTTCAATTTTTAAAAAAATGTTTATTTATTTCCTTTAGAGAGAGAATGGGGCTGGTGAGGGGCTGGGGTGGGGAGTCAGAGAGAGAAACTTAGGCACACTCCACACTGAACACAGAACCCCATGCAGGGCTCAATTTCATGATCATGAGATCATGACCTGAACCAAAACCAAGAGTTGGATGCTTAACCTACTGTGCCACCCAGATGCCCCTTCATTTCAATTATCAATTGCAAAAATAAAATTGACTTTTTTCAGACCACCTTAACACATTCCTGCTGTAATTCATCTCAGAATGTTGATGAAAAGAGTGGCTTATAAATATATTCTAATTTGTCTATAATGAACCTTAATTATTAATATAACTATTATAAATAAATAATTTAAATGGCTTTGTTTCACACCTTCTAACTGTAAGAACCAAAAGTCCCAAAGTCAATACAACACTACCCTACAGGGAATATAGTGATGCCACCTCGCCTACTGTCTTATAAAAATTTTTTGAATGTTTCCCGTGTTCATTTTTTGGCATAGACATGTTAAAGCTACAAAGGGTCTTACATATGACTTCAATAGTCTAATCTCCTCATTTTACAGATTACCAAATGGAAGCTTAGATTAATGAAGTGACTTGTGACACAGCTACCTATTACCAAGGCAAAACTAGAACTGAAGTTGCATGATTCCTGGGCCAGTGTATTTTCTGGTCATATAGTGTCTACAGATGCAATTTAATTTGCATATGGTTCTCAAACTTGTCGTCTCCCAATTATTCTCTCACGTAAATTCTGAAAAAATTAATCATCATAAAGGTGCCTTTTACCACCAAAGTGATGGATTAGCTTTGTGCGGCTAGTTTATATAAATTCTTCTCAGAGTAATTCTAGTATTTTCAGTATGAAAAACCTTGAATTATGTTTGGTTATTACTTTTTAAAACTTTTTATTTTCATGTTGTTAAAAATGTCTTTGATTAAGGGTGCCTGGGTGGCTCAGTGGGTTAAGCCTCTGTCTTTGGCTCAGTTCATGGTCTCAGGGTCCTAGGATCGAGGCCCACATTGGGCGCTCTGCTCAGCAGGGAGCCTGCTCCCCCACCCCCCGCCTCTCTCTCTGCCTACTTGTGAAGTAAATAAAATCTTTAAAAAATGTCTTTGATTTTAAAACCTTTGGAGTAAAAAAAAGTTTTAGTTAATCTTTACTCTGTAATCCAGCTTTCTCAATCTCCACATTATTGACATTTTGGGATAGGTAATTCTTTATTGTGTGAGGGCTGCTCTGTGCTTTGTAAGATGTTCAGCAGTACCCCTGGGCTCTACCCACTGGATGCCAATAGACTTTTTTTGTACTTGTGACAACCAAAAGTGTCTCCAGGTATTGCCAAATGTCCTCTGTGGGCAGAAATGCTCTCAGTTGAGATTCACTGCT
The DNA here is from genome assembly GCF_922984935.1 of Meles meles. NCBI lineage: Eukaryota > Metazoa > Chordata > Mammalia > Carnivora > Mustelidae > Meles > Meles meles. The sequence continues at coordinate 65,272,291 of NC_060087.1, forward strand.
GTAGTCCCTTCCCAGAGAACCTAGTATATATACTTTGGCTTTTCAATTAGTATTTGATGATGGTGAACTGATTTATTGAATAGGCTCATATGCCCCTTTCTCTTCATATTAGTGTGCTCGCTCACGCACTCGCTCTCTCTCTCTCTCTCTCTCTCTCTATAGATATATATATATTTTTTTTTTTGCCAGTGACAGGTAATGAGAAGTGGTTCTCAAACCACAACTTGAGAATCACCTGAGGACTTTCCAAAACATAAATTTCTGGGTCCTACCCTCAGAGTTTCTGTTTTAGTAGGGCTGATGGGGCCTGAGAGTTTGCATTTCTAATAAATGCCCAATTAACTCTAATGGTGCTGGCCCTGGGGTCACGGTTTAAGAACTATTATATTGCATGAGATATTCTTACACTAAAAATTGTTATTGAGGTGAAATTTAAATTTAAGTTGATGTCTTGTGTTTTTTAATTAATTTTTTAAAATTTATGGTTTTTTAAAAGATTTTATTTATTTATTTGACAGAGATCACAAGCAGGCAGAGAGGCAGGCGGGGGGGGGGGGGGGGGGGGAAGCAGGCTCCCTGCCGAGCAGAGAGCCCAACACGGGGCTCAATCCCAGAACCCTGGGATCATAACCAGAGCTGAAGGCAGATGCTTGAGCCACCCAGGCACCCCTAAACTGATGTTTTATTTTTTTTTAAGTTAACTCTGTGCTCAATGTCGGGCTTGAACTCATGACCTCAAGATCAAGAGCTTCATGCTCTAACAGCTGAGCCAGCCAGGTGCCCCTGGGTATCTTGTATTTTTATTTGCTAAATCTGGTAACCCTCCTTTGAAATCATCCTTCCTCCTTACTTTTAGCCCCTCATAACAACTGCTTTATTTTTTGTCCCTACAGATTTTAGTTTTTAGTTTTTTAAAAAGATTTTATTTATTTATTTATTTGTCAGAGAGAGAGAGAGAGAGAGAGATAGAGCACAAGCAGGGGGAGCAACAGGCAGAGACAGAAGGAGAAGCAGGCTCTGCACTGAGCAAGGAGCCTGATGTGAGACTTTATCCCAGGACCCTGGGATCATGACTTGAACCAAAGGCTGATGCTTAACAGACTGAACCACCCAGGCATCCCTAAATTTTACTTTTTTAAAACTGCCATATATAGAATCATACAGTCTTTTGTGTCTAGCTTCCTTCACTTAGCATTATGCATTTGAGATCTATTTATGTTGTTTTTTTGTATCACTAGTTCTTTCCTTTTTATTGCTGAGGGGTATTCCATTGTGTGGATGTCCAACAATTTGTTTGCCCACTGACTCATTGGGAAACATTTGGATTGTTGCCGCTTTTTTGTAACTATGTAAAACAATGCTCTGAGTGTTCACATGGGAATCTTTGTTTAGACATAGGTTTTCTCTTGGGAAGATTCCTAGGATTGCATTTGTTCCATCATATGCTAAGTGTATGTATCATTTGTTGCATGTTCGCAAGTGATTTATCATAGTGACTGTACTATATTTTCTTCACCAGCAATGTTTGTGGGCTCTGCTTTTTCTAGATTCTCTCTAACACTTGATATATCAGTCTTTTTAGTTATAGATGTTCTAGTGGGTATGTAGTGGTATCACACTAATTGTCATTTCCTTAATGGCTAATGATGTTAAGCATTTCATGTGGTTGTTAGGCATTTGTATAACTTCTTTGGTCAAATGGCTGTAAAAACTTTTCTCAGATTTTTAGCCATTATCTTTTTTTATTTCCTTACTTAATTTTGATTATCCTTTATGTATTCCAAATATAAATCTCTTTTAGATATGTGTTTTGCAAATATTTTATTCAGTCTGCGGCTTGTCATTTTCATTCATTTTTTAAAAATATTTTATTTATTTATTTATTTAAAATTTTATTTATTTGGGAGAGAGAGAGATCACAAGCTAGGTCTGGATAGAAGGAGCAGCAGACTCCCCGCTGATCAGGGATCCTGACTCCGGACTTGATCCCAGAACCCTGGGATCATGACCCAAGCTGAAGCAGATGCTTAACTGACTGAGCCAACCAGGAGCCCCTTATTTATTCATTTTGGGGAGAGAGAGAGCGTGCATGAGTGGGTGGTAGGGGCAGAGGGAAAGCCTCTTCAAGTACACTCCCAGCTAAGTGTGGAGCCCAACACAGGGATTGATCCCACGGCACGTGAGACCATGACCTGATCCGAAAACCAAGAGTCAGATGCTTAATAGACTGAGCCACCCAGGCACCTCTCATTCTGTTTTTTAAAATTAGGTTTTTATTTAAATTCCAGTTAGTGGGGTGCCTGAGTGGCTCAGTTGTTAAGTGTCTGCCTTTGGTTCAGGTCATGATCCCAGGCTGGGATCAAGCCCGGCATTGGTCTCCCTGCTTGGTGGGAAGCCTGCTTCTCCCTCTTCCACTTCCCTTGCTTCTGTTCTCTCTCTCTGGCTGTCTGTCTCTCTGTCAAATAAATAGATAAAATCTTTAAAAAATAAATAGATAAATAAATAAATTCCAGTTAGTTAACCTACTTTATTATTTCATGTGCACAATTTAATGAGTCAGCATTTACATGCAATACCTGGTGCTCATCACAAGCGTCCTCATTAATCCCTGTCACGCATTTAACCCATCCGCCTCTGGTAACCATCAGTTTGTTTTGTATGGTTAAGTCTGTTTCTTGGTTTTCCTCTCTTTTTTCTTTTGTTTCTTAAATTCTGCATATGAATGAAATCATACAGTGTTTGTCTTTCTCTGACTTATTTCGTTTAGCACGATACTCTCTAGCTCCATCCACCTCATTGCAAATGGAAGATTTCATTCTTCTTTGGCTGATTAACATTCCTTTTGTACATTCCATATACACAAAATGTATATAACAAATACACACACACACACACTACATCTTCCTTATCCATGCATCAGTGGATGGATGTTTGGTCTCTTTCCAAACTTTGGCTATTGTTGATAATGCTGCATAAACTCCAGGGAGCATGTATCCCTTGGAATTAGTATTTTTGTATTCTTTGGGTAAATACCTAATAGTGAAATTGCTGGATCACAGGGTAGTTCTGCTTTTTTTTTTTTTTTTAAAGATTTTATTTATTGGGGCACCTGGGTGGCTCAGTGGGTTAAAGCCTCTGCCTTCGGCTCAGGTCATGATCCCAGGGTCCTGGGATGGAGCCCCGCATGGGGCTCTCTGCTCAGCAGGGAGCCTGCTTCCTCCTCTCTCTCTGCCTGCCTCTCTGCCTACTTGTGTCTCTGTATGTCAAATAAATAAATAAAATCTTAAAAAAAATAAAAATTAAAGATTTTATTTATTTAAGGAGAGAGAAAGCACACAAGTAGGGTCAGGGGGCAGAGGGAGAGGGGGAAGCAGGCTCAATCCCAGGACCCCGGGATCATGACCTAAGCCACTCAGGCGCCCCAGGGTAGTTCTATTTTTACATTTTTAAGGGACCTTCACACTGTTTTCCAGAGTGGCTGCACCAAGTTTCCATTTCCACCAACAGTGTAAGAGGGTTCCCCTTCCCCTGCATCCTCACTAACACATGTTCTTTCCTGTGTTGTTAATTCTAGCCATTCTGGCAGGTATGAGGTCATAGCTCGGTAGTTTTGATTTGTATTTCCCTGATGATGAGTGATATTGAGCATGTTTTCATGTATCTGTTAGCTGTCTGTAAGTCTTTGGAAAAATGTCTGTTCAGGTCTTTTGCCCATTTCTTAACTGGATTATTGTTTTTTGTTTGTTGAGTTTTAACTTCATTATGTATTTTGGATACTGATCCTTTGGCAGATATGTCACTTGCAAATATCTCCTCCCATTCCATAGGTTGCCTTTTCATTTTGTTGTTGTTTGCCATGTTAGTTTGATGTTAGTTTGCTGTGCAGAAGCTTTTTATCTTGATGATGTCCCATTAGTTCATTTTTTGCTTTTGTTTCCCTTGCCTCAGGAGACATACCTAGTAAGAAGTCACTACATCTGGTGTCAAAGAGATTATACCTGTGTTCTCTGGGATTTTAATGATTCCTGTCTCACATTTCGGTCTTTAATCCATTTTGAATTTATTTTTATGTATGCTGTAAGAAAGTGCTCCAGTTTCATTCTTTTGCATGTTGCTGTCCAGTTTTCCCAACATGAGTTGTTGAAGAGACTCTTTTTCTCATTGGATATTCCTTCCTGCTTTGTCGAGGATTAAATGACCATATAGTTGTGGGTTCATTTTTGGGTTTTCTATTCTGTTCCATTCATCTTTGTATCTGCTTTTATGCCACTACCATGTTGTCTTGATCACTACAGCTTTGCTTTTTTTAATTATTTAAAAATTTTTTATTTAAATTCAATTAATTAAAATACAATGTATTATTAATTTCAGAGGTAGATGCCAGTGATATATCAGTCTTATATAATACCCAGTGCTCATTATATTACATGCCCTCCTTAATGTCCATCACTCAGTTACCCCATCACCCCACTCCCCTCACCTCTAACAACCCTCAGTTTGTTTCCTACAGTTAAGAGTCTCTTATGGGTTGTCTCTCTCTCTCTCTGATTTTGTCTTGTTTTATTTGTTTTCCTCTCTTCCCCTGTGATCCTCTGCTTTGTTTCTTAAATTCCACATGAATGAAACCATATGATAATTGTCTTTCTCTGACTGACTGACTTTGCTTAACATTGATACCCTCTGGTTCCATCCGTGTCATTGAAAATGGCAAGATTTCATTTTTTGGATGGTTGAGTAGTATACCATTGTATATATATACACCACATATCCTTTGTCCATTCATCTCTTGATGGATGTCTGGGGTCTTTCCATAGTTTGGCTATTGTGGACATTGCTGCTATAAACATTGGGGTGAGGGGCCCCTTTGGATCACTACATTTGTATGTTTGGGGTAAATACCCAGTAATGCAATTGCTGGGTCATAGGGTAGCTCTATTTTTAAATTTTGAGGAACCTCCATACTATTTTCCAGAGTGGCTGCACCATCTTGCATTCCCACCAAAAGTATAAGAGGGTTCCCCTTTGTCCATATCCTTGCCAACATATGTCGTTTCCTGATTTATTAATTTTAGCCATTCTGACTGGTTTGAGGTGGTATCTCATTGTGGTTTTAATTTGCATTTCCCTGATACTGAGGGATGTTGAGCAATTTATCATGTGTTTGTTGCCCATTTGGATGTCTTCTTTGCAGAAATGTCTGTTCATTTCTTCTGCCCATTTCTTGATTGGATTATTTGTTCTTTGGGGGCTAAGTTTGATAAATTCTTTATCGATTTTGGATACTAGCCCTTTATCTGATAAGACATTTGCAGATACCATCTCCCTTTCTGCCATTTGTCTTTTGGTTTTGTTGACTGTTTTCCTTTGCAGTACAAAAGCCTTTTATCTTGATGAAGTACGAATAGTTCATTTTTGCCTTTGTTTCCTTTGCCTTTGAGATGTATCTAGCAAGAAGTTGGTGCAGCCAAGGTCACAGAGGTTTCTGCCTGTATTCTTCTCTAGGATTTTGATGGATTCCTATCTCACATTTAGGTTTTTCATCCATTTTGAGTCTATTTTTGTGTGTGGTGTAAGGAAAGGTCCAGTTTCAGTCTTCTGCATTTGGTTGTCTAATCTTCCCAATACTATTTGTTGAAGAGATTGTCTTTTTTCCATTGGATATTCTTTCCTGCTTTGTCAAAGATTAGTTGACCATAGAGTTGAGGGTCCATTTCTGGGTTCTCTATTCTGTTCCATTGATCTGTGTGTTTGTTTTTGTACCAGTATCATACTATCTTGATGATTACAGCTTTGTAATAGAGCTTGAAGTCTGGAATTGTGATGCCCCCAGCTTTGATTTTCTTTTTCAACAATCCCCTGGCAATTTGGGGCCTTTTCTAGTTCCATACAAATATTAGGATTGTTTGTTCTAGCTCTGTGAAAAAAGTTAATGGTATTTTTTTTTTTTTTTAGAATGAGAGAGAGAACTCAAGAGTGGGAGGGGGGTCGCAGAGGGAGAGGGAGAAGCAGACTCCCCACTGAGTAAGGAGCCCAATGTGGGGCTTGATCCCAGGACGGTAAGATCATGACCTGAGCTGAAGGCAGATGCTTAACCAACTGAGCCACCCAGGTGCCCCAAGTTAATGGTATTTTGATAGGGATTTTATTGAATGTGTACATTGCTCTAGGTAGCATAGACATTTTCACAGTATTTGTTCTTACAATCCATGAGCATGGAATGTTTTTCCATTTCCTTGTGTCTTCCTCAATTTCTTTCATGAGTCTTCTATAGTTTTCTGAGTATAGATCCTTTGCCTCTTGGGTTAGATTTATTTGTAGGTATCTTATGGGTTTTGGTGTAATTGTAAATGTGATCAACTCCTTAATTTCTCTTTCTTTTGTTTTCATTGTTAGTGCATGGAAATGCAACCGATTGCTGTGCCTTTGTTTTATATTCTGCCTCTTTGCTGAAAACCTGTATGAGTTCTCCTAATTTTGGGGTGGAGTCTTTGGGTTTTTAATATAGAATATCATGTCATGTGTGAAGAGTGAAAGTTTGACTTCTTTGTTGATTTGGATGTGTTTCTTTAATTTTTTGGTAATTAGTTTATATAATTGGCTGCCCCCAGGTTAGGGGCATAAATATTTACAATTGTTCAATCTTCTTGTTGGATAGATGGTATAAGTATGACATAGTGTCCTTCCTCATGTCTTATTACAATATTTGGTTTAAAATAGAATTTGTCTGATATAAAGGTTGCCATTCCAGCTTTCTTTTGATGTCGCTTAGCATGATAAATGGTTTTCCACTCCCTCACTTCCAATCTGGTGGTGTCTTTGGGTCTAAAGTGAGTATCTTGCAGACTGCATATTGATGGATTTTACTTTTTTATCTAATCTGATACCCTATGTATTTTGAATTGGGTATTTCATTCATTTACATTCAGAGTAATTATTGAAAGATATGAATTTGGTGCCATTGTATTACCTGTATAGTCACTGTTTCTGTATATTGTCTCTATTCCTTTCTGATCTTTGTTCCTTTTGGGCTCTGTCTTTGCTTAAAGAATCTCTTTTAGTATTCCTTGCAGGGCTGATTTAATGATCACAAATTCTTTTAGTTTATGTTTGTACTGGAGGTTTTTTATTTCTCTTTCTATTTTTAATAACATTCTGGCTGGAAAAAGTATTCTTGGCTGCATATTTTTCTCATTTAGCACCCTAAATACATCATGCCAGTCCTTTCTGACTTGCCAGGCCTCTGTGCATACTTCTGCTGCCAGTCTAATGTTTCCGTCCAAGTAGGTTATGGACCTCTTATCCCCAGGATGCTTTCAGGATTTTCTCTTTGTCTCTGAGATTTGCAAGTTTCACTAATATATGTGTGAGTATTGTCCTATTTTTATTGATTTTGAGGGTGGTTCTCTGTGTTTCCTGGACTTGGATGCCTAGTTCCTTCCCCATATCAGGGAAGTTCTCTGCTATAATTTGCTCAAATATACCTTCTGCCCTACTCTCTATCCTCTTCCTCTCAGAACCCAAGTATTCTAATATTGCTTCGCTTTATAGTATCACTTGTTACTCAAATTTTCCCCTTGTGATTCAGTAGTTGTTTATCTCTCTTCTCAGTTTCTTTATTCTTCTGTCATTTTATCTTCTGTATCACTAATTCTCCTTTCTGCCTTATTTATCCTAGCAGTTGGAGCCTCCATTTTTGTTTGTGTCTCATTAATAGCCTTTTTAATTTCAACTTGATTAGATTTTAGTTCTTTTATTTCTCCAGAAAGGGATTATCTACTGTCTTCTATGCTTTTGTCAAGCCCTGCTAGTATCTTTATAATCATTATTCTGAACTCTAGTGCTGACATCTTATTTATGTCCATACTGATTGGGTCCCTGGAAGTACTGCCTCTTGTTCTCTTTTTTGAGGTGAGTTTTTCTGTCTTGTCATTCTCCTACCTTGCAGAAAGTGATTGTTTTTCTTTTCGTAGAGTTATAGCTATTCTTTTCTTAGATCACCTGTTGAATTCACAGGTGTTTAGAATGGTTGTAATATAACTTGAAGTCTGGCTTAGCTTTTCTTTTACAAAATTGTTTTGGCTATTTGGGGTCTTTTGTGGTACCATACATATTTTAGGATTGTTTGTTCTAGTTTTTGAAAAATGCTTGTGGTATTTTAATAGGGATTGTATTAAATGTGTAGATTGCTTTGAGTAGTATAGACATTTTAATAGTACTGGTTCTTCCAATCTATGAGCTTGAAATATTTTTCCATTTCTTTGTGTCCTCTTCAATTTTTTTCATAAGTGTTCTATAGTTTTCAGAGTACAGACCTTTACTGCATTGGTTAGGCTTATTCCTAGGTATCTTTTGGTTTTTGGTGCAATTGAAGATGGGATTGATTTCTTGATTTCTCTTTCTGCTGCTTTATTATTGGTGAATAGAAATGCAACAGATTTCTGTATGTTGGTTTTTATCCTGCAGCTTCACTGAATTCATGTATCAATTCTGGTGGTTTTTTTTTTTGGTGTATCTTTCAGGTTTTCTATATAGTGCATCATGTCATCTGCAAATAGTGAAGGTTTTACTTCTTCCTCACCAATTTGGATACCTTTTATTTCTTTTCACTGTCTGATTGCTGATGCTAGGACTTCCAGTATTATGTTAAATAACAGTGGTGAGAGTGGACATCCCTGTCTTGTTCCTGACCATAGAGGAAAAGCTCTCAGTTTTTTCCCCATTGAGAATTGTATTAGCTATGGGCTTTTCATAAATGAACTTTATTATGTTGAGGTATGTTCCATATAACCCTACTTGTTGAGGGTTTTTTTTTTTTTGAATCATGAATGATTTTCGTACTTTGTTAAGTGCTTTTTCAGCATCTGTTGAGAGGATCAGATGGTTCTTACCCTTTTTTTAAATGAATGTGGTATATCATGTTGATTGATTTATGAATATTGAACCACTCCTGCAGACCAAGAATTAATTCTACTCAGTCGTATACAGTGTTTTTTAATATACTGTTGGATTAGATTTGCTAGTAGTTTGTTGAGAATTTTTACATCCATGTTCTTCAGAGATATTGGCCTATGTGTAATTCTCTTTTTTAGTGGAGTCTTTGTCTAGTTTTGTCCTGTTAGTTGGGAGATTTCGATTACTGATTCAGTTTCTTTTTTGGTTATTGGTTGGTTCAAATTTTGTTTCTTCCTGTTTCAATTTTGGTAGTTTATGTACTTCTAGGAATTTATCCATTTCTTTCAGATTGCCCAATTTGTTGGTATGTAATTTTTCATTATATTCTCTTACAGTTAGTATTTCTCTGGTATTAGTTGTGATCTCTTGTCTCTTATTTGTGGTTTTATTTATTTGGGTCCTTTCTCTTTTGTTTTAAGGAAGTTTTCAGCTGTTATTTTCTTAGATAAAATTTTTGCCTCCTTTACTCACTCTCCTTTTTCTGGTACTCCTATAATGTGAATATTGTTGTGTTTGATGGAGTTACTGAGTTCCCTAAGTCTGTTCTCATATCTATCATTCTTCTTTCTCTCTTTGGTTGAACTTCATTATATTCCATTG